>NC_089590.1:34634323-35254323 GCF_019320115.1 Miscanthus floridulus | reverse complement strand
CAAAGTTTTCTTGGTCTAGCTAGATATTACCGTCGGTTTATCCTAGATTTCTCTAAGATATCTAAGCCTATAACGAGGTTACTTCAGAAGGAGGAGAAATTTGTATGGACACTAGAGTGTGAAGCAGCTTTTCACACTTTGCAGACTTTGTTAACTACTGCTCCTGTGTTGGCACAGCCTGACACTGAGAAGCCGTTTGATGTATTTTGTGATGCCTCAGTAACTGGTTTAGGGTGTGTTTTGATGCAGGAAGGCCGAGTCAATGCTTATGCCTCACGCTAGTTGAGAAAGCATGAGGTCAACTATCCAATGCATGATTTAGAGTTTGCAGCAGTTGTCCATGCTTTGAAGATTTAGAGACATTATCTGCTTGGTAATGTTTGTCATATCTACACTGATCACAAGAGCCTTAAGTACATTTTCACTCAACCTAAGTTGAACATGAGGTAGCGAAGATGGCTAGAATTGATTAAGGACTACAACCGAGAAGTGCATTATCATCCGGGGAAAGCCAATGTAGTTGTCGATGCCTTAAGTCAAAAGTATCATAGTAATTCTTTGTTGGAAGATGGTTTCAATTTATTGCATCCGGCCGTCCTGCACAATATCACAGTTAGTTGTTCTCTAGAGTCAAGGATCATTGAGCTACAAAAGACTAATGTTGGTATATTCCATATCAAGAGAAAGATGAAAGAAGAAGAAAGTAAGAATTTTCGGTTAGATGAGAATGATGTTCTATGGTTTAAAGATCGGCTTGTAGTGCCGAAAGATAGGGAGTTGAGGAACCAAATCCTAGAGGAAGCTCATTCTTCCAAGCTATCCATTCACCCGGGTAGCAGCAAGATGTACCAAGATTTGAAGACTAGATTTTGGTGGACAAAAATGACGAAAGAAATTGCGGCATATGTTGCTAGGTGTGATAACTGTTGCCGAGTGAAGGCCATTCATATGAAACCAGCAGGTTTACTTCAGCCATTGTCCATTCCAAGTTAGAAATGGGATGACATTAGTATGGATTTCATTGTCGGAATTCCAAAGACCCAAAAATGTCATATTTCAATATGGATAATTGTTGACCGTCTCACCAAGTCTGCACATTTTATTCCTGTCAATGTCCAGTATCGACCTCATCAATATGCAAAGCTGTACATGGAACAAATTGTCATATTGTATGGTGTACCTAAGAGTATTGTATCAGATCAAGGGCCCTAATTTGTTAATCATTTTTTGGAACATCTACATAAGTACTTGGGTACCACATTGATTCGCAGCTCTGCTTATCACCCCAAACCACAGGTCAAACTGAACATATGAATCAGATCTTAGAAGATATGTTAAGAGCATGTGTGATTTCTTCCAAGGGTTCATGGGAGGACTAGTTACCTTTGGTTGAATTCTCCTACAATAATAGTTATCAAGAGAGTATCAAGATGGCTCAGTTTGAAGCTTTATACGGCCGCAAGTGTGGGACCCCTCTGAATTGGATTGAGCCGAGTGAAAGAAGGTATTATGGAATTGACTTTGTCAAAGAAGCTAAAGAATGTGTACAAATCATTCAACAACATATAGAAGCTGCTCAATCAAGACAAAAGAGTTATGCAGATAAGAGGAGAAGTCCTATTATATTCCAAGTCGGAGATTATGTGTATCTGAAGGTATCCCCAATGAGGAGAGTACAAAGGTTTGGAGTTAAGTGAAAACTCGCTCCTAGGTATATTGGACCATATAGGATCATTGCACAAAAAGGACCAGTAGCCTATCAACTCCAGTTACCTCTAGAAATGAAAGCTATATTTAGTGTTTTTCATGTCTCCCAACTCAAGAAATGTCTTTGTGTGCCCGAAGAAGCAATTGAACCTACTAGTATCAAGATTCAGTCGGATTTGAATTATGAAGAGAGATCTATTAAAGTGCTTGAAGAAATGGAAAGAGTGACCCGTAGCAAAGTCACCAAGTTCTACAAGGTGGTTTGGAATAATCATAGTGAACAAGACGCTATGTGGGAACCTAAGGATTATCTTTGAGAAGTTTATCCTAGTTTCTATGAGGAATGGTAGGTCATGCAATCTCAGGGCGAGATTTCTTTAAGGGGGGAAGGGCTGTAACACTCTCGGTGTTAAGCATGCACTTAACCTTGACATTGCATGATCACAATCATCATTGAGCATTCATGATCATAGGCATATCATGTATTCCATCTTTGTTGGCTCATACTGCATATGATATTACTTAATTACCATACTTAAGTTAGGGTTTACATGCAACTAGTGTATGAAATGTGTGTGTGACCTTGTGAATGCTTTAAACATGTTTAAAATAGCATAAGGAATCACTTTGGTATTCATGACTAAGTCTAGTTTAGTCTCTAAGTCATGGATATGGTGTATGACATTATTTTAAAGTGCCATGTTTGACCTAGTTTGAACTATGTGATAGAGTCTTTGCATGGCAGTGAACCTTTAAGCAAAGTTGTAGTATTTGAGTAGGGAAACAACTTTTATGTTTGGGTCTTGAGCTAAATTAGTGCATAGCTTAGTCATTTGGTGCTCACAAAAATCAACAAATCACTATTTTGCAACACTTAGAATTTTCTAAGTCTTTAACTGGTTTCTAGTGTAATCAGCTTGACTTGGAGATGATTTTACTCTGTTTTGGTTGCGAATTAGAGATTGATTCTTTAATAGAAGTTGAAGGTGGTTTATAGGGCTACAACTTTGATTTAGCTTGTTTTCGATTTTTCTTCACGGTTTAGGAGAACGAGCGTCGTCTAATTGCGCTGTCAGGCTCGGTCTCGGTGCTCAGATGGCCGAAACGGCTCGGCCTTCAGTGGCCGACCGCGACAGAGCTTGGTGGCCACGTGGCGCCACCCATCGCCGGCGTCCTGATCACTCAAGCCACGTCAAGCTGCAGCACAACATTACACGCCCTACACTCGCTCGCTCACTCCCCGCGCTCGCATTTCATTTTCTACCTTCTCCTTCACCCCGCGCTCGCCCATAGCAAGCACAGCAGCAGCACCGCAACACCGCCGGTGCCATTGTTGGCACCAAGCTCGCCTGCATCATGAAATCACCCTATAGCCACCTCACCGTACCCCTACCACACCACCGCAACCGCCTTGCTCCCTCGCCGCACTTGGTAAGGCCGCAGCGCCAAGCACGGACCTCGCCGGTGTCCATCGCCGAGCTCCATTGCCATGGCCGCATCGTCTCCGTCCTCCATTCGTCAAAATAGTGGGTGCGCTAGCTTCGTAGTCATGTGTAGATGCATGGCGTAGCCCTAGCTTGCACTTCCATGGCCGGCTCTGGCATATCGCCGTCGACCGAAGTCCGTCGCACCACCATGGCCACCACCATCGTCGCTAGCCCCGGCCATTGGTCAAATTGGTTGCATCAATGTGTGCGGGAGGTAGTGGGGATGCTTTTTGTACCGACGCCATCGCTGGAGAAGCCACCATCAGTGACCTCCGCCATTCCCGCATCGAGTTCGCGCTGTTGCTCTATTCTGTTTCATTGACATGTGGGCCCAACTGGCTAGAGGGTCCAGCCTGTCAGTGTCTGTTGAATTGAAAGCTAGATCATTTTTTACAGATTTGAATGCCTAATTTGAAAAATGATAAGTGGAGTTTGGTAGATCCAAATTGGGTGGTTCCAATTTTTTTAGGATCTTGGTGAAGTATAGTATTTAGGAAAAATATAATATGAGCATGTGTAGTAGAGTTTCTAGAAGAATTAAATTGAAACTTGAAATGTGTTTTTAGATGCATGCAAACTTGTTTAAATTATATCTAGAGTTCCTTTGCTACAAAAATTATGAAATTTGTATGGTGAGCTATTCTTGATGAGTAGAAGCTCTGGTAGAAATTTGAGAGTCATTGCATGAATAGTTTTTGAGTTATAGATTTTCCTTTTATGCCTAGGTGATCCTTGTGTGAATTTTTATAAATTATCCATGAATCCAATGCTCATGAAAATTTTTGGAGGTTGTCCTAGTACCTTAAGGATGATAATAAAAATATAAAATCTATTGCTTGACACTTTTCACTAAGGTTTCCTATTTATGCCATTTTAGGCCTTCTGCCTTGTCATTTTTGTGTAGGATGTTATACTTGTTAAAATGATGTGAAATTTTTATAGTAGCCTACTTGGAGCATGTAGTACCTACTATAATTTGTGTAGATTAAATGGTATAGTCTTCATTTATGTTTATTATTCCTCTTAAATAATTAAAATAAATTAAGAAAGGCATTAAAAGAAATGAATTGGTGGTGAACACCTTACTTTCTGGTGTTGTTTTGATATGTGTGATAAGTTAGTAAAGTTGGTTTTGTCCAATTATATGTTTGCAACATGAGTTAATAATTATTTTCTTGCATTATGTCTTTCTGGATAGTTCTGGGAACTTTGCAAAGTTCACCATGATAATTTGGTTTACTGGGAAAGTGGTGAATACAAAAGTTGTAGATAACTTATGTATATAGCTGATGTTAAAATTTGGTGACATTTGGCCTAGTAGTTTAGGAGTTACAGTCGTTCAAAGTTGGATCACAGTTTTGCTTGCTCTCTGTCTTGTGAGGACAGATTTCTGTTGTTATGTCATTTCGACCTGGTAAAAGTTGGAATCATGCCTTGAGGTCTGAAAGTGAATTTTAGGTAATTTCATAAGCTTTCGAAATTGTCTTGTTTCATGTCATTTGGATAAATATAACTCCAGTTATGATATAAACTTGTAACTGTCATGTGTAACTTAGATATTGCTTTGTGTGAAACTTGTAAGTAACTAGAGAAGAGATATGCACCTACTAGGTAAATAAGGAGTTAGCATTGTCATCATTTTGCTACTTAACATCAGTGTCGCAGCATGTGCATTCCTTATCACATCCTCCGTGATCCATCTTATGCATTCATGGTACTTACTTATGCATATACATGCAATAGGTGCAACCGAAGGGATCACGCTTGTGGAGCTCGACGCCGAGCCGCAGGAGGAGCATCAAGAAGTTCAGCACCTGGAGGTTCCCAGAGAAGGAGAGCCTGAAGCCGATCACCTTCCCGAGTGCCCCGATCACCAGCCTTCGACGTTTGTGAAAGGCAAGCCCCGGAGCATTATAAGCCTCCCTATTTTATTAATGTCACTTAAAGTTATTCGTATTGCTGCATTACATGATAGGAGTTGTTTGGAAACCATTGTTGCATATTACCTTCATTGACCCGAAATACCTACCATGAATCCTATTTAAGTCCAGGAACATTTATCATGCTTAGCTATGCTTAGACCGGTAGAAGTCGGGTGATTTCCTATCACCTGCGAGCTATAGGTGATAACTTAATCACGGTTGGCTATATTGTGCTATCGTGGAACATAACTTGGTAATGTGGAGTAAATGGAGACCGGGCAGAGTCTTATATGTGGTATTGTAGTGATTTCGTCTATGTTGTTTAAGGACCGGATGTTGGAGGTCATCTTGTCATGTTGAACGTAGCCTCTCACATAGTTGGCCGGATAAGTCGTTCCGACCGCGAAACCGAGTAGTTCAATTTAGGCTAGGACCACGAGCGGTAAAAGAGCGCACTCTGGATGGTAGTAAGGATGTGTAGAGAGCCATTGGTGGTGTCCGAGCTGCACCTTAGCAAGTCAAGGTTGTGCCGCCTAAAGGGAAGAAGAAGAGGGCGCCACCGCCTTCCTAGGAGAATGACGAGAAGTGCCAATGGATGACCGTTCCAATCCTAAACAAGATCGAAGACCATACCTAGGACAACCATGCTTTGTAGCATAGGTGTATCACCCTAGTGTTAAGCATTGCATTAGGCATTTGCATTTCATGAGCACAAGCATCATCCAAGCATTCATGAGCACGAGCATATGAAGTTTGATTTCATTTACCTTCTCTTTATCACATGTGATGTTTCTCATATACTTAATTATGCTTGTGATCATATGTGACCAATGCATAAGATGGTTGTGAGGTCACCAAAATACCTTAGAGACATCTAGAATGATATTTGGAACAATGTTTATATTCATGACTTAAGCCAATTTTGCTTCTAAGTATTGGTTCACTTTGTAATGCCATTTTCATGATGCTAGTTTGACCAAAGTTGAATAGTAGCTTAGAGTGTTTGCATTGCTGTGTGACCTAAATAAAAGTTGTAGTTCACATCATGGGTAACAAACTTTATTTAAGGGTTATGAGCTAATTCAGTGTCTAACATGGTCAAATAGAGCTCACAATTCCCACAAAATGCTATTTTGTGACATAAATTTTTTTTAAGTGTAGAATGCTTATTTCAGTTTCAAGGTACCTCACTTTAGAGCATTGTAGTTTGAAAAACATTAAGAATTATAAAAACTCATTTAAGCAATCTTGTAGTACACATGTAGCTCTGCAATGTTTATTAAGCAAATTTTTGCTAAAGGGCGATGGATTAGGAGTAGTAATCGCTTGAAGATGCTCCTTCAGTTGACTTGATGGCCGAATCAGAGCAGCGCCGAGCGCCGTCGTGGCCGACCGCACTTGGGCCATGTGCGCCACATGGTGGCTGCCCATCGGTGACGGTCCCAATAGTCAAGCTAGGGCAGGCAGCAAAACCACGTGACGCCGCTGCTCTCTCTCACTCGAGCTCACTCTCTCTGCCTCGCTCCCGCTCATGCCACGCTAGAGCAAAACTGAGCACCGTCACAATTGCCGCCGAGCTCCACCACGCTCGCTGGCTAGCTACCATCACCGTGCCATTTTCCAATTGCTCACGCACACCGCTCGCCCATGATCTCCTCCACCTTCCTGACTAGTTAGCCATGCTAATCAAGCCAAGGTAAGTGCCTAAGGGCGAGTTCGTCGTAGTCGCGCCTGCGCCTGAGCGCCCCGAGCTTGCGCTCGCCGTGGGCATGCTCCACTTAGCTATCTCGCTCACACGTTCCTCTCGTTATGGTTAGGTTAGAGCTAGGTCTAACTCAAGGCAAGAGCTTAAGGACGATGTCAGCCTCATCGGAGCAGAACACTGCCATGCAGCATGCACGCAGCCAAGCTTCACCGTAGCTCCATCGAAGCCCCAACTTAACCCTAGATCTTTGCTACGCCACCAGGAAGTCATAGCCGTGCTCATCAAAGCTTGCCGTGGCCAAAAATGACTAGAGCACCACTGTAGCGCTGCCGCTGTAGCCAACCACCATCAGGGGTTCGCCCACTTAGCTCATTAGGTGCGGAACGAGGAGTGGAACACGTCGGTGGTGACCTCACCGATGGCGAGTTCTCGCCAGTCAAAGCCAACGCCCTGTCTTTGTCTCACTAGTGCATGGGATCGGGTTGACTATAGGACCCGCGTGTTAGTCACAGCGGGGTGTATGGAATGGGTCCACCTAGCTGTAGCGCCCGAGTGGAAATTTGATTTTCTTTATTTATTTGTCACAAATTTTGTTGCTAACTTGCAAAAATTATATCTTGAGCTAGGAGTATCCAAATGGGGTGAACCAAATTT
The DNA here is from genome assembly GCF_019320115.1 of Miscanthus floridulus. Taxonomy (NCBI): domain Eukaryota; kingdom Viridiplantae; phylum Streptophyta; class Magnoliopsida; order Poales; family Poaceae; genus Miscanthus; species Miscanthus floridulus. Next base: position 35,246,848 of record NC_089590.1, on the reverse strand, counting down.
TGTTGGATTCATCTTGAAGTGTACTATTTGATAAAAATATAAAATTTGCTGTTTAGAGTATTTTTCTGGGTGAAATAAATAGAGAAAAATAAGTGCTTTTAAATTAGTTTATATCTTGTAAAATGCATAACTTGAGCTAGGAAGATGATAAAATTGTGATTCTAATTTTGCTGATCTTGTGTTGACATCTTCTAGCTAGGAAAAATACTAAAACTACATTATACATACTTGTAATATAGTCTTCCTATTTAATCTTAATTAATTGCTAGATTCTAGTGAAATTAATTGGGGTAAAAATACATAACATATGATCATACAATTTTTTACATAGTATTCTAATGCTAGGAGGAAAGCAAGAAAAATATTAAATCTATTTCTTGATACTTTTCACTATGCTAAACTATTTTTGCTAAAATAAGCATATGTAACTTTTCATTTTAGTAGAGATAGCTATACTTATCCAAATGGCATGCAATTTGTACAGTAGACTATTAGGATCATTATTAGGGTCATTTGTAGGCCACTGTAATTTTCTCAGAATTTATTGAGCATGGAAATATTTATCCTTAAAATCACCTTATTATATAAGGAAATTGATAAATGAATATAAATAAATTAGTTAGGCATAACCATGTTGTTTTCTATGCTTCTTATGATGCATATGATCTGTTGGCGCTATTAGTTAGGCCTAAAAGTAATTGGTTGTGTACAACTAGTTAATTATTGCTTTTATAATTCAACTAGATGGATGCATGTATAGTTTCTGTTGTGGTGATAATTACAAGATGATAATGATCTTTTTGTGAAACTTGTTAATAACAAAGTTGTAGATAACTTACTTATCTATCTGGTATTAAATTTTCATAGTGATAGGTCTTATGGTTTAAGAATTACAGCTATTAGAAGTCTGCTGTCAGAACTGCTTGTTGTCTAGACTAATCTAAAAGATTGAATTGTTTGACCTAGATAAGTACTGAATCACCTTAAGATGATTAAAATAAAGTTGTATAAAATTTCATAAGCTTTCCAGAAAGTCCACAACCATATTATTTAGATGTACAGAACTCCAGTTATGGTCAAAATAAGTGGATGCTGTCTTGTAATCTAGAAAATGATTTACATAAGTGTTTGTTTAAGTTACTAGAGAAGAGATATGCACCTACTCAGTAAAAAAAATGCAACTTGTTATCACCTTAATGCAATGCTGCTGAAAACACTTATTAGGATGCATTCATCACATCATATTATACATGTCATTATATATGCATCCATGATATCTTATTTCCTGCTCATGCATATAGGATTGTCCGAGGGGATAACTCTATTGGAGTTCAAAGAAGAGCCAGAGGAACAATAGGAGGCACCTCCGGCCGTAGCTCTAAAAGGAAAGGAGGAAACTCTTGAAGACTTACCTGAGTACCAAGACTAAAGGCCAACTTCTTTTATCAAAGGCAAGCCTAGAGCATTTTAAGTCTTCCATGTTTTACAAAATATCACTTGAGTCCTTTATGTTGGATCGATTAGGTTATAAGAGTTGATTGGAAACACTTGATGCATAGAACTACCTTGTCTAGATATATACCTTTAACCCTATGTAGGTCCAGGATCGAATATATGCTTAGCCATGCTTAGACCGATAGAAGCTGAGTGATTTCCAGTCATCTGCGAGATATAGGTGGATACCGAAGCATGGTTGGCTATATTTACTATCATAGAACAGAAGCATGGGGTAATGTAACTAGAGGCTAGGCGAAGTCTATGTGTAGGTTGACTCATGTGATTCCATCTGTGCTGGTTAATGACCATACCATTGTTATCACTTTTGTCAAGATTGAACGCACGCCTCTCACTTAGCTGGCCGGATAACTCATTCCGACCACAAAGCCAGGTAGCTCAACTTAGCCAGGACCTATTCTACAAAAGTGCGCACTCTGGATGGTAGTAAGGATGTGCAGGGAGCCAGACATGAGCCTAAGGGCAGGCCAGGCCTGAATGTCCTAGTAGTTGGTTGTCCCTAAATTTATGGCACTGGTCAAACCCGTGAAATGTGGATCTGAGTTGTACCAAAGGTGACCTAAGGTGACCATTGATCTGGTCTACCTGGGTTTGTGTTAGGAATAAATTTCCAGCTGGTTGAAATTGATTCAAATCACCGTCTCTCCTAGACAGTGAGAAACTTGGCTAGCTCGAACATCGTAGTAAGTGTATTATGGAATGATGGTTATGAAGAATATGGAATTACTACACCAGCTATGGTTATTATTGTTATGCTCCTAAATGATATACCACATGTTTGGCATAGGTTAGTTGCTAATCTAGAGATGAATAGCTATAATTAACTTGATGACCAAATTATAACTGTATACTTGAATTGGTAAGCTTTTTATGCAAAATGTTGTCAAGCTAGCTCCACTTATATAGCCTTGCATGATCTTTGGAGTCACTTTATTTTTAGTTTATGATGGGTAAGTCTAGCTGAGTACCTTCTTGTCTCAGGGTTTATTTCCCATTGTTGTAGATAATATGATGTATCATTGCTACTGTAAGAACTACTTCTATCCCATCGTGGATGAGGAGTAGGGCCCTAGGCAAGGTGTTTCTCGTTAATCCCTCTCTTATGCTTTTGTGGAATTGTGATCATGAGCTGGCATCATATTTGAACAATGATGGAGATGTTGGTTTCAAACTCTATTTGCTTCTGCTACTATTTTATCTGAACTTGGTTTGTAATAACTTTTAATCATACTATGATGTATGGAACTATATTTGTGAACTTTTTGTAACGTGTGACATGTATGTTAAATCATGTATGATCTTGGTTATATGTTGGTTGAATCAAGGCCCTTCGTGGTACTCCATAGACTATCGGGTTTATATGGGCTCAAGTTTGACAGTGCAACCACTTATGGGCTGCTATTGTATTTGTGCTCTTATAAATTCGACGGTTCTGCTACAACTGGCATTAGAGCAAGATTGAACATTAACTGCCACATGTGTATTTAAAACAAAGGTTTTTAATTGCCAAAACTAGTTTTTAGCAACTTATAGCTATATATATAGGCGTTTAAATCTAAAGTTTGAATCTAGAGTGTGCTAGTGATCACTTTCTTTATGCCCAGTTAAGGATTTCAGGTGGCTAATTAAGTACTAACTTGGGGGTTTTATTTTCATCGTCTATACGATGTGCTATTGTAAGGATGCCATTCACTTGAGTGGTAATGTATGGATCAATTACCTCTACACCCAAGGTAATATGATGAGTGGCATAACCGCAAGATGTGAGCATGCGGTCTAATGGGGAGAGTTAGTTTTGATACTAAAGTATATATATGTCTCATCTATATACGGAGGTATTTAATTTTGGGTTAGCTTTGATACGACCGTAGATGCATATTTATATGTATATATGGGACATATTTACTTTTGGGTAGCTTTGATACGGAAGTATATATATATATGGGTATATATATGGAAGTATTTAGCTTGCAACCTAGAACCCAGATTTTTATTTTTGCATATATACTTGTGGGGTTGGGCTGAAATGAAATTCTTGTGCAGATATGCTAATAGCAAAATGTGTTGCCCGACTAGTTACATTATATATGAGAGAACGCATGTATGCCACCATGTATGCCGTTAGAAGTTTAATTTTCCTAAGTTTGTGAGGATGTACGAAATGTACATGCATCATGATCAATCATTCATTACACGCTTGCATTGTTCCTCCCCTTATAAGTCTCTTATTTGGTTAAGTAACTCTTTTCTATTATAACATTGTTCTCACGAGAGTTGCACCATTTTGTTGGAACAGATGGTAGCATCAGCTGGGAGTGAGACTTTCCTAGAAATGTTTGGTACCCTTGCCCAACTTTGGAGGGTCCTGCATTATGTGGGATATACCAAACCCCCTCTCTATTCCTGGAATGAGGTATACCTGGAAGGATAGCCATGGTATGAGGTGTAGCTAACCATACTAGCTCATACCGAAGCACCCCTATGGCAGGAGTGGAAGGCAGAATCTGAAGGAAAAACTCCTTGGGAAGGTGCCCAGGTAGTTGCTTTTGAGGTGCTGAGCTAGATATGTCAGCAACACAGGGATGAGGTTACCGATAGTGCCGCTGGTACTTTTCCTCGGGTGGATCCATCTATAGCAGTATGGGCACAACACAACCACAATGCATTGATCCAAGATCAGGATGAGCCAGTAGATAGTTCTAGTCCCGCTATAAGTGCAATGTTTGTCATGATGAAGATGTTCGATACTCGTTAGGACACCAGGGACTTATAGCAGGAGTCCTATACCACTTGTATGGATAGGCTCATGAGGGCCGAAGCTACACAGCATAAACTGAGGAAGCGTGTGCGCAAGCACAAAAAGGTAGCAAATGAGGCTCGTTGGGACCCTGATCAAGCTTATGTAGCATTAGGAAATCTCCACACTCAGATGTAATAGGTCGATCAGTAGAGACACTGTGCCTCATTGCGCAAAACACCACTCAGGCCCACCAACAACATTAAGGGCCTGAATCGAAGCAATATAGCTTGTTCAAAGATTTCCAAGACACCAAGTCCCATATCTTTAAGGAGGCTAAAGAACCGCTCCAAGCGGATGAGTGGGTAAACACGATTGAGCAAAAGTTCTGCCTATTGAGGGTCACAGAGCATCTAAAGGCCAAATATGCATCCCATCAACTGCAGTTACCGGCAGGGATATGGTGGACCCATTTCCTATCTTCTCTACCTACAAACGCATAGGTCACATGGGAATAGTTCAAGTTAGCCTTTAGGGGACATCACATTCCCCCGGGGCTGATGCACATGAAAGACACCGAGTTCATGAGGCTTACTCAAGGGACCAAAACCCTTACCGAGTACATGCAGGCATTTAACAATCTTTACCGATATTCCCTAGAGTTTGTCAACATAGAGGAGAAGAAAATAGAATGTTTCAAGAGAGGCCTTGGCACTAAGCTAATGAAGACTATGTCTAACTCAAGGTGTACCACATATAATGAGTTTGTTAGTGATGCCTTAACCTAGGAGAACCAGAACAACTTGCATGCAGTAGCAAAGGGCCGCAAAAGAGTAGCTAAGGCAGGTGCCTAAGGATCATCTCAGGCTAGAGCTCATGTGGTAGCCAGGCCATAGTTCCATCCACCAACACCTAAGTATAGGCCTCCTCAGCCAAAAGCTTAGGCTAATCGCCCCCATAAGACATTTCGCAGGGCATTCGCCATTGCCATACCTAAGGGCAATGTAGGCCAGGGAAGCTCAGCCAAACCAAGGAACAACCAGCCATGCTTCAACTGCAATCAGTTGGGTCATTAGGACAAGGAGTGCCCCCATCCCAAGAAGAATGACAATCAAAACTAGGGTAATTAGAAACAGGCCAATCCAAAAGCATGTCCTAGATACGTGCATTATACAACCGTGGAAGAAATTCCCGCAATAGAAGTTGTGACCGCCGGTATGTTTCTTGTAAGGCTGCATCAGCTGATTGATCTCTTACGAATCATAATATAGATCAAAGTTATTGATCTTGTGTTAAATAACTTGTTGTTTAATACAATATCATCAGTTATCGAATTTGCTAAGATTAGTAAAATTTTCCTGGCTGTTTTTGGTTGAATCACCAATTATCGATCTTGTTATAATTAATGTTTTATTAATTATAACAAATCACCTGATTGAGATAGAGATTGCTCAGCATCATATCACCTTAATTGGTCATCCTTTGATCTGGTCACGCTTTAAATCTTATAATTGATGGCTTAATTCCGCTAGATCGGCTATTTTATCTCTGTTCCAATCAAACATAGTATGCATCCAAAGACATGTTTCAATCTTGAATAAACTAACTAGTTAATGAGATCTAATCTAATGACACTATCATAGCTGCATCGATCCGGTCGAACCACACTGGTAAGACTTTAGATTAGAAATTATCGATCAGTGGTCTTGTTCATGATCAAGATATGTACTCTGTTTGTTTGCTATGACTGGATCGGCTATTTTAACCGATTTGCCTATACTCTCACGCATATAGCATGTTTTCATGAATTTTTCAACATATAGATAGTTTTTTAGATTCTTTGGCTTTAGTTTGTTATCATTATCATAGCTGCATCGATCCAATCGAACCTCACTGTTGATGATAATAGATTAGATTCAAACTGTTTGTAGATTCATTTATATCAGACAGTCGATTTGTTCACATGTTATACTCTTTTCATCAAACTTATCGGCTCGACGCTTTATATCGATCATGTTCCATTTAGCCTATGATGCTTTCTTATATCGCTTCTTTGCTAATTATCAATTCTTTAATTGATCAATGACATCAATCGACTATTTGGTCATATATATTGGAATTTTAAGGAAAGATCTTCTGATTTTGTATTTGGATGTATTCTACTTGTTTTTCTCTAGATTAATTCATCATAAATCTGCTATGATCCATGAGCATTGGTTATTTTGATTCATATCATTATCATTTAATATTAGTCGATAATCCTTGATTTAAAGATCTTCATTCCATGGATATGCCGGATATCGACTATTTAGTCGATAGCCTTATTGAATCGGCTATCTAGCCATAAATTTGGAACTGTCTGGTGCAACCACGACATGTTCCACCTTAAATTATTGATAAGATTTTCTCTCCTTGTCAATTGCAGGTCAAATTAATAGACATGTCGTTGATTTTTTAGAATCGGCTGGTTCTGTGTTGAAGCCAAGCAGATCTCTGGTCTCGTTCCACTCAGATCCTCTGGCTTGTTATGTGTTGATTACATCACCATATTTTTGTGTCAACACACTTTTTGGCATGCCCGGTGGGACCACAATTGTTTCATTAGAAGTTAGACGAAATTGATCATTATGCTGAATCTTCAGGACTATTTTGAGAACATCATCTATATCGCTAAGATTTGCCACTACACGAAGCCTGGAAGCCAACCTTGTTGTAGGTGTCATCTGCATAGGGCTGGTTGTGGCATGTGTCAACACGTTGACACTGCTGCTCCTGCACCCCGTCGCTCGGAGAATTATTATGCTATTTGGCTAAGGAGTAGAGTACAGAGATAGCTGGACGAATGATCAAGAAGCATCCCATGGAAGGTTACTAGAGTGCTGCGGGCTGCACTAAATCAGAAATCTATTGAGCATAATTTATAATACAGCTGAACACATATGTGTTTGGCTAAAAAGCAACATGTTAAGAAGAAATATACAAACAGAGCATCCTTACTGACCAGACATAGTGCAATCAGGACAAGCAATAGAAAGAAAAATTCTTGACTAGTAGGAGGTCTACTTCAATGCCATTGGTAGTCGTCTCATCAGACTTCATCATCTGCACTGTCAAAGTGTGCGTCATGATTAGCTTCTAAAGGAAAATATTTATATATCATCTAGAGAGCAATCACAGCTGAGTCGGTATCCACTCAGGCTTTCTTATTGAGAAAAGAAGGTGCAAATCTAAGATTTCTATAAGTAGAGAATCTCCAACGACCCTGAATTTTACTACTATTACTGCTACTGAGCCGATTGCTGGCCCTATTGAGCAAGGAGACCAGGCTGATGATACTGATGGGCCAACTGGATTTATTCAGGAATCGGCTAAGGTATAGATGCAAGTCACAACAAATGTCTAGTCGATCACTTCCTAAAAAGAATTGGTTGTGAAATTAGCAAATCTCTTCATGTTACAGTGTCATGCATGCATATATACACGTTCGACATATAATGGAAGAAGATAGCAAGTGTGTATACGTCCATGCATGCTTCTCAAAATACGTGAGGATGATTAGTTGCTCAGAAGAAAGTCATGCACATACAAAGGATTCCTGTTTCAGATTGCTAAAGACCATAGTGTATCCATGTATAGATAAGAATTAGCTGCTCCCATCATCTGCATCGACTAATCCTTCCCTCCCATCGGCTAATTTGATTTTGAGTTAAATAAGTACAGCCGAAGGCAAGATGATCAGATACTGTTGACAGGGCTACTGTATGCGGAAGAAGCTTGCAAAATCTCACTTGATTGGTGGTGGCTCTGTCGGGTTGGCTGAAGAGAAGAAAATACTAATGAGATTAATATATTCATCGGCTATGAACGCATCCTTAGTACAAATATTTCTGAAGGTTCATGTTGGAGGATTAAATAGCCAATAATTATATTTCAAAATAATGATACCGGCTTGGAAGATCATGAATAAATTATATCAACTCATCAGCTTGCATGAAATCCTAAGTGGCCTCCAGGTTGCCTACCGGCTTGTACAAAATAAATATAGCTCATCGGCTGTAAAATCTAAATAGCCGATGGATTATTAGTTGAATGGAGTTATTTTATTGAGAAGCTAATAGCCGGTGGAGCATGGTCACGTAATGAAGAACAAGTTCCAAAGAAGAATAATGTGGACCCCGAACAGATCATCAGCTGTGCCGGAAGAGCAAGAGTGCCACGAAAAATAAACGCGCTGATCGGCAAGCTACACCAACTGCGATTTTCGCTCTCTGGGCATATCGTACCAACAGATCCCTGAGAAAAGGAAAGCGCCGATGAACCATGGCAGTTCATCGGCCTCCTGTCGCTATTCGATCCACTGCGACACGACAACATGGAAAACAAGGCCGACGATGGACAGTCCGATCAACAAGGTGGACGGATCCGCTAGGATGTTCCTAGAGTGTAAGTACGAGAAGTGGCTAGACACATCTATGGCATGCCGGTGATGGCGTGTACAAAAGGTCGGCACTGAAGAAGACGGACATCGACATCATAGTAAACGATACGATGGATACTGCCCATAGTGCGTCCAACATCGTACTGATGAACCCGGAGTGAGCGTGATCATAGGCACCGTGATCGCCAACTACACCGGCTACGGCGAGGGTGAGCGAGATGTGCTGGCCACTGTGCAGAGGATGATGCTGCATGGCCCCAACCAGGCCACCACCAATTCCGATTTCTTCGGTGACAACCAGGACTGACATGAACTATCAGAACTCGCCAAGCAGGTTGCAAAGTATGCCGAGGTAATCAAGTTTAGGGAACTGCACATGTTCAAGAGGAATATAGTTTCCAGATGCATCACGTTGAATTGAACTCCATTTGTTGCTCACGTTCATCGTCTCCAAGAACAGATATACAAAGATCGGCTAGGGGGGCAGTACTGGCTCGGTTTCCATTTCAGTTGATGCATCAGGTGATGGAGCCATTCGACATAGCAGACATAACGTGACCGGTTCATGTAGAGCTACCGCTAGCAAAGGTACTTCAGTAGTGGATGACCGTGTGCAACGTAGAGAGCCTGGATATATTGATGGTGTTCTGAATGCACAATCGACTATGTACAGCCGATGCAACCATAATCATCTAAATTTGTTGCTGAAACTAAATAAGGAAAGGTTTCCAGAGTCATCACGTGAACAAAGTTGAATTTCTTCATCATATTGTACTTGTTTTTGTCTAGATTTTGTATTTGGATGTATTGTACTTGTTTTTGTCTAGATTAATCAGTCATCATAAATCTGCTATGATCCATGAGCATCGGTTATTTTGATTCATATCAATATCATTTAATATTAGTTGATAATCCTCGATTTAAAGATCTTCATTTCATGGATATGCTGGATATCGACTATTTAGTCGATAGCCTTATTGAATCGGCTATCTATCCATACATTTGGAACTATTTGGTGCAACCCCGACATGTTCCACCTTAAATTACTGATAAAATTTTCTCTCCTTATCAATTGCAGGTCAAATTGACTAGCATGTCATTGGGTTTTCAGAATCGGCTGGTTCTATGTTGAAGCCAAGCAGATCTCTGGTCTCGTTCAACTTAGATCCTCCGGCTTGATGTGTATTGATTACATCACCACATTTTTGTGTCAACGCTTTCTTTTTTAATAAAAAACTCAAAAAAATATTTTCACTAAGACATCAACTCCTATCCAAAAGTTTCTTCAAAGGGTGAGTTTTCTGAGCCACCACTTTCCAAAACCACCCGTTCATCTGGCTGTGAACTCTGTCCTGGCTTGATAGCCATGGTTCGGGCACAACCCTTCTCAGGGCACGATAATGAAAACCCTTTCCATCACCTGCTAGACTTTGAGGAGATGTGTTCGTGCCTAAGTATCTTAGGCATGACACAAGAAACACTAAGGTGGACATTGTTTCCCTTTTCTCATAGAGAAGGCGAAGCAGTAGTACACTGAAGCCGTAGAAAGTATGAATGGGGACTGGGATGAACTTAAAGATAAGTTTTATCTTGCATTCTTCCCTATGTCACGTATCGACTTTCTACCAAGGGCAATCCTTGACTTTGAGCAGTGCAAGAAGGAGTCTATAGGTACAGCCTGGGCTAGGTTTTCAATGTTAATACATGCCAGCCCAGACTTGTCTTTACCCGATGGCGTATTCTTGCATCTCTTTTGTTTGGGTATTGACATAAATGTTGACCTATGCCTAGACGCGACAGCCGAAGGCCAGTTTACACACAAACCCATGACGAAACAAGTGAAATTCCTTGGAAACTTCCTAGAAAGTTACACTTCCCTCGTCATGATAAATAGAATGCTCCAGGCAAAAGTCTTGTTGAGCATTGAGGAGTCCTCATTAGTTGAATCCAAACTCATACCATCCCCAGATTTGTCTAATGAGCCCTCACCCGAATCACGAACACCGAAGGAAAGAGTGATTTATCCTTCGGAGCACCCTATCGAATTCGGGGATTTTGGCAATACCTCAAAATATTTTGGGCACAGAAAGCTTACATGTCCTTCTAAGGAAGTTTCCCTAAGATAGAGCCATCAAAAGAATGGTTGTTGGAAGTAAAACGTTCTTCTAAAGTAATTTAGATGTTGTCACCTTCCACAACCATGCCTTGTTCATTAAGGGGAACAAACATAGAATCCATGCATAACCCCATAGTCGGAATCAGTATCATGTTAGAATTCCTAGCAAAAAACCTCTTGGGTAACATGCCACTAGTCCCGACAAATAAACTTTTCAAAAGTCCATTGGGGCTCATTTTCGAGTGTTGTGGGATCGTTAGGGACGTGCCAATTGAAATTAACAAAACTGAGGTTCACCTAAATTTCCACATCTTTGTTATCCTTGACTTTGAACTTCTTATAGGCTACCCCTTTGAAATACTTTTCCAAGAAAAACCTACCCATCGGAGCCTTGGTGAAGAATTTTGGAAAACTGCTCCCGCCACTCACCTAGAAAACCCCATGACGGAGCGTTATCCCATCCATAACTTGTCTGAGGAGGTGAAGTTCATTTCCCCGTTCATTTCACCTAGGCTTTCTAGTGAAACTGAACATCCATTGCCAACCTCGCTCGAACATAAGCCATGTCCCTCTAGCCATAAAACAGTTGTTCTCAATAATGTTTGAGGATCAACGTTGTTTCCACATGATATATCTCTTGAGAATGAAAACTTCTGCGCCATGGACATTTTGCTTAGTGCCACATGCATCCATGAGGATCACAACCACATCTTGATCCTTGTCTCCAAACTTTTTAAGAGGATGGTTGTTGATACCTTTGTTTATCATAAATTTTGCAAATCCCGTAGTTGTATCATGGCACTAACCTTGCAACTTGAACAAAAATGCTCAATACTTTGTGGTGAAGTTGGGAACTACACCACCAATGATAGTTGCAGGATGAAGTTCCCATGGTTGAGCTTAAGACCATAAATCAAGCACTACCAGGAGATACCCTAGATTATCCTAAAAAAAAGAAAAACACAATTTCCTTTTTAATAAAAAGCAAGAACATGTTATCGAATCAGTATGCACCTTCAAGTATTCTTGTGTGTTAACCCTTTCAGGTTAAGATCAAGAAGAACAGGGACATATGATGCTTGAGAACATCGAAGCAACATCAACTGTATGCCTTGATGTTCTTCGGTAATAAGAACACATCAAAAGGAGACCCCCAAACATTGCACACTTAACTTTTACACAAAAGTCCAAGTGTGGGGAAAGATGGTAAGAGTCTAGGGTTTCATACAGACCAAAGATTGTCTTGTTTCAAAAAGAGATGACGATGTTAGCTCTACCTTGCTATAAAAAAGTGATTATTATAAAAATAAAATGTTCACCAACTCCCTTACTCATATCTGTCTCCATAAGAATTAACTTGCTCATACAAATTCATGCTTCCTTTGTTTATGTTGTTTATGCTCTGGTTTGGGTGTATTCATGAGTACATCCATAGGCTTTTTAAATTAAGCATGGTGCTCAGGTTAAAATATCCTTCTTTAATCAGAATTTGACATGGTGTTGAAATTTGATTAATGAACTTTGAGTATTACTTTCATAAACAATAGAAGTAATCTACTATGGAGATAAAACAAGGCCATGTTTATTTTTGCAAACTTTACCTTAGCTTTGTTTATGCTAATTGGTAAAAAGTTGGGTGAACACATAAAAAATATTTTAACTTAAAATTTATAATAATAATAATAATAGTAATAATAAATAACAAAAAATCTATAACTAATAATAATAATAATAGAATTAAAGCTCCCTTGTGTTTCAACTAGTGGGGCCCTTGTTTGTTTTCACTTTTGTTTTTCTTTGTCAAATAAAAACAGGTACAAGAACAAGTGTGGGGGAGATCTCTCAAGCACAACTAACACACATTCGAGATCTCCCACCAACATGTTGTGCAACCCTCGGACAATCCATCATGCAAGAAGGACAAGACAAATAGATTCAGAAGGGACTGGCTGAACTTTTGGTTTAGCCAAACCACCTCTCAGCTCTTTTTCTTCAATGATGGTTTGTGCAACACTACCCTCAACTCCCTCCAAATTTTGAGTTGGAACAAATAAAAATCTTGATCACTAGAATTAAACTCAATTTATCACTGCCGGCTCCTAATAATGAACAATGCCCTATGCAATTTTACAAACCACACTTCATTTAAAATTTTGAAAAGTGACATGTTCATAACATGTTTAAGATAGAAGCTTGCATAAAGTTTGTTCCATATACATACACTTATGCTTTTGGGAAAAAATTCTAATAGGACAATCAGGTTGACTAAGTTGTTGTGAGGTGTGATATAGTTCTGACTTAGAAATCCTACCATTTCTATTCAAAGTACTTGGAGAATTTGTTTTGATAATACAAAACCATAGTATCACATAATCCTCAATTGGTGAGCAATTCCTACCAAAGCCAAATATGACATCTTACAAAATTCAAGCCTTCTACATAAGCTGCTTGTTATTATGTTGAGTTTGGTCAAGTCTTGTTGACCCTTGTTGAGAGATTTATCATGATCCCAAGATCAAGATCACGTGCACCCACATATACATGCTGCTCCTACACTAGGAGTACGCAAAACATGCCTCCATCCACCAAAGATTCTGCTCCTACATTGGGAGTAGACAAAAATTTGTTTGTTAAGCAAATACTCCATGTTCTAAAAAGATAAAGATCTCTCTCCAAATATGTGGTTTAGAAGAAGAAACATAGCTTAAAAATATGGACACATGAAGGTCCAAGTACAAAAGAAAAAAATGATGAGCACATGAAGGCTCATGTATTGAAAATAAGAAGAAAGATAGCCATGTTTCAAAATAATAAGTTATAAAGAGAGATCATATCTACAAAAAGAGCATAGTTTTAGTTTACCTTTTTCCACACACATGCACATCTTGATCTAAGAGTATGGCACTTCTCTCCTTGGATCCTTGATTTGACATTACAACATATACAATACAAGTATGCTATACTGTTTATCCCTACTTAAAGCTCCACATTAACCTTTTTAGAAGTAGGAGAAAACCATAGAAGGCAAAACTTTGCTATGCCTTGGTAAGGAGTTATACACCATTGAGTGATTTCAGAGTGCCAATTGAGGAGTATAAAGTGAACTCTGCTTTTTCTTGAGAAAAACTTTCAAAACTCTGAGTTATTGAGATGTGAAATTGGGAAGATGACTTTGTTTTAAGAACTGTTCTACTTTTCAACAACCCAAGGAAACATGTTAGCTCTACCCACATATCCCACTTGTGTAATGAATGTGTTGGAATAACTTTTATGTACGCCATATATCTTAGGATGTTATGCTCATGATTACTTTTATCTCTAATCTTTGCTCTTGGATGAGCAAAGGAGTAAGTGAGGAGGAGCGTGTTGGTGATGCATAACTTATAAATCCTACAGCCAACGTTTAAACAAAATAAACAAATGTGCACACCAAAACTTAGAATTAGGGATTTTTACTCACACTTTCCACAAGTTTTGGTACAAGCATATTTTGTAGGTCACAAACATAAAATGCATAGAGAAATGCACCGAAAGGCGCTTTTCGACGCTGAATTGCGCAAAAGGATAGCAAAGGCGCCTACCAACTCAATTCAAACAAAGCAAAGCACCACAGGGGAGTGATCCAGGACCAACCCAAGGCCTACCAAGCAAAGGTGGTGGCCAGAGGTGGTGGTCAAGGGGCGGCCAACCATAGAGGGTGGCTGACCCTCTCTAGGCGCCTCCCTGCCTCTCCTCATTCTAGCAGTGGCATGCCTCCATGTTGAGGTGGTGGAGCTCCTATTTCACGCCAAGAATAGACCATAGCACCACCTTGAGCTTTGTATAAATAGAGGGGTACCCCCTGCCTCAACAACACACAACAAGGCAAAGAGCTTATCCACATTTGAGCAACACTCCAAGGGCTTAGGCCCTAGTAGCTTGCTAGAGTTGCAAGGGAGCGATGTGAGGTAGAGCTTGGGGAAGTGTCGGACTTGTCGGTGTCACCCCAACTTGTACCTTGACGAGCATCTTTACTTCAATGGTTTCCCCCACTAAGTGAGTGTTCGTGGTTCTTTTGGTTATAAAGTCTTTGATTAGTTAAGCTATACTCTTACTCATTTGCGGGTTTGACATCTGTTCCTATGGTGGATGCTCTAGTAGAAGGGCCCTGATAGAGACGGATAACCCTTGCATGCACACTAGAGTAATAGTCGATAGCGTAGACATGGTGTCTAGGCTAGAAGCAATATTTGTTTACCTTGTTCCCCATGGTTGAGGGGTAGGTGGTAGGTGGTGACAGCCCTATCCATCCCTCGTATTCCCCCACGTCTGGGTTTGACGTAGGCTATAGGCCAACCTCGCTTGGCATACCAGGTGTGATCCGGTGCCCGAAGTAAACAAGTAAAAGTAAAGTTTATCTATCTTTAGGCCCTATTACCATAGGAATCCTTCTCTACCCTTTATAATTCTACCCTTGTGTTGTCCTTGGATGAATTAGCTAGAAGAGTACCTCCATTCCCTATGGAAAATACAATACCCAGAATACTGCCAGGTGAAGTGCTACAACGATAATTCCGTGTGCTTGCAGATTATTTCTTTATGCGTTGAGAAATACCAACAATGATGATCATGGTGGATGGTGATGACCTAAAGATGATCAAGTGCTGAACTTGGAAAAGAAGAATGAAAAAAAAACAAAAACCAAGGAGATCAAGGCAAAGGTGTAAAATAAGTTTTTGTTTTGGTGATCAAGACACTATAGAGAGTGTGATCACGTTTAGTGTAACACCTCTAGTGTTGCAACCTTGCTTTGCACCTAGGTTAAGTAAAAATGAAAAACAGTGCTTTGGGAGCTCAAACAAAATATAACTTGTGTATAGTGCTTATGTAAAAACGATGAGCAAATAGTGCAGATAAGAATGCAACTTTAGGTTTGGAAAGACAATAGTGTTAACCAGTTCTTTGGGAGCTCAAACATCAAATCCAAAAATTAAACTAGAACTTTTCGTTGAATCGACGAGAATTTGAACTTATGTTTAAAATGCCATCTTTGATGAATTATATTGAGCAAATAGTTAAATGGTTCTTAAATATCTTGCTCCTATGGGTTAGTATAAGGTATGGACTATTCCATGAAAAGTTTGTCGGTGTTTCGAGTTACCACCAATGAGTAAATTTCTAGTATTGTGCATCTGGCTCGGATGGTGTGCTTAGATGACACGAGGTTTATACTAGTTCGGGCACAAAGTCCCTATGTCCAGTTACTAGCACTAAAAGTTTGTAGTAGGGGTTACAAACGGGCAAGAGAGAGAAAGTGTCGACAGAATATTGTCGACAGTTCTCCAAGGGGTATCCTACGAAGGTAGATTGATTGGCAGAGATACGTGTAATCAAGAACAAGAAGGCAACATAGACACAAGAGTTAGACAGGTTCAGGCCATCAGCATGACATAATACCCTACTCCTGTGGTATGTTGGATTGTATTGGCTATGATATGATGTTGCGTGTGTTTTAAGGGGGTCCCTGCCCTCCTTATATAGTCTAGGGGGTAGGGTTACAAGTCGGTTAGATATAGGAGATAACCAGAAAGTAATAACATATTACATGAATCATGGGATCGAACATATCCTAAAAGATCTCATAGTATCTTTAGGATATCACCCTTGATGTCTTGCAGTGCATGCGAGCAGTGTCGTGCACTGTAGGTCTTCGTCTTGTGGGCTGGACTACCCCTAGGAGCACAGCCCATGTAGTTTGCCATGGGTATCCGGGGTCATACCCCCCACAGCTAGTCCTTGAGCGCATTGTATCCGCTATGCAACGCCATCTTGAGCTTGTCTGAGCCGGTGTGAATAGAGCCGAGCAGTTAGACTCATAGTCCAACCACCATAATGAGTCGCCGAGCAATTGTGAACCATCGCTGAGCAGAGTGACCCAAGTAAGGCTTGCTAGAAGGATGTAAGGAGCTCAAGTTCGAATTCAAAAATTTCCTCGCAGTGGACCAAGTGTGCCCACTTAGAGCCCAACCACGAGAAAGGGAGATAGTCTTCTTCAACTTCAGGTGGTGCGGAGTCTTCTAGATTAAAGCAAACACACTCACCGCAAGGTGAAGTGTGCCCACTTAGTCCCCAAGCCTGACAGTAGGTGATGCAATCACGTGGTGCTAGGGTCCAAAATAGAAGAAAAACAGAAGACCAGCCGAGTAGGCAGCTAGTCCTCGGGTGGAGCCCTAAAATGAGAAACACACATTCACCGCAAAGGTGAAGTGTGCCCACTTAGTCCCTGAGCCTAATAGAAGGTGATCTAGTGACATGGTGCCAGGGTTAGAAACAACAGTAACCAAAAGAAAATCCCTAGTGTGGTGAGGAACCAAGTTGTAGTGATGACGTAGTCCCCGAGCCACAAGTGGAAATCTCAGAGAAAACAAATCATGGAGAAAAAACCAGAGTAATGGCTGTATAGCAGAAATTACTGAGCCTTGATGGAATTGCGGAGGAGAGCGAATATTTGGTGTGTAGTTCCAAGTTGTGGCGAAAAATGGGCGATATGGGCTGTAGTTGCGCAGAAGCCCAGATAACGGCCCACCACACTGCTTTAGGGAATTTGGAAAGGCGCAAATCATGGTGTGGTTTCCCAAAAACTCTTGAATGCGAAAAGTGGGTCCGGTTTCTTTATAACTATGTCACCACACTTTGTGTTCCCACCTTTGCCACTTCACCACTTATTCTTCCTCCTTAGCCCTTGCACTTCCTGATTTGCCTTCACACGTGCTTCTGCCGCTAGTCCCAATCTAGATCTGAGAGATGGCGCAGAAGAGGGGAGGTGGTAACCCAAAGAAGGCGGCCGCCGGAGCAAGCCATGACAATGAATGGGTGTCATTGCTCATGGGGGAGATAGAGCTCAATGGTATGGTGGAGGCGGGCGTTCTTCCTAACTGTGTCACCGTCGGATGGCGTCCAACCAATTATGAGCCCTACCTGATGTCGCATACTAATGAAGTGGTAGTTTTCGAAGATTATTTCTAGCATGGATTAGGACTTCCTATTCATCCTTTCTTGTATGCTCTGTTGGAGTATTAGGGAGTAATCCTGTGCAATCTGCATCTGAATATTATCTTGCATATTGTTGTCTTTATCCACTTCTGCGAGGCGTATCTTAGCATTCTACCCCACTTCAACCTTTTTTGACACCTGTTCTAGCTGAAGAAGAAGGGTGGGGGCAGTTCTTGGGTGGTTGGCGGTGTGTATGTATAGCTCTATGATGGGATGGTGGGAGAGTATATTACTATGCCGCTAAACACCTCGCTGAAGGGGTGGAATGCCATGTGGTTCTACATGAAGCAAAGCCATCCCGCCATCAGATGCAACATCGACTAGATTTTGGAGAACCAGAAGAGCTAGTCGAAGAAGCTGACCAATGCTGACATGGATCAGGTGAAGGAGCTCCTCGAGCTGATGAGGGGCATGAAGGTGAATAGAGTGGTGGTTGTCGTGAACTTCATAGTGCGCTGCATCCAGCCCTACAAGGAAAGGGCTCAGCTGGGCTTTTACTTCAAGCGAGATACTGACGGCACCTAGGAGAGGATGGAGAGGCTGACAAAGGAGGCTGTGCTACACTAGGCTGCTGAGCTATTCGCTCCAAACATGTCATATAGTGTGCCAAGGCAGCCAAAAGCCTTCAACTACACTAACCCACCTCCTCAGGTAAAAATCTAATCTATTGTTCCTAGTGTGTTTTATCTCGTATCGGTGCTGAGTAGTAAACTGATTCACTTGTGGAAAGATCCATTTCCATGAATGGGTGGCGTACTTCTCGGGCATGCCGAGGAGCGATTGGCCAAAGGCAGTGGATGCTAGGCCAACCACTCAACTAGAGGAAGGTGCCGTCAACACCTCATCCGAGTCCAAAGATGAATGGGCTGGTTGGAAGGAGAGTCCTCCCCCAATTCAAGAGAAAGTTTAGGTGACAAGGGTCATGATAGATGAGCTAGCCCAAAAGAAGAGGAAAACAACCAGTGTAGCTCCCTACAAGCTGGGCGGCATCTCACTTGGCGGCAATCAGACCACATGGACGTGGAGTGTGGTGATGTCCGAGTGGTCAGACAATGATAGGGCTCCAGTAGCTCCTCCTCTGAGCACTGATGCGCCACCACGCAACACACGCATGGAGGTGCAGTCAAAGGGAGGGGAGGGAGTTCCTGAGCAGTAGGCAGAGGAGAGGCCAACAACAGGGGCTACAAGACCTCTAGCTCAGGGCATGTGGATTGACCCTAGAGCTGAGGCTAGATGCTCTAGGAGGCAGCGCAAGTTTTGGACCGTCTACCCGAAAGCTTACGTGTAAGTATCCCTGCCTTGGAGTCGGTTGCTATCCAATCTTTATAGTTGCGGTGATTGATGAGCTAGTCTAATGTAGAATGAGGTGCATGGAGGATCTGAATCCTTCTGTCTAGGTTGGAGAGCAGCTAGGGGCTGTTCCCAGCATGGAAACCATGCCGGCTCACTCTGTCGTATAGTCTCTAGGTGCTCGATAGTTTGTGGAGGAGTCAACCAACGCTGCTGATGGAGTTGGAGGTGGAGAACGGTTGGTGACGATGGCGGCCGATGTGACAGAGACGCTAGGGGTGATGGCGAGAGCCACCGAATCTTCAGAGGTAGGAGCGGGAGCTACCAGTGTCGTGCTAGAGCCTAAGGCACAGAGGCCGACAGCACTAGAGGAGCAACTAGCACACCTTGAGATGTCGCAGGTCATGGTCGGTCATTGTGTGTGGCCACTGAGCCCTAGGGAGCACCACTGGCTACAGAGGAAGAGGACGAGGTCAAGTAGATTGAGCGTGGAGAATCATGACCTCAAGCCATCTGGATCCTCCACAAATAGGGGGATGAAGTGGTCGTCATGGAAGAGGATGACACCTCCAAGGAGGTGAAGAGGCTACGGTCCACCCTTTCCATAGCTATGAAGCAGATTGAGGTCAGTATTGTGTCAGCAATGTCAGTCTTTGGCATTGGAGACCAGGGGCCCTTTATAATCTTAGAGCTTTGCAGGGCATAGCGTGAACTACCATACAAGGGCAGCAGCTGATCAAGAGGATGGAGCCCCTTGCCGAGGAGATGGCAAAGCTGAAGGATGTGATGAAAACGATGGAGAAAAATGTCCAGAGGGCCCAACACAAAATGGATCTTGCCAAATCAAACATGAGGGACCGAGAGTACCAAAAAGGGGCCTTATCTGAGCAGCTAACCACCATCTCTGAGTAGCTAAGAAGCATCTTTGAGCAGCTAGAGTGCAACTTCGAGCAGCTAAGAAGTGTCTCCGAGCAGAGAAAAGGTATGGCAGATCGATGAATTTGTTCTATATTGTCAAATAGTCTTATTGTTGCTGACCACCATTTTGTTTGTAGAATAAGAAGTAGAGCTCGACTAGTTGCGTCAAGTCATCGGTCAAATCCAAGAGGAGGAGGAGAAGGCATCTGGGCGAGCGGAGAAACTGGCCGAGGAGCTAAAAGGTGAGTAGTATGTGGTCGGAGTTGTTGCTGAAGTGATTTCTTTGTTTGACAGATCCTTTTGGTGCCTGCAAAGTACCTCCAAAGGTCCAAGGCATAGTTCGATGTGCTGGAGCTAGAGGCTAGAACCCAGAGGGGGAAACTTGATGCCATGGTTGGCAGAGTCAAGCCTGTGCTTGACTGTATCAACATGGAGGTGGCTCCTCAGCCCGACGACAGGCTGCCACGTCTAGACATCATCATCGATAGGTGCAAGGCAGTGTGGGAGAACTTCAAGTGCTTCAACTGAGATGCCACTATCTCTGCCATGACCCATGCCCTAGCGGTGGTCTGGTCTCATTACCCTGCCATCGATCTTCGAGTGATAGGGGCCGGATTCGCTAGAGGGATGGGTGCGATGAAGCAGCAGTAGCTAGAAGATGAGGTGGAGGACGCATTGAAGAGGCTGGCCGATGATGTCCATCTGTTCGGCGAGGCAGACGCTGAGGGCCAAGCTCAATGACATGAGTAGAGGGAAACCTATATGTAATAGCTGGAGAGGAGAGTTAAATGTGCAAGGGCATAAACAAACATTTATGTATTTGTATAAATGTTGTAAGTAGACGTTGTATGCATGTTTATGCATCTTGCTAACACTTTCTGTGAAAAATAGATGTATTATTAACCCTAACGCAATTATACTTGGTATAAGTTGTGTCTGAGCAGTTAGTTCATTACTGGGTTGTTGGCCTTGGCTAGCCCGTATTCCATACCATCAAGCGCGGAGCCCATGTATGTGTAGGAGGAATGGATGTGATTGAGGAACCACAGCTGACCACCCATAACGCAGAGCGTGGAGCCCATAGCATGTGTTGGGAGAGATCGGAGACTAGGTTTTCTCCAAAGAACATAGAGCGGAACATGTGCTGCTCGATGGTTGGCAAAATATCTTAGAGATATTTTAGTATGGAGAAATGTGGCAGAGTATTTATGGAGATCATGTATAATTGTCAGAGTTTGTTAAGGAGTAGCTTAGAGCTGGTGACCGCAAATGGAGATTAAACCATAGTGGAGAAATAATGGAGACAAATTATGGCGACAAAAACTTTATTCATTATGGAGTGTAGAGTACATATCTAGAGCGTTTCAAGGATAGAAATGTATAAGGTGCTCGATGTGCCACAAATTGGGGATATCGATTCCATCCAAGTAATATAGCTGGTGTCGACAGAATATTGTCGGCAGTCCTCCAAGGGGTATCCCACGAAGGTAGATTGATCGGCAGACGAGCGTGAGATCAAGAATAAGAAGGCACAAGAGACACATGAGTTAGACAGGTTCAGGCCGTCAGTATGATGTAATACCCTACTCCTGTGGTCTGTTGGTTTGTATTAGCTATCGTCTGATATTGCGTGTGTTTGGAGGGGGTCCCTGCCTGCCTTATATAGTCTGGGGAGCAGGGTTACAAGTCGGTTAGATCTGAGAGATAACTGGAAAGTAATAACTGATTATAGGAATCTTGGGATCATACATATCCTAATAGATCTCGTAGTATCTTCAGGATATCTTCCAGATATCTTGCGGAAGGCACTGACCAGAGTCGTGCTCCTCAAGGCTTCGTCTTATGGGCTGGGTCGCCCCTGAGGGCATAGCCCATGTGGTCTATCATGGGTATCCATGGTCATACCCCCACAGCTAGTCCTTGAGCACCTTGTACCCATTGTGCAACGCCGTCTTGAGCTTATCCAAGTAGGTGTGAACAAAGTTGAGCAGTCGAACTCATGGTCCGGCCACGTGATGAGTTACCGAGTAGTTGTGAGTAGTTGCTAAGCAGCGTGTACTATTTCTGAGCAGCACAAACCATAGTTGAGCAGCATAACCCAAGCATGGCTTGCCATAAGGGTGTAAGGAGCTCAAGTTTAGAATCAAAAATTTCTTCGTAGTGGATGAAGTGTGTCCACATAGAGTCCGTCCATGAGAAAAGGAGATAATCTTCCTCAGCTTCGAGAGGCGCAGAGTCTTCTAGAATAAAGCAAGCACATTCACCATGAGGTGAAGTGTGCCCACTTAGTCCCTGAGCTTGATAGTAGATGATGTAGTCATATGGTGCCAGGGTCCAAAGTAGAAGAATAGTAAAAGACCAGCCAAGTAGGAATCTAGTCCTCGAGTGCAGCCTTGAAATGAGGGAGAGAGCACATTCACCGCAAGGCAAAGTGTGCCCACTTAGTCCATGAGCCTGACAGTAGGTGATGCAGTCATGTTGTGCCAGGGTTAGAAATAGAAAAATACTAAAAAGACTAACCGAGCAGGCAGCTAGTCCCCGAGTCGTTTATGGAGATATCTAAAAAACTCCACCATGGAGAAAAAACTAGAGTAATGGCTGTACAGTAACCATTACTGAGCCTCAATAAATGGCAGAGAAGTTAGTGATTATTCTATGAGTAATAACCAACAACGACGATAAATGAGCTACATGGGCTGTAGTTACGCAAAAGCCTAGGCTATGGCCCATTAATCCATGTCGGAGAATTTGGAGGGGCGCAAATTGCGGGTATAGTTTCCCAAAAACCCTCTAATGTGAGAGGGTGGGGAAAGTGCTTTATAACTACACCGCCGCATCCCGTGTTCATACCTTTGCCATCTTGCCCTTCCATCTTCATCCTCAATCCTCACATTTCTAGATTCGCTTCCACATTTGCTTCTGCCGCCAAATCCCAATCACATCAGAGAGATGGCGCCGAAGAAAGGAGCTACCAAATCAAAGAAAACAAGCCCCAAGAAGGCGAAGCACCGGCGCCCGGTGGGACGAAGAGTGGGTGCCATAATGACTAGGAGAGGCAGAGCTTAACAGATTAGTGGAGGCTGGCGTTCTTCCTAACCGTCCTACCATCGGATGGCGGCCAGCCCTCGGTGAGTCCTTCCCAACACCTCATACTGATGAAGTGGTGGTATTCGAGGATTGTTTCTAGCATGGGTTGGGATTTCCTGTTCATCTGTTCCTGAGGGATCTATTGGAGCTTTGGGTGGTTAGTCGGTGCAACCTCCATCTCAATACCATTTTGCACATCTCAATCTTCATCCATTTCTGTGAGGCATATCTTGGAATCCTCCCCCATTTCACCCTCTTCTGTTACTTGTTCTGGCTAAAAAAGAGAGACGACAGTGGTTCCAAAGTGGTCGGTGGGGTGTACCTTCAGCTACGCGATGCGATGGTGGGCGAGTACCTTACTGTGCCGCTGAACACATCATTGAAGGGGTGGAACACCAGGTGTTCTACATAAAACAGAGCCACCCAACCATCCATTGTGACGCCAACCACATATCGGAGAGTTAGAGCTGGTCGGAGTCGCCGAACAACGCTGACATGGAGCAAGTGAGGGAGCTTCTTGCCTTAATAAGGGGCATGAGAACCAATGGTGGATTGGTAGCAGCAAGCTTTATAGTACACCATGTGCAGCCCTGTAAAGAGAGGGCGCATCTAGCCTTCGAGTTCAAGGGGGAGACTGACGGTACCCGGGATAGGTCGGAAATGCTATCGAGGAACGTTTGTGAAGAGTGGGTTGCAGAGCTATTCGCTCTGTTTTCCTCTTTCAACATGTCAGGGTATACGAAGCCCTTCAACTGCAAAAATCTGCCTCCTCAGGTAAATATCTCAATTGTGTATTCCTGATGGTTTTTATCCTTCTTCATTGCCGAGTAGTAGACTAATTTACCTATGCGAAGATCCATTCACAGGATAGGGTGGTGTACTTTTCAAGTGTGCCAAAGGGCAATTGCCCACCAGCTATGGATGCACGACCACCAACTCAACCTAAAGGAAGTGCCATCGGCGTCTCATCGGACTCCGGAGGCATGTATGTTGGTCGGACGGAGAGTTCTCCCTTAGTATCGAAGAAAGCTAGGGGAAAAGGGTAGCGACAGATGAGCCAGCCCAGAAGAGGAGGAAGACGGTGGGTTCTGCTCCCATCAAACCAGGCGACATCTCGCTTGGCGATGATCAGACCAGTCAAACATGAAGGACCGCTATGTTCGACTGGTCGGATGACAACAAAGTTCTGATGGATCCTCCACTGAGCATGAAGGAGCCTACACACAACACTCCCATGGGGAATCAATCAAGGGGAGGTGAAGAAGTCCCTAAGCCGTAGATGAGGGAAGTCCCTAAGCAGTGGACGAGGGAAGTTCCCGCATAGCAAACGATGGGAGTCCCTGCGGGGCAAATGATAGGAGTCCCCGAGCAACAGGCGGAGGCAAAACCGGAGCAGCAGACGGAGAGGGCCCTAGAGCGTCAGGCAGAACAAAGGTCGACTATGGAGGAGCCGAGACCTCCTCCACAGAGTATGAGAGTTAACCCCATGGCTGTGCCTAGGGGCTCAAGTAGGCACCGCCGATTTAAGAAATTGAACCGGTAGACCTAACCGTAAGTATCCTTGCCTTGGAGTTAATTTGCTATATGTTCTTAACTTTTGTGATGACTGATGAGTTGACTTGATGTAGAGCAAGGCGTATGACAAATCCAGTCCTGCCCATCCAGACTGATGAGTAGCCAAAGGCTGGCTCCAGGATAAAGGGAGTGCCGGTGGACCCCATCCTAGAGTCCCTAGGTGCTCATCAGCACGCGGTGGAGCCAATTGCCACCGTTGGCAGACTTGGCTATGACAAACAGCTACCGTCAATGGCAAATGAGTCAGCGACTATACCCTCAGTGATGGGAGCCATGTCCTCTAGAGTAGAAACTATAGTTACCAGCATCGCGCCGGAATCTATAGTGGAGAATCTTGCAATGCCAAAGGAGCAGACGGCGCTCCCCGAGTCATTGGAGGGCATGGTCAGACCTGCTATTCGGCCACCGAGCCCCCAGGTTGTGCCTCTGGCTGCCGCAGAGGAGGACGAGGTGGAGGAGATCGAGCATGAGGAACCTCGACCCTAAGTTGTCTGAATCCTCTAAAATCACCGCGATGACATAGTCATTGTTGAAGAGGAGGACACCACCAGGGAGTGAGTTTAGGAGACTAGAAACCGCCCTTGCCAGGGTGATGAAGCAAATCAAGGTTAGTACTACATCTGAAATGCTCCTCTTTGACATTTGTAACTAGATTTCAACATTTTCATTATGCATTTGCAGGAGATAACGTGGATGGCCGAGCAGCGTTGCCAGCATTGCTAGCGGTGAATGTCTCAGAGAGAAACATCTAGAGGGCTCGGCGTGAATGAGACCTTGCAGAGTCCAATGCGTGGGACCTAGAATACCAGAGTTGGGTCCTGTCCGAGCGGCTAGTGGCTGGGTCCGAGCAGCTATGGAAACAGTCCGAGCAGCTATAGAGCCAGTCCGAGCAGCTGGCTGCTATCTCTAGACAACTGAGGAGTGCTTCCGAGGAGTTGGAATAGAAATCTAAAGAGCTCAGAAGTGTATTCGAGCAGAAAGCAAGTAGAGTATATCGGCGAATGCATTTGGTATTGCTAAACAGCCATATTTTTGGTGCTAACTGTTGCGCTTGTAGAGCAAGATGCAGAGCTCGGCCAACTACGCCAGGCTGTCGAACAACTTCAATAGGAGAAGGAGGAGGAGTCTGAGCGAGTAGACAAACTGGCCAAGGAGCTAAAAGGTGAATACCTCCTGGTCGGAATTACTATCGAAGTAGTATCCTTGTATGATGGAACATTATGTTCGTCGCTACTCATGCCCTTATGGTGGTTTGGTCCCATTACCCAACCATCGACCTTTAGGCGATAGGGGTTGGGTTCGCTGAAGAACTGAGCGATGCAGGGACCTAGCAATTGGAGGATTAGGTGGAGGACACAGCGAAGAAGCTGGCCAGTGATATAGACCTATTCAGTGAGACGGACGGTGATGGTGGAGCTCAGTGATCTGTTCAGAGATTATCATCTGTAATATCTTGATAGTGTAGTTAGAACACACGAATTGCAAAAAACAATTATGTATGTAAGGAATGTTACAAGGTGCATGTGTATGCAGTTTGCTTATAGTTTTGGCGAAAGAAAATCCTCATAGTATTAACCATGACGTATTTATATGGAGTATAAGTAGAGTCCAAGCAGTTAGTTCGATACTAACCCTATGGCCTCAGCTAGCCCATAGTCCATAACGTCGAGCACGGAGCCCATGCATATGTAGGAGGAATAGGCGTGACCAAGGAACCACAGCCAACCACCCATAACGCAGAGTGCGGATCCCGTAGCATGTGTAGGGAGAGATCAGAGACTAGGTCTTTTCCATAGAGAATAGAGCGAAACATGTGCTGCTCGGCGATTGTTGAAATAACTTGGAGATATAGGTAGTATAAGCGGCGTTTGAGCAATTAGTTCTATGCTGAGCTCTCGACCTTGGCTAGCCCAAAGTCCATACCATCAAGCACGGAGCCCGTGGTCGTGTAGGATGAATAGGCATGACAAAGGAACCACAACCGACCACAAATAATGCAGAGCATGGAGCCCATGACACGTGTAGGGAGAGATCAGAAACTGGGTCTTCTCCGAAGAGAACAGAAAAGAAAGTTTGTTGCTTGCTATTCGGTGAAATATCTTGGAGATTAGGAGCAAAGTGTTTGGTGATTTGGAGAAGACTTATTTGGTGATGTTTGGTGAAAATGTGTTGGCGATTTGGAGAAATCGTTCGGTGACATTTGAGAGAACCGTTCGGTGATATTGGAGAGAACCGTTCGGCAATAACATTGGAGATTTGGAGAAATGTGGTCGGCGCAGTTATGTCTATTTCATATTGGAGGTCATGTGGAGTAGCATAGAGCTCAGTGACCATAAGTGGGGGTTAAACCACAATACAGAAAAAGTGGAGACACGTTATGGAGACCAAAACTTTATTCAAAATAAAGTGGAGAGTATATATCTGGAGCATTTCAAGGATAGAAACATATAAGGTGCTCAATGTGCCATGATTTGGGAACATCAATTCCATCTAAGTCACATAGGTGATAAGACCCTGGTCGGGTGACCTCTTTGACGATGTAAGGTCCTTCCCAAGGGGAAGAGATCTTGTGCATCCCTTCGGTTTTTTGTTTTCCACGAAGAATGAGGTCGCCGACAGCGAATGAACAACCTTTGATGTTGCAGTTGTAGTACCTCCACAAGCCTTCTAGATATTTGGCTGTGCGGACACAGGTGATTAGGCATTCCTTCTTGTCCCTATCGATGTCCTCTGTTTGAAAAGCTGTGGCCTGCTCTTCATCAAAGTTTTCCACCCTAGGTGCTCAGAAGGCAATGTCTGCTGGTAGGATGGCTTCTGAGCAATAGACCAAGAAGTATGGAGACACACTAGTGCTACGACTAGCTTGAGTATGCATTCCCTAGACTATAGCTGGTAGCTCCTTGAGCCATCTGCCCGGGTGCTTTACTTCTTTTTATATAGTCTCTTTTTGAGGGCATCAAGGATCATGTCGTTCGCCCGTTTGACCTATCCATTGGCTCTAGGATGAGCAATAGAGACGTATTTGATGGAGATGCAATGTTCTTCATAGAAGTCCCAAAAGTGATGGCTAGTAAATGTAGTTCTGAGGTTGATAATGATGCTGTTCAGGAGACCAAATCTGTGGATGATATCTTTGAAGAGCTTGATTGCTTTCTTTGCAGTAGCCGAGATGAGCGGTTTATACTTGATCCACTTGGAGAACTTATGAATGGCGATGTATATGTACTAGAAGCCACCTGATGCTGGCTTGAAAGGCCCAATCATATCTAGTCCCCAGCATGCGAAGGGCCAGGAAGCTGGGATGGTTTGTAGCTCTTGTGCCGACACGTGTATTTGCTTGGCAAAAAATTGGCATCCTTCACAATGTCATACAAGGTCTTCTACATTAGAGATGGCCATGGGCCAGTAGAAACCCACTTGGAAAGCCTTGGCGACCAGTGTTCTCAAGGCCACATGATTGCCACAGGAACCATAGTGAATTTCGAGAAGTAGCTTCACTCCCACAGGAACCAGAGTGAATCCCTTCCTTGGCACTTTTCCTCATCAAGTTGCCGTCTACCAGCACATAATGATAGCTTCGTCGAATTAGGCGTTCGGTTTTAGTCTTGTTGGCGGGTACTTCGGCGCTGGTGAGGTACTTGATGAATTGTTCCTTCCAATCGGTGGCTGGCAAAGGTACCGATAGTACCAACTGCTCTGTGGGGGGAACTTCCTGTACTTCCTCATCTTCCTTAATGGACGGTGCCAGGAGATCTTGAATGAAGACCCCCGGTGGACTCGCGGTGCGAGAAGATCCCAACTTGGATAAATGGTCGATGAGCTGATTTTGGTCACGTACCATGTGGTGGTATTCGATGCCGTAGAATTTTCCTTCAAGTTTCCTGACTTTGGCGCAATATGCATCCATCTTCTCACTAGAGCAAGACCAGTCTTTGTTAAGCTGGTTGATGACCAGTGCAGAGGCCCCGTATACCATGAGGCATTTGACGCCGAGCTCAATGGCTATACGAAGTCCATGGAGACATGTTTCATATTCAGCGGCGTTGTTGGAGGCCAAAAAGTGTATTTAGAGAACATATTGGAGCTTATCCTTTGTTGGCGTAATGAATAGAATGCCCGCACCAGCACCGTTGATGTTAAGGGCACCGTCGAAGTACATCACCCAGTGCTCGGGGCAAGTGGTGGCGATGGGCTATTGGATCTCGGTCCACTTAGCGATGAAATCAGCAAGCGCTTGAGACTTGATCGTAGGCCTGCTTCTAAATTCAATGGAGTAAGTGTCAAGCTCAATAGCCCACTTGATGATATGGCCGTTGGTCTCTTTGTTACAGAGGATGTCCCCCAGAGGGAACTCGGAGACCACGGCGACCTTGTAATACTCGAAGTAGTGGTAGAGCTTACGTGATGTAATCAAGATGGCGTATAGCAGCTTTTGGACCTAAGGATAATGAGCTTTGGGCTCATTAAGGACCTCGCTAATGAAGTATACCAGACATTGCACCTTATAGGCATGCCCGGCCTCCTCGCGTTCGACCACGATGGCTGTGCTGATGACGCGGGAAGTAGCGGCGATGTAGATCAGGAGAGTTTCATCTAGCCATGGTGCCATCATGATCAGAGGCGTTGTTAGGAACACCTTGAGCTGCTCGAAAGCTATATCTGCCTCTTCTAACCAGTAAAAGCGCTCAGAGGCCTTGAGGAGTTTGAAGAACGATAGCCCTTTTTTACCGAGGCACGATATGAAGTGGCTTAAAGCAACCATGCAACCTGTAAGTTTCTGTATATCCTTGACGCATGTTGGCCATTTCATGTTGGTGATGGCGGAGACCTTGTTAGGGTCAGGTTCGATGCCATGAGCACTGACAATGTAGCCCAGCAGTATACCGGATGGAACTCCAAAGATGCACTTTGAAGGGTTCAACTTCCATCAGTACTTTTTTAGGTTGGCGAACATTTCTTTGAGGTCGGCAATAAGATTGTCGCTGGTCCTGGACTTGATGACCACATCATTGATGTAAGCCTCGATGTTGTGGCCGATCTATTGATCAAGGCACATCTGAATGGCCCTTTGATAGGTCACCCCGATGTTCTTGAGTCCAAAGGACATGGTGGTGTAGCAGTATGCACCAAAGGGCATGATGAACGACATCTTGACCTAGTTTTCTTCCTTGAGGGAGATCCGGTGATAGCTAGAGTAACAGTCAAAGAAGGAGAGTAGTTCGCAGTCGGTGGTGGAGTCTACAACCTCATCTATCCAAGGCAAACCAAAGGGGTCTTTAGGGCAGTGTTTGTTAAGATCAGTGTAATCAACGCACATTCTCCACTCCTTATTCTTTTTTTGAATGAGAATAGGGTTTGCTAACCACTCAGGATGATACACTTCTTTTATAAATCCGATAGCTAAGAGCCATTTTATTTCTACCCTAATAGCCTCCTTGTCTGGTGTGAATTGGCAACATTTCTGCTTGATCGGTTTGGCAGTCGGTGAGACATTCAAGGAGTGCTCGATATTCTCCCATGGTACCCCTAGCATGTCTGTAGGTTTCCAAGCAAACACATCGACGTTGGCACGTAGGAAGGAGATGAGCACACCTTCCTATTTGGGGTCAAGGTGAGCCCCAATCTTCACAGTCTTGGAAGGGTCATCGCGGCCGAGGCCGACCTCCTTTGTTTCCTTGGACTTGGTGGAGGCATAGAGAGGCTCTAGCTCTAGGATCTCCATGTCATCGGTGGGCAACATCTTGGCTTCGGTGACCACACTGGCCATCTAGATGGAGAGGTCAGTGGCTTTGGCGACAGCGAGACTCTCTGTCTCGCAGGCATAGGTGATGGAGAGGTTGGCCCATAGGGCTAGAACTCCTATAGGAAAAGGCATCTTTAGCACTAGATATGCGTAGTGCGGTATAGCCATGAACTTGGCCAGAGCTGGCCGACCAAGTATGGTGTGGTAGGTGGTGTTGAAGTCGGCGACGTAGAAGTTAATGTGTTCGATGTGGTAGTTGCTTGCCGTGCTGAACTGTACTAGTAGGGTGATCTCCCCAAGCGGTTTGGAGGCCCTGCCAAGTACCACACCCCAAAAGGAGGAGTCAGAGGGTGTGAGATCTAATAACCCAAGGCCCAGCTCCTTTAGGGCTCTAGCGAAGAGGAGATTCAGGGCGCTCCCACCGTCCACAAGCACCTTTCTGAAAAGCACCTTCTAGACGGTTGCATCGAGGACGAGGGGGAAACGCCCAATGTAGGGGATGTCCACCCACTGGTCAGCCCTACTGAAGGTGAAGGGTACCTCGGACCATGGGCGATAACTAGGGTTGGCGGTGTCATCTTCCGTAGTGACGGAGAGCACCCACCGTGCGGCGAGCTTCTGTTCTCTTCTACTTTTGGTGGTGGTGAGGCCCCTAAAGATTGTGGTGACCACCTTGTCATGGTCCTAGAAGGCATTGTTGTTACCTAGGTGGTCGGCGGTCTTCGACTCCATCGCTGGCATCGTCTTCTAGCTTTTTGTCCTGAAATTCCTTAGCCAAGCCAAGGTAGTTCTTCATCTTGTGTTTGGCATTCTTGTGAAGAGGGCACGGCCATCAAGGATCTTTTGGTATTGCTCATCATAGTTGCGCTTGGCACGAGGTTGATTGATGGTGGCAACGATGTGGTCTGGCCAGTGGCAATGATTTTGGCCAGGCTTGTGTCCTTCTGTTCGATCACGGCCACTGTCATGATGGTAATTGCGGTCGTTGAAGCGGCGGTCGTTGTGGCGTCAGTCGTCGCGGTGATCGTTGTAGCGGCGAGGTGGGTGATGGGTGCCCGCATCCTTGTTGAAGCACACCTCGGCTTCCTTGGCATCGGTGTACTAGTTGGCAGTAGTGATCATCTCGCCAATGCCTGTGGGTGGCTTGCGGTTGAATTTGGAGCGAAGCTCACGATGGTGGAGTCCTCGGGTGAAGGCGGTGATGACCTCAACTTCTGTGATGTTGGGAATACAATTCCTCATTTCAGAAAAGCATTGAATGTAGCTGCGAAGGTGCTCGGAAGGCTTCTGGTTGATGCGGTTGAGATCATGCTTGGTGCCCGGCCGAGTACACGTAGCCATATAATTGTCGGTGAAGACTTTTTTAGCTCTTCCTAGGATCCAATGGAGTCCGAGGCAAGGTTAGTAAACCAGCTCGTGGTGGGTGGCATGAGCATGATGGGGAGATAGTTCGCCATGACACTGGTGTCTCCTCCGGCAGCACGGTGGTGGCGTAGGCCTGTAGCCACTATGTTGGATTCATCCTTCCCTCGTAGGGCTTGACCCTAGTGATTTTGAAACCATGAGGCCATTGGAGTGTTTAGAGCGCCCTCGTAAACGCTAGAGGCCCTTTGGGGTTGTGGTCAGCGTCGACTATAGCATTGTCGGCGTCAATCTACTCAAGAGCTGAGTCAGGGTTTCCATACTCCTACTCATACTCCTAGCGGCGGTGCACTTCATCTTCATGGCGACCAAAGCGATGTTGCTCAATACGCTGTTGTGCATCCCGGAGGTAGCTGAGGTGCACTCGAGCATCCTGTTCGACCTCCTAGTCATGTTGGTGATGATGTTTGGCGCGGTGGCCCCGTCTCCCCCCTGGAGAGGTAGTGACTGGTCAGTGAAATGGCTTTGACTAGGGTGGTGATTGGATCTTAGCGTAGCTGATCGGTGAATCATGCTCGTGGAGCATGAAGGTCTCTAATCCTCGTGAATCTCATTAACCTAATAGTGTGCTGCTTTAAGCATGGCGGCAACCTCGGTGAGCTCAGGCGTCTATGGGAGGCGGGCAAGCTCATTGGCGGCCACTGCCAGATTGGCACTTGGAGTCTTGAAGACGTCATGGCTGTCAACATGGAGAAACTCTTTATCGAGGTCACAGTGGAGTGGAAGTGCCCTTCCTTGTGAGTCAAGCTGATTATTTCGAGCAGCCTCGGCCTATGCAATAGCTGCCTCATTTTCTCGATGCTACACGCGGTTGTCGTTCCGGTTCTCATGAGCGACACGTTCCTCCCTGGTTTCACCGTTCCGACACTAACGTTGAAGATCGCGCCTATAACACCCTAGGTGTAGGCTTGCATAATTGCACTTGCATTTCATAAACATGAGCATCATTCATACATGCATGAGCTTTGATGGTTTGAAACATGCTTTTGAAACATTGCAACATATGTTTATAGTCCATGTGTGTTTGTTTTATGAAATGGATAGTGCGCAACACTCAAGTGCAACATGTTCAACTCACTCTTAAAATGTGTCACATACTTTAGTGAAACATGGTTAGTTAGTACTATGCAACAAACTCATGAAACATATGAAGCATGGCTTTGAAACATAAGTAACAATTCACTTGTTTTCCCTTGTTTCAATGCATGTGATGCTTGATTTTCGTAAGATCAATGTGTGGTGTGGTTAATTATCACCTAAAACACCTTAACTACACTTAGGGTACATAGTGGACCACTGTTCATGTTAACTAAATTGACTAATTATGCCCCTAAGTGAGGTTTGACCAAATTGGAAACCCTAGAACCAATTTGTTTGACCTTTTAAAAAGTGTTACTTAGAAGCTTTGATGTCTAAGTAACCTAAAGCAAAGTTGTAGAAAATTATATGTGGAACAAACTTTGTTTAGAGGCCAAGTCATGAAAATGTCTGCAACAGTCCCAAACATGGCCTACAAGTCAGTTTTGGGTGCTGATTTAACACTTAGAAAATTTTCTAAGTATTGACTGCATTTACAGTTTGGCAAAGCTGACTTTGGTATGATTTTATACTGCATTGGTTGAGAGTTAGACTTTGATCCTTTAATAGAAATTGTAGATGGTATATAGGGCTTCAATTGTTGTTTACATTGTTTTCGCTAATGATCAACGGATTATGAGTTTTATCGTCACCAAAACTCGCTGTCAGTCGGCCTTATGGAGTTCTGATGGCCTTCGGCTTTAGGCCATCATGGCCGACCAGTGTTAGGCCAAACTTACCAAGTGGCAGCCGTATGCCAGCACTACCCTCGTTTGTCATGCCATTGCTGCCACGATGACGCCATGCGCCCGCTGGCTCGCTTACTTGCTTCACCATGTCCATTTCGCCTCGCCAATCGCTCTGAAGCACAGCGCCGCGCCTCCGCCATTGCTGCCGATCGCGTCGTTGTCACGTAGTTCCTCTGCTGGTTAGCCGCTGAGCAATTGTTCACACGTGTAGAAGTGCCTTGCACTGCTCTACTCACTTGAGTCCTTCGCAGTCTTGTTCGTGACCAGGTGAGGGCCCAGTGGCCAATCCTATTACCACCGCCATGCATGTCACCTCGCCAGAGCGCGAGCTCTCCGTGGACCTTGCTGACCAGCGCTCTTCCGTTCTCCCTTTCCTCCACATTGTCTTCCCCGTGCCTTGTAGTTGCTCTAACCCTGGCTCTCATAACTGCAACTGCTCGAACGTCATCGGTGTGTGAGTCTCGCCAGAGTGAGCTCCGTCGCCGCGCGGACCTCTCCGTGGCCAGGGGTTCCTTGAGCATCTCCTAACCCTAGAGTAGCATAGATAGTTTCGCATGAGCACCGTGATGCTGTTGAGCCTCTCATCTGGTCCAGCAGTGGCCGGAGATGGCCGATGCACCGCCGTGCCGCACCGCCGTGCCTCCATGGTCAGCGACGAGCCACCTTCCATGCGCCTCTATGCTAATCACCGGTATGAATCAATGCGTGAGAGTGTGATGAACACCTTGGTGGGGTCGGTTTCGCCGAAGGAGTCGCCGCCGGCGAGATAGCGCCGATTCCATGCCGTGCTCTGTTTCGGTGCAGATGACATGTGGGCCTGGCTGACCGGTGGACCCTGGCTGTGAGTGACTGTGGAATAGAAAGATAGTTCATTTTGTTTAGTTTTGAATGCAACTTTGTAAAATTTATATCTCTTGTTTGGTGAATCCAAATTAGGTGGTTCCAATTTTGTTAGGATCTTTATGAAGTGTAGTATTTAGGAAAAATATAACATGAACACTTGTAGTAAAGTTTCTGGAAGAATTAAATTGCAACTTAAAATGTGTTTTTAAATGAATGTAAACTTGTTTAATTCATATCTAAAGTTCCACTGCTCCAAAAATTATGAAATTTGTATGGTGAGCTACTCTTAATGATTAGAAGCTCTGGTTAAAATTTGAGAGTCAGTGCGAGAATAGTTTTTGAGTTATTAATTTCCCTTTTATGATTAGATGATCCTTGTGTGAATTTTAATAATTATTATATGAATCCCATGTTCATGAAATTTATTGGAGGTTGTCCTAGTACCTTAAGAATGCCAAGAAAAATATAAAATCAGTTGCTTGACACTTTTCACTAGGATTTTTTTATTTATGCTATTTTAAGCCCTACTGGCTTGTCATTTTTGTGTAGGATGTTATACTTGTTGAAATGATATGACATTTATATAGTGGCCTATTGGAGATATGTATAAGCTACTGTAATTTTTGTGGAATTTTCTGTACACATTGGATATGTGCTTATTATTTAACCTAATTATCTAAATTAATTAATAAAGGCATGAAAATAATTTATTTAGGAATGGCCACTATGTTTTCTAGTGTTCATTTAATGTATGTCAACTGTTGGTAGCATTGGTAGTACTCATAGTACTATTCTTGTATGTAGTGAAATATTATTTTTCACTATAATTCATTTATAGTGACTTTCTGGACAGATTTTAGAGTTAAGCAAATTAACTGGTGAACTTAATGTTTGCTGTGAATTTGATCAATAACAAAGTTATAGGGAACTTGTTTATCTACGTTGTGTCAAAATTTCAAGGTATTTGGCCTAGTAGTGTGAGAGTTATATCAGTTGGAAGTCAGCACTCCCAACTGCCTACTCTGTGGAATCCACAGATAGTTTTGTAAGATCAGTCTGTTTGACCTAGTTTGAGTTTGAATTAGACTTTCTTGATTAAACAAAAGTTGTAGATAATTTTATAAGGTTTCCATATTATCTTGTTGTATGTCTTTTGGATTTGTACAACTCCAGTTATGGATCAAACTTGCAGCTGCTGTTTGCAGCCTGAAAACTGTGATTGCAATGAATAACTTGTTTGCTTGATATGAGTTGATGTGATGAGTTAGATGATAGGCTAATTAAAATAACTTGTTAGTTGCAAATGCTAGACCTCTAACTGAAGATGAACAACTTTATCTTAGGTTGTTAGAGCTTGGTGAGTGTGCCATTCTTGTTTTCTAAAAGAGATTTGCACCTACTCGGTAAAATAGATGTTAATCTTATATCATCGTGTCTTTCATGCGTCCATCTATACATGGCTGTACATTTCATCATCACCTTCCATCTCTTGTGCATGCATGATTCTCATACTATGCATATGCATGCAATAGGTGTTCCAGAGGGAGTCACGCTTCTGGAATTCGAGCAAGTACTTCCGGAGGAGCAGCAGCAAGCTCAGGAGCAGGAGGCATAGGCCCCAGAAGAAGGAGCCAGCGAAGAAGTTCTTGAGTGTCCCAATCACCAACCTTCATCTTTTCTAAAAGGCAAGCCCCAGAGCATTTTAAGTCTCCTATGTTTTGAAAATGGTTACTTTGAGTATCTTTATTGGTTGATGCATTAAGTGATAGGAATTGGATGCAAACAGTTGTTGCATATATATCTATTCCTTGGCTAGTATACATACTCTATGTAACACCTCGAGTGTTAGCCTTGCATAACTTGACTTGCATAACATGAGCATGGGCATCAAGCATTCATAAATCATCATTTACAATTGAAACATTTGATCGAAACATATGAAACATTGCTTGTTATCTCGTGTTTCTTAGAAATCTTGATTTCAACACTTAAGAAATTTTTCTAAGTCAAGTTCATTGAACAGCCTGACAAGCTGACCTTCATGGCAATATAACACGAATTCGGTTGAGAATTGAGACACAATCATTGAACAACATTTGAAGCTGGCACTTGGGTCTACAAAATCTATTCAGGATGTTTGCACGAAGGAGCCACGGATTAGTCGATAAGTCGACTTGAAAACTCGCTGTCAGGCTCGACTTCGGGACTTAACTGACGAACTGAATCGTTTCGATGGCCGACCGGCTTCAGGCTTCGCACGCCGCGTGGCGCGGGAACCGGCCACGCGTCGCCGCCGGTCTATCCGCGTAGGCCACGACACGCCCGAGCGTGCCTTCATCACGCCAGTGCCCGCCCGCACTCAACCGCACTCCGTTTTCGCGTTGCCTCGGCCTTCCTCCTCGCCGCAGCGCTGCAGCGAGCTCGTTCCACCTCTGCCGTCGCCATAGCCACGCAAGCTCATGCCTAGCCATCCATTCTTCACCGTAGCAGCACAACTAGCTCCCCAGCGACCCACTGCTTCTTCCCGTGCCTGCCATTCGAGTTTCAGTAAGCGTCAGCGCCGTGCCGATACTCACCGGAGCTCTGCCGCGGACTCCATCGTCGTGGCCACGCCGCCACAGTCC
This sequence comes from Miscanthus floridulus, assembly GCF_019320115.1. Taxonomy (NCBI): domain Eukaryota; kingdom Viridiplantae; phylum Streptophyta; class Magnoliopsida; order Poales; family Poaceae; genus Miscanthus; species Miscanthus floridulus. The sequence goes on along the minus strand of NC_089590.1, from coordinate 35,209,682 downwards.
CCCTCCCGCTCTATTAGCTAGCGCGCTAGGTCCCCCAGCGTTCCTAGATGCTCGTCTGCACCTTAGGTTGGGCCGCCAAGGTCGTCGCCGGCGTACCGCCGACGTCCCGCCTCGTCGAGCCGCCATGGCCTCCGCCGTCGTCGCTGGTGTTGACGATAGGGCCGGCCAAGTAGACCAATCGACGCGTTAGGTCACGGGGGTCACACTGTGATGATGTCATCGCCAGCGTACTTGCCATCGGCAAGCTTTGGCCACGTCCATCGAGCAGCGCCGCTGTGCTCTGTTTTAGTCTCGCTGACCAGTGGGTCCCGCGTGTCAGCGACTCAATATTTCAAATCTAGTTCAGTTTGAATGCAGATTCACATGTGTTTTGTTATTTTTGTATCTTTAGTTTGGTAGCTCCTAAAATTGTGAAATAAATTTTGTAGTGTTCCTTAGGAGGTTTAGTATTTAGGAAAAATGTGTTTTTAACATTTACAGTAGAAAGTTTTGGAGATTTAAATCAAGATTTGAAATGTGCTTTTGAAAGCATTTAAATTTGTTTATTTTATATCTAGAGTTCCTTTGCTCCAAAAATTATGAAATTTTTGTGGTAAGCTAGTCTTAGAATATATGAGCTTGGGTAAAAATCTTAGGACCAGTACATGGGTAGATTTATAGTTATAGATTTTTCTTTTATGGCTAGTCAATCCTTGCATGAATTTTTATAAATTATTTATGAGTCCAAAATTCATGAAATTTGTGGGACGTAATACTAGTACCATATGGATGTTAAGAAAAATAAGAAATCTGTTGCTTGACACTTTTCAATAGGATTTTCGATTTATGCTATTTCAAGCCTTGCTTCCTTATCATTTTTGCATAGAATGTTCTAATTAGTAAAATAACATGAAATTTTTATAGTAGTCCTTTTATAGCATTAGTAAGGCACTGTAAATTTTTGGGAATTTATGAAGTACATCTGATATAGGTTTATTAATTAACCTAGATATCTAAATAAAATAATAAAGGCAATTAAATAAATAGTTTGGGCTCCACCATTATATTATATTAAATGTAATTAGTATGCTTAAACTGTTGGTAGATTATATGTTGTCAAATTTTGAATGATTACCTGAAGTAAAAGTATTCTGACTTTATATTGCATGTTAAATAGTTTCCGGACTGATTCTAGAGTGTGATGAGTTGCATGTTGAAACTGATGTAGACTGTAAAAATGGTTAATAACAAAGTTGTAGAGAATTTGATAAGCTTTCCAGAAAGTCCTGGATCACTGATTTTGGATTTGTAGAACTCCAGTTATAGCTAAATCTTGTAGCTGCTGTTTGCATGTCCCGAAATTGGCAGATTCCAATTATAGTGGTTGCTTGTATATTGCTAAGTGTGGCTTATGCCCTTGTTGATGATCAAGTTATGATACTTGTGACCTTGTTAACTTGTGTCATGCTTGATGTGCTTGCTATCTATAGTTAGTTGTGTGATGTTAGTTAAAATAGCTATTGGTGTCTATGTCTTGCATAATCTTGTGTTTGTCTTGAAAGCTTATGTGATGCATGTTGTGTTATCCTTCATCACATTCATACACATTCACCTTGCATCTCATTTAGGCACCCTAGATGAACCACGTGAAGGATGCGATGTTGGAGCCAAACCCGAAGACAGTGTTTGATGGATCTATCCCGAAGATGGAAGGACTAAGCAAGTGCTAGGACCGGAGATGTCACCAAGTCAGTGCAAGCTAACTGAACTGACTTGTGTCGGATCCCAGGCAAGCCCCGGAGCATTATAAGTCTCCCAGTAATTTACAAATGTTTACTTACGTATTTATGATTGATGCATTAGGTTATAAGAGTTGAATGAAACCACTTGATGCATGTACATTCCTTGTCCAGATATTAACCCTTTAACCAGTATAGGTCTAGGATCGAATATATGCTTAGCCACGCTTAGACCGGTAGAAGTCGGGTGATGTCCTGTCACCTGCGAGATATAGGTGGATATCGGAGCATGGTTGGCTATATCTGCTATCGTGGAACAGAACCATGAGGTAAAAGTAAATCAAGACCGGACGGGAGGTAGATAGAGAAGCAACAAGACATGGAGGTCTTGGGTGTGGATCTATCCCCGTCTGTGTCGATTAAGGACCGTACCGTTGTTGGCGCTTCTGACAAGATTGAACGCATGCCTCTCACTTAGCTGGCCAGATAACTCGTTCCGACCGCGAAGCCGAGTAATTCAACTCAGGCCAGGAACCGTTCTGTTGTGTGCTCCTTCCGGGGAACGATCAGACTGAGCCCAAGGGCAGGCTTGGCCTAAGCATCCTGGCATCTGGTGTTCCAGATTGTGCGGCACGGTACGGACCCGCGAAATGTGTACCTGAGTTGTACCAAAGGTGACCTAAGGTGATCGTTGATCTGGTCTGCCTGGGTTTGTGTTAGGAATAAATTCCCAGCTGGTTGAAATCAATTCGAATCGCCGTCTCTCCCGGATAGTGAGAAACTTGGCTAGTCCCAACATCGTAGTAATTGGATTATGGAATGTGATGGTTTAGATGAACATGGAATTACTATACCTGCTATGGTTACTATTGTATGCTCTAAAAAGATATACCACATGTTTGGCACAGAATAGTTGCTAATCTAGAGATGGATAGTTCTAATTAACTTGATGACAGAATTATAATTGTATAATTGAGTTAATCGCTTTTTATGCAAAATGTTGTCAAGCGACCTCCACTTATAAAGTCTTGCATACTCCTTGGAGTCAATCTTATTTCTGGTTATGACGGGTAAGTCTAGCTAAGTACATTCGAGTACTCAGGGTTTATCCCACCATGTTGCAGGTGAGGTTTTGGCCTGTTGAAGATGGTGGCTAACCGCCGGTGGGCTTGGTGACTCTATATTCACTTCTCATCTACATGCTTTTGTCTGAGGATGTCACTTATGCTAGCAATGTATTTGGAACTTATATTAATGTAATCATTTGAAAGCTATCTTGTTTTCACCAATCGATTTTGAAACCCCAAACTTGTACTGTTAATTGTGAACTCATTGTAATATTATTTCCGCTGCAACTCTGTGTATGTGATGTGTATTTGCTTAATCACGTGATCTTGGTTGTGATGTTGATTTACCGAGGTCCTGCGTGACACTCGGCGGACTACCGGGTTTATATAAGTGAAAGTATGCGCGTGTCAACGTGTTAGCGGGGACAGCCGTACTTGATCTTGTATAAATTGGGCGGTTCTGTCACAGCTGGTATCAGAGCGAGATTAAGCATAATACTATCATGTACGTCGTTTTAAAAACAAAGTTTTGGTTTTAAAAAGCCTATTTTGACTAAAACTTTAGCGATAGGCAACTTTGTCAAAACTTAATTGCAAAACTATGCTAGCGACATCCTCCTTTATGCCCAGTTAAGGACTATTAGGTGGCTATCTAAGTACTAACTTTGGCGGATGTACTTTATTGCAATTTTTCTTTCGTCGTCCATACGGCGTGCTATTGTATGGATGCCATTCACTTGAATGATAATGTATGGATCAATTGCCTCTACGCCTAGGTAAGTGTGAGTTGTGAGAGCATGACCGTCCAACTATCGGTCTAGGGGAGAATTAGCTATGATTACTGGAATATTTACATGTTACACACATGTATATATGAAGGTACTTAATTGCGGGTATATTTATCGGGTAGCTATGGATATCAAAGTATATACATCTGGGGATGTGTATATGGAGAGTATCTTAGTTTACCGCTTTCATTGTGTGCTTATTTATCTCTTGTGGGGATGGGCTGCAATGAGTTTGCCTGCAGGTATGCTAACCACGAATGCGTAGATTGAATGTAGCTGACGACTAGCTATATATCGAGAGAGTACGTGTTATGCCACCGACATAGAACGTGATTGCCACCTTAGGCTGGCAATTTTGTGAGAATGAATAGGATGAGCATGCATCATGATTGCGCTTGTGCATAAATATGCTTCCCTCACCTTGTCCTAATACTAAGTAACTTGTGATCAATGTGATGCTACTATCCTCCTTGTGTGAAGCTAGCCAAAATGCCTTGTCCCATGCTGCTTGAATAGTTATGCTTGAAGTTAGTGTGTGATTAGCTTTGCCTCGTATGTTGGCTTCCAAAGGAAATAGATGATGAGTTAATAGTTAACAAAAAATTCACCCCTTTGAAAACTAAATTGCTAAATGTAGGTAAAACTTGTTTTGTAGAGATATCCACCTACTCGGTAAAAAGGAAATAAAAGATAACAGTACCTTACCACCAGGTTCGCATGTTTATGTGTAGAAATGTTGTCATAGGTGACTACTTGTTAAGTGCGAGCTTTGTGCATAGTATAGTCGCTTAAGCTAATGAGATTAAGTGTTTTGAAGTGCTTGCTTAAGACCATGATGTAGGTGTGGATGCTCGTAATCTAGGTAGTGTCGTAGCTGTCACTCCTTTTGTCCTCAGAAAGCATGAGTGTGGAAGAGCGCTATCCTGGAACAACGTCCAAGTTTTGGTAATCTCATGGTTGTCGTTTTCAATTAAGTTCTCTCTTAGCAACTTGAGCCTGTACACGTGGATGCTAGCCATGAACATTGTGCTACGAAGACCTTTATCCATGCCTTTGCTTGACCTTAGACCCAAGTTTAGTTCCCTTGAATGCTTGCATGTGTCATGATCGTCCCACTCTTGTGTGGAAGGACCTTGCTCCAAAATCCTTGTCGGACTTCATTGCTCCTTCTTCTACAGATGATCTGGTACAACACTAATCGCTATCTACTCTGGCTTTGGAACCTTTTCCTCGCAGATCCTATCATTACTTTATCAACTAAATCCCTAGTTAGTGCAATGGCTCTGTCCCTTGAATCTCGTTTGTTTTGTCCCCAACTCTTTCAAGTCTCTGAATATTTATCAGTCTTGATCTCATGTTGCTACTCAACAAGACCAAATCTCATGTTAATCTTTATCTAGTAATCACTTGGGTGGACACAAGACGTATATGGAAATTTTTGCAAGAGCCCCCTGCTCAGTTGTCTTTGGCAATTAAGCTATGTTCTCTTGCGTTGTGTTTTGATCTTCGGATCCCCTGCTTGTTGACTCCTAACCTTGTAACTACCTTTGTTGCTATCCCTCCTTCGCATAGTGCTTGCTCCTATGTAACCCAATTTGTGCCATGTGAGATTTCTTGTGGGTTGTATGTTCAGTAATGGTGCCACGATTAGCAATCTACGGTGCCGCGACGAAACCGAGAGCCTCCTGTGGGTGCACACACAAGGCTATGCTGCTCGGCACGTGCTGGTATTGAGGTTCCTAGTCATGATCCATTACCAAACTGCACTGATATGTTATTTTCACCGGAGCTCTTCCTTGGTTATCTCTCCTTATCATGTCAGAAGATCTGTATGTCGAACTAGATGCAATAGGACTTCCTTCTAGAGTCGTCCAACGGTTAACCTTTGAAGAATAGGTCACTAACAGGAACATAAACAGACTGCAAGAGATGGTAGGCAAGTGACTCAACGTGACTGTCCCTGTAATGACGTCGATCATCTAGTGAGCAACTTATGTCATTTTCATTGGATCAGAAAGGTGCACCACACTTAAGGTTGAACAAGTTATCAGTCGGATGATAAATGGACCAATATATTATGTAGCTTTCCATCAGTTGACATTTGAGTGATTGCACCGCTACAACCAGTTTGGATATTGGTTAACTAGCTTCTCATACCCTCAAAGGATGTTTACCCATTTATGATCACATCCTTTACGAGAAGTTGTGCTCAAGCCACTTTAATAGAGAACTGTTTTTCAAACCTTGGGAGCAAATATAGCACCATTGTAAGGAATATCCGTCAATAGACTACGGTCTAGTGCAAAGTCCATAAGGTCCGTGCTATATCCACTAGGAAAGTAGATGTTACAAGTATTTAGTCTACGCTGGTATCACTCTTCGTACATCAAGGACGAAGTACATAGGACAGTGCAATCTTGGATTCCTTCCAATATAACAATGCTTTCTAGACGCCAACGAAGGAAATTCTTTAGACAACAGCTTACGATGAAGAGCAAGTATCAAAAAGTGTCGTGACCAAATTAGCCTCTCTGATACTCCGAAGTTAAGTAGCCTAATGCTATCACTGATGTTGGAAACTGGTTGACATGTTTCTCTTCTCTTAAAAGTCTATTGCACCGAATCTCGGGACGCGATTCCTTTAAGGGGGGAGGGATGTAACACCTTGAGTGTTAGCCTTGCATAACTTGACTTGCATAACATGAGCATGGGCATCAAGCATTCATAAATCATCATTTACAATTGAAACATTTGATCGAAACATATGAAACATTGCTTGTTATCTCGTGTTTCTTAGAACATATGCATAAGATCATGTGCAAATGAATGCAAGTGGGTAATGCTAGTCACTAAAACACCTTAGCTACACTTAGGTTAACACAAGGAACCTTGTTCATGAAGGCCACCTTTCATGATCAAGCACTTAAGTAATATTTCATGTGTTGACCTAGATAGCTCTATGAGTGACCACTGCATAAAATGATAGGATGACCTTGAAAATTTCTTAAACATGCTTAGGATATCATCATGAACAACTTTGGTATTTAAGGCTAGGGCTAGTTTGGTCATTTAGCCATGGTTTGAGTATGTATCATGATTTCAAAGTGACATGTTTGACTAAAGTTGAACTAGGTGTTAGAGACCTTGCATGGAGGAGTTCACTAAAGCAAAGTTGTAGTGTTTGACATAAGGAACAACTTTGATTTTTGGGCCTTTGACTGATTCAGCTCCTAACGTGTTTGAAATTGGATCACAAGAATCATCAAAATCTTGATTTCAACACTTAAGAAATTTTTCTAAGTCAAGTTCATTGAACAGCCTGACAAGCTGACCTTCATGGCAATATAACTCGAATTCGGTTGAGAATTGAGACACGATCATTGAACAACATTTGAAGCTGGTACTTGGGTCTACAAAATCTATTTAGAATGTTTGCACAAAGGAGCCACGGATTAGTCGATAAGTCGACTTGAAAACTCGCTGTCAGGCTCGACTTCGGGACTTAACTAACGAACTGAATCGTTTCGATGGCCGACCGGCTTCAGGCTTCGCACGCCGCATGGCGCGGGAACCGGCCGCATGTCGCCACCGGTCTGTCCGCGCAGGCCACGACGTGCCCGAGCATGCCTTCATCATGCCAGCGCCCGCCCGCACTCAACCGCACTCCGTTTTCGCGTTGCCTCGGCCTTCCTCCTCGCCGCAGCGCTGCAGCGAGCTCGTTCCACCTCCGCCGTAGCCATAGCCGCGCAAGCTTGCGCCTAGCCATCCATTCTTCACCGCAGCAGCACAACTAGCTCCCTAGCGACCCACTGCTTCTTCCCGTGCTCGCCATTCGAGTTTCGGTAAGCGTCAGCGCCGTGCCGATGCTCACCGGAGCTCCGCCGCGGACTCCGTCGTCGTGGCCACGCCGCCACAGTCCCCCTCCCACTCTGTTAGCTAGCGCGCTAGGTCCCCCAGCGTTCCTAGATGCTCGTCTGCACCTTAGGTTGGGCCACCAAGGTCATCGCCGGCGTACCGCCGACGTCCCGCCTCGCTGAGCCACCATGGCCGCCGTCGTCGTCGTTGGTGTTGACGATAGGGTCGGCCAAGTAGACCAATCGACGCGTTAGGTCACGGGGGTCACACTGTGATGATGTCACCACCGACGTACTCGCCGTCGGCGAGCTTTGGCCGCATCCATCGAGCAGTGCCGCTGTGCTCTGTTTTAGTCTCGCTGACCAGTGGGTCCCGCGTGTCAGCGACTCAATATTTCAAATCTAGTTTAGTTTGAATGCAGATTCACATGTGTTTTGTTATTTTTGTATCTTTAGTTTGGTAGCTCCTAAAATTGTGAAATAAATTTTGTAGTGTTCCTTAGGAGGTGTAGTATTTAGGAAAAATGTGTTTTTAACATTTACAGTAGAAAGTTTTGGAGATTTAAATCAAGATTTGAAATGTGCTTTTGAATGCATTTAAATTTGTTTATTTTATATCTAGAGTTCCTTTGCTCCAAAAATTATGAAATTTTTGTGGTAAGCTAGTCTTAGCATATATGAGCTTGGGTAAAAATCTTAGGACCAGTGCATGGGTAGATTTATAGTTATAGATTTTTCTTTTATGGCTAGTCAATCCTTGCATGAATTTTTATAAATTATTTATGAGTCCAAAATTCATGAAATTTGTGGGACTTAATACTAGTACCATATGGATGTTAAGAAAAATAAGAAATCTATTGCTTGACACTTTTCAATAGGATTTTCCATTTATGCTATTTCAAGCCTTGCTTCCTTATCATTTTTGCATAGAATGTTCTAATTAGTAAAATAACATAAAATTTTTATAGTAGTCCTTTTATAGCATTAGTAAGGCACTGTAAATTTTTGGGAATTTATGAAGTACATCTGATATAGGTTTATTAATTAACCTAGATATCTAAATAAAATAATAAAGGCAATTAAATAAATAGTTTGGGCTCCACCATTATATTATATTAAATGTAATTAGTATGCTTAAACTGGTGGTAGATTATATGTTGTCAAATTTTGAATGATTACCTGAAGTAAAAGTATTCTTACTTTATATTGCATGTTAAATAGTTTCCGGACTGATTCTAGAGTGTGATGAGTTGCATGTTGAAACTGATGTAGACTGTAAAAATGGTTAATAACAAAGTTGTAGAGAATTTGATAAGCTTTACAGAAAGTCCTGGATCACTGATTTTGGATTTGTAGAACTCCAGTTATAGCTAAATCTTGTAGCTGCTGTTTGCATGTCCCGAAATTGGCAGATTCCAATTATAGTGGTTGCTTGTATATTGCTAAGTGTGGCTTATGCCCTTGTTGATGATCAAGTTTTGATACTTGTGACCTTGTTAACTTGTGTCATGCTTGATGTGCTTGCTCTCTATAGTTAGTTGTGTGATGTTAGTTAAAATAGCTATTGGTGTCTATGTCTTGCATAATCTTGTGTTTGTCTTGAAAGCTTATGTGATGCATGTTGTGTTATCCTTCATCACATTCATACACATTCACCTTGCATCTCATTTAGGTACCCTAGATGAACCACGTGAAGGATGCGATGTTGGAGCCAAACCCGAAGACAGTGTTTGATGGATCTATTCCGAAGATGGAAGGACTAAGCAAGTGCTAGGACCGGAGATGTCACCAAGTCGGTGCAAGCTAACTGAACTGACTTGTGTCGGATCCCAGGCAAGCCCCGGAGCATTATAAGTCTCCCAGTAGTTTACAAATGTTTACTTACGTATTTATGATTGATGCATTAGGTTATAAGAGTTGAATGGAACCACTTGATGCATGTACATTCCTTGTCTAGATATTAACCCTTTAACCAGTATAGGTCCAGGATCGAATATATGCTTAGCCATGCTTAGACCGGTAGAAGTCAGGTGATGTCCTGTCACTTGCGAGATATAGGTGGATATCGGAGCACGGTTGGCTATATCTGCTATCGTGGAACAGAACCATGAGGTAAAAGTAAATCAAGACCGGACGGGAGGTAGATAGAGAAGCAACAAGACATGGAGGTCTTGGGTGTGGATCTATCCCCGTCTGTGTCGATTAAGGACCGTACCATTGTTGGCGCTTCTGACAAGATTGAACGCATGCCTCTCACTTAGCTGGCCGGATAACTCGTTCCGACCGCGAAGCCGAGTAATTCAACTCAGGCCGGGAACCGTTCTGTTGTGCGCTCCTTTTGGGGAACGATCAGATTGAGCCCAAGGGCAGGCTTGGCCTGAGCATCCTGGCATCTGGTGTTCCAGATTGTGCGGCACGGTATGGACCCGCAAAATGTGTACCTGAGTTGTACCAAAGGTGACCTAAGGTGACCGTTGATCTGGTCTGCCTGGTTTTGTGTTAGGAATAAATTCCCAGCTGGTTGAAATCAATTCTAATCGCCGTCTCTCCTGGATAGTGAGAAACTTGGCTAGTCCCAACCTCGTAGTAATTGGATTATGGAATGTGATGGTTCAGATGAACATGGAATTACTATACCTGCTATGGTTACTATTGTATGCTCTAAAAAGATATACCACATGTTTGGCACAGGATAGTTGCTAATCTAGAGATGGATAGTTCTAATTAACTTGATGACAGAATTATAATTGTATAATTGAGTTAATCGCTTTTTATACAAAATGTTGTCAAGCGACCTCCACTTATAAAGCCTTGCATACTCCTTGGAGTCAATCTTATTTCTGGTTATGATGGGTAAGTCTAGCTGAGTACATTCGAGTACTCAGGGTTTATCCCACCATGTTGCAGGTGAGGTTTTGGCCTGTTGAAGATGGTGGCTAACCGCCGGTGGGCTTGGTGACTCTATATTCACTTCTCATCTACATGCTTTTGTCTGAGGATGTCACTTATGCTAGCAATGTATTTGGAACTTATATTAATGTAATCATTTGAAAGCTATCTTGTTTTCACCAATCGATTTTGAAACCCCAAACTTGTACTATTAATTGTGAACTCATTGTAATATTATTTCCGCTGCAACTCTATGTATGTGATGTGTATTTGCTTAATCACGCGATCTTGGTTGTGATGTTGATTTACCGAGGTCCTGCGTGACACTCGGCGGACTACCGGGTTTATATAAGTGAAAGTATGCACGTGTCAACGTGTTAGCGGGGATAGCCGTACTTAATCTTGTATAAATTGGGCGGTTCTGTCACACTCTGAATCCTATTTAGGTCTAGGAGCGAATCAAAGCTTAGCCTTGCTTAGACCGGTAAAAGTCAAGTGATTTCTTATCACCTGCAAGTTAGGATGATGTCTGGTCATGGTTGGCTATATTTGCTGTCGTGGAAGATAACCATGTGTTAATAATGAATTGTGACCGGGCGGGATGTCGATAGAGAAGCAACAAGGCAAGGAGGTCTTGGGTGTGGATCTATCCCCGTCTATGTCGGTTAAAGACCGATTCGCTGTACGTCCTCATGTCATGTTGAACGCATGCCTATCACTTAGTTGGCCGAATAACTTGTTCCGACCATGAAGCCAAGTAGCTCAACTCAGGCCAGAAGAATGAGAAGTGAAAGTGCGCACCCTGGTGGTAGTAAGGATGTGTGGGGAGCTATTGGTGTAAGTCCTAGGTGAGATTGACCACCTGGCAGAGTGGACTCCCTGAGGGTGCGGCGCTGCTCGGAACCGTGATTCCTGAGTTGTACCAAAGGTGACCTAAGGCTACCTTTGCGCGGTATGCCTGGGTTTGTGTTAGGAACACCCCTCCAGCTGGATAGGAATCGATTCAAATCGCCGTCTCTCCCAAATAGTGAGAACTTGACTGAGCAGTGGCAACGTAGATGCACTTAATGGAACTTGGTGATTAAATCGATAATGATGATGATACAACATTATACCGGATATGGTTACTAATGTTTGGAGTTAATCAATTGCTTGCTCTAGTACAGGTGCTAATCTAGTTGATAGGTTAATATGGATAACTTGATGCTTACTCATAATTTAAATTATGCTCTTATATCATTAAAGATTTTATGCAAAATGGTTGTCAAGCAAGATCCACCGATAAAACCTTGCATACTCCTTGGTGTCATTTATTTTTAGTTTACGATGGGTAAGTCTAGCTGAGTACATTCTCGTACTTAGGGTTTATTCCCCCTTGTTGCAGATGACGTGCTCTATAACGGTTACTGCAAGTATTGTCTCCACCCTGCAGGGGATGAAGACTAGGTCATGGGCATGACCATCTATATTATCTTATCATGATGCTTTTGCTGGATATGACTATGGAACTGGCTTGTATTTGAACTAAGTGTGTGTGTGTGATGGTCTCAAACTACTTTGCTTCTACTATTTATGAACTCAGTTTTGTAATAATTATGTGAACTCTGATGTATGAGGTACTTGTGAACTACTTGTGAAATGAATGTAACATGTGGCTTGTTATGTTGAATTACTATGATCTTGGTTGTATGCAAGTTGGTTTGAAATCCTTCGTGGTTTCAGTTGACTACCGGGTTTATATGGGTTCAAGTATGATGGTTTGATCACTCCAGTGATTGCTTTTATACTTGTGCTCTTATAAATTGGTCGGTTCTGTTACAGCTAGCATCAGAGCTAGATTCAACATTAAACATGTCATATGTGTATTTAAAACAAAGGTTTTTGTTTGCAAAAATCAGTTTTGACAACTTATAGCTACTTATATATAGGTGGGTTCAAATCTGAAATTTTATCTAAAGTGTGCTAGTGGTCATATCCTCTATGCCCGAATAAGGACTTTTAGGTGGCTTATTTAAGTAATGAATTTGGGGGGTAATTGCTTGAATTTTATTTCGTCGTCCATATGGCATGCTATTGTACGGATGCCATCCGCTTGGGTGGTAATGTATGGATCAATTGCCTCTATGCCTAGGTAAGTGTGAGCTGTGAGAGCATGACCGTCCAATTGTCAGTCTAGGGGAGAGTAGTTGTGGTTACCAGAATATTTACATGTTGCACACATGTACATATGAAGGTGCTTAATTGTGAATATATCTATCGGGTAGCTTTGGATACCAAAGTATATATATCCGGGGATGTATATATGAGAGTATCTTAGTTTACTACTTTTATTGTGTGCTTATTTCTCTTTTGTTGGGATGGGCTGCAATGAATTTGTCTGCAGGTACACTAACAACGCAACATGTAGCTCGACTAGATACGTATATGAGAGAACGTATGTATGCCACCATCTATGTCGCTAGAATTTTAATTTTTCTAAGATTCTTGAGGACGTACAGAATGTGCATGCATCATGTTCACTCATGCCATTACATTTTGCATCACTCCCTCCCTTATCTTTAATTATTCTGATATATATTTCTCATCCTGTAAGATAATCCTCTCACACCCAAATTGCATTATCACTACAGATGGCCGCACCAGCACTACCGCCTAGGAGCAGCGCATTCCTGCACGTGTTTGGCACCCCAACCCTATTGTGGAGGGTGCTACATTCAATGGGATATGCGGAGCCGACTCGTTATACTTGGAAGCAAGGGGAGGCTGGAGGAGGAACTTGATCCTATCGAGGATGAAGATGGTTGAAAGCATCTAGGCCCCTAGTTGGGTTTCGGTGATTAATGACAATACAAGATTACTATGACTAACGTGTGTTTTACAGATGCAATTAAGTTAGGTCATAGTAATGGAGATCGTTTGGGCAATCAAAGTTGTCATACCCCTACGATGGGAATCGTTTCGGTTTTCAAAGGATGGACGACAAGGTTAAGGATGACTAGTTCTAAGTGTCGATTGGAGTTGGAGAGACACTTAGTGTAGTTTAGGACTTTGTTTTTCCTTTGGCTGTACTATTAAGGGGGGTATGGATGGGTAGCTTGACCTAGTTGAGTCTAGTGAGTTAGGTGTGGTGCACACTTGTTAAAACTAGCTCTAGGTAGCTCCTATGAATGCCTAAGATCCTTTGGAGCAAACTTCATTCACATATGTTCGAGAGTTGGAAGTGAATGGAGGGTCAAATGCTGACCGGATGCTGGCCCCGGTGTGACCGGACGCTAGCCGCAGGGTCCGGTCAGTTCATTTGATCAGCAGTCTGCGTTCGATGCGATCGGACACTGGAGAGGTCAAGTGATCGGACGCTGAAATGCAGCGTCCGGTCGACTCTAGTAAGGTTCCAGAGAAGGGAATCTGCGACCGGACGCGTCCGGTCAGTACTGACCGGACCCTGAGGGTTCAGCGTCTGGTCGAGTCCAGTAAGGGTTTTATGCGACCAGACACGTCCGGTCAGTGGTGACCAGACCCTGCCAGCGTCTGGTCAACACATTTTTACTAGTTCATAGGTTGAACTGATCGGAGCGTCTAGTCAACATGACCGGAGCGTCCGGTCACCCCGTAGAAGCTCATAATGGTTCGTTTTTTAGGCTGCCTTATAAATAAAAGCTCCACTCATGTGTGGAGTCACTTTTGCTCATTCCAACAGCTGGGAAACATGTTTGTGAGTGCCAAGAAGAGCAAGGTCCTAGTGAGGTGATTGAGATTTGAGAATCCAAGAGAGTAGCCTCATTAGTGAATCAAGAGTAGTCAAATGTGCATCCATCTTCTCATTAGGCTTCACATGGTCAAGTGAGAGTTCGTGCTTGTTACTCTTGGTGATTGCCATCACCTTGATGGCTTGGTGGTGATTGGGAGCTTGGTGATCACCCGGCAGAGCTTGTGGGTGACCCAACTCAAGTTGTGAGCAGCTTTGGGTGATTCGCCGTGATGGAGTGTTAAAGAATCAACCTGTAGAGAGCACTTGATCCCTGCATGGATTAAGGGGGAGCTACATCCTTGCACGGGTGCTCCAACGAGGACTGGTGGGGAGTGGTGACTCTCCGATACCTCGGCAAAACATTGCCACGTTCCTCTCTCTCTTTACTTTGAGTATTTACTTTGAGCAATTCAATACTTGTCTTACATTCATAGAATTGCCATCCTAGAGTAAGTTTGGAACATAGGTTGCAAGTCTTTTGTGCATTAGTTTGATAGAAACACTTTTCTAAGCACAAGGGGTTGATTGGGCTATCCGTAGGATTTGATTATTGCAAGAAAATTTAGAATTAGCCCAATTCACCCCCCCCCCTCTTAGTCATCTTGATCCTTTCAATTGGTATCAAAACCTCGTGCTCACGTTTTTAAGCTTAACCACTTAGAGCAAGATGTCTCACGGGGATGGACCTCCTCCTATCTTTGAGGGAGATGACTTTCCATATTGGAAAATTCGCATGAAGGCGTACTTAGAAGCTCTAGACGTTGGTATTCTTAGAGCCGCCTCACAAGGCTTCCCAAAACCTCGGGATGCTACTAACCTACAAGGCGATAAGGTTAACTATGAAAAATGGAATGCAAAGGCTTGAAACACCATCTTTAGAGGCCTTTGCAAGGATGTGTTTAACCGTGTAAGGAACCACAAAGACGCCCATGCACTATGGTCGGACTTTTGTGTGCTCCATGAGGGAACCAAGAGTGAGCGTGAGGAATGCTATCATCTTGTGATTAAAAAGATAAATTCTTTTGAGATGCTTCCCAAAGAAAGTGCTAATGAGATGTATTCTTGTTTAAATGTTCTTGTAGAGGAAGTCAATGGGCTTGGACTTACTCAAATGTCACCATCCGACGTTGTGAGAAAGATCTTGAGTGTCCTCCCCATTGACAAATATGGGCACATCGTGACCGTGCTACATCAAGGTGATCTTTCCGCTGCTACACCGACACAAATCTTGGGAAAGATCAATGCTCATGAGATGTACATGCACATCACCCCACAAGATGGCTCATCCTCTACAAAGAAGAAAGAGAAGGACTTAGCATTCAAAGCTAGCCAAGATAAGGACAACGCAAGACTTGAGTATGAGAGCTCAAGTTATGAAGAAGATGATGAAGAATGTCTTGCTCTCATGGTGAAGAAGACCGCCAAGATGCTAAAGAAGTTAAACAAGAGTGGCATCAAGTTTGATGGCAAGAAGAAGAAGTTCTTCACTAGCTCAAGAAGAAAGCCAATCTCCAAGATGGATTGCTACAATTATGGCAAACTTGGCCATCTAGCTCATCAATGCACAAAGCCCAAGAAAGACAAGTTCAAGAACAAGAACAAGGGCAAGAAAGATGACTCAAGCAATGAAGATGAAGATGAGAAGAAAAAGAATAAGCCATACAAGAAGAGAGATGGCAAGAAGAGGGACTTCCACAAGAAGAAGAAGAGTGGAAAGGCCTACATTGTCGGTGATTAGCTCACGGACATTGATTCATCAAGTGGATCATCCGATGATGATAGTGACAATGAGAAGGTGGACGCCATTGCTATTGATCTTGCATCTTCACCGTCACCATCGCCATCATCCTCTACACACCTATGCCTTATGGCCAAGGGTGAACGCAAGGTAACTAAGAGTGATGATAGTAGTGATGATGAGCAAGCTAGTGATGATGATAGCGATAGTGATGATGATGATTCACCTACATATGATGATCTTGTCAAAATACTAAGAAAATACACTAAGATCATTAGAAAGAGTAGAGCTACAAATGAAAAGCTTGATGCTAAAAATGACTCACTCTTAGCTAAGTGTGATACATTGGAAAAGGCTAATGATGAGCTTAGAGAAACTAATGATGCTATATCATCCAAACTCAAGGAGCTCAAATCTTCTAAGAAAGAGCTTAAGGATAAACATGATAAACTTGAGTGGGTGCACAATGAGCTCATCACTAGTCACAACAAGCTAAAAGATGAATACACTACTCTTAAGATTAATCATGATACTCTTGTCGTTGCTCAAGAATTTTTACCAAATGAGCCACATGATGCTACTAACCATGTTGTCAAGATTGATATAGCTACTTCATGTGATGATTTAATTATTGAGAGCATTGAGCATGGATCTAGTAGCAAAGGCAAGCAAGTGGTTGAGTGCAATGACTTTGATGAGTATGTCAAGCTCAAGAGTGATAATGAGAAGCTCATGAAAGATCTTGAAGAGATGAAAAACCACAACATCATTATGCTAGAAACTCTTGATCATGACAAAGAGTTGATCCTTGAGAATGAGAAGTTCAAAGAAGAAAACAAGAAGCTCAAGGAAGAGAAGAAAGATGATGCTCTAAAGGAAGAAAATAAGAAGCTCAAGTTGAAGAAAGAGCATCTCAAGATTGAGTTGAGCAAGTTTGCTAGAGGCAAGCACCTCCAAAGTGAGCTACTTATGAACACCATCATGAAGATGGATAGAAGTGGCATTGGATATGTAGCAAGTGTAGAGAAGAAGAAGGCTCAAGCTCAACAACAACAATCAAAGACAAAGCCAAAGCCAAAGAGATGTTTTGAGTGTGGACAAGAAGGCCACTTTGCTCATGAGTGTCAAACTCCACCACCACAACCCTTGCCCAAGCATGCTAGACCCTTTGCTTTCAATGCTCACTACATGCTTAGAAAAGATTCTAGTGGAAAGATGAAAGTCATGTTCTTAGGACCCCCCCAACAAGAGTAGGCCTAAGAAGATTTGGGTGGCTAAGTCACTTGTTGAGAAGGTGAAGGGTCCTCAACAAGTTTGGATTCCTAAAGCTTGAATCTCTTGTGTGTAGGTGAACTACAAGACCAGTGGAAGTCATTGGGTTATTGATAGTGGTTGCACTCAACATATGACCAGTGACCCTCGTATGTTCACCTCACTAGATGAAGAGGTAGATGGACACGAGAAAATAACATTTGGAGATAATTCAAAGGGCAAGGTTAAAGGATTGGGCAAAGTGGCAATATCAAATGATCATTCCATCTCCAATGTGCTCTATGTTGCTTCATTGAGCTTCAACTTGCTATCTGTTGGACAATTGTGTGATCTTGGCTTCCAATGCTTGTTCACCGAGGAGGTTGTTGTTTCCAAGGTAGATGACAATCAAGTGATATTCAATGGATTTAGATACAACAACTTATATCTAGTGGACTTCACCTCCGAAGATGCAAATTTGAAGACTTGCCTATTCACCAAAACAGCACTTGGGTGGCTATGGCATAGAAGACTTGCTCATGTTGGGATGAGCTCACTCAAGAAGCTTATGAAGAATGATTTGGTGAGAGGGTTGAAGGATGTGAAGTTTGAAAAGGACAAGCTTTGTAGTGCATGTCAAGCCGGCAAGCAAGTTGCAAATACTCATCCAACCAAAGCTTTCATGTTAACCACAACAGTGCTAGAGCTCCTACACATGGATTTATTTGGACCAACAACATACAAGAGTTTGGGAGGGAATCTCTATTGTCTTGTGATTGTGGATGACTATTCAAGGTATACATGGGTATTCTTCCTTCATGACAAATCCGAAGTTGTATCTTGCTTCAAGAAGTTTGCCAACAGAGCTCAAAATGAATTTGAAGTGAAGCTCAAGAAGATTAGAAGTGACAATGGGAAAGAATTTGACAACACAAACATTGAAGCCTGTTGTGATGAAGTTGGGATCAAGCATGAAGTATCCACAACCTATACTCCTCAACAAAATGGTGTAGTTGAGAGGAAGAACTGGACTTTGATCACTCTTGCAAGGACAATGCTAGATGAGTACAACACCCTCAAAGCTCTATGGGTGGAAGCAATCAACACCGCATGCTATGCATCAAACCGCCTATTCCTTCAAAAGTTCCTTGGCAAGACACCTTATGAGTTGCTCAATGGGAAGAAGCCAGACGTCTACTTCTTTAAGGTGTTTGGTTGCAAATGCTACATCTACAAGAAGCGGCAACACCTAGGGAAGTTCCAAAGACGTTGTGATATTGGTTTTCTTGGTGATTACTCATCGAAGTCCAAAGCATATAGAGTATTTAATCATGCCACCGGCTTGGTTGAAGAAACATATGATGTGGAATTTAATGAATCTAACGGCTCCCAAGGAGCACATGAGAATCTTGATGATGTAGGTGATGAACCATTGAGGGAGGCTATGAAGAATATTCCGGTGGGAGACATCAAGCCAAAAGATGATGAAGATGATGTACAAGTCATTGATCAACCCTCTTCATCAAGTGTGCCACAAGATGGTGAAAAAGATGGGAGAGTAGAAAATGAAGATACTTATATCTCCCATGAGCAAATGGTGGTTCAAGCACAAAATGTTGATGCTCCACAACCTCCTCCCCAAGTGGTCAATAGAAGAAATACACCTCTCCTACAAGATCATCCACAAGATCTCATCATAGGGAGTCCATCAAAGGGTGTAATGACACGATGTCAAAAACTTACTTCATTTATTGCTCATCACTCTTTTGTCTCTTTCTATGAGCCTACCAAGGTAGAAGAAGCTCTAAAAGATCCAGATTAGATCAATGCCATGCATGAAGAGTTGAACAACTTCACTCGTAATGAAGTTTGGACTCTTGAAGAGCGACCAAAAGGTGCAAGAGTCATTGGAACAAAGTGGGTGTTTCGCAACAAGCAAGATGATCAAGGTGTTGTTGTTAGGAACAAGGCAAGATTAGTTGCAAAGGGGTTCTCTCAAGTTGAAGGTTTAGATTTTGGAGAGACCTTTGCACCGGTTGCGAGATTAGAAGCCATCCGTATCCTTCTTGCATATGCTTCACATCATGAAATGAAACTATATCAAATGGATGTGAAAAGTGCATTTTTAAATGGCTTTATTAATGAACTAGTCTATGTTGATCAACCTCCTAGGTTTGAAGACCCTAGATATCCTAATCATGTTTATATGTTGTCCAAGGCATTATATGGGCTTAAGCAAGCCCCAAGAGCTTGGTATGACCGCCTTTGGGACTTCCTCATTGAGAAGGGCTTCACCATTGGGAAGGTCGACACCACACTATTCACCAAGAAGCTTGATGGGCATATCTTCATTTGTCAAGTATATGTTGATGATATCATCTTTGGATCATCAAATGAAGACTCATGCAAAGAATTTGGTGAATTGATATCGAAGGAGTTCGAGATGTCCATGATTGGTGAGCTTACATTCTTTCTTGGTTTTCAAGTCAAGCAAATGAAAGAAGGCATCTTCATCTCTCAAGAGAAATACACAAAAGATCTTCTCAAGAGATTCAAGATGGATGAATGTAAGCCAATCAAGACACCAATGCCTACCAATGGACATCTCGACCTAGATGAGGGAGGTAACCTGGTTGATCAAACTCTCTACCGTTCTATGATTGGTAGCTTATTATATTTAACCGCATCTAGGCCCGACATCATGTTTAGTGTGTGTATGTGTGCTAGATTTCAAGCTAGTCCTAAGGAAACACATTTAATTGCCGTAAAAAGAATCCTTAGGTATCTTAAGCACACACCAAGCATTAGCCTTTGGTATCCCAAAGGAGCTATATTTGAATTAATTGGCTATTCTGATTCGGATTACGCCAGATGCAAAGTTGATAGAAAAAGTACATCCAGAGGGTGCCATTTGCTTGGTAGATCACTTGTGTCTTGGTTCTCCAAGAAACAAAATAATGTGGCTTTGTCCACCGCCGAAGCGGAATACATTGCCGTGGGTGCTTGTTGTGCACAAATTTTATACATGAAACAAACTTTGCTAGACTATGGTGTCATTCTAGAAAAAGTACCTCTTTTGTGCGACAATGAAAGTGCAATAAAACTTGCAAATAATCTGGTTCAACACTCTCGCACCAAGCACATAGATATCCGCCATCACTTTCTAAGAGATCATGTTGCTGAAAATGATATATCACTAGAAGGTGTAAGAACCGAAGATCAATTAGCGGATATCTTCACTAAACCACTAGATGAGGCTACATTTTGTAGATTGCAGAATGAGCTCAATGTGCTTGATTTTAGTAACTTCACTAAAAATTGAGCTTGTGTTGTCCCTTGCATTCATTGTAATATACAACATGTTTAATCTTTGGCAATGCATATAGGGCTTGTCTAACATGGTTAAGATAACCGCCAAAAAGCATGTGAAGAAGCTTAACTTTGGATCAAACTTGACAAGCAACTAGATTTACTTACATAGTACTGCATATACATGGATGTTGTTTTGTTGTTTTGTTCCATTTGCCCTCTTATTGCCTACTTTCTTAAAAAGAATTATAGCCTAAGGCAAAATATTTTGAAAAATGTGAGGGTTTGAGAGAGGTCACTCATATCAGTCCCAATTGGTGTTTAGTTGGATCTTATTCAAGTTGGGACTTGATTGGGAATAGGCAACGTGAAGGAACTTTGAAGATTTGCTGGAAAAGGTGCACCGGACGCTGCTGTCCAGCGTCCGGTCAGTTCACAGGAGGTGAACTGCTGCTGAAGGAGTGACCGGACACTGCATTTGTGTGTCCGGTCAGGAAGGGATCTAGCATCTGGTCATTTGGAGAAGGAACAGGCTGTACTGATCGGACCCTACCTACGTCCGGTCCTGATTCCAGAGGAATTGGACCTCTCTAGAATCGACCGAATGCTAGGTGGTAGCGTCCGGTCGCTACTACCGGAGCGTTCGGTCAGTGGATTTCGCATGGCATTAGGACTCTTTCTTAGTTTCCTTATCTATCGTGTTTGGGGGATCTATTTATTCGCATCCGCCGTACCTCTTGCTAACCTATTCCGCCGCCGCATCCCGCCTTGCCCTAGCCCATCGCCGCCGTAGCTCTCCCGCGCCCAAGCCATCGCGCCATCGCAGCCGAGCACCTTGCGCCAGCCACGCACGCCACTGTGCCTCCCCTACCTGTGCTTGCCCCTACCATGCTCGCCACCACGCCACCATAGAGGAGCCTGCTGCCGAGCCTCTCCGTGCATCAAAGCCACCGGGCACCCTCCGTGCCAGCTCTGCCGTTGGCTCCCTAGGCACCAAGGGTCCTTCAAGGCCATTGATCCAAGTCCTAGCCCTTCTCCTCGATTGCTTGGTAAGGACTAATCCTTGTGTTGAATTTACCTTGCTTGTGACCTAGATCCATGGCAATGCACTGATTTCAAATCATTCAGGGCTTTCGATCTACCCTAACCCTAGTAGGTTCCGAGGTTCCCCGCGCGATGTCTCTCTTTTCTTGGATCATCAGTTCATCAGGTAGCTTGCCCATCATCTCAATTTCGCACCTATATTGCTTGCTTCCTAGGTCTTTTGCATCTATTAGATATATTGTATTTATTTGTATATCCATCTGTTCCATCGTGCAGCGAGTTGGTGCCGTTGAGGTTCTTGTGGCAGTTGGCAGTCAACTTGGAGCCAAGCTCACGAGTTAGGATCAAGGCCAAGCCTCAGGAGTGTCAGTTTGATAGTTGATCTTCATTAGTGATAGTTCAACCTCTTGTCAGCTCAGATGGCTTGCACCAAGAATGTTGGTGGTGGCCCAGGTGATGATGATCGGAGGCCCCCACCTCGCCAGCCTATAGGATCGAAAGGCAAGGCAACGAAGCAGGTGACATCCAAGAAGCGCAAGTACCCCGATGCAAAGACAGCAAGAGCAGCAACTATTGCAGAGGCCGTAGAGCGTGCCGAGAGAGGAGGCGCTCATAGTGGTGTTGTCATAGCAGATCCACAGCTCACACCAGCATAGAGGGCAGCAGTTGAGGAGGCTGAGCATCATCACGGTGGTCCACCTGGGACTATCATGATGGCAGGACATCGACTAGCTATTGAGGAGGCTCGACCTCAGGGGGAGTCCTAGCAGGAGGCATAGCAGCAGCCCCCACCAGCAGAGCCTCAGCCAGCTCAGGAGACTCAGGAGGGCCAGCAGGCCGAGGAGATCGAGCTGGCACCCCAGCTATGCCGCTCTGGTCGTACCAGTGCTATAGTTCCAGCGAGGCTAGCTACATAGTGTAGGGGTTCACGCCCACCGCCCAGACCACAGGGTCTGCCTCTAGTGGTACACCTCGACTTGAGGGCTGCCATAGCTAGACAGGTTCGCCAGTTGAGGTTTATTAAGTTCGATGTGTGGTTTCCTCCGAGGAGGGATGAGAGAGCAGCAGAGGGGTTCTGCACGCCGCTCCAGGAGGATTTCTATAATGCCTATCTTAACAGTAGGGCAGTGTTCAGATCTTAGAGAGTCTGCAGTTTAGAGTCTATTATGGAAGCAGCTGGAGAGCACATCAGCCCCTACTTGTCATATTTGCCAGGGCTCGCAGATCTGATTGGCCAAACAGGAGTTTATGTACCATCTTGGGTTTGGTAGTTTTATGCTTCACTCTACGTTGATCCGCATCACAACTTCATTCACTTTGCATTCAACGGCAGAGATTACAGGGTGATGAGTTTTAGGGCCCGGGAGATACTGAGGCTATAGGATCAGCCTATCAAATTGCATGAGGTATGTTATGGATAGTAGGAGCCTCCTAGGCATCCACATGGAGGGTTGGTGCCCCCTACAGATCTGGTGCGACATTGCTTCAAGGAGCCCTTTGGTGAGGGGTCAAGTAGGAACCCCAGTGACCTGACTCCTACAGCTCATGTGCTAGAGGCCATTATCAGGAGGACACTACTTCCTAGGTTGGGATACAGAAAGGGTCTGACTCGCCTACAGCTCTGGCTCCTTAATGCCCTGATGCAGTAGACCATGTTTGACATTTGGGACCTCCTTCTATCAAAGATGGAGGATACTATTGTTGAGGGCTTCAAGGGTCACAGACAGCTTCCTTATGCACATTGGGTCACATTCTTGATACTCAAGTGTGTGTAGGTTAGGACCCCTGAGTTGAGTTAGTTGCAGAGTACAAGGGTGCCACCATAGAGTTTCCCGCATATAACATGGCATAGAGGTTTAGGCACAGCACTCCATAGGCACCCGCTCAGCCCAGTCATCGTCCAGATGTTCCAGAGTCAGCAGCTTAGCAGGACGAGATCATTAGAGGCATTGACGCTATAGAGGAGGAGCAGCTTGAGGCACAGCAGGGGATGACTGAGTCCAGTGATAGTTCGGATGATGACTGTTTGCCAATTCCTCAGATGCCTCCACGTAGACATGATGCAGAGGCCTGCAGTTCTAGCTCAGCTCCACCAGCACCACAAACAGACCCCACATTGATTGCCATTCTTGAGCAGATGCAGTAGGATCAGGACGACAGGCACAGGAGACCACTGCCAACTTCACACAGTTCTAGGCTCATCAGGACGAGTTCTAGAGGCAGCAGTAGCTTCTCCAGCAGTAGCAGCAGATGCATCACCAGTAGATACTCATGCAGTAGCAGCTTATGGGCTTTATGCAGCATGTAGTGACAGCACTTGGGGCCCTACTGCCACAGCCTTTGCCCCAGCTTGCTCAGCCTGCCACCACTTCGATGACTCCAGCTATATAGCCTAGTGGGCCTTAGAGTCCGGGATAGCCTCTAGCTCAGTTTGCTTCACCTACAGTTCAGGTGTCCTAGTGGTTGTCCTCACCGGTGGTTGCCCCGCAGTTCACTCCATATCACACAGGCTTCTCACCGGAGCAGTCACCCTCGCTATTTGTGCCTAACATGTCAGTCTCCAGGAGTCTTGGAGCATCCTTCAGCGAGTTGACCAGCATGCCTACACTGGCTCATATGCATACTGCCGGTCCTTCTACAGTAGCCCCAGTTGCAGTGACCACTCAGAGGCTCCCCTCGTCTGTCGCCTCTTTAGATCCTATGACAGACGTACCAATAGCTTCATAGGCAGCACCTGCCCTAGCTCAGACCCAGACCGCTTCAGCGACACTTCCTGCTATAGAGGGTCAGTCTATTCAGAGTTTAGGGTTAGATGATGATGGTGCCCAGTTCCAGCTTGCTCCATGTACTTCAGCGTCTGACTCATCCGCTGCAGCCTCGCTGACCGACCCTTAGGTTTTGGTGTTTGACACCAAAGGGGGAGAGGGTTTGAGTATGTAGACTCAGGGGGAGCAAGATTTAGGGGGAGCTAGTTATCTAGTATTAGCTTATATACATTTGGAGTTTTATTTGTGTGATACACAATTACTATTATGCATTCGTGTGTTACTTTCATGCATACTATTATATCTATGTGATAGTGCTATCTACGTAATTGTGATATATGACATGTGTGCTCGCTACTTTACATTATTTATATGTCATTTCACTTGTGTTATGCTCATTTGCCTTTGCTTCCGCATTTATACTTCGACGCAAATGAGCTTTGTTACTCGTACTCATGCTTAATTCATATCCTTTGAGTACATTGTGTTGGCTTGGGTCATATAAGCTTGACTAACACTTTTGTTCTTATCGACAAAAGCTTATATGAACCAAGCCCGTCAAAAACCTCACTCTTTCACATACTCAAGGTGGTATTGTCATCAATCACCAAAAAGGGGGAGATTGAAAGCATCTAGGCCCCTAGTTGGGTTTCAGTGATTAATGACAATACAAGATTACTATGACTAACGTGTGTTTTGCAGATGCAATTAAGTTAGGTCATGGTAATGGAGATCGTTTGGGCAATCAAAGTTGTCATACCCCTACGATGGGAATCATTTCGGTTTTCAAAGGATGGACGACAAGGTTGAGGATGACTAGTTCTAAGTGTCTATTGGAGTTGGAGAGACACTTAGAGTAGTTTAGGACTTTGTTTTTCCTTTGGCCGTACTATTAATGGGGTATGGATGGGTAGCTTGATCTAGTTGAGTCTAGTGAGTTAGGTGTGGTGCACACTTGTTAAAACTAGCTCTAGGTAGCTCCTATGAATGCCTAAGATCCTTTGGAGCAAACTTCATTCACATATGTTCGAGAGTAGGAAGTGAATGGAGGGTCAAATACTGATGGGACGCTGGCCTCGGTGCGATCGAACACTGGCCGTAGGGTCTGGTCAGTTCATTTGATCAGTAGTCTGCGTTCGGTGCGACCGGACGCTAGAGAGGTCAAGTGACCGGACGCTGAAATGCAGCGTTCGGTCGACTCTAGTAAGGTTCTAGAGAAGGGAATCTATGACGGGACGCGTCCGGTCAGTACTGACCGGACCCTGAGGGTTCAGCGTCCGGTCAGTCTAGTAAGGTTTCAGTAAGGGTTTTATGCGACCAGACATGTCCGGTTAGTGGTGACCGGACCCTGCCATCGTCCGGTCAACACATTTTTACTGGTTCATAGGTTGAACTGACCGGAGCATCCGGTCAACATGACCGGAGCGTACGGTCACCCCGCAGAAGCTCATAACGGTTCGTTTTTAGGCCGCCTTATAAATAGAACCTCCACTCATGTGTGGAGTCACTTTTGCTCATTCCAATAGCTGGGAAACACGTTTGTGAGTGCCAAGAAGAGCAAGGTCCTAGTGAGGTGATTGAAATTTGAGAATCCAAGAGAGTAGCCTCATTAGTGAATCAAGAGTAGTCAAGTGTGCATCCATCTTCTCATTAGGCTTTGCATGGTCAAGTGAGAGTTCATGCTTGTTACTCTTGGTGATCGCCATCACCTAGATGGCTTGGTGGTGATTGGGAGCTTTGTGATCACTCGACGGAGCTTGTGAGTGACCCAACTCAATTTGTGAGCGGCTTTGGGTGATTCGTCATGATGGAGTATCTAAGAATCAACCCATAGAGAGCACTTGATCCTTGCGCGGATCAAGGGGGAGCTACACCCTTGTGCGGGTGCTCCAACGAGGACTAGTGGGGAGTGGCGACTCTTCGATACCTCGGCAAAACATCGCCGCGTTCCTCTCTCTCTTTACATTGAGCATTTACTTTGAGTATTTACTTTGAGCAATTCAATACTTGTCTTACATTCATAGAATTACCATGCTAGAGTAAGTTTGGAACATAGGTTGCAAGTCTTTTGTGCGTTAGTTTGATAGAAACACTTTTCTAGGAACAAGGGGTTAATTGGGCTATCCATAGGATTTGATTATTGCAAGAAAATTTAGAATTAGCCCAATTCACCCCCCATCTTGGGCATCTTAATCCTTTCAATGGTGAAGGAGTGATCGATGCTGACACTGATGAAGATGTGTAGTTTAGCTGTAGCATTAAGCTAGATGCACTAGAGCATATCTTTTGCTTTCTTCTAGAAGAACATGTAACTTAATTTCAGTTAGAGACTTGGATGTAATCTCTGGAACTTGCATGTGGCTCCATATGGATGTGAGCTTTAAATAAAAGTCTAGCTTTAATGTTGGCAACATTTGGTATATAAACATATGCATCATGAGAATGTGCGGAGTAAAGTTATTGGCGATGTTATAAGGATGAATTGTTGTGCCTCTGTTTATTGTATGAAATTAATCTCTCTAATAAGTTTAGTTTGGCATAATTCTACAATTCATCTGTAATGTATCTGACATCGTCCATCACTACTCACAAATGCACTTCTGCAGATGTCGCGCAATCTGCGTTCAGGCCATGCTGGGGATAGTGGTGATGATGATCTTCCACCGCCACCACCGCCCACACCATCTGATCTGTTGGCCAGGCTCGTGGAAGGTCAGCATGTGTTGGGGGACACCATGCGTACCCTGGCCTAGCATCAAGCATAGGGCCATAATCAATGATAGGGACCAGAGACCAACCAGTTTAGTGATTTCAAAGAATTCCAAGATACCAAGCCACCAGTCTTCAAAGAAACTGAAGAGCCGCTCTAGGTAGAAGAGTGACTGAACATGTTTGAGCACAAGTTTCGTTTGCTTAGGTTGATAGAGCAGATGAAGGTGGAGTATGCTTCGCATCAGCTACAAGGACCAGTAGGTATATGGTGGCGTCATTATAGGTCCACCTTACCTGAGAATGCCCAGATCACTTGGAATCAATTCTAGGAGGCCTTCAAGAGTCATTATATTCCTCCTAGGTTGATGGCCATAAAGCACAATGAGTTCATGAAGCTGGTGCAAGGCACCAATACACTCACTGAATATCTTCATGCATTCAATCATCTGGCAAGGTACGCTCTAGAGTTTGTTGATTCAGAAGCAAAGAGAATTGCTAGCTTTAAGAGAGGGCTTAGTCCCAAACTGATGAAGTCCATGGGAAACAACAAGAGTGTCACTTTTAATGAGTTCATAAGCGATGCTCTTACTCAAGAGAATAACAATAATGTCTATGCTGCTTCCAAAAATCGCAAGAGGGCCTTTGAGGCAAGTGCCTCTCAAGCTAAAGCTCCAATGGCGAAGACTCAATTTCGCCCACTAGCTATAGTTGTTAGGTACCGGCCGCCATAGAAGAAGAATCAGGCAAAGCTAGTTTCAGGAAGGCATTTACTGTACCTCTTCCAAAGGGCACCATAGGACTAGGGAATTCTTTTGTTCCACCAGCTAACAGGCCCTGCTGGAATTGTGGTAGGATAGGTCATTGGTCTAAGAATTGTCCATATCCTCAGAAGAACAATCAGAAGGAGGGGAATTCTAGTGCTCATCAAGGACATGTTAACTATACCAACATGACAGAGATACCCTCAGGAGAGGTGGTCACCATGGGTAAGTTTCTTGTGAATCAACATCCAATAGTTGTACTATTTGATTCTGGTGCTTCGCATTCATTTATGAGTCTAGCTTTTGTATCAAAATACAATTAGAAGGTAGTTACACTACCCACAGGTAGTTATTGCATTAGTGCCGCTGGAAGTAATATTTATACCAATCAAATAGTACTAGGTGTGAGTATCGAAATAGATGGATGAGTGTATATGGCCGATATGGTAGTTTTGTTGGGATTAGGTATAAATGTAATCTTGGGAATGAAGTGGATGCGCGGTCATGGAGTGCTCATTGATACTTCCACTAGGGTCGTTATGTTAAGGGATCCTATCAGTAAGGAGGCTTTCCTAGTGCCACTTCCTAGAGATCTGGACCTCCACAACACTGCTAATGCTACCCAGACCCTGGGAATCATGGATGTTCTAGTAGTTTGTGAGTTTCTAGATGTATTTCCTGATGATTTACCTGGTTTACCGCCGGATCGAGATATAGAATTCAAGATCGAGTTAGTGCCAGGTACTGCACCTATTTCTAGAAGGCCTTATAGGATGCCACCCAATGAGTTGGCAGAGCTTAAGGTGCAGTTACAAGATCTGTTAGAGAAAGGTCTTATCCAACCTAGTGCTTCTCCCTAGGGTTGTCCTGCTATATTTGTGAAGAAGAAGGACAAGTCATTGCGCATGTGTGTGGATTATCATCCACTCAATGCTATGACAATCAAGAACAAGTACCCATTGCCCCGCATTGATATTTTGTTTGATTAGTTGTCTAAGGCAAAGGTATTCTCAAAAATTGATTTGAGATCTGGTTATCATCAAATAAAAATTAGACCGGAGGATGTGCCTAAGACCGCTTTCTCCACTAGATATGGGTTATATGAGTATCTTGTTATGTCTTTCGGTCTAACGAATGCTCCTACATATTTTGTCTATCTAATGAATTCAGTATTCATGGAGGAACTGGACAAATTTGTAGTTGTCTTCATTGATGACATCTTGATCTTTTCCACAAATGCTGAAGAACATGCTGAACATCTAAGAGTTGTTTTATCCAGGCTATGAGAACATAAGCTTTATGCCAAGTTCAGTAAATGTAAGTTTTGGCTAAAGAAAGTACCTTTCTTGGGTCATGTGTTGTCTGATGAAGGAATTTCGGTTGATCCTTCTAAGGTGCAAGAAGTCATGGATTGGAAAGCACCAACTTTAGTGCATGAGATTAGAAGTTTCCTTGGTTTGGTAGGATATTATCATCGATTCATCCTAGATTTCTCTAAGGTAGCCAAGCCCATGACTAGGTTGCTTCAAAAAGATGTAAAGTTTGTTTGGACTCTAGAGTGTGAGACTGCTTTTTGCACTTTACGAACCTTGTTGACATCAGCTCCTGTTTTAGCACAACCTGATATTGAGAAACCTTTTAATGTGTTTTATGATGCATCAGGTATCAGTTTAGGATGTGTCCTTATGCAGGAAGGTCGGATTATTGCATATGCCTTGCGTCAGTTAAGGAAGTATGAAGCCAATTATCCAACTCATGATCTTGAGTTAGCTGCTGTTGTTCATGCTTTGAAGATTTGGAGGCATTACCTTCTCGGTAACATGTGTCATATCTATACTAATCATAAAAGTCTCAAGTATATTTTCACTCAACCAGAATTGAACATGAGACAGAGAAGATGGCTAGAGTTGATTAAAGATTATAACTTAGAAGTCCATTATCTTCCGGGTAAAGCAAATGTTGTTGCTGATGCTTTGAGTAGAAAATCTCATTGCAATTCTCTCTTTGAAGCAGATTATCATTTGGCACATCTGTTACATCCTGCTGTGTTGCACAGTACTACCCTTAGTTGCTCTCTGGAAAGTAAAATCATCGAGCTTCAGAAAACCGATGTGGGTGTGTTCCACATCAAAAGGAAGATGAAGGAACAAGAGACAAAACACTTTCATGTTGATGAGAAGGGTGTTCTATGGTTTAAGGACAGACTTGTAGTATCGAAGGACAAAGAGCTTAGAAACCAAATCTTAGAAGAAGCTCACTCATCCAAGTTATCTATCCACCCGGGAAGTAGCAAAATATTTCAAGATTTGAAATCTCGCTTTTGGTGGACCAAGATGAAGAAAGAAATCACAGCTTATGTTGTAAGGTGTGACAGTTGTTGTAGAGTCAAAGCAATTCACATGAAGCCTGCTAGACTTCTTCAACCATTATCTATACCAGGATGGAAATGGGAAGAGATTAGTATGGATTTTATTGTTGAAATTCCCCCTACCCAAAAGAATTTTAATTCCATATGGGTAATAGTGGATCGTTTAATGAAGTCTGCTCATTTTATACCAGTTAGAATTGACTATTGACCAAGTGACTATGCTGAATTATATCTTAATCAGATAGTATGTCTCCATGGTGTTCCTAGAACCATTGTATCTAACAAAGGACCTCAGTTTACCGCTCATTTTTGGGAACATTTACACAAGATGTTAGGCACCAACTTAGTCAGAAGTTCTACTTATCATCCACAAACCTCTGGATAGATGGAGCGGGTGAATCAAATATTGGAAGACATGTTAAGAGCTTGTGTCATATCATCCAAAGGTTCATGGGATAAGTGGTTATCCTTGGCTGAATTTTCTTATAATAATAGTTATCAAGAAAGCATCAAGATGGCTCCGTTCGAAGCATTGTATGGCCGCAAGTGTAGAACTCCTTTGAACTAGGTTGAATCTGGAGAAAGGAGATACTACGACATTGATTTCATTGAAGAGGCTGAACAACAAGTCTATACTATCTAGAAACATATGGAAGCTGCTCAAGCTAGGCAAAAAAGCTATGTGGATAAAAGAAGGAAGCCCATTGAGTTCAAAGTGGGTGATCACGTTTATCTGAAAGTATCACCGATAAAAGGTGTGCATCGATTCGGAGTAAAGAGGAAGCTTGCACCTAGGTATGTAGGCCCATATCCGATCATAGAAAAGAGT
This sequence comes from Miscanthus floridulus, assembly GCF_019320115.1. Taxonomy (NCBI): domain Eukaryota; kingdom Viridiplantae; phylum Streptophyta; class Magnoliopsida; order Poales; family Poaceae; genus Miscanthus; species Miscanthus floridulus. Next base: position 35,178,841 of record NC_089590.1, on the reverse strand, counting down.
GGGAATGTAGCTTACAAGATCGAGTTACCTTATGAGATGAGAGCTATCTTCAATGTTTTTCATGTCTCTCAATTGAAGAGATGTCTCTGTGTTCCCGAAGAAAGAGTTTCACTTAGAAATATCAAGTTGGAATCAGATATATCCTATGAAGAAAGGCCAGTGTAGGTTATTGATACAAGAGAGAGTAACCCAGAACCATGTGGTCAAGTTTTACAAGGTTATGTGGAGTAATCAGGGTAGTGAGAGCGATGCAACGTGGGAGCGGGAAGATTATTTGAAGGATGTATACCCTACCTTTTATTCAAAATGGTACGCTTTTCAAATCTTGGGGCTAGATTTTTATAAGGGTGATGGCTGTAACACCCTAGGTGTAGGCTTGCATAATTGCACTTGCATTTCATAAACATGAGCATCATTCATACATGCATGAGCTTTGATGGTTTGAAACATTCTTTTGAAACATTGCAACATATGTTTATAGTCCATGTGTGTTTATTTTATGAAATGGATAGTGCACAACACTCAAGTGCAACATGTTCAACTCACTCTTGAAATGTGTCACATACTTTAGTGAAACATGGTTAGTTAGTACTATGCAACAAACTCATGAAAAATATGAAGCATGGCTTTGAAATATAAGTAACAATTCACTTGTTTTCCCTTGTTTCAATGCATATGATGCTTGATTTTGGTATGATCAATGTGTGGTGTGGTGCATTATCACCTAAAACACCTTAACTACACTTAGGGTACATAGTGGAGCACTGTTCATGTTCACTAAATTGACTAATTATGCCCCTAAGTGAGGTTTGACCAAATTGGAAACCCTAGAACCAATTTGTTTGACCTTTTAAAAAGTGTTACTTAGAAGCTTTGCATGTCTGAGCAACCTAAAGAAAAGTTGTAGCAAATTATATGTGGAACAAACTTTGTTTAGAGGCCAAGTCATGAAAATGTGTGGAATAGTCCCAAACATGGCCCACAAGTCAGTTTTGGGTCTGCTTCAACACTTAGAAAATTTTCTAAGTATTGACTGCATTTATAGTTTGGTGAAGCTGACTTTGGTATGATTTTACTATGCAATTGGTTGAGAGTTAGACTTTGATCCTTTAATAGAAATTGTAGATGGTATATAGGGCTTCAATTGTTGTTTTGATTGTTTTAGCTAATGACCAACGGATTATGAGTTTTATCGTCGCCAAAACTCGCTGTCAGTCGGCCTTATGGAGTTCTAATGGCGTTCGGCTTCAGGCTGTCAAGGCCGACCGGCGTTAGGCCAAACTCACCAAGTGGCAGCCATATGCTAGCGTCACCCCCACTCGTCAGGCCGTTGCTGCCACGACAATGCCACGCGCCCGCTAGCTCGCTTACTTACTTTGTCGTGTCCATTTCGCCTCGCCAGTCGCTCTAAAGGACAGCGCCGCGCCTCCGCCATTGCTACCGATCGCATCGCCGTCGCATAGTTCCTCTACTAGTTAGCCACTAAGCAATTGCTCACATGTGTAGAAGCGCCTTGCACTGCTCTACTCGCTCGAGTCCTTCGTAGTCTTGTTCATGGCCAGGTGAGGGCCCAGTGGCTAATCCTGTTACCACCGCCATGCCTATCACCTTGTCGGAGCGTGAGCTCTCCATGGACCTTGCTGACCAACGCTCTTCCATGATCCCTTTCCTCCACATTGTCTTCCCCATGCCTTGTAGTTGCTCTAACCCTGCCTCTCCTAACTGCGACTGCTCGAACGTCGTCGGCATGTGAGTCTCGCAGGAGTGAGCTCCGCCGCTGCGCGGACCTCTCTGTGGCCAGGGGTTCCTTGAGCATCTCCTAACCCTAGAGTAGCATAGAGAGTTTCGCATGAGCACCATGATGCTATTGAGCCTCTTGTCTGGTCTAGCAGTAGCCGGAGATGGCCGACGCACCGCCGTGCCGCGCCGTCATGCCTCCATGGCCAGCGACGAGCCACCTTCCATGCGCCTCTATGCTAACCACCGATATGGATCGATGTGGGAGAGTGTGATGAACACCTTGGTGGGGTTGGTTTTGTCGGAGGAGTCGCCGCCGGCGAAATAGCGTCGATTCCACGCCTTTCTCTATTTCGGTGCAGATGACATGCGGGCCCGGCTGACCGGTGGACCCCGGCTGTCAGTGACTGTGGAATAGAAAGAAAGTTCATTTTGCTCAGTTTTGAATGCAACTTTGTAAAATTTATATCTCCAGTTTGGTGAATCCAAATTAGGTAGTTCCAATTTTGTTAGGATCTTTATGAAGTGTAGTATTTAGAAAAAATATAGCATGAACACTTGTAGTAAAGTTTCTAAAAGAATTAAATTGCATCTTAAAATGTGTTTTTAAATGAATGCAAACTTGTTTAATTCATATCTAAAGTTTCAGTGCTCCAAAAATTATGAAATTTGTATGGTGAGCTGTTCTTAATGATTAGAAGCTCTGGTTAAAATTTAAGAGTCAGTGCTTGAATAGTTTTTGAGTTATTAATTTCCCTTTTTTGATTAGATGATCCTTGTGTGAATTTTAATAATTATTATATGAATCCCATGCTCATGAAATTTATTGGAGGTTGTCCTAGTACCTTAAGGATGCTAAGAAAAATATAAAATATGCTGCTTGACACTTTTCACTAGGGTTTCCTATTTATGCTATTTTAAGCTCTGCTAGCTTGTCATTTTTGTGTAGGATGTTATACTTGTTGAAATGATGTGAAATTTATACAGTGGCCTATTGGAGATATGTTTAAGCTACTGCAATTGTTGTGGAATTTTCTGTACAATTTGGATATGTGTTTATTATTTAACCTAATTATCTAAATAAATTAATAAAGGCATGAAAATAATTTATTTAGGAATGGCCACTACATTTTCTAGTGTTCATTTGATGTATGTCAACTGTTGGTAGCATTGGTAGTACTCATAGTACTATTCTTGTATGTAGTGAAATATTATTTTTCACTATAATTCATTTATAGTGACTTTCTGGATAGATTTTAGAGTTAAGCAAATTAACTGGTGAACTTGATGTTTGCTGTGAATTTGGTCAATAACAAAGTTGCATGGAACTTGTTTATCTAGCTTGTGTTAAAATTTCAAGGCATTTGGCCAGGTATTGTGAGAGTTATATCTATTGGAAGTCAGCACTCCCAACTGCCTACTCTATGGAATCCACAGATAGTTTTGTAAGATTAGTATGTTTGACCTAGTTTGGCTTTGAATTAGACTTTCTTGATTAAACGAAAGTTGTAGATAATTTTATAAGCTTTCCAGATTGTCTTGTTGTATGTCTTTTGGATTAGTACAACTCCAGTTATGGATCAAACTTGCAGCTGCTGTTTATAGCCTGAAAACTGTGATTGCAGTGAATAACTTGTTTGCTTGATATGAGTTGATGTGATGAGTTAGATGATAGGCTAATTAAAACAACTTGTTAGTTGCAAGTGCTAGACCTCTTACTAAAGATGAACAACTTTATCTTAGGTTGTTAGAGCTTGGTGAGTGTGCCATTCTTGTTTTCTAAAAGAGATTTGCACCTACTCGGTAAAATAGATGTTAATCTTGTATCATCATGTCTTTCATGCGTCCATCTATACATGGCTGTACATTTCATCATCACCTTCCATCTCTTGTGCATGCATGATTCTGATACTATGCATATGCATGCAATAGGTGTTCTAGAGGGAGTCACGCTTCTAGAATTTGAGCAAGTACTTCCGGAGGAGCAGCAGCAAGCTCAGGAGTAGGAGCCGCAGGCCCCAGAAGAAGGAGCCAGCAAAGATGTTCTTGAGTGTCCCAATCACCAACCTTCATCTTTTCTGAAAGGCAAGCCCCGGAGCATTTTAAGTCTCCTATGTTTTGAAAATGGTTACTTTGAGTATCTTTATTTGTTGATGCATTAAGTGATTGGAATTGGATGCAAACACTTGTTGCATAAATATCTATTCCTTCGTCAGTATACGTACCCTAAATCCTATTTAGGTTCAGGAGCGAATCAAAGCTTAGCCTTGCTTAGACCGGTAAAAGTCAGGTTATTTCCTATCACCTACAAGTTAGGATGATGTCTGGTCACGGTTGGCTATATTTGCTATCGTGGAAGATAATCATGTGTTAATAATGAATTGTGACCGGGTGGGATGTCGATAGAGAAGCAACAGGCAAGGAGGTCTTGGGTGTGGATCTATCCCGGTCTATGTCAGTTAAGGACCGATTCATTGTATGTCCTCATGTCATGTTGAACGCATGCCTATCACTTAGTTGGCCGGATAACTCATTCCGACCACGAAGCCGAGTAGCTCAACTCAGGCCAGAAGAATGAGAAGTGAAAGTGTGCACCCTGGCGGTAGTAAGAATGTGCGGGGAGCCATTGGCGTAAGTCCTAGGTGAGATTGACCACCTGGCAGAGTAGACTCCCTGAGGGTGCAGCGCTGCTCGGAACCGTGATTCCTGAGTTGGACCAAAGGTGACCTAAGGTTGCCTTCGCGTGGTATGCCTGGGTTTGTGTTAGGAATACCCCTCCAGCTGGATAGGAATCGATTTGAATCGTCGTCTCTCCCGGATAGTGAGAACTTGACTAAGCAGTGGCAACGTAGATGCACTTAATGGAACTTGGTGATTAAATCGATAATGATGATGATACAACATTATACCGGATATGGTTACTAATGTTTGGAGTTAATCAATTGCTTGGTCTAGTACAAGTGCTAATCTAGTTGACATGTTAATATGGATAACTTGATGCTTACTCATAATTTAAATTATGCTCTTATATCATTAAAGCTTTTATGAAAAATGGTTGTCAAGCAAGATCCACCAATAAAGCCTTGCATACTCCTTGGTGTCATTTATTTTTGGTTTACGATGGATAAGTCTAGCTGAGTACATTCTCGTACTCAGGGTTTATTCCCCCTTGTTCCAGATGATGTGCTCTATAACGGTTACTGCAAGTATTGCCTCCACCCTACGGGGGATGAAGACTAGGTCATGGGCATGACCATCTATATTATCTTATCATGTTGCTTTTGCTGGATATGACTATGGAACTAGCTTGTATTTGAACTAAATGTGTGCGTGATGGTCTCAAACTACTTTGCGTCCGCTATTTGTGAACTCGTTTTGTAATAATTATGTGAACTTTGATGTATGAGGTACTTGTGAACTACTTGTGAAATGAATGTAACATGTGGTTTGTTATGTTGAATTACTATGATCTTGGTTGTATGCACGTTGGTTTGAAACCCTTCATGGTTTCAGTTGACTATCGGGTTTATATGGGTTCAAGTATGATGGTTTGATGACTCTGGTGATTGCTTTCATACTTGTGCTCTTATAAATTGGTCGGTTCTGTTACAGCGCCACCCTAGAAGGGTGGGAAAAGAAGCTGCTCGGTGAAGGTTTCGGCGAGGGTCTCTGTAAAGCCCTAAGACTCGGAGCCCGGATTTTCCCCTGCGATGGTCTGGAGGGACGCTTTGGGGCACCAGCCTATGTGTAGCATGTTGACGGCTGGCGAAGGCTGAACGGCGAGCTGGTCAGCAAGTCGATGGGCATCTCCCACCTGGTTGGTGAATTTTCCCCTCAGGGCATCTTGGTAAGTAGCGGCGACATTGGTGAGCCTGAAGGGTAGAGCCGCAACTCCTAGAGTTTTCCGAGCAGCCTCTAATAGATCTGGATCAGAGGGTGGTCGATGCTGAACCAAAGTGTCCAAGGCTAATTCAATGATGGAGAGGCAATCGGCAAGCTTCACATCGACCTGATCGATGGATTCGATCAGATCGCCATTATTGATCTGCCTCCTCTAGTAGCGAGGAAGCGGGTGGCGGGTCGTTGATGAAGGCGACCTTGGAAGTGGTTCCAAGATCAGATCTGCAGTTGTAGGCGCGGGGGTGGTCGGCGTAGAAATGATCTACATCGGCTCGAGGAGCTCTCTGACTCCGTCTGCGTTGATGACCCACAAGATGGATCCGACCATGAAGATCTGGCCGGGCTATGGAAGGGACGAAGAGCCTATAGAAAAAGCCATCTTGTTCGATAAGGAAACAACATGCACAACCCCTACCTGGCATGCCAACTGTCAACAAAATATCATTGGCAGTCCTCCGAGGGGTATCCCATGAAGGTAGATTGATCAGCAGAGGAGCATGAGATCAAGAACAAGAAGGCAATAGAGATACATGAGTTAGATAGGTTTAGGCCGTTAGTATGACATAATACCCTACTCCTATGGTCTGTTGGTTTGTATTAGCTATCGTCTGATATTGTGTGTGTTTGGAGGGGGTCCCTGCCCGCCTTATATAGTCTGAAGAGCAGGGTTACAAGTCGGTTAGATCTGAGAGATAACCGGAAAGTAATAACTGATTATAGGAATCTTGGGATCATACATATCCTAATAGATATCATAGTATCTTTGGGATATCTTCCAGATGTCTTGCGAAAGGGACCGACTAGAGTCGTGCCCTGCAAGGCTTCATCTTGTGGGCTGGGCCGCCCCTGAGGGCGTAGCCCATGTGGTCTGCCATGGGTATCTAGGGTCATACCCCCCATAGCTAGTAAGACCCTGGTCGGGTAACCTCTTTGACCATTTAAGGCCCTTCCTAGGGGAGGAGAGCTTGTGCACCCCTTCAGTTCTATGGAGAACAAGGTCACCGACCATAAATGAACGACATTTGATGTTGCGATTGTAGTATCTTCGCAAGCCTTCTAGGTATTTGGCTATGCGGATGCAAGTGATTAGGCATTCTTCTTCGGCCCTGTCGACATCCTCTATCCGAATAGCTATGGCTTGCTCTTCACTATAATGTTCCACCCTAGGTGCCCGGAAGGCAATGTCCATGGGAAGTACGACCTTTGAGCCATAGACTAAAAAGTATGGAGACACACTAGTGCTATGACTAGCTTGAGTGTGCAGTCCCTAGACCATAGCTGGGAGCTCTTTGAGCCATCTACCTAGATGTTTTTCTTCTTTCTGATATAGCCTCTTTTTGAGGGCATCGAGGATCATGCCGTTCGCCCGTTCGACCCAGCCGTTGGCTCTAGGATGGACAACAAAGACGTATTTGATGGAGATGCATTGGTCTTTGTAGAAGTCCCAAAAATGATGACTAGTGAATGTAGTTCTGAGGTCCGTGATAATGTTGTTTGGGAGACCAAATCTATGGATGATATCATCGAAGAGCTCGACTACTTTCTTTGCAGTGGCCGAAACAAGCAGCTTGTATTCAATCCACTTGGAGAACTTGTCAATGGTGACGTATATGTACCGAAAACTGCCTGGCATAGGCTTGAAAGGCCGAATCATGTCTAGTCCTCAGCATGCAAAAGGCTAAGAAGCTGGGATGGTCTGCAATTCCTACGCCGGCATGTGAATTTGCTTGGTGAAAAATTGGCATCCTTCACAACGTCGGATGAGGTCTTCTACATCGGTGATGGCCATGGGCCATTAAAAACCAGCTCAGAAAGCTTTGCTAACCAGGTTTCTTAAGGCTATGTGATTGTCATAGGAACCAGAGTGAATTTCAAGAAGCAGTTTGATGAGGACATCACTTCTTCATCACATACAAGCCAATGAGAGGAGGAGGACCAACATGGGCGTCCAATTCATCTTTCTCATGTTGGAGGCCCAGTCCAACTGAAGTTAGAGCCCATCTCGGGTTCTAGGACCAGTCTGCCTTAAACTGGTCACCTAGGACGCATCCGGATTCTGTTTTTGATGATCCATATATGATTGGAAAGCTAATTTGATAAGGAAGCCAACCCAATTGGTCTCACATCAAAATCCCTTTGGAATCAACAGGAATCATCGAAACAAGTCAGCATCCAGAATCTGTTAGGGTGCTGCGACACCATCTTTTAGTCCGTTGCATCGTGTATCGTGTTTGGACCCATTAAGGGGAGTGTCCAGGGGTTGACGCCCAAGAATCTATAAATATCAGCCATTGCTCTCCTTAGGGTTTGGGGTTTTATTTAGTTCTTGATTTTCTCATGAAACAGACGTTGTTTTGCTGCAACTGTCGCCGCCAAGGCTGCTTGTTGTGAACCAGGGCCCTAGTTCTTGATCTTGTTCGCCTGTGGCAATTAGTCCTTTCGAATAAAGACTTGAACTATTTCTCATTATCATAAGCCTCATATTTATTTGCAATTTCAGATTGTGTTTATCTTGTTCTTGCTTGTGTTCTCGATTCACTTGCAGGAAAGCCTTCTCGGTGAGGTCAATCGCGTTCGCATGGTTGATAACCAACGGAGCTGTGGTGTAATGGCTGCGGGGTCCGAATCAGTCTTGGTTTGAAGCCTAGATCATGAACGTCGAGTCTCCACCAATCGACGCTATCATACCTTTTGGAAGATCGGGCCTAGTCTACATCAAGTGGTATCAGAGACCTTATTGCCCGTTAGGTATAACTTTGTTTTCCCCTTTAGATTGTTACTGTTTTTGCATTACCTATAGTCCACAAAAAGCCAAAAAAATACATCATCACATATTCCATGTCCTATAGCCTCATTGTGCCGTGCAATTTCGTCTCTGTTTTGCGTTGTTGAGTTTGTGCCCTAGGTCAAGTTCTGGTTGCTGGTTTTAGATCATTTTTTAGTCCAGTTTGTGTTTTCCCCTTTGTTTTTCATCATAATCCGTGAACATTTCCATGTCTTGTTGAGTTTCCTTTGTATCCATCAAACCCTAGTCCACACCATCTAATTTCCTATACTTGTCTTCACTGTTTCCATCAAATCATTGCTGTCGTGACCAATTTTGCGCGCATTGTTCCCGTTTTGTCCTCTAATTCAGAGTTCGTTCTTAAAACTAGTCTAGTTTTCACATACGAACTTGGATTTCGACGTTCCATATATCAAAATTGATCAGAAAAAAATTCGAATCCGTCCATCCCTGGCTTTGCCGGGGTCGAAGATTTTTATTTTGGTCAAAAAGTAGTCACAAGATCCTCTTTTCACGGTCACAAGGTTTTTGTCGATTTCGAGCATGTCTTCTGGAAATTCCACAGGCCACGTCTTTCACTTATTTAAGCTCATATTTTCTGTGGTTACTTCTTTTGTGCTCCTAAGTGAAGAAAAAATATCAAGAAAATAAAAAGAAAAAGTCAAAGAATCCCAAAAAACATCGATAGCCCAAAAATAGAGAAAAAAGAGAGGGGCAAAAGTGGAACAATATCTAGAGGAGCACATAGAGAGCGCCATTTGAGCTGTGTTTACGTGTGCTAATTTCTGCCTTGTTCTTAATCATATTCTTGCTGTTCATATCTCTTGATACATCTGGTACTTGGAACGTGAGTAGGCCAGCAACTAAGACAAGTACTTGTGATACTTATTTAGCTTTGCTATTCAATTACGAATTTTGCTATTCCTTGCTACTATATTGTGCCTGTCCAAGCTCCACTTTCTTCTAACCAAGTATAGGTTCGCCTTGCAACTGTTACACTCAAGCTACAATGGTATCATAGTCACCGACCGATTGCACCACCTGTTGCTTTGGTAAGAACACTTGTAAGACCGTGGTAAGATGCTTGAGAGTTGAGTGCCTTATTTTTTCTTGTCCACAACCTAAGCAGTTGGTAGGGATAATACTATTTGTGTTGTCTTTTCCTTTCTACTAACCATGTTAGGAAAAGCCAGAGGCAGCGGCCAAGGAAACAAGGAAGCACCTATAGATTTCAATGACTATGTTTCTAAGAATGAGCTTCATGCTGTTCTTGATGACAAGTTCAATGAGATCCTTCAACAAATCACCAATTTGGCCAAGAGGATTGAAGATGTTGAACAACGACATCCTAAACTATGTCCTGAAGAAGAAGATGATGATCTCTCTAAGGAGGACGATGGCGACGCGGAGGCTGAAGCTGAAGCTCAACGACGTGCTGAGGATGCACGTAACCGTAATCGATTGAATTAACCGACACAGTATGGGAGGCAACAATTAAGGTAATAATGATCCTTTCTCTAAAACCAAGTTTAAGATACCTCATTTTTCTGGTTCTGCTAATCCTGAAGCATATTTAGATTGGGAGATGGTTGTAGATAAAAAATTTAGCTCCTATCAAGTACCTGAAGAATACAGAGTTAGACTTGCTACTAGTGAGTTTACTAGTTTTTCTCTTTTCTGGTGGAATGATATTTGCAATAATGCTAATGCTAATGCTCAAATATCTCAAACCTGGACTGTACTTAAATGATGAATGAAATCAAGATTTGTTCCTCCATACTATCAGCGTGATCTGTGATTACAACTGCAGCGTTTAAATCAAGGTAGTAAAACTGTTGAGGAATATTATCAGGAGCTTTTAATTGGTCTAGCACGTAGTAACATACAAGAGGATGATATGGATAAGTGTTCTAGATTTTTCTAGAGGTTTGCGTCATGAAATATAGGATGTTCTTGACTATAAAGAATGGACTAGATTTTCCTAATTATATCATTATGCTATTAAAGCTAAAAGGGAAGTACAGGGACGACAACCTAGGTGATCCATGACTCCATCCACGACTCCATCCATTCCTTCATGTCCAACCGAGGTGAGTAAATTTTCTAATGTGCAGACACCACCAGCGCCTGTAAAGAAGAGTTCTCCTATCACACCTCCTTCCAGTGGATCTGCTACACCTTCCTCTAGTAGCTCTTCTAAAGTTGTGTGCCACTGCTACAAGGGCATGGGACATATTGCTAAAGAATGCCCCAGCAAACATGCATATATTGCTACTGATGATGGTGGGTATGCTAGTGCTAGTGATGAAGAGAATGAATTTGCACTTGCAACTGATCTTTATGCAGATAAATTTGCGGATAGTGCTGATGATCCTGATGAGGTAACTGATAGTGTGGCATGCACTGTAGACTACAAATCAATCCTTGTTCAGCGTGTTTTAAGTACACAAGTTGAGCCAGTAGACAAGTTACAACGCCATAATTTGTTTCAAATGTTTCGCATTGTCAATAATTTCCATGTTCGTGCTATAATTGATGGAGGGAGTAGCAATAACTTGGTAAGTTCTGAGCTTGTCAAGGCTCTTGGTTTATCTACACGTGCTCTTCCACATTCATACCATGTTCAGTGGTTCAACAATAGTGGGAAGGCAAAGGTAACACAATCTGCTCATGTGCATTTTTCTATTGAGTCATACCATGATTATGCTGATTTTGATGTCATGCCTATGCAAGCTTGTTCACTTTTGTTAGGCCGCCCTTGGCAATATGATAATATTGTTATACATCATGGTAGGCAAAATAGATATACTTTTATGTTTAAAGGAAAGACCATTGTTTTACTTCCTTTAACACCTGCTGAAATTGTGCAATATGAAAAGGAACTTGCTGAAAAGAAAAAGAAAGGCCTTGATAAAGACTCTAGCAAACCATTAAATGAACCTTCAAGTAACATGAAAGAAGTTTTATTTGCTCTTAAATCTATTCTTGATGTTCATGATGAACCATGTTATGCTCTAACTTGTACATCGCCTATATGTCCACTTGGTCCTACTCCTAGTGCTATGCCTCTTGTTGGTACTAACCTTTTGCAGGAGAAGGAGGATGAATTCCCAGCAGGGAAGCCACTATGGCAGCCGCCTTTGCGAAGGATTGGGCACCAAGATGAATGTCTTCTTCCGGAGCCATCGTTGCTGTCATCAAATGGAGGAGACGATCTACTTCAGTTGAGGACGACTTCAATTCAAGAAAGGAAGGATAATGAGGACATCACTTCTTCATCACATACAAGCGAAGGAGAGGAGGAGGACTAGCATGGGTATCCAATTCATCTTTCTCATGCTGGAGGCCCAGTCCAACTGAAGTTGGAGCCCATCTCGGGTTCCAGGACTAGTCTTCCTTAAACTGGTCACCCAGGATGCATCCGAACTTTGTTTTCAATGATCCACATATGGTTGGAAAGCTAATTTGATAAGGAAGCCAACCCAATTGGCCTCACATCAAAATCCCTTCGAAATCAATGGGAATCGTCAAAACAAGTCAGCGTCCAGAATCTATTAGGGTGCTGCGACACCGTCTTTTGGTCCGTTGGACCGTGTATCGTGTTTGGACCCATTAGGGGGCACGTCCAGGGGGGTGACGCCCAAGACTCCATAAATACTAGCTGTCACTCTCCTTAGGGTTTGGGGTTTTGTTTAGTTCTTGATTTCCTCATGAAACATACGTCGTTTTGCTACAACTATCGCCGCTAAGGCCGCTTGCTGTGAACCTGGGCCTCAATTCTTGATCTTGTTCACCTATGGCGATTAGTCCTTTTGAATAAAGACTTGAACTCTTTCTCATTATCATAAGCCTCATATCTATTTGCAATTTTAGATTGTGTTTATCTTGTTCTTGCTTGTGTTCTCGATTTGCTTTCAGTAAAGCCTTCTCGGCAAGGTCAATCGCATTCACATGGTTGATAACCAACGGAGCAGTGGTGTAACGGTTGCGGGAGTCCAAATCAGTCTTGGTTTGAAGCCTAGATCGTGAACGTCAAGTCTCTCCACCAATCGACGCTATCATACCTTTCGGAAGATCGAGCCTAGTCTACATCACAGTTTCATTCTCTCTTCTTGGGTGATGCATTTCTATAGTATCCCTTCCTTGGCACTTTTCCTCATCAAGCTCCCATCCACCAGCACATAATGCTTTCTATGGCGAATGAGGCATTTAGTTTTGGTCTTATCGGTAGGTATGTCAGTGCTGGTGAGGTACTTGATGAACTGTTCCCTCCAATCCATGGCCGGTGAAGGTACTACAAGTACCAGCTGCTCAGTCGGGGGGATTTCTTGAACTTCCTTCTCTTCCTTTATAGATGGCGCAAAGAGGTCTTGAGCAAAGATTCTAGGCGGAATTGCGGTGTGAGAAGAGCCTATCTTGGATAGGTGGTCGGTGAGCTAATTTTGATCTCACACCACGTGGTGGTACTCGATACTGTAGAACTTTCCTTTGAGTTTCCTGATCTCGGCACAGTATGCACCCATCTTCTCACTCGAGTAGGACCAATCTTTGTTGACTTGGTTGATGACCAGCGCAAAATCTCCGTATACCATGAGGTGTTTGACGCTGAGCTCGACGGCTATATGAAGTCCATGGAGACATGCTTCATACTCTATAGCATTGTTGGAGGCTAGAAAATGAATTTGGAGGACGTATTGGAGCTTGTCCTTGGTCGGAGTAATGAATAAAATGCCAGCACGAGCACCGTTGATGTTCAGGACACCATCGAAGTACATCACCCAATGCTCAGGGCAAGCAGTGGGGATGGGCTCTTGGATCTCGGTCCACTCAGCGACAAAGTCAGACAATGCTTGTGACTTAATGGTAGGCATGCTTCTGAATTCGATGGAGTAAGTGCTGAGCTCCACAGCCCACTTGATGATGTGGCTATTGGCTCTTTGTTGCGGAGGATGTCCCCTAGAGGGAACTCGATGACCACAGCGATCTTGTAGTACTCAAAGTAATGGCGGAGCTTGCGGGACATGCTAGAATGGCATATAGCAGCTTCTAAACTTTAGGGTAACGAGTTTTGGACTCATTAAGAACCTCGCTGATGAAGTAGACCGAACGTTGTACCTTATAGGCATGTCTGGCTTCCTCACGCTCAATGACGATAGCTGTGCTAACGACGCAAGAAGTGGTGGCGATGTAGATCAATAGGGTTTTGTTTGGATGAGGTGCCGTCATGATCAGAGGCTTTGTTAGAAAGAACTTGAGCTGCTCGAAAGCTGTATCAGCCTCTTCCAACCAAGAGAAGCACTCAGAGGCCTTAAGTAGTTTGAAGAACGGTAGTCCCTTCATGTCGAGGCATGATATAAAGCGGCTGAGAGCAGCCATGCACTTTGTGAGCTTCTGTATATCCTTTACATAGGTTGGTCGTTTCATATTGGTGATGGCAAAGACCTTGTCGGGGTTGGGTTTGATACCGCAAGTGCTAATGATGTAGCCTAGGAGTATGCCAGATGGAACTCCAAAGATGCACTTTGAAGGGTTCAACTTCCATCGATATCTTTTAAGGTTGGCAAACATTTCTTCAAGGTCGGCGATAAGATTGTCGGGGGTCTTGGACTTGAAAACCACATCGTCGATGTAAGCTTCAATGTTGTGGCCTATCTGTTGGTCAAGGCACATCTAGATGGCCCTTTGGTAGGTCGCCCTGGCATTCTTGAGTCCAAAGGACATGGTGGCACTGAAGGGCGTGATGAATAGCATCTTGATCTGGTCATCTTTTTTGAGGGATATCTAGTGATAGCTGGAGTAACAGTCGAGGAAGGAGAGTAGTTCATAGCCAATGGTGGAGTCTACAACCTTGTCTATCCAAGGCCGACCGAAGGGGTCTTTAGGGCAGTGCTTGTTGAGATCAGTGTAATCAACACACATTCTCCATTCTTTATTCTTTTTTTGAACAAGAATAGGGTTTGCTAAGCACTCAGGATGATACACTTCTTTAATAAATCTAGTAGCTAGGAGCCATTTTATTTCTACCCTAATAGCCTCCTTCTTGTTTGGCATGAATCATTGGAGTTTCTACTTGATCGGTTTGGCGATCGGTTAGACATTCTAGGAGTGCTTGGCCTTCTCCCATGGTACCCCTGACATGTCTATAGGTTTCCAATCAAACATGTCGGCATTGGCATGTAGGAAGGAAATGAGCGCGCTTTCCTATTTAGGGTCGAGGTGAGCCCCAATCTTGATGATCTTGGTGGGGTCATCAAGGCCGATGCCTACCTCCTTCATTTCCTTGGACTTAGCAGAGGCATGAGGAGGCTCTAGCACTAGGATCTCTAGGTCATCAGTAGGCATCATCTTGGTGTCAGTGACCATGCTAGCCATTTGGATGGAGAGGTTAGTGGCTTCGACAAGAGCCAGAACTCCTATAGGCGAAGGCATCTTCAACACCAGATAGGCATAGTGCGGTATGGCCATGAACTTGGCTAGAGCTAGGCAACCAAGTATGGCATGGTAGGCAGTGTTGAAGTCGACGACGTAAAAGTTGATATGCTCGATGTGGTAGTTGTTAGCTATGCTGAATTGTACCGGGAGGGTGATCTCTCCAAGTAGTTTGGTTGCCCTACTAGGTACCACACCCTAGAAGGAGGAGTCGAAGGGTGTGAGGTCTTCTATTCCAAGGCCCAGCTCCTTTAGGGCTCCGGCAAAGAGGAGGTTTAGAGCACTTCCGCCGTTGATAAGTACCTTCTTGAAAAGCACTTTTTCTGATGGTTGCATCAAGAATGAGGGGGAAACGCCCTATGTAAGGGATGTCTGCCCACTGGTTGGCCCTATTGAAGGTGATGTGGACCTCGGACTAGGGGCAATAGCTAGGGTTGGCGATGGTGTCTTCTGCATTGACGGCGAGCACCTGGCGGGCAGTGAGCTTTCGATCTCTTCTACTCTTGGTGGTAGCGAGGCCCCCAAAAATGGTGGTGACCACTTTGTTGTGATCCTAGAAGGCATTGTTATTATCCCCAGGTGGTCGGTGACTTCTAGCTCTGTCGTTCTTCTTGGCCTAGAACTCCTTAGCCAAGCCAAGACAGTCATTCATCTTGTGCTTGCTATTCTTATGGAGAGGACATGGGCCTTCGAGGATCTTCTTGTACTACTCATCGTAGTTACGCTTGGCATGAGGTTCATTAATGGCAGCGATGATGTGGTCTGGTTAGTAGTGGTGATATTGACCAGCCCTAGACCCTTTGGCCAATCACGACCACTCTCCTAATGGTGGCCACGGTCGTCGTAGTAGCGGTCACTGTGGCATCGGTCATTGGGGCGCTCGTCGCTATGGTGAGTTAGGCGGGAGAGTGCCCGCATCCTCATTGAAGCGTACTTCACTCTCTTCAGCATCGACGTATTGATCGGCGGTCGTGATCATCTTGCCAATCCCCTTTGGTGGCTTACGATTGAATTTGGAATGGAGGTCATAATGATGGAGTCCTTGAACGAAGGCGGTGATGACTTCTGCTTCTGTGATGTTGGGAATATAATTCCTTAGCTCAGAAAAGCATCTGATGTAGCTACGGAGGAGTTTAGATGGTTTTTGATAGATGCAATTCAAATCATGCTTCGTGCCCGACCAAGTAGACGTATCCATGTAGTTGTCAGTGAAGACCTTCAGCTGTTCCCAGGATCTGATGGAGTCCAGGGCAAGGCTCGTTGTGGCAGAACCTCCTGAGAAATCGGGCCCACGTGCACCTATCGTCGTCTCAACAGACCTTTGATAGCGTACACGAGTTCCCAACAACTTAAAAGGTCTGTCGGGTGTCCTCAGGAAACCCGAATCATCCATGTTTCTCTTTTTAAACAGGATCCCAATCATAGACATTGCAGATTACAACAGTTTATTCAAATATATACATTAGAGTAAAAGATAGCGGAAGTCTTAAGGTAACATAGTTTACAAACCAGTTGTTTTCAAACTTACAATACCATAAGTGTCGTACAACCATAGTAGCGGGATAATATTACATTAACTTTATTTATCATACAAACTAGTGCCTTGTCCAAAGGCCATTCATCACTCCTCATCGTCATTGACTTCAAACACAGACATGCAGCAGGGACCAAAACAAGCATGCGCATGCGACTCACCTGCAACAAGGGTTAACAAACCCTGAGTACAAAGGTACTCAACAAGACTAACCTGATGTAACGGGGTGTAAGACTTTAGAGATGCAGGGGTTTGGGGCAAGGTAAGGATGTAGCAAGATTCAAAAGTTATTTGCCAAAAGCTTACTATTCTTCATTCTATTTTCAAGTTTTACCCCTAATTTCTTTTAGTTCATTATCTCAACTAAATGTACATTTCCCATATTCCATTCCTTCTCATTCCATTCTTTCCTCATATTTTAGTAATTCACCAGTCCTGCATTGCTTCTATAATGAATCGAGTCTCCATATCCGCAGAGCACCGGCAATTCAAATTGATTCAAGTCCTAGCTGGGGATTCCTTATCACACGACATATGTAGAACTTAATCTTGCATATATCAACCTCGCTACTAGATCCTCCTATACTAAGCCATCTCCATGCCACCCGAGAGCATAGCACACCTCAAATCCGGCCACATTCTAGCCACGAGGGTACATGCTACTCCCGCCATCTCTCCACTCCCAGTGCGTGGGCATTCGTCTTAGTATCGGATTAGCCGAAGTAGGCTTACCGGGGTATGTGACCAGTACTACAAAGTGTCTCGTTCAGAAGATCCACAATGAGTGGCCTTTAAGTGACATAGTCGGCAACATTACCCAACATTCAAGGTAAGTCACCCGACTAATCTCTAGTTCATTCTACCTTCTTTCTTTCTTTGGCCAGTATGCCATCTTTGATTGTATCAAAACTTTTACTTTGAAAGCCTACCATAAAGCATACTAAGCATACTATGCCTTTGTAAATGAAATCATCTTCAAGGATGGTAAACAATTATCAAGGTAGGCAATGCATCAAGTAGGAAACATTTGAATAAATTAACTTAATGCAATAAGTAACATAGTTGATAAACTTTTCAAAGTAAACAAGGTAAGGGTTTAATGCATAAACCGGGGCTTGCCTACGTTGATGATCTCAGGTTCCGGATTAGTATCACGATTACCTAATCCCGTGACAACCAGGGATTCTTCCAGAACTTGCTCAACTAGAATCGTTTCACTCTCAGATTCTACACGAAATGATAACATATGCTTTAACATGATGCTTTCACGGTACAGTTGCAAGCCAACAAAACCAACTTGCAATCCTACCATCAAGAACCACACATGTGACTTGACCAAATGAATCTTGAAACTCTACTAGTCACAAAACATGACCAAAACAAGATTCAACACTAATCAAACACTTAGGGTTTGCTTTTATTTATTTTTGAATTAATTTGGAAATAAGCCCAAAAATGAACTTGTTCCAAATGACATGAAACTTTTATGTAAGCTTCCTCATGACAAATTAGTGTACCAAAACAAATTTCATAATTTTTGGAATTATACAGTGGCCTACAAAAATCATGGAAATTGCATTTATTAATTAATGGACTGAATATTTGAACATTATAAATTTATTAAAATTTCAAGTTTCATATTTTTAAACCATAATTGAGCATGTACAAAAGCTACACACAAAATTTCAGAATTTTTGGAGCTATGATTATTTTCCTACAAATTTCCAAAGATTCAGCACTATTCAAAATTAGAAAATAACAAAACTCACTATTCTCTCTCTTGCTCTCACTGACAGCCGGCCCCCACCTGTCATCCCAAACCTCGGGCATTGACCGTGGCTCCGATGGCGCTGACTAGCGCTATCTCGCCGACAGTGAGCCCAACAGCGACGGCCAAAGTACCAACATGTCCACAAGAGCTAGGGGCATCGATCTGTAGCACTACGGAGGTTGATTACGACACGGAACAAAGCTAACGCTGACCATGGCGGACGCGGTGGCACAATAGTGTTATGCCGGTGAAACAAGGCTAGTAACGGTGAAATAGGGAGTACAGGAAGCATCAGTGGCTCACCCCGATCGTGTTGAAGCAACAGGCGAGACCGGAGAAGCTACGGTGACGCGTTTCGACGGTGACCGGGATCACGGCGGAGCGGACCTCGTCAACAACAGTGTTCCGGTGACTGCAGTGGGCAAAATGAGCAGGCAAGAGTGGAATAAGCACTACAGCATCGAGATGAAGCCATAGGGTCAACAATCAAGGACAACGGCTCACCGAACGAGGCTAGCCACGGTGAATCGGAGCTTCCATTGAGGTCGCCAGCCGCGAGGAAGATGAACGTGTACCGCGAGCTCTCGGCGAAATTAGGTGGTAGCAATAGCTCGGTCAGATGCACAAGGAGTAGGCGGAACTAGAACATGGCTTTTACAGGGCTTGCTTGTGCTGAGGAGACGAGAGAAGCTCGCCGGAGTTGAGACGGCGACGTCGGGAAAACAGAGAGGAGGAAGAAAAGTGAACGGCGTCGTCTGGTTCTTATAGCTCGGCCAGGAGCGCGTGGACTCGACACGTAGCGTGCTCCCTATGCTAGCGCGAAGCCAAGGATGGTCACAGGCGCACCTAGAAGGCCAGAGAAAGGACGCCAGCGGTGAGGCGGTGGCGCCCTGTAGTTATCTGAAATTTTGAAATAATTACAGATTTGCCACTGAGTTCATTTTACAAATTACTCCCAATTTTTCTAAAGAAGTTGAAAATCTCCAAAAATGAAAGTTGCTCAATTTTTCAAACTCTACAACTTTGCTTCTAGGAACATTTTCAAATTCTGCCTCCATTTTGAAATTTGAATTTGGGGTGCATTTGAGTATTTGAATCATTTCAAAATTACTCCAACTTTTATATGTAAACTTGAAAAACTTTGAATACCAAAGTTGATCCACATAAAATAATATTCAACTTTGCTTTTTGCCTCAACCCCAAATTTCAAATGGATTTTGAATTAGACAAAAAGGGCAAAAAAGGACTTTTGTGATTTGAATTTGAATTCAAATTTGATTTGTTTTCCTTTTACTTTAACTTTGATTTTTGACTAGTAACATGGCCCATTAGGGTTATTTGAGTCAAATGACACATGACCTCACATGATCACATGAAATTTGACCCTTGTGGTCATGATGTTTATTTAGGGTTTTGAATCACATCACATGAAATAACGCTTATTTAGTGAATGCATTCAAAATTTTCTACTTTATGAATGCTTTGCAATGCATATGATGACATGGAAAGTTTTAGTGTTAGGTCAAAACACCAGAGGTGTTACAACCCTTCCCCCTTAAAGAAATCTCGTCCCGAGATTTAAAACTTAAGGCTAAGTAATGGAAAAGGAAATGTGTCAAGCTAACACATCAGAACTTTATTCAAAAGGCTAGTGAGGGGGTTTTCCATTCTATTGTCAAACGAGACAAGTTACAACATAGATAAGGTATTGCAACTAGATAGAAGCGAAGAAGTTAGGAAAGTTCTCTTCTAAGTAATTCTCGGACTCCCAAGTAGCTTCATCTTTAGTGTGTTGATTCCATTGTACTTTGTAGAACTTGATTGTATGCCTTTGAGTAACTCAATCTTTCTGATCTAAGACTCTAATGGGGTACTCGGCATAAGTCAAATCAGGTTCTAGTTCTACATCACTAAAGTCAATCTCTTGGTCAGGTACTTGAAGACACTTCTTTAACTGAGATACATGGAAGATATCATGCATAGCTGACATGTGATCTGGTAGCTTGACGCGATAGGCGATAGGTCCACACCGTTGTTGGATTTGAAAGGACCTACATAACGGGGCGCTAACTTTCCCCGAATCCCAAAATGCTGAACTCCTTTCATTGGTGATACCTTGAGGTAGACATAATCTCTCACTTTGAATTCTAGCGGTCGTCTCCTCTTATCAGCATAGCTTTTCTGTCGGGATTGAGCTACCTTCATATTGGCTTGTATGAGTTTAACTTTCTCTTCAGCTTCCTTGACCACATCCGGTCCAAAGAACCAATGTTCTCTAGCTTTTGACCAATTTAAAGGTGTCTGGCACCTACGACCATACAGTGCTTTGAATGGTGCCATTTTAATGCTCTCTTGATGGCTATTGTTATATGAGAATTCAGCTAAGGGAAGGCATTCATCCCATTTAGCACCAAAGGAAAGGACACATGCTCTCAACATATCTTCAAGAATTTGATTTACCCTTTCAGTCTATCCATCTGTTTACGGATGATAAGCAGAACTACGGATAAGTTTAGTTCCTAAAGACTCATGTAGACTTTTCCAAAACTTGGATATGAACAATGACCCTCTGTTAGAGACAATGGTCTTGGGTGCCCCTTGCAGACTGAAGATTCTATCAAGATAAAGCTTGGCATATTGTTCCGCTCGATATTTATCTCTGACTAGTAAGAAATGAGCTATCTTGGTTAGGCGATCAACAATAACCCATATTGAATTGTAGCCTGCAGATGTCCTAGGCAATCCCACGATGAAGTCCATACAAATATCTTCCCACTTCCAAGATGGAACTAGCAATGACTGTAATGGACCTGCAGTCTTCATATGAACCACTTTGACTCTCTGACAAATATCACACTTGGCTACATATTGAGCTATTTCTATTTTCATTTTGGTCCACCAATATCTCTTTCTCAGATCATAATACATTTTGTTGCTACCCAGATGAATGGAGTATCTTGTAAAATGAGCTTCATCAAGAATCTTCTTTCATAGCTCTGGATTCTTGGGTACTACCAATCTATCCTTGAACCATATGACATCTGATTCATCAATCTTGAAACATGTTGGTCTTCTAGATCTGACTTTATCCTTGATATGGGCTATGCCCTTACTTTTCCGTTGAGCATCAATGATCTGATCTTTGATAGTGGATTCAATTGCGATATTGGACAGGGAATCTTGTTCTATGATTTGTAAATTCATATGCTCCATCTCTTGACACAATGTTCGTTGCATAGGTTCTACAATCAAACAATGATAATGACTCTTACGACTCAGGGCATCGGCAACCACATTAGCCTTGCCCGGATGATAATGCACTTCTAAGTCATAATCTTTGATAAGTTCTAACCATCTCCTTTGCCTCATATTCAACTCTGACTGAGTGAAGATGTATTTCAAACTTTTGTGATCCGTATAGATATGACATATATTGCCCAATAAATAATGTCGCCAAATCTTGAGTGAATGAACAACGGCGGCTAATTCAAGATCATGGGTGGGATGATGTTCTTCATGCTTCTTGAGTTGTCTGGAAGCGTATGCTATGACTCTGCCTTCTTGCATCAGAACACAGCCAATACCAATTCTAGATGCATCACAATAGATATCAAATGGCCTCTTGATATCAGGTTGTGTTAAAACTGGTGCAGTTGTCAGCAACTTCTTCAATGTCTGAAAGGCCTTCTCACATTCTGTTGACCATACAAACTTAGTTTGATTTTTTAGCAATCTAGTAATTGGCTTCGCAATTCTAGAGAAGTCAGGGATGAACCGACGATAATACCCTGCCAACCCCAGAAAACTACAAACTTGATGAACAGTTGTAGGTGCTTTCCAGTTAAGGACTTCTTCTACCTTGCTTAGATCAACTGCTATACCTTCAGCAGATGGCACATGACCTAGAAATTGTACTTCCTCCAACCAAAATGCACATTTACTAAATTTGACATATAGTTGGTGATCTCTTAATCTTTGTAGAACAATGCGGAGATGTTCCGCATGTTCCTCTTTGCTCTTAGAATAGATAAGAATGTCATCAATGAACACCACGACAAACTTATCCAACTTGGGCATGAAAACTGAGTTCATTAGGTACATGAGATGAGCCAGGGCATTGGTCAGCGCAAAAGACATGACTAGATACTCATATAGACCATATCGGGTAGTAAATGCTGTCTTCGGCACATCTTCTCGTCTAATCTTAATCTGGTGATAGCCTGATCTCAAGTCTATCTTCGAGAACACCTTAGCTCCCACAAGTTGATCAAAAAGCAAATCAATTCAGGGTAAGGGGTATTTGTTCTTTATGGTGACTTCATTTAACGGCCGATAGTCAACACATAACCTTAAGGTTTGGTCCTTCTTCTTCACGAAGATAGCAGGGCATCTCCAAGGTGATGAACTGGGTTGAATGAAACCCTTGTCTAACAACTCTTGTAGTTGCATTTTTAATTCTGCTAGTTCTTTGGGTGGCATCCTATATGCTCTTCTGGATACTGGTGCTGTTCCTGGTTTTAGATCAATTCTAAACTCCACGTCTCGGTCTGGTGGCAGACCAGGCAGATCATCAGGAAAGACATCTACAAAATCACATACCACTGAAATTTTCTCGGCTTCTTCAACAATAGTTGCACAGACTGTTTCCACTGTACTCTTAGGAAAGGGAAGTTAGATGAGAAGTTGGGTTTTGCTGTTAGGTGCATTTACCCTTATGGTTCTACGTAGGACATCTATGATAGCCCCATGTTGAGTTAACCAGTTCGTACCAAGGATCACATCTATATCTTGATCCTTTAATATCAAGATATTGGTAGGGAACTCATAACCTCCCAAATCAATAGGTACATGCTGAACTACCTCCCTTGTATAGATTCATCCCCTAGGTGACTGTATATGATATGGTTCTTTTGTTTCCCCAATAGCTATCCCATGCTTCACAACAAATGTACGATTGATGAATGTATGGGATGCACTAGAATCAAATAAGGTAATTGCAGGATGCTTAGCAATGGGAAACATACCCATCATTACTGGTTCTCCTTCTGGAATAGATTCCACCTGAGTATAGAATATCCTTCCAGTTTTCTTTTCAGCCTGACCCTTCTGACTATTCTGAGCATTGCCCTTGTACTGATTTTGAGCTTGAGTAACCGGGGCTTTGGGTGCATCAGGATTATTCTTCCTGGGATGCGGACATTCTCGGGAAAAGTGTCTGGGTTTACCACAATTATAGCATGGATAATTGTGATTCTGGGGAGTAGCATTGCGGTTTGCATTATTTGTATTATTTTGCTGCTACGGTGCTTGATGAGGGTAAGGCATATTAGTCGTAGGGCGAATAAAGATTTGCTGCCTGCCTTGGCCTTGTTGTGGGCGGAATGGTGCACGACCATGATTCTGAGGATGGTAGACTATCTTCTGATGCTTTCCACTCGATGATCCAGAAGCAGATATTTTCTTATTCTTCGCCTCCTTATGTCGGCGGTAATTCTCCTCTGAAGCGATAGTAATGTTGATTGTCTCATGGTAAGTTGCATTACCACAAGTTGCCATCATGGTCTGAAGTTTAGTGTTCAGTCCTCTAAGAAAATGATTCTTCTTCTTCCTATCAGTATTCACATACTCTATAGCATACTACGATAGGTGATTGAAGCGCCCAACATAGTGCATCACCATATGCTCCCCTTGCTTAAGAGCCAAAAACTCTTCTAACTTCATAGTCATCACACCATCTAGAATATAGTGTGCCCTGAAGGCATCCTTGAACTCTCTCTAGTTGATTTGGTGACCAGCAGGCTGTACTGCTACCAAATTTGCCCACCAGGCACCAGTAGCTCCTTGGAGTTGCTGTGCCATAAACCTAGGTTTCTGAACCTCGGTACAGTGAATCAGCTTGAACTTTTGCTCTATTGTCCTAAGCCAATCGTCTACTTCTAAAGGTTCTTCTACCTTAGAGAACACCGATGGATGTGTGTCAGTAAAATCAACATAGGTTGACTCGTCATTTCCATTATTACGATGACCACGATTAGGGTATGGTGCCAGTTGGTTCTGCGCCAATTCCCTTAACAACCTAGCATTCTCTGCCATTGCATTGACAAGTGCGGCGATGGCATCCGCCATAGTCGAAGGCATTGGTGGAGGATTTGGGCACTCATCATTGTCATGCGCACTAGCACCAGTTCGGGTGATAGGACGAGGCATCTGTTAGAGAAACACGTTTACTTACATTATTCTTTATTGAAAGCATTTAAAAAGGTTCCATGCTACAAAGGGTTACTTATTTAAATTACATGTCTTGTATCCCCCAAGACAACCCCTGGTTTACTAGGAAAGCAGTAAAGGAACTATTACTACTCCGGGCTCTTAGTCATCGACATCTGTGCCCATATCGGATGAAACCTCATCTTCATCTGAGAAGTACACTAACTCCTTAGGATCCTCCTCTTCTTCATTCTCGACTTCTCCTAGATCTACAATCATTTCTTCATTTGTAACTTCACCATCCCCATGAAGAGGATGAAGTTGAGCGTACAACAAATGGACATTCTCATGAAGAATGGCATTGTCCATCTCCAGGTCTTCTACGTAGAACTCCAACTCATGGACGCGTTCATTGGCCACATCCTCTCGTGTCCAGGCTTCATTTCGTAGCTCCATGGTTGTGGTGATGCCTCTTTGCATTTCCGCCAGCTCCTCTTGATCTTTAGCATGAGCTCGATGAAGAGTGTTGAGCTCCTTGGTAAGGCTCTCGATGTTGGTGGAATTGCTTGAAGATCCTTCATCTCCTAGGTTCTTGGCACTTCCTTCACCAAGCTCATGGTTTCGCGGTGCCAACTAGTGACGAGGGACTCCATGAGGTCCCGTGGACTTGCATGCGGTCACCTTGGTCTTAGCCATAGCCTGTAGGATTTAAGGTAGGACTATAAGAATAGCTTGAGGATAAAGGAGGTTAGCAAGAATGGGATTGACATTACTTACCCACCCACTATTAAGGGGAATTATTATACAAGGTGCTCAAGCATGATGCATGAATCGATCTTATGAATCTAGGTACAAAAGATTTATATAATCATAAGTACTAGATTTTTTATACATAGGACAAACCTAATCATATTATCCGCCACAAACTTTCAAATAAGATAGGATTGAGTCTAGATCATAGGTAAGAAGAAAGAAATTTGAATTTTAAAATATCAAGTTTACTTTCTTTGATCCAAATCAATTTGAAGGTTTCCAAAAGTAACCTACAATGCTCTTAGATGGGAACTGCTCTGATACTAGCTGTGGCAGAACCTCCTGAGAAATTGGGCCCATGTGCACCTATCATTGTCTCAATAGACCTTTGATAGCGTACACGAGTTCCCAACAACTTAAAAGGTCTATCGGGTGTCCTCGGGAAACCCGAATCATCCACGATTCTCTTTTCAAATAGGATCCCAATCACAGACATTGCAGATTACAACAGTTTATTCAAATATATACATTAGAGTAAAAGATAGCAGAAGTCTTAAGGTAACATAGTTTACAAACCAGTTGTTTTCAAACTTACAATACCATAAGTGTCATACAACCATAGTAGCGGGATAATATTACATTAACTTTATTTATCATACAAACTAGTGCCTTGTCCAAAGGCCATTCACCACTCCTCATCATTGACTTCAAACACAGACATGCAGCAGGGACCAAAACAAGCCTGTGCATGCGACTCACCTGCAACAAGAGTTAACAAACCCTGAGTACAAAGGTACTCAACAAGACTAATCCGATGTAACGGGGTGTAAGATTTTAGAGATGTAGGGGTTTGGGGCAAGGTAAGGATGTAGCAAGATTCAAAAGTTCTTTGCCAAAAGCTTACTATTCTTCATTCTATTTTCAAGTTTTACCGCTAATTTCTTTTAGTTCATTATCTCAACTAAATGTACATTTCCCATATTCCATTCCTTCTCATTCCATTCTTTCCTCATATTTTAGTAATTCACCAGTCCTGCACTGCTTCTGTAATGAATCGAGTCTCCATATCCGTGGAGCACCGGCAATTCGAATTGATTCAAGTCCTAGCTGGGGATTCCTTATCACACGACATATGTAGAACTTAATCTTGCATATATCAACCTTGCTACCAGATCCTCCTATACTAAGCTGTCTCCATGCCACCTGAGAGCACAACACACCTCAAATCCGGCCACATTCCATCCACAAGGGTACACACTACTCCCACCATCTCTCCACTCCCAGTGCGTGGGCATTCGTCTTAGTATCGGATTAGCCGATGTAGGCTTACCGGGGTATGTGACCAGTACTACAAAGTGTCTCATTTAGAAGATCCACAATGAGTGGCCTTTAAGTGACATAGTCGGCAACATTACCCAACATTCAAGGTAAGTCACCTGACTAATCTCTAGTTCATTCTACCTTCTTTCTTTCTTTGGCCAGTATGCCATCTTTGATTGTATCAAAACTTTTACTTTGAAAGCCAACCATAAAGCATACTAAGCATACTACGCCTTTGTAAATGAAATCATCTTCAAGGATGGTAAACAATTATCAAGGTAGGCAATGCATCAAGTAGGAAACATTTGAATAAATTAACTTAATGCAATAAGTAACATAGTTGATAAACTTTTCAAAGTAAACAAGGTAAGGGTTTAATGCATAAACCGGGGCTTGCCTTCGTTGACGATCTCAGGTTCCGGATCAGTATCACGATTACCGAATCCCGTGACAACCGGGGATTCTTCCAGAACTTGCTCAACTAGAATCGTTTCACTCTTGGATTCTACACGAAATGATAACATATGCTTTAACATGATGATAACATAAACATGATGCTTTCACGGTACATGAAATGTAAAAACACCCCGAATATGATTTTCCTTCATGGTACAGTTGCAAGCCAACAAAACCAACTTGCAATCCTACCATCAAGAACCACACATGTGACTTGACCAAATGAATCTTGAAACTCTACTAGTCACAAAACATGACCAAAACAAGATTCAACACTAATCAAACACTTAGGGTTTGCTTTTATTTATTTTTGAATTAATTTGGAAATAAGCCCAAAAATGAACTTGTTCCAAATGACATGAAACTTTTATGTAAGCTTCCTCATGACAAATTAGTGTACCAAAACAAATTTCATAATTTTTGGAATTATACAGTGGCCTACAAAAATCATGGAAATTACATTTATTAATTAATAGACTGAATATTTGAACATTACAAATTTACTAAAATTTCAAGTTTGATATTTTTAAACCATAATAGAGCATGTACAGAAGCTACACACAAAATTTCAGAATTTTTGGAGCTATGATTATTTTCCTACAAATTTCCAAAGATTTAGCACTATTCAAAATCAGAAAATAACAAAACTCACTATTCTCTCTCTTGCTCTCACTGCCAGCCGGGCCCCACCTATCATCCCCAACCTTGGGCATTGACCGTGGCTCCGATGGCGCCGACCGGCGCTATCTCGCCGACAGTGAGCCCAACAGCGCGGCCAAAGTACCAACATGTTCACAAGAGCTAGGCACATCGATCTATGGCACTACGGAGGTTGATTACGACACGGAACAAAGCTAACGCCGACCATGGCGGACGCGGTGGCATGGCAGTGTTATGCCAGTGAAACAAGGCCAGTAACAGTGAAACAGAGAGTATAGGAAGCATCAGTGGCTCAGCCCGATCATGTTAAAGCAACAGGCGAGACCGGAGAAGCTACGATGACGCGTTTCGATGGTGACCGGGATCACGGCGGAGCGGACCTCGTCGACGACAACGTTCCGGCGACCGTAGTGGGCAAAACGAGCAGGCAAGAGTGGAATAAGCACTACAGCATCGAGACGAAGCCATAGGGTCAACAATCAAGGACAACGGCTCACCGGACGAGGCTGGCCACGGTGAATCGGAGCTTCCGTTGAGGTCACCGGCCGCGAGGAAGATGAACGTGTACCACGAGCTCTTGGCAAAATTAGGTGGTAGCAACAGCTTGGTCGGATGCACAAGGAGCAGGTGGAACTAGAACACGGCTTTTACGGGGCTTGCTTGCGCTGAGGAGACGAGAGAAGCTCACCGGAATTGAGATGGCGGCGTCGTCTGGTTCTTATAGCTCGGCCAGGAGCGCGCGGACTCGACACGCAGCGTGCTCCCTACGCCAGCGCGAAGCCAAGGGCGGTCGCAGGCACGCCTAGAAGGCCAGAGAAAGGACGTCGGCGGTGAGGCGGTGGCGCCCTGTAGTTATCTAAAATTTTGAAATAATTACATATTTGCCACTGAGTTTATTTTACAAATTACTCCCAATTTTTCTAAAGAAGTTAAAAATCTCCAAAAATGAAAGTTGCTCAATTTTTCAAACTCTACAACTTTGCATCTAGGAACATTTTCAAATTCTACCTCCATTTTGAAATTTGAATTTGGGGTGCATTTGAGTATTTGAATCATTTCAAAATTACTCCAAATTTTATATGTAAACTTGAAAAACTTTGAATACCAAAGTTGATCCACATAAAATAATCTTCAACTTTGTTTTTTGCCTCAACCCCAAATTCCAAATGGATTTTGAATTAGACAAAAAGGGCAAAAAAGGACTTTTGTGATTTGAATTTGAATTCAAATTTGATTTGTTTTCCTTTTACTTTAACTTTGATTTTTGACCAGTAACATGGCCCATTAGGGTTATTTGAGTCAAATGACACATGACCTCACATGATCACATGAAATTTGACCCTTGTGGTCATGATCTTTATTTAGGGTTTTGAATCACATCACATGAAATAACAACATTATGAAATAACGCTTATTTAGTGAATGCGTTCAAAATTTTCTACTTTATGAATGCTTTGCAATGCATATGATGACATGGCAAGTTTTAGTGTTAGGTCAAAACACTAGAGGTGTTACACTCATGAGCCAGTTCATTGCAGTTGGCATGAGCATGATGGGAGGATAGTTTGCCATGACACTGGCATCTCCCCCGCCGACGCGCATAGCGGTGGCATAAGCTTGTAGCCACTATGTGGGGTTTGTCCACCCCTCATAGGGCTCGACCCTAGTGATTTTGAAACCATATCGGCACTAGAGTGTTTGGAATGCCCTTGTGAATGCTCGAGGCCCTTTCGGATCAACACCATCATGATCTATGGTGTTGCCAGTGTTGAGTGGCTGGAGGGCTATATCTGGATTACCAAACTCTTGCTTGTATTCTTGATGCCAGCATACTTCCTCTTCATGATGAGCGAAATGGTGTCCATTGATATGATGTCGCGCATCCTAGAGATTGTTGATGTGCGCTCAAACATCTTGGTCGTGTTGGTTTGGGTAGTCGAGGTGGTTCCCCCTAGCTCCCCCTAGAGGGGTTGTCCATTATCACGCTGTTGATTAGTGAAACAACTTCTGTTGGAGTGGCGATTGGATCTTAGCATGGTAGATCAATGAATCGAGCTCATCGAGTAGGAAGGTCTCTGATCCTAGCGGATCTCATTGACCTGGCAGTGTGCAACTTTGAGCATTGCGGTGACCTTGGTGACTTTTGGTGTTTGCTCGAGCCGGGCAAGCTCATTGGCGGCCACGACCAAGTTGGCGCTTGGGGTGTTGTAGACATCATGGCCATTGACATAGAAGAATTTGTCATTGAGGTTGCATTAGAGCGGGTGTGGCCTCCCTTGCGAGTCGAGCTATTCATTGTGAGCAGCCTCAGCTAGCACAATGGTGGCCTCATTGCTCGGTGCTGTGCATGGTTGGCGTTCATGTGACATGAGCGGCGCGGTCCTTGTCGGTTTCTCCATCCCATGGAGGGCTATCGACGCTGATGTTAAAAATCCCACCTCCTCGAAAGGGTGGGAAAGGAGATTGGACAGCGGTGGTTTTAGCGACAGTCTCTGTGGAGCCCTAGGACTCAGAGTCTGAATTCTCCTCCAAGATGGTGTGGAGGGATGTTTTGGGGCGTCGACTAATGTGCAGCATATTAACAATCAGCGAGAGCTAGACAGTGATCTGGTTAGTGAGAGGATCAACGTCTCCCACCTGGTCGGTGAATTTGCCCCTTAGGGCATCTTGATAGGTGGTGAGCCCAAAGGGTAGGGCCATAACCCCTAGAGTTTCCTAAGCAGCCTCCAATAGATCAGGATCGGAGGGTGGTCGGTGCTGAACTAGAGTGGTCAGAGCCAATTCCTCAATGGAGAGGTAGTCGGTGAGCTTCTAGCCAACCTGATCGATGGATGCGATCAGATCGTCGTTGTTGATCCGCTTCCTAGGGTAGCGGGGGAGCAAGCGGCGAATTGTTGATGAAGACGACCTTAGAGGTGGTTCTAAGATTAGATCTATAGTTGCAGGTGTTGGGGTGGTTGGCGTAGAGTCGATCTACACTAACTCGATGATCTCTCCATCTCCGTTAGCGTTGATTACCTAGGAGATTGATCCAATCATGAAGATTTGGTTGAGCTGTGGGGAGGACAAAGAGCCTACAAAACATACCATCTTGTTCAATATGGAAATAGCATGCACACCCCTACCAGGCACGCCAACTATCGATAGAATGTCATTGGCAGTCCTCCGAGGGGTATCCCATGAAGGTAGATTGATCGGTAGAGATGCATGTAATCAAGAACAAGAAGGCAATAGAGACATAGGAGTTAGACAGGTTTGAGCCATCAGCGCGACATAATACCCTACTCGTATGGTCTGTTGGTTTATATTGGCTATGATATATTGTTACGTCTATTTTGAGGGGTCTCTGCCTTCCTTATATAGTCTGGGGGGTAGGGTTACAAGTTGGTTAGATCTAGGAGATAACCAAAAAGTAATAATAGATTACATGAATCATGGGATCGAACGTATCCTAACAGATCTCGTAGTATCTTTCAGGATATCACCCTTGATGTCTTGCGGTGCATGCCGAGTAGTGTCGTGCACCGTAGGTCTTCATCTTGTGGGCTAGACCACCCCTGGGAGTGCAGCCCATGTAGTTTGACGTGGGTATCCAGGGTCATACCCCCCATAGAAAAGGATCCTAAGTCTCTAGTGAAAGGAGTGAACGGGTGCTGAGACCTCGAGCGCTGCTCAATCATGTGTTCATGTTGTCCTTTTGTGCGGATCTAGATCGATCTAGTTCCCAAGGGTCAGTCGATTGATCCCTTTCATGGGATGTCATGCTTTCCCTTTTATAGGCTAAGGGAGAGAACATGTTATAGTGGAGGAAAAGAGAAGAACGAGAGAGAGAAGAAGGCCTTCAGGATCGCCGAGTCCTTCTTCACCTTCATGCAGGCCCCGCCGATCCTATAGATTTCAATAGGGATAGCTCCACATCATGGCCCTATCCGTCACTAGCACCATGTGCAGGCATCGTCTGCTGGTCATGGCATTCCATCCTGCCCTAGCGGACGTCGTGGTGAACTAACACACCTATCATTGTTCATACTCTGGTTAGGCAGAACAGCACCAGCACACCCTCAGGTATGGCCCATCATGGCCATGTGTCACATCGAGTAATGCTAGTCCATTTCCTGGTGTTAGGTTTTGACTCAGGCCCATATGCTTGGACCTAGAGTGGTCAACGGTGGTATGGGTCTCCCTTGAATGAGACGGAGCCCCTACCCGAGGGGTCGGGCGAGATGAAGCACGCACCCTAGATGTTGGACGAGGCAGAGCCCGTAGCCTTAGGGTCATGTGAGGTAGAGCCTGCCCCCAGAGGTTATATGAGATGGAGCCTGAGGCCTCAGGGTCTAGCGAGGCAGAATCTATGGCCTCAGGGTTGGGCAAGGTGGAGTCCACCCCCAAAGGTTGGGCAAGATGGAGACTGTGGCCTCAGGGTCGGGAGAGATGAAGCCATGACCTCGGGGTCAGGCGAGGTAAAGCCCACACACCTAGGGGTTGGTTGGAGCTATAGTCGCACTCTTGACTACTCGGATGAATCAATGTTGATGACCATTAGCTCCTCTTCTTTGGGTACCCTAGTATTGGTCCCTGATTGTAGCCCCCAAGCCTGTGGAGGAGTAGAATACTCCTTCAGAGGATTTTTGGAATGGGAGGACTCTGAGGGCCTTGGCCTTCTTTTGTCGCTCACAGCGTGTCCCAGGGGATGGTGATTCCCTTTTGTCGTGATTGGACCCCTTAGGGGTATAGCCATGAGATTTGGTAGGTCAGAAAATGTCTTTCCTGATTCTGACCCCTATGGGGGTCTATCGTTCTATGACTATGTGTTTAGTCTCCTTGCGAGTCTAGCTTTCCTCAAGCCCCCACCCATAGTAGGGGTCCAGTCAAGGGTCAGCTCATCTTTGTGATCGTCTTCCCTGAAGTGTTTTTTCTAAAAAATGGAGGGGCTGAGCCATGCCTTGATTTTCCTCTATGGATCAATCATGTTGCTTGGTGAGCTATTAACGGGCTAGTCCAAGTGGGGCCCCGGCACCCCATTCATAGGGGTCCAGCTTGGGTCAGCTGGTGACCGACTCTAGATTTTCAGCGATCAATCCATATAGTTCTCGGGTCCATTCGACCGGTCCCGAGGGCTCTCTGCCTTTCAATGATGAAAAACCATGGATTATATCTGGCCAAGACTCAAATGTGGGCTAGGATACCCATGGCACTCATGCGTCTAAGCACTGGCCACTAGCGGGCCCATCCCTTTCTACACCTCACTCTAAAGGTGCTCGGAGCGGTTGTCAAACTTGTCGGTGGGCCAACCTTTGATCTCCTAGGCCTAGATGGGCTGTAGGAGCATTTTGAGCTCTGTATCCCACTTACCCATGATGGATCGTGTCTCATTCGGGGAGGCAAAATGTCCGGCGTGTATTCTGATGGGACGGCCATAGCTTGCATGCGCACGCCCCATGACAAGACATGGTGATAGGTCATGGCAGGCGTAGAGATCTAGGTGGGTGGTTGGTTTCCTCGCACCCGTTGACCCTATAAAACTAAAGGGTTAGCCCTCCATGTTTCATATGCACGCCAACATCCTTACCTCTATAGCCATGCTGCCACCACCACCAATGCTTAGGTTTCCTACCTCTACATCTCCACTGTTGTTGAGGTCGCATCCATCCGTCCCCACCTCCAATGGATCCATGGTGCTATTCCAACATCACCTTCTAGCACATGGAGTGCCTCATCCATCATGGTCCTCTCCGCATGTGGACCTCAGCCGAGGAGTGGCTGCTGCCTAGCGATGAGGATTCACCGTTGCCGCTCAACGGCTATGTGGTGTCGTTCGCCCACTACCATGAGCATGGGCTTGCAACCCTCACCCACAAATTCCTCTAGGGGCTGCTACACTTCTACAAGATCAAGCTACAGCATCTCAATCCCAATGGGATCTAGCACATGGCGGTGTTCATCACGCTGTGCATAGGATTCCTAGGGATTAGCCCCCACTTTGACTTGTGGAGGTATTTCTTCACCGTCAACCTCTATAGGAAGAGGGAGAAGGGCGGTAGGTAGGAGCTACACATGCCGATGAGGTGCGCCAGCATCCAACTTTAGAACAATCGGGTCAGCGAGTACCTGTCCATGCGGCTCTCGATGTCCAATAAGGGGTTACACTCGCAGTGGATCTACCTCAAGAATGATGCCGCCACCCCTCTGCCAAAGTTCACCGAGCGCCTGATCGAAGAGGCCCCAACGAAGTGGAGGAAGTGGGGTGTCCTAGAGAAGGACAAGAAGAAGATATGAGACCACATCGCTGCCATCCACATCCTAAAGGAGAACGGCCTAAAAGGGTCTGGCATCATCGGGGCTTACCACACGAGGAGGGTGGCGCCATTGATGACGTGCGTGCTTCCGCTATACATGATGACACCCGAGGCATCGTTCGATGAAACAACGCTCGCCAAGGGAATGCTCCCCAACTCTGAGATCGAGCAACATATCAAGGAGGCAATGGAGCCTTTGTGGGGTGACGTGGGTGCCACCCTCAACTTCGCCTACCTAGTGCTAGGGCATCCTCTAATGTGCTTAGAGCTAGGTTATGTTGTCTTCGTAAGTTTCCCTTTCTCTTGCCTTCTCTTCAATTGATTTCCTAACACTATGAGACTAACTTTAAGAGGGGTGGGACTAGCCAAGGGACCTCATCCTCATGGATCACCCGGCACCGCTGCCGAGGGATTCACCCATGAGGACAGTGAAGGAGGATAAGAGGAAGAAGCAGCAGAAGCTACAAGCATGGGAACGAGTGGAGGACACTGACAACGATGATGACAATGATGATGGTGACGATGATGAGGTGATGGAGGAAGAAGAAATGGTAGCCAACAATATCGAGTGGGATGACCTAGAGAACAAGGATGCACTAATAGGCGTCGGTCGTCCTTGCAGGCATCAGGACCCTTCCCATTCCATGGAGGGGACGGGACATCTGGGGAGCCAGTGGAGGGGGGATGTACTGTTGGCTAGCCCTAGGAGCCAATAGAGGTGGGCAGCTCTACCGTCACACCCGAGGTGCCAGCGAAGGTAGGTGGCTCCACTGTCATGCCCCAAGAGCCAAGGGGAGTGGGGCATTCTGCCAATGCACCCAAGGAGCTACCAAGGGTGAGCCCCTCTGCCTAGGAGCATGGGCTGGCTTGAAACAGCCTCAATCCGATGAGGTGGAGCAAGGGACGAAGGGTCATCACCCAAACACATCTACCGCCCGACGACACTAAGGTGAGTTATCAATTCCTCTATTTTTTCCTGGTTTAGTTGGATTTCATCATGACTTATGTTTTTGTCCCGTGCAACGTCAGAAGGCATCAGAATCCTTTGGCATTGTCACTAAAGAAGAGCATCGCCCTCCAATCAGGGCGGCGGCCTCCAGCTAGTGTCGCACCCATTTTGGGAGGGATCGGCACTAATGTCACCGCATCACTGGCCAGTCGGGCACTGCACATTGTGGCGCCTATGTCCTCAGTGGGATGGGTGGGCACATGCATTCAAGGTGTGCCTTCAGAGGTCCATGGAGCAGTTGGTGATGGGTGCGATACCACTGCCGATGGCAGGGTGGACGATGCTGCCGACCACACTCATGGCACCAATCGTGGTAGTCTCAACATAGCCGGTCATGACCCAGCCGATGTAGGTGGAGGTGGCTGCGATTGTGACAGATGGGTCACAACTAGGAGCAAATATAGCATCATCTAAGCGACTCGTGCCATCAGTGGCGCGACCCATGCCATCACTGGCGCGACCCGTGCCATCAGCGGCCCAAGCAATGGCATCTAGCATGGGCTGGATGGATGGGGATGTAGCTGAGGTGTCCCCAGGAGTCATGGTGCTAGGAAATAGGTTGGTGTCTGCATAGCTAACCCCTTCCATCGCTAGAGGGGGCATCCCAGCGAGGACGTCATGGCAAGAGGGGTTAGTGGCGCTTAGAGCCGACAGGGAGTCATCCCTGACCCTAACAGTAGTGGGCAGCTACTTGCCTATGTGGGGTGAGCCCCTGCTCTAGTCGACGAATCTATAGGATCCAACATCGATGCTTTTCACCCTTGACGACACCACAGAGAGCAAGGAGCGAGAGAGACTTGACGTAGGGATTGCATCCATGCTCGAGGTCATGGACCATGTGATGGGCGCATTGCATGATGTTCTTGTTCCCTCTGGCTGGGTATTGTTTGGTCCTGCTTCTTGCCCTTTTCTTCCTTTATATACTTTTTGAATCCCGACCATTGTCTCCCTATAATCCCTTATAGCTTGTAGCTAGGGGAAATCATGGTTCCTTCATTAATAGAAGGAAGCCTAGGATCACCTTGTCGAGGAGGTGCAACTACATGGGGAGGTGATAGCTCAGCTCATTGCTACCCAGCAGAGGGTGGTCAAGCTAACTCCCCTTGCCAAAGAGGCAGTTAATCTTTGATCATGGGTGGTCGATGTCCATCGGGATGCTGACAAGGCCAAGAAGGCGTTCAAGGCCCTATCGGTGTGGTTATGGAAGGATGAAGAAGAAGCCACTAGGGTCAGGAAGGAGTGGGATGAGTTGCTCTAGAAGGACATCGAGACCCGCTAGTGGATCCCTAACCTTCTAGGTGAGGTTGAGAAGGAAATGGATCTAAAGCTAGGGGCCAAAGAGAAACTCACAGCCCTAGAGAAAAGGGCAAGCCTAGATGCCACAACGGTCACTCGGCTACGCAAGGAGTGGGACGAGATGATCCAAACTGCGGAGAGGCTCCACTCAGAATGTGGCATGGCTCATGTGGAGCGCAACTAGGCTTTTTGAGCGCATGACCAGGCCTACCAAGAGCAGAAGGTCAGCTCCCCCTAGGCTAAGCTTGAAAGCACGATGATTTGGAAGCCAGATGCTGAGAGCATTTCTGTTGAGCTAGTTGTGGATCTTGCTGAGGTGAGGAGAAATCTTTAGGCGGAGAGTGATGAGCTCGGTATCCTAAGCGCTGCCCATGGAGTGGTCTACAATGACCTTGAGGTGGTGCAGTCAAAGGGGACCAGCTCGCTCGTGGCTCATGCTATCGAGATCACGGCTCGGGTGTGCCAGCTTGAGAGGAATGCCCTTTGCGTTGGGGTCAATCAATCCTTCATGATTGCTCATTCTCATTATGGAGACATCATCGATCTAGAGGCTATGAGCCATGGCTACGCACCTGGTTATGAGGTGCACGAGCTGGAGGAGATGGAAACAGTGGTGGCTCCCCTTTTGCTGGACCTGGTGGACAAGATAGAAGGCATAGTTCTCCCCCGGAGGGGCTAGTTAGTTAAATAGGTTGGGTGGTCATTTTTGTAATAAGCAGACTAGTTCTGACCCTTGTGTTTTGTTTAAACAAGCTTATTATTTTGTTTGAACAAATTTGTTCTTTCTCCCTTTTTATATGTAAAAAGGAGTTAATGTGTTCGGACCCTTTCTGTTATTAAGACTGTAGAGCTTGAGGTGTGGGTGGGAAACTCTGATCATGCTGGTAAACAAGAATGCCATAGCCGCTAGGGCATAGGTTTCTTGTAGTCTGACCAGCCTTACTCAGTCATTTGTTTCTGCAAATCTTGCCTCTAGGTTTTAATCATGAGAAAGGGTCAGGCATAGTGACTATTTCAGAAAGAGTATGTATATACCCTTATCAGCTCTTGAGTGAGACCCAACCCCTTGCCGTTGCTGGGGTTAGGTTTCACTAAAGATTGAGGAGATGATAGCGAAACTAGTAGGAGAAACCGTTTCTTATTTTAGAAACGTTATTCTTAGTTTTTGTATATATCGCCTCCCTAGGATCTAAGCCATCGTTCTGTGACTGTGCATTCCGTCTCCTTGCGAGTCCAACTTTCCTCGAGGCCCTACGTGTAGTGGGGTCCGATCGAGGGTCGGCTCATCTTTGTGATCATCAACCCATCCGTGGTTTCCGCAACCAGAGGGGTTAGGTTAAGGTCACTTGCCTCGATGGCTCGAGTGACACACTTGGTGAGCTCACTAACAGGCATTTCCGAGTGGTTTCTAGGTCCATCGTTCATGACAGGGTCAACATATCCCTCATGTGGCATTCTACTGCTCCTTAAATCACCTCCCAACATATGCCCAAGTCATTCCAGAGACCGACTAAGGTGGCCCACTGGCCTTTCCTCAATGGAGATTCTATGGGCTTAGCTCGAGGTTAGGATCGAATGAGAAGGTCAAAATGACTGTATCCACTTCTGAGCGGTTGGGCAAAGGCTGCGGGGGCTCATCTATGTCTTCTCCCCTGTCTCTGTTTGACACGAAGCAGCGTTGAGCCCTTTGCGGGCCGGCCTTCGAACCTTGGTAGATCAGATTCCCATGTTGGGGTCAGCCGGCTCGAGCCCCTGAGCCCCATTGGGCTTGGTAGGGGTCAGCCGTGTTTTATGCGTCACCCTATCCATGGTTTCTACAACCAGAGGGGTTGAGCTAACGACACTTGCCTTGATGGCTCGGGTGTCGCACTCAGCGAGCTCACTAATGGGTATATTCGAGTGGAATCTAGGTCTGTCATTCGTGATGGGGTCAGCATAGCCCTCATGTGGCATTCCATTACTCCTTAACCCGCCTCCCAGTAGATGCCCGAGTCATTCCGGAGATTGACTTAGGTGGCCCATTGGCCTCCCCTTGATGGAGATTATGTGGGCATGGCTTGAGGTTAGGATTGAACAAGATAGTCGAGATGACCCTATTCGCTTTTGAGAGGGTCGGGCAAAGGCTGCTGGGGCCCATCTATGTTTCCTCCCCTAGCTCTGTTTGATGTGAGGTAGCCTCGAGTCCTTCATGGGCTGGCCTTTGGACCTCAGTCGGTCACCGCTCATATTGAATGAGATGACTACCGCTTCGTGATGCGACGCGAAGCGTTGTGATGCAATAATTGCATATGTGATGCTTGGATGTATGAGAATGGATGAATGAATGCTCATGCACTAGAAGAGTAAAGTGGGGTTTGGTAAAGTTACCTCAATGGCTTGAGTGATAGGTTCTTGGAGCTCTTACCAAATATGTTCGAGTGAGATCTAGGTCCATTATTCATGATGGAGTCAGCATAACCCATATAGGGGCATCCTGCTGCTCCTTACCTGTCTCTCGGCAGTGGACGGAGCCGTTCGATCGACTTTGTTGACCTGCTGGCCTCTCCTCAATGGAGATTCCACAGGTGGGCCCCTCCAAACCTTTCCTGGGAAGGCGAAGGCTAAAGCTCAAGGTGCCGGCAACAAACTCTGA
Source organism: Miscanthus floridulus (assembly GCF_019320115.1). Lineage (NCBI taxonomy): Eukaryota > Viridiplantae > Streptophyta > Magnoliopsida > Poales > Poaceae > Miscanthus > Miscanthus floridulus. The sequence goes on along the minus strand of NC_089590.1, from coordinate 35,140,056 downwards.
TCATGCTAGTGATAAAAACGCCATAGCCACTGGGGCATAGGTTTCTTGTGGTCTGACCAGTTTTATAGAACATTTGCTTCCACAAACCTTGCCTCTAGATTTTAGCGTGAGAAAGGGGTTGGGCATAGAGAATGTCTACTGAATAGACACTCTTACTAGCCCCCGAGTGAGGCCTGACCCCTTGCCGTTACTAGGGTCAGGCGTCACTTAGAGATACAAAAGGGTTGGGCACAGAGAATGTCTACCAAATAGACACTCTCTTACTAGGCCCCTAGTGAGGCCCAACCCCTTGCCGTTGCTAGGGTCAGGCATCACTTAGAGACCATGATAGTGAAACTAATAAGAGAAAATGTGCGTAACTTAAGGGTGACCTATCTCTTGGCCGTGGCCCGAGCCATCCGATCAACTTGGGTGACCCACTAGCATAGGACTTACCTTAATGGCTCGAGTGATGGGTTTGGAGAGCTCTTACCAGATAAGTCCGAGTGGAATCTAGATCCGTCATTCGTAATGGAGTCGACATAACCTACATGGGGCATCCTACTGCTCCTTACCCATCTCTCGGCAGCGGCTCGAGCCGTTCGACCGACTTAGGTGGCCCATTGGTGTAGGACTTTCCTACAGAGATAGAGGATGAGATCATCCTCCCCAAGAAATTAGTTAGGCAGATAAGCTAGGTGGTGAACTTGTGTTAAGTGGATAAGCTCTTAAATTTCATTATGGCCAAACAAATTTTTAGCCCTTCTCCCCTTTCTGTATAAAAAGGTTAGTGCGTTCTAACCCTTTCCATCGCTAAGGCTGTGAAGCTCAGGGTGTGGGTGAACAAACTCTGATCACGCTAGTGAGCAAAAATGCCAAAGCCACTAGGGCACAGGTTTCTTGTAGTCCAACCAATTTTACTCAGTGTTCATTTCTGCAACCCTTGCTTCTAGATCTTATCGTGAGAGAGGGTCAGGCATAGAGAACGTTTGCCAGGTGGATATACTCTTAAATGCATTCTGACTCTTTCTGTTATTTAAGTCCATAAAGCTCAGGGTGTAGGTGAACAAACTCTGATATTGCTAGTGAGCAAAAGGGTCATAGCCACTGGGGCATAGGTTTCTCATAGTCCGACTAGTTTAACTTAGCATTCACTGATAGGTCTTAACGTGAGAAAGAGTTAGGCATAGAGAATGTCTACTAGATAGATATGATCTTATTAGCCCTCGAGTGAGGCCTGACCCCTTGCCATTGCTAGGGTCGGGTGTCACTAAAGATCGGGGAGTTGATAGCGGAACTGATAAGAGAAAATGTTCGTATATTAAGGGTAAAAGCGATGTAGCTGTTTGATGTTCCAAGCGTTGACGAAGACTTCTCCATTGATGGTCTTGAGCTTGTAGGTGCCTAGTCAGAGCACCTCCATGATGATGTAAGGTCCCTCCCATGGTGGAGAGAGCTTGTGGTAGTTCTTGTTGCTCTAGACGAGGCGGAGCACCAGGTCCCTGACATTGAAGGCCCAACCCCGCACTCGACGACTATGGTACTGGTGCAACGCTTATTGGTACTTGATTGAGCAGAGGAGGGCAATGTCGCATGCCTCATCTAGCTAGTCCATGGCATCCTCAAGGGACGCCTCAGCTCCCTATTCATTGTATGCCCTGACCCTTGGTGCTCCATAGTCGAGGTTAGTCAGGAGGATAGCCTCAGAACCATAGACCATGAAGAATGGCATGTAGCTGGTGGCCTAGCTAGGGGTTATCCTTAGGCTCCAGAGCACCGTAGGAAGTTCTGTGACCCATTATCCACCAAACTTGTTCAACCGGTTGAAGGTCCTTGGCTTGAAGCCTTGTAGGACCATGCCATTCGTGCGTTTGACCTGCCCATTTATGCGGGGGTGCTCCACGACAGCCCAATTGACATGGATGTGGGATTCATCGTAGAATCAGAGGAACTTCTTTCTGGTGAACTGCGTGCTGTTGTTATTGATAATGGAGTTTGGGACTCCAAAGCGATGGACGATATCAAGGAAGAATAGCACGACTTGCTCGAACTTGATCACAGAGATCGATCGAGCCTCTACCACTTTGTAAACTTGTCTATGGTGACAAGCAAGTGCGTATAGCCCCTGGGCACCCTCTTGAGAGGTCCAATGAGATTGAGCCCCCAAACCATGAATGGCCATGTGATAGGGATCGTTTGGAGTGCTTGGGACGGCAGGTGGGTCTGCCGAGCGTAGTATTGACAACCTTCGTAGGTGCGCACAATCTATTCAGCGTCAACTACTATGGTTGGCCAGTAGAAACCCTGTTGGAATGTGTTTTCGACCAGGGTCCTAGGTGTAGCATGGTGACCATAGATCCCACCATGGATACCGCTCAGCAACCGCTTCCCTTGTTCGATGGGGATGCAGCGTGATGAGGACATGACACCTTCGGATATGAACAATGATTATAAGGTACGCTCGTTCCTACATTTGCATAGTGGCTTCGGTTATAATTCACTTGGTTCCACATGTACATGTCACTATTTGATTGTAGGTTCAAATGTGTTTCATAATGAAAGTTCATCAAAGTTGAACTTTCGGTTCGTCGGTAGCCCGACAGTGCCTCATTGGGAAGGCCATAACTCATCCATCCGGAGTGCGATCGAGGTCAATGAGCACTTGATGGAAAGCTTGTTTGATAATCTTTCAAATAGATCTAGTTCCATCTCAATATCACGTCAGCAAGGCCTCCAAATCACTAATATATTCTATCACTATTTCTGGCGGGAGCTACACTGTCGTCTTGGGCTTGTTAGACATCCTTGGGACCTAGGCCCAAGTTGGAGCACGCCCCAAGAAGATGGAGAACGCCTAAGAGATGGCCTTGGACTTCCTCCTCCTTGGCCACCACCTTAGGAGGCCAGCAAGGACGTCTAAGCCAAGCCAGAAGCCCAGTCCAATCCGAGTTCGAGTCTGCCTCGGCCGTCAAGACCAGTCTGCAATAAAATGGACGCCTAGGACACATCTGAGCTCCGTTTTTGATGATCCACATATGGATGGAAAGATAATTTCATAAGGAAACCAATGGAAGTGGTCCCACATCAAAATTCTATCAGAATCAATGGGAATCGTCGAAACAAGTTGATGTCCAGAATCTGTCATGGCGCTGCGTCGTCGTCTTTTGGGCCGTTGGGCCTTGTAATGTGTTGGGACACCTTTAGGACGTGAAGAGGGATCCTTGGACGTCCCTTAGGCTATATAATCAGTAGCCACCACCTGCATTAGGTTTTGGGTTTTGTTTTAGATCAATCAGTCATTGAACAATCGCCGTTATCGGTTTGCAAGACCCCAACTTCGAGTGCTTAATCATTCATCTGCAATTGTCACTTCAATTGAGTTGCGTTTTATCTTGTTCTTGCTTGTGTTCTTTGATTCGCAGCAGGAATTAGCCTTCTTGGCAAGGTCAACCAGATTGTGACACGGTTGATAACCAGAGGAGACGTGGTGCTAAGGTTGCAAGGTTTGGGTCTTTGTGATCTAAAGTTAGATCGGTGTGTCGCTCTCTGAACAAATCATTGTTTATCTTAAACCTGACGGAAGATCGGGATCCCCGTCTCCATTAAGTGGTAATCAGAGCTTCAGGTATACCGTCAAGTTCGCATCTTACCCTTAGTTCGAGTGTTTTTGCTTTTATCCCATAGTCCAATGCCATATTTGTTTCCTATCCTATAACCATCCGCGCCATAGCCTTTGCATGATTCAGTTTCAGAGTCCGCTTTGTTGAGTTTGTGTCCTAGGTCAAAGTATTGTTGCTGGTTTAGATTGTGTTCTTTTCTAGTTTGTGTTGATACCTCCACCCGCCGCTATTCCGTATCACCATCGGTTTGCATCTTGTGTCCACTAAATCCCTGATTCGAGCAGCTTCCTTAAAATAGTCATAACTTTTGCATCCGAACTCGAAAACGGGAAAAATTTTATATCTATGGAGAATGCCAGAAAATTTTAGATCTATTTCATCCTAGCAAAGCTAGGTTTGCAAAAATTAGATTTGTGAAATTCGATTAGGAAAATTGAGTTTCTAGGCCCACAAGTTTTGGTATGCTTTTTAGAGCACAGTCCTAATTTTCTATAGGCCACATCTTTTATTCAATTGAGCTCAAATTTTTTGTGGTTTATTCTTGTGTGCTCCTTGCTGAGAAAAAAAATATCAAAAGAGCAAAAGCAAGAAAAAAAAAGATTGGACAAAAAAATAAAAGAAAAAAATAGTAAAAGAGAATAGAAGATATCAAAAAGGAGCACATAAGGAACACTCAATAGCTCTATTGTTTGTGGTATCTTTTGCCTTGTTTATATCCGTTGCTACCTTTAATACTTGTTTCCTTTCATCCTTGTTTCCTCTCTTGTTTATCACAACTGGTGATAGAAACACGTATAGGCCAGCAACTAGGACAAGTGCTCTGGACATTTATTCAATATTGCTGTCTGTCACTGACTTGTGTGGCACATATATATATTTGTTCTTTTTCGTGCCTCCCAAGCTCCACATATACTTCAGATCGGTACAAAAAAAGACCCTTACAATCTTAGTGTCACACCCTCACAGGTATCACGAACCAGCCACCGGTTGTACCGTCCACTGCTTTGCGTTGGTAAGAACCTTGTAAGAACTTGGTAAGACGTGTGAGAGTGTGATTCCACTGACCAATAAATAGTTGATATGGCATTTATTTTGATTGCTAACAATGCCAAACAACGAGTTTCTTTTTAAGTGTGAAATGCAGGACATCATGGACCGACTGACTACAAGGATGCATGAAATAATTGCAAAAGCGGTCACTAGAGCATGCACACAACCTTCCTCCTCTACTGCTACAACAACATCATCACCGTCACCTCCCACATGTACTACAGAGTTTGCACAGCGCGTGCTCAGTTCTCAAATGGAGAAGGCAGAGCAAAACCAGTTCAACAACTTGTTCCAAACATACTTTGTTGTGAAGGAACGACGTTGTCGTGTTATGATTGATGGTGAGACTTGCAACAACCTTGCAAGCTTAGAGGTGGTTGAGAAGCTTGGTCTGACCACACAGCCACATCCACATCCATATTACATGCAATGGGTAAATTCTTGGGATAAGATAAAGGTAACTAAAATTGCTCGTATTGAGTTTTCAATTGGTCTTTATAAGGACAGCGCAGAATTTGACATAGTACCTATGCAAGCATGTCAATTATTGCTAGGCAAGCCATGGATATCTGAAAATAATGTTTTGCACAACACAACTACTAATAAATATTTGCTCAGATATAATGGTAGAAAAATTACTTTTATACCTATGACTGCTACTAAAATTTTAAGAGAAGATCTCATGAGAGCAGAGAAAAGAAAAAATGAGCCTTTTAGAAAAGAATGGGCTATTTTAGATGTTACAATACCGTCATCTAAATCTGAATTTTTACAAAATGGAGATAGTGCTTTGCCTCTTGTTGGAACTAATATTTTGCAGCATGTATCCCAAAAAGAGGACAAGGTGACTGAGAAAGAATAGGTAAATGTATCAGGTAAGAGCTCTCTTGATGTGCTGATTTTTTCCACCAATGATGCTAATAATTCTATACTAAAATCTTCTATTGATTTACCTTTGACACATGGCGAATGTTCTACTGATCTTTGTGTTAGAGAAAAGTTGTGTGATAGTGATATGATTATTAATGTGCTGCAACCAGTAAATGAGAATGATTCTTTTGTTTTGGAACCAAATACTTGTGCTAAAAATAAACAATTGCTTCCAATTGCCACTGAACAAGATGAACTAAAATTGTTGTCTTCTCTAAATACTTTGGGGTATATTGAGTTTGAGACACTATGTTCTCTGAGTAGTTTGGAGGAGAAATTTAATTGTGCAGGATTGCCATGGTTATCTAGATGTACATGTCACTTTATTGGCAAATATAATTGTAAAGGAGAGTATATGGTGCATCGTGTCTATATTTGTTCAACTCTGAAATCTCCTTTCATTGTGCAAAAATATGATCAACTAGAGGGCACCAATAGCGATAATGTTGTCATGTCAAAATCCCCAAGTTTTGTAATGAGGCAACAGGTTAAATTTCAAGAAGGGGAGCAATGTTGGCTACTACCGACAACTTGTCCACCAGCTAAGCTCAAACCGAGGATGGTTTGTTGTCAAGAAGGGGAGGATGATGAGGACATGGCACCTTCGGATACAAACAATGATTATAAGGTGCGCTCGTTCCTACATTTGCATAGTGGCTTTGGTTATAATTCACTTGGTTCCACATGTACATGTCACTATTTGATTGTAGGTTCAAATGTGTTTCATAATGGAAGTTCATCAAAGTTGAACTTTTGGTTCGTCGGTAGCCCAACAGTGCCTCATTGGGAAGGCCATAACTCATCCATCCAGAGTGCGATCAAGGTCAATGAGCACTTGATGGAAAGCCTGTTTGATAAGATTTCAAATAGATCTGGTTCCATCTCAATATCACATCGGCAAGGCCTCCAAATCACTAATATATTCTGTCACTATTTCTGGCGGGAGCTACACTATCGTTATGGGATTGTTAGACATCCTTGGGACCCAGGCCTAAGTTGGAGCATGCCCCAAGAAGATGGAGAACACCTAAGAGATGGCCTTGGACGTCCTCCTCCTTGGCCATCACCTTAGGAGGCTAGCAAGGACGTCTAAGCCAAGCCAGAGGCCCAGTCCAATTTGAGTTCGAGTCTGCCTCGGCCGCCAGGACTAGTCTGCAATAAAACGGACGCCTAGGACACATCCGAACTCTGTTTTTGATGATCCACATATGGATGGAAAGATAATTTCATAAGGAAACCAATGGAAGTAGTACCACATCAAAATTCCATCAGAATCAATGGGAATCGTCAAAACAATTTAATGTCCAGAATCTGTCATGGCGCTGCGTCGTCGTCTTTTGGGCCGTTGGGCCTTGTAACGTGTTGGGACACCTTTAGGACATGAAGAGGGATCCTTGGACATCCCTTAGGCTATATAATCAGTAGCCACCACCTACATTAGGTTTTGGGTTTTGTTTTAGATCAATCTGTCATTGAACATTCGTCGTTATCAGTTTGCAAGACCCCAACTTCGAGTGCTTAATCATTCATCTGCAATTGTCACTTCAATTGAGTTGCGTTTTATCTTGTTCTTGCTTGTGTTCTTCGATTCGCAGCAGGGATTAGCCTTCTTGGCGAGGTCAACTGGATTGTGACATGGTTGATAACCAGAGGAGACATGGTGCTAAGGTTGCAGGGTTTGGGCCTTTGTGACCTGAAGCCAGATCGGTGTGTCGCTCTCCGAACAAATCATTGTTTATCTTGAACCTGACGGAAGATCGGGATCCCCGTCTCCATTATAGCGCCATAGGATCCTGGTGTGTCTTCACCTATAGAGCTCATCCTCAATAAGGACAAAGGAATTAGCACGATGCATGAGCCGCTGAGCCTCCATGTTATCCATCGATAGCGCCTCACGGAGGAGGTAGTCGAGGTAAGGTGTCCTCTAGTCGATCAAAGGGTCAGGCTCTATTGTTGAATCCTCATCAAGCTCCATGACTTCAGGGTTAGATGGAGCCGATGGCTAGTTAGCCCCTAAGCCCAGGGCATGTGGCCTGTTACTGGCTTGTTCTGGCTCCTTGTAGCGGACCGAGGGCTTGTACTGATTGCTAGTGAAGATGCCTATCGGCACCGACTCTCGGTCAGATGCCGTTTCCACCAGCGCATTGGCCACCTCATTGAGATGCCTTAGAATGTGATTGAGCTCAAGACCGTCAAACTCATCCTCTAGCTGGAGGACTTCTTGGCAATACGCAGCCATCTTGACATTGCGGTAGCTTGATTCCTTCATGACTTGGTCAATGACCAGCTGGGAGTCACCCTGGACATTAAGCCATCAGATACCCAACTCGATGGTGATGCGTAGGCCATTGATGAGTGCCTTATACTCATCCACATTGTTGGAGGAGGGGAAACTAAGGTGAACCATGTACCTCATGCATACCCCAAGGGGCAAAATGAAGACCAGCCCCACGCTGACGCCTTTCTTCATCAGCGATCCATCGAAGTACATCGTGCAACACTCTTGGTTAATGACCGCTGGTAGCATTTGGATCTCGGTCCACTCTGCAATGAAATTAGCTAGTACTTGGGACTTGATAGCTATTTGGGGGGCATACAAAATGCCTTGACCCATTAGCTCGAGTGCCCACTTCATGATTCTTCCCATGGCATCCTAGTTTTGGACAACCTTGCTAAGGGGGAAGGACATCACGACCATCATTGGATGTGACTTGAAGTAGTGACGCAACTTCCTCTTGGCGATAAGGACGATGTACAAGAGCTTCTAGATTTGGGGGTAGCGGGTCTTGGAATTGGACAAGACCTCGCTAATGAAGTATGCGGGACGCTACAATTTGAGGGCATGTCCCTCTTCTTCTCGCTCTACCACCAGGGTGGCACTAACCACTTGCGTGGTGGTCGCATTGTAGAGCAGAAGCAGTTCTCTATCAATCGAAGGGACCAAGATCAGGCCCTTCGTCAGAAGATGCTTCACCATGTTAAGTGCCTCCTAGGCCTCAGGCATCCATTTGAAACGATCGGTCTTCCTTAGGAGTCGATAGAGGGGGTGACCTCATTCGCTAAGGCACGAGATAAAGTGGCTAAGCATAGCAAGGCACCCTATAACTTGTTGTACCCCCTTCATGTTCTGAATTGGGCCCATCCTCATGATGGCCGAGATCTTTTCTGGGTTGGCTTCGATGCCACGCTCAAAGATGATAAAACCTAGCAGCATACCCCATGGGAACCCAAAAACACACTTCTCGGGGTTAAGCTTAATGTCATTTGCTCAGAGTTTCACGTAGGTCGGCTCTAGGTCATCTATGACCTGGTTAGCCCGTTTGGACTTGACCACGATGTCATCCACGTAGGCCTCAATGGTTCACCCGATGAGGTCCTCGAAACACTTGAGCATACAACACTAGTACGTAGCCCCCATGTTTTTCAGACTAAACGACATTGTGACATAGTAGAATGATCCAAATGGGATGATGAAAGATGTCGCAAGCTGGTCGTACTCTTTCATTGTGATTTGATGGTACCTAGAGTACGCATCAAAGAAGCAGAGGGTTTCACACCCTAAGGTCGAGTCGACTACTTGGTCTATGCATGGCAAAGGAAATGGATCCTTTGGACATGCTTTGTTGAGACCCATGTCATCAACACACATTCTCCATTTTTCACTCTTCTTTTGTACAAGAATGGGATTGGCTAACCACTCGGGGTGGTATACTTCCTTGATGAACCCGGTCACTAAAAGCTTCATGATCTCCTCGCTGATGGCCCTACGCTTCTCCTCATTGAAGCAACATAGGTGTTGCTTCAATGATTTGGAGCCTGGCCTGATCTTCAAGGCATGCTCGATGACTTTCTCTTAGAATGCCTGGCATGTCTGAGGGCCTCCATGCAACGATGTCTCTATTAGCATGAAGGAAGTCGATGAGTGCGCTTTCCTATTTGGAGGAAAGCATGGTGCCAATGCACACCACTTTTCCCTTGGAGCCGCTGGGGTCTATGAGGACCTCCTTGGCGCCCTCCATAGGCTCGAAAGACCTGACCGACCACTTGGGGTTAGGTGCTTCTTTGATGACCTCCTTCCTGATGGTCGTAAGCTCTTTGGAGGTGACGATTGTCATGGCGTGTTCACAACACTCGACCTCGCACTCATAGGCGCGCTAGAAGGAGGTGTCGATGGTGATGACCCCACATGGACTCGACATCTTCAACTTTAGATAAGTGTAGTTGGGGATGGCCATGAACTTTGTGTCACATGGATGTCCTAGGATAGCGTGGTAGGTTCCGTGGAACCCGACCACCTCAAAGGTAAGGTCTTTGTCCTATAGTTGGTTGGATCCCTGAAAGTGATGGGTAGATCAATTTGCCCAAGTGGCATGGCCTATTTTCCTAGCATGATGCCTTGGAAAGGTGCCTCAGTTAGCCGAATGCATGCTCGTTCGATGCCCATGGCATTGAGTGTTTTAGCGTACATGATGTTGAGGCCGCTACCTCCATCTATTAGCACCTTTATGATCCACTTCATGCCGATGATCGGGTTGACCATGAGTAGATATCTTCTCGGCTATGGGACGCTTTCTGGGTGGTCAGTTCAATCAAAGGTTATGGCGGACTCTGACCATCGGAGGAAGGCAGGCATAGTCGGCTTAGCCATGTAGACCTCATGGCGCGCAAACTTCTAGCGGCGCTTGGAGTCATAGGCCATAGACCCTCCAAAGATCATGAGGTAGTCATCCAACATTGGAAAGCCATTGTCCTTCTCCTCGCTGTCATCTATGGCCAGATTGGGGTCCCCCCTATGCTCCCCCTTGTTTGAGCCTCATGAGGCTGCAGTCCTTGTGTAGATGCTTGATGGGGAAGGCATGGTTTGGGCATGGCCCTTCGAGTAGTTTCTCAAAGTGGTTCGGGGTGCCCTTAGTGGGCTTCTGACCCCTTACAGTCGGTGGTGGCCATGACTGAGCCCTTGCACCACTCCTTATTCTTCTTCTTGCTAGGACGGTTGGAGGCACCTTCATTGGTGTCCTTGTCCCGCTTCGCCTTGCCTTTGAGGCGATCAAAAATTGCCTAGTCCGCCTCCTCACCTGAGGCATGGCTGGTGGTGATGTCGAGAAGCTCCTTGGTGGTTCATGGGCCCTTATGTCCCAGCTTGTGAACTAGGGACTCGCAGGTTGTAACACCCGAGGTGTTCATCACTAGTTAAGCAATGGGTTTGAACTCAAACATGACATGTTAAGTGGAGATCGCCGCCTTGCCCGAGGCCTGGCTGGTGGTGATGTCAAGGAGCTCCTTGGTGGTTCACGGGCCCTTATGTCCCAGCTTGTGAACTAGGGACTCATAGGTTGTAACACCCCAGGTGTTCATCACCAGTTAAGCAATGAGTTTGAACTCAAAGATGACATGTTAAGTGGTGATGAAGGTGTCAAGATCGAATCTACAAGACTGAGCTCCAACTTAAACTTGGACAACACACCCTTAGTACATGGGGACCCTTGTTAGGATTATTCAAGGGTAAGATTAAACATGCTCATTCCATGTACATTACATCAACATGCATCCATCTAGACCAGTGGAAAAGTTTCATGAAGTTTGGAATCAAGAAGTCACATGAAATGATAAGTTATAATGTTTTTTAGATTGCTTCAATAAGTAAATGGGATTATGAGATATCGATCAAACCTTGATACCTTTCCCAAATGATTCTAATTGAACTCTACAACAAAAGTCATGAAGGGTTCATGTTCAACAAAGGTCAAGAAAATGCCTCAATCAGTCAAAAACTCTAATTTAAGCTTTACCGTGATGCTATTTTGACCTATGTTGACCAATTGCTTACAGTGCTTGCAAGGAGTTGCACCTTAAATAAAAGTTGAGGTTTTAGTAGAGTAGAACAAACTTTGTTTTTGGACCAAGAGCTAGATCAGCTTGTAAGTAAGTCAATCTGAGGCTCAAACTTTGAATCTGCGGTGGTTTTTAGTACTTAAAATTTTTTGCTAAGTCTAGAATTCTTCGTGATCGACTTTGGCATCTCGCGTTCTCATGATTTTGTTAAGCAACATGATTGGGTCCCAAAATAAAAGTTGGAGTATACATGATGGAGAAGAGCATGTATAAAGATGGCACTCCATTGACTTCATTTTGACCATGAATTTTGGAGTTTGTTTATCGCCGTTAATACATTGACAATGCTGTCTTGGAGTGTCATTAACCGCTAATCTACTACCCTAATGATCATGGTCCCTAAATGAAGATTGTAGAGTAGTCCATGTAGATCAAACTTTGTTTTGGGCCCAACGTCTGATTCGGCCCAATTTGGCTCCCACCTTGCCCACCTCACTGCACGCCAAGTGTTTAGTAGAAGGCCGACGTGTCGACCATGCAGCAGAGTGCACCCCACCATTGCTGCCGTGCGTCCCACCTCCACCCGAGCTTCCCCACGCCTCCCTCACTCGTGTAGCCACTCCCTGCCTTGGCCAGTCGCTCTGCGCCGAGCTGCGGTCATGGCCGCCATTATCGAGCGACGAAGCTCCTGCGCCACCACCGTTTCTACCAGGCCGGTCCTCCTCCGCCTGCTCAGACCTCGTCCTACCTACCCCCACCACCAAGCGCACGTGGTGTGCCTCTCCTTTGAGCGTCGTGCACTATCGTACATGGCGGCCACCGTCTCTGTACGCACTGACGCCGTGGCCAAGCTGGCTCGGGTCGTTGTGGCCAAGCTGTGCCCCTTGGCTAGCTGTGTGGACTCCCCTTGGAGTGTGCGCATGACCCTAGCACCACCACTCGTCGCCGGCGAGCTTCACCATCCCAAGCCACCCATCTTCCCTTGCTCTCAACTGTGGAAGGAGAGAAGGACCACGGACATGAATTAGAAGAAGTTGGAGGGCCTAAGTGCGAAGCCGTGACTCAGAGGAATAGTGCCATAAAGGATATGTTTGTTTGAGTTTCATTTGTAGAAACTACAAGGTCCCCGATGCAAGATTTACATTCCTTTTCTTTGATTTATGCAGATTTGAATGATCAACTTTAAAAATTCATAGTAATTAGTAGAAAAATCATAAATAGTAAATGAGGACTTTTTGGAATCCTTGTGAAATTATCTATGCAGTAGATCTATCATATGGCATGCTTTAGTTTAAAGTTTTTGCTATGAAAATCAATTAGTGTAGTTAGGCTCTTAATACTAGTTATGTCTTGTCTTTTTCATAACTACAGTTGTGTTGCTCAAATAAATAAGAAATTTTGATGGAGTGGTATCAGGTGATGGTTATCGTCTGGTAAACATTTCAGGAATTTAGGCTTGATAGTTTAAGATCTATAAAAATAACAAATGCCCTGTGTTGCTTTGCTCTTATTCTGAATAGGCCTATATGTTTGAATTAATTGGCTCAGTTAAGTTATGAATCATGCCTTGATGACAATAGAGGAGTTGTAGTAATTTTCTTAAGCTTTCCAAAAAGCTGAAGAGCATAATTTTTGGTTAAGTAGATTTTTAGTTATAGTTGCTTACATTTCTATGGCTGTTTTTGCCCAAATCCAGACACGGTTGCCTTGTTGGTAATGTGTGGCCTTGTTAATAGTAGAATTAGCTCTAGGTGTTTATAAAAACGTTGTTTAGAATTTTCTAAGATTTCTAAAAAGTCTAGAACCACATTTTTTAGACATGTGGAACTCTAGTTATAGCTGTTTAAAGTTCCATATCAGGTTATGTCCATGTTTTGGACAGAGATGCATTCATTGGATTAATTGACCTTGTTCAGTGAAGAATAATCTTAACATGAGAATAAGAAAGTTGTAGTTAACTTCATAATATTTTCAAAAAGTTATGATTCATGTTTGTTGGATGTCTAGAACTCTAGTTATGCTTCTCTGAAATTCCTATCAGTTTTGTGTACCACTGCTATGTGGACTGCATGTGCAGTTTTGCTTGTGCAATTATTTTTGTGGTGTAAATTATGTTTTCTATGGTTATAGTAAATACCAAAGTTGTAGATAATTTCATAATCTATACTGTGTTAAATTTTCATGACCATAGGCCGGATAATTTAGGATCTATAGATTTTACATGTTCATTATCAGGTTTTGCATGCTCTCTATATACATCTGAATGATTGTGTTGTTTGACCCAACTAAGCTTTGAATCATGTCTTGGAGATAATATAAGAAGTGTAGTGCTTTTCATGATATTTCCAAATTGTTAAAGATGACTCCTTTTGGTGGTCTAAATCTCCAGTTATAAGCTTGAGAAGTTGCATGGCAGAATCTGTCTAAGTCTGGACAGAGGTGCTCAATTGTGCTTGATTGACCTTGTTAATTGAGGAATCACCTTGTGATGATAATAAACATGTTTTAGACAATTTAATAATATTTCTAGAAAGTTAAGGTTCATGCTTGTTTGATATCCATAACTCCAGTTATGCATTGTTGAAATTGCTGCTACTTTTTTGTCCTAGTTCTATGCAGATCTGAAACATTAGCATGTTTGACCTAGTTATCTTTGGAATAAGCTTTTGATGATAATAACAATGTTGAAGGAAATTTCATAATATTTCCATAAAGTCTAGGGTCACCCTTGTTGGATGCTTATATCTCCAGTTATGGTTAAAACAAGTGACTATTGTGCAACTGTCTAGATTTCTATACATGTGCTAGGTGATTACTTGCTCTTGTTTTGACTAAACATGTTGGTTAGTTCTTGATCAATGCATGTGTGCAATATCTAAACTTAAGTTCACTTGTGTGCCATGCCTAATATGCTGGCTATCCCTTTATAATAAGTTGTGTGATGTTTAGTTAAATAACTCTAGGTGCCTATGTCTTTGCATGACCTTATGCTTGCCTTGAATGCTATTATGTGATGCATCTCATATTACCATTCTTCATATTCATGCACTTGCATCTTGCATCTCATCTAGGTACGCTAGATGAACCATGTGAAGGACATGATGTTGGAGCCAAACCCAAAGACGTTGTATGATGGACCTATCCTGAAGATGGAAGGACCCCTAGAATACATGCCTGAACAGGAGATGCTCACCAAGCGAGTGTCGTCTAACAAACACTAACCTAGTGTTGGATCCTAGGCAAGCCCCGAATCATTCTAAGCCTCCTATGTTTTTACAAATATCAGTTGAGTCCTTTATGTTAGATGCATTAGGTTATAAGAGTTGATTGGAACCACTTGATGCATATAATTTCCTTGTCTAGAAATATACCTTTAACACTATGTAGGTCCAGGATCAAATATATGCTTAGCCATGCTTAGACCGATAGAAGTCGGGTGATTTCCGATCACCTGCGAGATATAGGTGGATACAGAAGCACGGTTGGCTATATTTGCTATCGTGGAAAAGAACCATGGGATAATGTAAATAGAGGCTGAACAGAGTCTATGGGTTGGTTGACTCATGTGATTCTGTATGTGCCGATTAAGGACCGTACCATTGTTGGCACTTTTAATAAGATTGAACACATGCCTATCACTTAGCTAGTTGGATAACTCATTCCAACGCAAAGCCCAGTAGCTCAACTCAGGCCAAGCGCCGATCTATAAAAGTGCACACACTAGAGGAAGTAAGGATGTGCGGGGAGCGGATCAATAGACCATGGGCAAGCATGACCTGAGCGACCTGGTCCAGGACCATGGGTAGGCATGGCTTGAGCAACCTGGCTACCGTCAGTCCCTGATTGTGTGGCGCTGGGCAAACCCGTGAAATGTGGACCTGAGTTGTACCGAAGGTGACCTAAGACTACCTTGGCATAGGTATGTTTGGGTTTGTGTCAGGAATAAATTCCCAGCTGGTTGAAATCGATTCGAATCGCCTTCTCTCCTAGATAGTGAGAAACTTGGCTTGCCCCAACATTGTAGTAATTATATTATGGAATATGATGGTTCGGATAAACATGGAATTACTACACTAGCTATGGTTACTATTGTATGCTATTAGATGATATACCACATGTTTGGCACAGGTTAGTTGCTAATGTAGAGATGAATAGCTATAATTAACTTGATGACCAAAGAATAATTGTACAACTGAATTAGTCCCTTTTTATGCAAAATGTTGTCAAGCTAGCTCCACCTATAAAGCCTTGCATACTCTTTGGTGTCACTTTATTTCTGGTTTATGATGGGTAAGTCTAGCTAAGTACATTCGAGTACTTAGGGTTTATCTGACCATGTTGTAGGTGAAGTTCTTAGCCTGCTGAAGATGGTGGCTAACCATCGGTGGCCTCGGTGACTCTATATTTATTTCTCAGCTATATGCTTTTATCTGAGGATGTCACTTATGCTAGCAATGTATTTGGAACCTATATTAATGTAATCATTTGAAAGCTATGTTGTTTTCACTAAACGGTTTTGAAACCCCAAACTTGTACTATTATTTGTGAACCCATTTGTAATATTAGTTTCGCTGCAACTCTGTGTATGTGATGTGTATTTGCTTAATCATGCGATCTGGGTTGTGATGTTGATTTACTGAGGTCCTTCATGATACTCGATGGACTACTAGGTTTATATAAGTGAAAGTATGCACATGTCAATGTGTTAGCGGGGACAGTCGTATTGATCTTGTATAAATTGGGCAGTTCTATCACAGCTAGTATTAGAGCAAAATTAAACATAATATTGTCATGTACATAGTTTTAAAAACAAAGTTTTGGTTTTAAAAAGCCTCTTTTAGCTCAAACTTTAGCTACAGGCAAATTTGTCAAAACTTATTTGCAAAACTATGCTAGCGACATCCTCCTTTATGCATAGTTAAGGACTATTAGGTGGCTATCTAAGTACTAACTATGGGGGATGTACTTTATTGCAATTTTTATTTTGTCATCCATATGGCGTGCTATTGTATGGATGTCGTTCGCTTGAATGGTAATGCATGGATCACTATACCTCTATGCCTAGGTAAGAAGGTAAGTTGATGAGTGGCATGACCACAAGTGTGAGCATGCGGTCGGGGAGAGCTAGCTTTGATACGACTGTATACGCATGCTTGCATGTGTGTATGGTGCTTATTTAATTGTGGGTAGCAAATTTAATGATCAGGTAGCTTTGATACAGAAGTATATATATGGGTATATATATATGGAAGTATTTAGCTTGCAACCTAGAGCCCAAACTTTCATTTCTGCATATATAATTATGGGGCTGGGCTGAAATGAAATCCTTCTACAGGTACGCTAACCATGAATGTGTAGATTGAATGTAACTGACGACTAGCTATATATATCAAGAGAGTATGTGTTATGCCACCGACATAGAACGTGATTGCCACCTAAGGCTAGCAATTTTGTGAGGACGAATAGGATGGTCATGCTTCATGATTGTGCTTGTGCATAAATATGCTTCCCTCACTTTGTTCTAATACTAAGTAACTTGTGATCCATGTGAGGTTACTATCTTCCCTATGTGAAGCTAGACAAAATGCCTTGTTCCATGCTGCTTGAATAGCTGTGCTTGAAGATAGTGTGTGATCAGCTTCGCCTTGTATGTTTGCTTCCAAAGGAAATAGATAACAAGTTAATAGTTAGCAAAAAGTTCACCCCTTTGAAAACTAAATTGCTAAATGTAAGTAAAACTTGTTTTGTAGAGATATCCACCTACTTAGTAAAAAGGAAAATAAAAGATAACAGTACCTTACCACCATGTTTCGCATGTTTATATGTAGTGGTGTTGCTATAGGTAACTGCTTGTTATGTGCGAGCTTTGTGCTTAGTAATAGTCGCTTTAGCTAATTGGATTGAGTGTTTTGAAATGGTTGCTTAAGACCATGATGTATGTGTCAATGCTCGTTATCTAGGTAGTGCCATAGTTGTCACTCTTTTGTCCATGGTGAGCATACAAGTGTTGAAGGGCCTAATCCTGGAACAGCATCCAAGTTTTGATAATCTCATGGTTGTCGTCTCCAAGTAAATTATCTCTTAGGAGCCTGAGCCTGAGCACGTGGTTGCTAGCCCTTGAACATGCGCTATGAAGACCTTTATCCATGCCTTTGCTTGACCTTAGGCCTAAGCTTAGTTCCCTTGAATGCTTGCATGTGTCATGGTTGTCCCGCTCCTGTCTAGGAGGACCTTGCTCACAAATCCTTGTCGGGCCTCATTGCTCCTTCTCCTACTGATGATCCAGTGCAACACTAACCGCTATCGACCCTGGCTTTGGAACCTTTTCCTCATAGATCATGTTGTTGTTTTATCAACTAAATTCTTAGTCAGTGCATTGGCTCTGTCCCTTGAATCTCATATATTTTGCCTCCAACCCTTTCAAGTCTTTGGATGTTTATCAGTTTTGATCTCATGTTGCTGCTCGACAAGACCAAATCTCATGTTAATCTTTATCTGGTAATCACTTTGGTGGACACAAGGCGTATATGGACATTAGGCAAGAGTCCCCTACTCAGTTGTCTTCGGCAATTAGGCTATGTTCTCTTGCACTGTGTTTTGATCTTTGGATCGCCTCCTTGTTGATTCCTAACCTTGTGACTACCTTTGTTTGCTATCCCTCCTTCTCATGGTGCTTTCTCCTATGCATCCAAATTTGTACCATGTGAAAATTCTTGTGGGTTGTATGTTCAGTAATGGTGCCACGATTAGTGATCTATGGTGCCACGACAAAATTGAGAGCCTCCTGTGGGTGCACACACAAGGCTATGATGCTCGGCATGCACTGGTATCGAGGTTTCTAGTCATAATCCATTGCAAAACTACACCAATGTGTTATTTTCACACAAACTCTTCCTTGGTTATCTCTCCTTATCCTGGCAGAAGATCTGTATGTCAAACCAGATGCAATAGGACTCCCTTCTGAAGTCATCCAAAGGCTAACCTTTGAAGAACAGGTCACTGATAGGAACATAAACAGACTACAAGAGGTGGTAGACAAGTGACCCTACTTGACTATCCCTATAATGACACCGACCATCTAATGAGCAACTTATGTCATTCCCGTTGGATCAGAAAGGTGCACCACACTTAAGGCTGAACAAGTTATCAGTTGGATGATAAATGGACCGAGATATTATGTGCTATAGTAGGTCACCTAATGCTCATGAGCTTCCTGTCCAAGTTTTGATCTTTATGTGCAAGGTGATCAACTGACCTTCTGCTGACTTCAATGGTGACCATCTATTTATGCTTTGACCATAATTCTTATTGTCGTGAGTGAAGATTTGGAACCTTTTTAGTGTTGAGTGTTAACCAATTAGTTACCAATAGGAAGGTTAATCTCTAGCTAGGTAACGACTCTTTGGTAACTATGAAGGCCAGATCTCATATAACAATGTTAAGCAAAGAAACAGCAAAGCCGGTCATCAATGCTAGTACTGCTTTCTTCTCCAAGCCCTATGTCATCAAGTCAATTCCATCTTGGTCAATCACACGAGTAGTGCAAGATACTATATCAGCTAAGTAAAGAGCTAGAGAAAGCATGTCCCTAGTTTCGGTCAACATCATCATGTACATGGTGTTATCAAAGGATTTGTTTAGGACTCTATTGGAAAAAGCATAGAAGGATAATAAAAAAATGTTTCCTTATCATGTAGGACTGTCACTCCATGTGAAGTATGCTTTGTGCCCTACAAAAATAGCCCACCAATCCAATGCCTGTGCATCGTTGAGTTGGTGTCTAAATCAACAGTTGAGGTTGTTTCCTAAGAGGCATGTAAGGAAAACCCTATCCTCCATCCTCAGCGAGAAAGCTACCGCTATCATAAAAAGAGAATTAGAGAGTGCAGAACACACTTCCCAATGTGTAAATCCTAGGAAAAGAAGAGCGGGAAATCTATTGAGATTTCATGGCACTAAACCAGTTATCTTCAAACCAGTGATTAGTGGCACAAACATGGTTGAATTCACACCAAACTTAGTGATCTCATTCCTTGCTTTGAGGATTGGTTGAGTAAAGCATCAAATTTGAGAGATGTTTTGACAGTTCGGTCCCAAATTTTTAGAACAAAGCAGTTTTGGTAGGTGATTTGTTTGGATAGTCAAGCGGTGTCCGTTTGAGCTGAATTTTGGTCAGTAGTTAAAGGACTCTTGGATCTAAATGCCTACCAAAATTTGTGCACCATCAAGTAGTAGTTTGTAGAATATGAACTGATTACTGAGGGGAATAGAATCTATAATCTTCTTGTTTGACTACTATCATTCTTCGTATTGGATGATTGTGTTTGTAGTTTAGCTCATGTGGGGAGTGTGATGATTATAATACTTTAGATGCCCTAGAGAAGACTCCTAGCACCCCTTTTTGCCTCAATTTTGCCCTCTCATATCAACAATGCTGGAGCAGTCAAGGTGTTCTACAAGCCAATTTGTGCTTTTGCGAATCAAAAACAATTTGAAAAGTGTTAAACAACATATTTTAGATTTTTCTTATGAGTTGTTGAATGATAGTAGAAAGGAAGCCTCAATGTCAAAAGTAGTCCAACTAGGCAAATTTTGCGATAGTGCAAGTCAACCCAACTTACTGTGCCACTGCACCATGAAGGCAAATTATGCTCTGCCTACTAAGTAGTGTACTGTTTTTCTAGTCGGTGTGTACTTGCAACTTTTGTTGACCTTTAGACTTCGCTATCATCTTCTTCAACAATGTTTTCCAAGGTAGACTTGTCCTTTGGTACCTTCCATGTGTTTTACCCAAGAGGTTGCATCAGATTCAACCCAGATAACTATTGTTGTTTGGATACGAGGATTTCCCCAGTTAATGATCATCAAAAACATTAAGTCAATAGAATCATCTACCACATTCACCGCTCACTCAATGGACTCAGATAATACAGTGTTATTATTAGAGAAAGATAACTGCACACATGGAATATTATGTAGTTTTCCATTGGTTAGCATCTGAGTGGTTGAATGGTTACAACCAGAATAGATATGGTATGTTGGTTACTCGGTTTCTTATAGCCTCGGAGGATGTTTACCCCGTCTATGATCTCATCCCTTATGAAAGGTTGGACTCAAGCTACTTTGGTAGAGAACTACTTTTCAAACTTTGTGAATGAACATGGAACCATTGTAATGAGTAGTTTTCAGAAGCTTGCAGTCTAATGAAAAGTTCCCATGGTCCATGCTATATTCACAAGGGAAATAGATATTATGAGTAGTTAGTTTATGCTCCATAGTACTCCCTACATCCCAAGAATGAAGTATTGTGTTGTCTTAGATTCCTCCCATAGTAATAATGCTTCATGGACACCAACGAAGGAAATTCTTTAGACAAAACTTACTATGAAGGGCAAGTATCAGAAAGTGTCTTGACCAAATTAGCCTCTCTAATACTCTAAAGTTAGGTAGCCTAATTCTATCACTGACGTTAGAAAATGGATGCCATGCTTCTCTTCCCTTAAAAGTCTTTTGCACCAAATCTTGGGGCGAGATTCTCATAAGGGGGAGTGCTATAACACCCCAAGTGTTTGTCACCAGTTAAGCAATGGGTTTCAACTCAAACATGACATGTTAAGTAGTGATGAAGGTGTCAAGATTGAATCTATAAGAGTGAGCTCCAACTTAAACTTGGATAACACACCCTTAGTACATGGGGACCCATGTTAAGATTATGCAAGGGTAAGTTTAAACATGCTCATTCCATGTACATTACATCAACATGCATCCATCTAGACCAGTGGAAAAGTTTCATGAAGTTTGGATCAAGAAGTCACATGAAATGATAAGTTATAATCTTTCTTGGATTGCTTCATTAAGTAAATGGGATTATGAGATATTGATCAAACCTTGCTAACTTGCCCAAATGATTCTAATTGAACTCTACAACAAAAGTCATGAAGGGTTTGTATTGAGCAAAGGTCAAGAAAATGCCTCAATCGGTCAAAAAACTCTAATTTAAGCTTTACCGTGATGCTATTTTTACCTGTGTTGACCAATCACTTACATTGCTTGCATGGAGTTGCACCTTAAATAAAAGTCGAAGTTCGAGTGGAGTAGAACAAACTTTGTTTTTTGACCAAGAGCTAGATCAGCTTGTAAGCAAGTCAAACCGAGGCTCTAACTTTGAATCTGCGGCTGTTTTTAGTACTTAAATTTTTTTGCTAAGTCTGGAATTCTTCGTCATCAACCTTGGCATCTCGCGTTCTTGTGATTTTGTTAAGCAACGTGATTGGGTCCCAAAATAAAAGTTGGAGTATACATGATGGAGAAGAGCATGTATAAAGATTTCACTCCGTTGACTTCATTTTGACCATGAATTTTAGAGTTTGTTAATCATCGTTAATACATTAACAATGCCATCTTGGAGTGTCATTAACCGCTAATCTACTGCCCTAATGATCATGGTTCCTAAATGAAGATTGTAGAGCAGTCCGTGTAGATAAAACTTTGTTTTGGGCCCAACGTCTGATTCGACCTAGATCTGGCCCAATTTGTCTCCCACCTTGCCCACCTCACTACACGCCAAGTGTTCGGCAGAAGGCTGACGCATCGACCATGCAGCAGAGCACGCCCCACCATTGTTGCTGTGCATCCCACCTCCATGCCATGCGCCACCTCATGCCCCTACTCCTCCTAACCGAGCACCCAAGCTTCCCCACACCTCCCTCACTCACGCTGCCGCTCCCCGCCTCGCCTAGTCGCTCTACGCTGAGCTACAACCATGGCCGCCATTGCCAAGCAGCAAAGCTCCTATGCCACCGCTGTTTCCGCCACTTTGGTCCTCCTCTGCCTGCTTGGACCTTGTCCTACCTACCCCCACCACCAAGCGCACGTGGCATGCCTCTCCTTCGAGCGCCGCGTGCTGCCATACATGGCGGTCATCGTCTCCGTACGCACTGACACGGTGGCCAATCTGGCCTGGGTCACTGTGGCCAAGTTGTGCCCCTTGGCCAGCCATGTGGACTCCCCCTAGAGTGTGCGCACGCCCCCAGCACCGCCACCCATCGCCGGCGAGCTTCACCATCCCGAGCCGGCCATCTTCCCCTGCTCTCTATTGTGGAAGGAGAGAAGGACCACATGCATGAATTAGAAAAAGTTGGAGGCCCTAAGTGTGAAGCCGTGACTCAGAGGAATAGTGCCAGAAAGGATATGTTTGTTCGAGTTTAATTTGTAGAAACTGCAGGGTCCCCGATGTAAGATTTACATTCCTTTTCTTTGATTTATGTAGATTTGAATGATCAACTTCAAAAATTCATAGTAATTAGTAGAACAATCGTACAATAGTAAATCAGAACTATTTGGAATCCTTGTGAAATTATATATGCAGAAGATCTATAATATGACATGCTTTAGTTTAAAGTTTGTGCTGTGAAAATCAATTTGTGCAGTTAGGTTCTTAATACTAGTTATGTCTTGTCTTTTTCATAAGTGCAGTTGTGGTGCACAAATAAATGAGAAATGTTTATGGAGTGCTACTCAGGTGATGGTTGTTGTCTGGTAAAAATTTTAGGAGTTTTGGCTTGATAGTTTAAGATCTATAAAAATAGCAAATGCCCTGTGTTGCTTTGCTCCTATTCTGAATAGGCCTGCATGTTTGAATTAATTGGCTCACTAAAGTTATGAATCATTCCTTGATGACAATATAGGAGTTGTAGTAATTTTCTTAAGCTTTCTAAAAAGCTAAAGAGCATAATTTTTAGTTAAGTAGATTTTTAGTTATAGTTGCTTACATTTCTGTGGTTATTTCTGCCCAAACCCAGACAGGGTTGCCTTGCTAGTAATGTGTGGCCTTGTTAATAGCAGAATTAGCTCTAGGTGTTTATAAAAAGTTGTTTAGAATTTGCTAATATTTCTAAAAAGTCTAGAACAACATTTTTTGGACATGTGGAACTCTAGTTATAACTGTTTAAAGTTGTATATCAAGTTATGTGCATGTTTTGGATAGAGATGCATTCATTGGATTAATTGACCTTTTTAACTATAGAATCATCTTAAGATGAGAATAATAAAGTTGTCGGTAACTTCATAATATTTTCAAAAAGTTCTGATTCATGTTTGTTGGTGGTCTAGTAGTCTAGTTATGCTTCTCTAAAATTCCTATTAGTTTTCTGTACCACTGCTGTGTGGACTGCTTTGCAGTTTTTCTTGTGCAATTATTTTTGTGGTGTAAATGATGTTTAAAGTGGTTGTAGTAAATACCAAAGTTATATCTAATTTCATAATCTAGCTTGTGTTAAATTGTCATGACCATAGGCCAGATAATTTAGGATCTATAGATTTTACAAGTTCATCGTCAGGTTTTGCATGCTCTCTGTATAGATCTAAATGATTGTGTTGTTTGACCCAATTAAGCTTTGAATCGTGTCTTGGAGATAATATAAGAAGTGTAGTGCTTTTCATGAGATTTCCAAATTGTTAAAGATCACTCCTTTGGGTGGTTTAAATCTCCAGTTATAAGCTTGAGAAGTTGCATGGCAGAATCTGTCCAAGTCTGGACAGAGGTGCTCAATTGTGCTTGATTGACCTTGTTAATTGAGGAATCACCTTGGGATGATAATAAACATGTTTTAGATAATTTAATAAGCTTTATATAAAGTTAAGGTTCATGCTTGTTTGATGTCCATAACTCTAGTTATGCATTGTTGAATTTGCTGCTACTTTTCTGTCCTAGTTCTGTGCAGATCTGAAACATTGGCATGCTTGACCAGGTTATATTTGGAATAAGCTTTTGGTGATAATAACAATATTGTAGGCAATTTCGTTAGCTTTCTAGAAAATCTAGGGTCACCCTTGTTGGATGCTTATATCTCTAGTTATGGTTAAAACAAGTGACTGTTGTGCTGCTGTCCAGATTTCTATGCATGTGCTAGGTGATTGCTTTAGCTTGCTCTTGTTTTGACTAAACATGTTAGTTAGTTCTTGATCAATGCATATGTACAATATCTGAACTTAAGTTCACTTATGTGCCATGCCTAATATGCTGGCTATCCCTTTATAATAGGTGGTGTGATGTTTAGTTCAATAACTCTAGGTGCCTATGTATTGCATGACCTTATGGTTGCCTTGAATGCTATTATGTGAGGCATCTCATATTACCGTTCTTCATATTCATGCACTTGCATCTTGCATCTCATCTAGGTATGCTAGATGAACCACGTGAAGGACGTGATGTTGGAGCCAAACCCGAAGACAGTGTATGATGGACCTATCCCGAAGATGGAAGGACCCCTAGAGTACATGCCTAAACAGGAGATGCTCACCAAGCGTGTGTCGTCTAACAAACACTAACCTACTATTGGATCCCAGGCAAGTCCTAGAGCATTCTAAGCCTCCTATGTTTTTACAAATATCACTTGAGTCCTTTATGTTTGATGCATTAGGTTATAAGAGTTGATTGGAACCACTTGATGCATATAATTTCCTTGTCCAGAAATATACCTTTAACCCTGTGTAGGTCCAGGAATGAATATATGCTTAGCCATGCTTAGACCGGTAGAAGTTGGGTGATTTCCTATCACCTGCGAGATATAGGTGGATACCGAAGCACGGTTGGCTATATTTGTTATCATTGAAAAGAACCTTGAGGTAATGTAAATGGAGGCTAGACGGAGTCTATGGGTAGGTTGACTCATGTGATTCTATCTGTGCTGATTAAGGACCGTACCATTGTTAGCACTTTTGACAAGATTGAATGTATGCCTATCACTTAGCTGGTCGGATAACTCATTCTGACTGCGAAGCCGAGTAGCTCAACTCAGGCCGGGCCCTGCTCTATAAAAGTGTGCACACTGGAGGGAAGTAAGGATGTGCAGGGAGCAGATCAATAGTCTGTGGGCAAGCATGACCTGAGCGACCTAGTCCAGGATCGTGGGAAGGCATGGCTTGAGCGGCACTGGGCGAACCCGTGAAATGTGGACCTGAGTTGTACCAAAGGTGACCTAAGACTACCTTGGT
This sequence comes from Miscanthus floridulus, assembly GCF_019320115.1. NCBI lineage: Eukaryota > Viridiplantae > Streptophyta > Magnoliopsida > Poales > Poaceae > Miscanthus > Miscanthus floridulus. Next base: position 35,114,650 of record NC_089590.1, on the reverse strand, counting down.
GTAGGTACGTCTAGGTTTGTGTTAGGAATAAATTCCTAGAAGGTTGAAATCGATTCGAATCACCATCTCTCCTTAATAGTGAGAAACTTGGCTAGCCCCAACATCGTAGTAATTGTATTATGGAATATGATGGTTCGGATAAACATGGAATTACTACACCGGCTATGGTTATTATTGTATGGTATTAAATGATATACCACATGTTTGGCACATGTTAGTTGCTAATCTAGAGATGAATAGTTATAATTAAATTGATGCCCAAAGAATAATTGTACAACCAAAATAGTCGCTTTTTATGCAAAATGTCGTCAAGCTAGCTCCACCTATAAAGCCTTGGATACTCTTTGGTGTCACTTTATTTCTGGTTTATGACAGGTAAGTCTAGCTGAGTACATTCGAGTACTCAAGGTTTATCCCACCATATTACAGGTGAAGTTCTTGGCCTGCTGAAAATGGTGGCTAACCACCGGTGGGCTCGGTGACTCTATTTTTATTTCTTAGCTATATGCTTTTATCTAAGGAAGTCACTTATGCTAGCAATGTATTTGGAACCTATATTAATGTAATCATTTGAAACCCCAAACTTGTACTATATTTGTGAACCCATTTGTAATATTAGTTTCGCTGCAACTCTGCGTATGTGATGTTTATTTGCTTAATCGCGCGATCTGGGTTGTGATGTTGATTTACCGAGGTCCTTCGTAACACTTGGTGAACTACGTGGTTTATATAAGTGAAAGTATGCACGTGTCAATGTGTTAGTGGGGATAGCCATACTTGATCTTGTATAAATTAGGCGGTTCTGTGACACATGTGGTCCCAGACTAGAAGGCTCCTATGACATCAGCATCGGTGACATTGGGCAACTCATTGCACTACCGGGAGAAGCACCAGATGTACCCACGAAGGGTTTCCCCAGACTTCTATCAATAGTTTTTTAGATCCCATGGGTTCCCAGGATGCGCATATGTGGCCTGGAAGTTTCCCATGAAGATCTCTTTCAGGTCCGCCCAACTTTGGACTCTGTTGGCTAGAAGGTGTTCCAACCACGTTCGCGCTGAATTGGCCAGGAACAATGGAAGGTTGCGGATAATGAAATCCTCATTATCTGCCCCACTGGCTTGGCAAGCAAGCTGATAATCCTTGAGCCATAGTCTAGGGTTCATTTCCCTATAGTATTTCGGGATGTTGGTTGACGGTTGGTACCATGGTGGGAAGGCGGCATTAAGGATGTGTTGGCCAAAGGCCTAAGGTCCCGGCAAGTTAGGGCTCAAGCTTCGGTCCTTGCCACTATCGTAGCGTCTGCCATGATGAGGGTTGTAGCCATAGCTAGCCCCCTCCCTCGCATCGCCGCGGGCACGCCTATGGGCATCAAGGATGTCACGCACATCACGGTTGTGGCCGAGATGCTCCTGCACTAGACCATGGCGTGTGGCTTGCTGCCTTGCCGCACCTAGTGGATTGAACTGTCCTTGTTAGGTCGCTCTGAGGGTGTGCACTGGCTAGCATTGAGCTCATGTTGTTGAGATAGTGAGCTCTCAGCATGCTACGCTGCTGCACGCTCGAGTAGCATGTGAATCTCATGATGGTGCCTATGATCCTCAGGCATCATGGGACTTGAAAGCCCCCGGAGCAACGCCGCTGTAGCAGTGATGTTCTGGTTTGCCCGAGTGAAGTGTGGGAGGGCTTTATCATCCTCGATGATCCTTTAGTTCATGTTATGGGCCACGGCATGCACACGCCTGCCATCTCCATGGTGCTCGATCTCTCGCTCAAGCTTCGCACATGCCTGCTCGAGCTAGAGTCGTGCTTCCTCAAGCTCTTGGTGCCGAGCCTTTAGCTGCTCCACCCATAGGCGAGGTGGGGCCCCTACATCCCGCTCGACCTCATTGTCGAGATCATTTGTTGGGGTACCTCTCCCTCATGGATGCTTTCAATGTGTCCCTTAGGGGTACCCGCCCTAAAACATTCACGTGACGGATGATGGCTCCCCCTACTAGAGTCAGAGTTGGAGGGTGACTCCATTTCTTCCACGAGGAGGTCATGGAAAGACTCCACAATATATTTGGTCATCCCCATGAACTCATTGTTCATAGGGGATGGAGGCAAGCATTGTGCCACAAGGTGGCCAATGGTCTCTGCTGCGTTGTGAATATCGGATGGGAGCACTATCACGATGCTCTAGATGTGGTATTCTGGGGAGAGTGGCTCTCCTCCCACAAGCTACATCATGATGTTAGCGAACGAGAAGGTGAGGTGGTGTAGGTCCTCCCAGGATGGTTAGGGTCCAAGGAAGGCACCGAGCTAGCGCTCTAACCTCCCGTAATTAATGCCAAGGAGCTGGTCGCTACCAGGGGCACGGGCCTCTCGTGAATGTAGCTATAGCTCCTCAAGTGCCTCGGTGATCATGTTGAGGCCAGCAGAGTGGAGAGGTTGGATGGTGGCGAGATCCTATGCCAACCCTCCCTCTGTTGTGATGATGAAGTCTAAGTTCCTGAAGTGCACCTACGCGCCCGGGACCCAGCTGATGTCATGACTAGCCATCCAAGGCCTGGTGTGGATGTTAAGATAGGAAAAAGGCCCCTACCTAGCCCACCAACTGTCGGTGTTTCGAGTTACCACCAATGAGTAAATTTCTAGTATTGTGCGTCTGGCTTAGATGGTGTGATTAGAGGACATGAGGTTTATACTAGTTTAGGCAGAAAGTCCCTATGTCCAGTTCATCACTGCTGCTCATGTTACTAGCACTGAAAGTTTGTAGTAGGGGTTACAATCAAGCGAGAGTTGCAAAGGATCCCAAGTCTCTAGTGAAAGGAGTGAACGTGTGCTGAGAGCTAGAGCGCTGCTCAGCCATGTGTTTGTGCTGTGCTTTTGTGTGGATCTAGATCGATCTGGTTCCCAAGGGTTAGTCGGTCGATCCCTTTCTTGGGACACCCTACTTTTCCTTTTATAGGCCAAGAGAAAGCATGGGTTACAATAGAGGAAAAGAGAAGAATGAGAGAGAGAAGAAGGCCATCAGGATCACTAGGTCCTTCTTCTCCTTCATGCAGGTCCCACTGATCCTGTAGATGTCAATAGGGATAGCTCCATGTCATGGCCCTGTCTATCACTAGCGCCATGCATAGGCGTCGCATCCCACCCTAGCGAACATCGTGGTGAACTAACGCACCTGTCATCGTTTGTATAATGGTTAGGCAGAATAGCACCGACATACCCAATGCTGTTCTTGATGTGAACCCCCAGGTATGGCCCATCATGGCCACGGGTTACATTGAGGCATGCCAGTCCCTTCCCTGGTGTCAGAGTTTTGACTTAGGCCCATACGCTTGGACTTGGAGTGGTTGGCGACGGTATGGGTCTTCGTTGGACAAGACGGAGCCCACACATGAGGGGTTGGGCGAGATGAAGCCCACACCCTAGAGGTCAGGTGAGGTGGAGCCCATGACCTCGAGGTCATGCGAGGCTAAGCCCACCCCTAGAGGTCGGACGAGACAGGGCCCGCGGCCATAGGGTCGGGCGAGCCAAAGCCCACGGCCTTAGGGTTAGGCGAGGCAGAGCCCACCCCTAGAGGTTGGGCGAGACAAAGCCTGTGGCCTCGGGGTCAAGCAAGACAAAGCCCACAACCTCGGGGTCGAGTGAGGCAGAGCCCACGCACCTGGGAGTCAGTTGGAGCTATAGTCACGCTCTTCACTACTCAGATTAATCAATGTTGATGACCATTTGCTCCTCTTCTTTAGATACCCTAATATTCGTCCCGACATACTTGTTGGTAGCAGTTAATGAGATTTGGACATTTTAAAAATTGTGGCAAGAGTGTTAATAAATTATTAGTTCTGTAGCACCAAGTTTTAAGAACAAAACTAGATACACACAATATGTGAGCCTAGGAAGTCAAATCTCACATATAGCTACAAATAAGCGTAATATCAAAAGACAATGCTCAATATATATAATATACTTAGTATAAAGGATATAACCTTAGATAGCAAATAGCAGAAAGACAACTCTGATCTTTGCGTGAAGACTCGAATTCCACAGGGACAACTGACTGGTTGATCACAAGCCTAATTCCTCCAAATTCTAGCAATCTGGTACCCATCCGAGATAAAAAAACTAATATAACATGGGGTTCATGAGGCTCAAAATGCTAACTCTGGTTAAAGCAAGCGTAAGTACATGTCATACTCAACAAATATAACATGGGGTTCATGAGGCTCAAAATGCTAACTCTGGTTAACTGTGATTAGCTTTTAATGGGTCATCTTTTAGCAACTGGGTGGCAACAAGTTCCTCGTGAGCAAAAAAATAGCAGTGTAGTAAAACAGTTGTAACTCTCATTCTATTAATCCAATAAAATTGTAGCTTATACCATTGTAAATCTTATGAAATCCTCCACAACTTCCTTATAGAACACTTTTTCAAATTCTGCAGTTCAGGCAGTAGAAAATAGTGCACCACATAAACTATTCCAGGCTTCAGACAGCACAAGTGCACCGTCTTATGATTTTCATCACTCCATAACCAAAATAGCTATCAGGGTGATTCTAATGGTTGGAGAAAGATATTGAAGTATACTATTGTCCATAATTTTTTCATGATTTCTAATCATCAAAATTCAGAGATATAAGCTAAAGAGTGTAGGCTGCTCCGAAAAGACAGGATAGAGGAAACAAGAGATAACCAAAACCTAACTATTTATTTCATTAATCTTTATACCTTAGGCTTATAAACTAAATGAAGTTGTGGGAACACCGAATAAGATCATTGCAATCATTACAAAGATTCAAAACAATCATAAGCATAATGACAATTCAACAAAGCAATAAAGGTGCACAACTCAATCATTGACTCATTTTGTGATACTATCATTTTTGTTACATAAAGGGCACAAACTCCTATTCCTTAACTAAGGGGTGGTTGCCAAGCCATCTAGGGTAGCATCCCTTGCATGATAGTGAGGGCAACACATCTTCCACTTTGTTGATCTTGGGTAGTCTAGCATGACTTCTTCATTCATCACTTTCACCGAATGCATCTTTTGGGTTGGGTATCACTAAAACTTTCTGGTAACAACCTTGTAGTGATCCGACTCTAGCCACTTCCATGGTACAATTGTTGAGTCTTCTATGGGCAAATTTAACATAATGTCCTTCCTATTGGCAATGATAACACTTTCTCTTAGCTAGATCTTTTGTGATGTCATAGTCCATAGAATTGTTGCTTAGTGTGTTGTCACCTTGCTGACTCTAAAAGTTCATCTTTGTTTGACTAGACCGCTTGCTAGTTCGCTTGATCTTTTAGGGTTGAAACTCCTTATAGGTGATTGTCCACCCATCTATGCATACCTCATGTGGTAGAACCTCCTAAGGAATCGGGCCCACATGCACCTATCATTGTCTTCATAGACCTCAGATAGCGTACACGAGTTCCCAACAACTCAACAGGTCTGTCGGGTGTCCTCGGGAAACCCAAATCATCCACGATTCTCTTTTCAAACAGGATCCCAATCACAGTCATTGCAGATTACAATAGTTTATTCAAATATATACCAGAGTAAAAGATAGCGGAAGTCTTAAGATAACATAATTACAAACCAGTTGTTTTCAAACTTACAATACCATAAGTGTTATACAACCATAGTAGCGGGATAATATTACATTAACTTTATTTATCATACAATCTAGTGCCATGTCCAAAGGCCATTCATTACTCCTCATCATCATTGACTTCAAACATCAACATGCAGCAGGGACCAAAACAAGCCTACGCATGCGACTCACCTGCAACAAGGGTTAACAAACCCTGAGTACAAAAGTACTCAACAAGACTAACCGACGTAACGGGTGTAAGACTTTAGGGATGCAGGGGTTTGGGACAAGGTAAGGATGTAGCAAAATTCAAAGTCCTTTGCCAAAAGCTTACTATATTTATCCTATTCTCAAATTTTACCCCTAAGTCCTTTTAGTTCATTATCTCAACTAAATATACATTTCCCATATTCCATTCCTTCTCATTCCATTCTTATTCTCATATTTTAGTAATTCACCAGTCCTGCATTGCTTCTGTAATGAATCGAGTCTCCATATCCGTGGAGCACAGGCAATTCGAATTGATTCAAGTCCCAGCTGGGGATTCCTTATCACACGACATATGTAGAACTTAATCTTGCATATATCAACCACGCTACCGGATCCTCCTATACTAAGCCGTCTCCACGCCACCCGAGAGCACAACACACCTCAAATCCAGCCACATTCCAGCCACGAGGGTACACGCTACTCCCGCCATCTCTCCACTCCCAATGCATGGGCATTCGTCTTAGTATCGGATTAGCCGAAGTAGGCTTACTGGAGCATGTGACTAGTACTACAAAGTGTCTCGTTTAGAAGATCCACAATGAGTGGCCTTTAAGCGACATAGTCGGCAACATTACCCAAAATTCAAGATAAGTCACCCGACTAGTCTCTAGTTCATTCAACCTTCTTGCTTTCTTTGGCCAGTATGCCATCTTTGATTGTATCAAAACTTTTACTTTGAAAGCCTACCATAAAGCATACTAAGCAATCTACGCCTTTGTAAATGAAAACATCTTCAAGGATGGTAAACAAGTAACAAGGTAGGTAATGCATCAAGTAGGTAACATTTGAAGTAATCAACTTAATGCAGTAAGTAACATAGGTGATAACTTTTCAAAGTAACAAGGTAATGGCTTAATGCATAAACCGGGGCTTGCCTTCATTGATGATCTCAGGTTCTGGGTCAGTACCATAATTATCGAATCCCGTGACAACCGGGGATTCTTCCAGAACTTGCTCAACTAGAATTATTTCACTCTCGGGTTCTACACGAAATAATAGCATATGCTTCAACATGATGACAATGTAAACATGAGGCTTTCATGGTACATGAAATGTAAAAACACTTTGAATACAACTTTCCTTTATGGTACAGTTACAAGCCAAACTAACCAAACCATATTCGTAATAGATGTGACCACTCCAGCACCGACCACTTCGGTGAGCTCTCCGACCACTTCGGTGAACCCTCCGACCACTACGGCGAACTCTCCGACCACTACGGTGAACTCTCCGACCACTACGGTGAACTCTCCGACCACTACGGTGAACTATCCGACCACTACGGTGAACTCTCCGACCACTACGGTGAATTCTCCGACCACTACGGTGAACTCTCCGATCACTACGGTGAACTCTCCGACCACTACGGTGAACTTTCCGACCACTACGGTGAACTCTTCGACCAAACTAATCTTGAACCCTACTGGTCACAAAACATGACCAAAACAAGATCAAACACTAATCAAACACTTAGGGTTTGCTTTTATTTATTTTTGAATTAATTTGGAAATAAGCCCAAAAATGAACTTGTTCTAAATGACCTCAAAATTTTATGTATGCTTTCTTATGTCAAATTAATGTACCAAAACAAATTTCATAATTTTTGGAATTATCCAGTGGCCTACAAAAATCATGGAAATTGTATTTATCAATTAATGGACTGAATATTTGAACATTAAAAATATATTCAAATTTCAAGTTTCAAAATTTTCAACCATACTAGAGCATGTACAAAAGCTACACACAAATGTTCAGAATTTTTGGAGCTATGATTATTTTCCTACAAATTCCCAAAGTTTCAGCACTATTCAAAATCAGAAAATAAAAATCATCACTGTTCTTCTTCTTCACTCGCACTGACAGGCTGACCCCACTGTCAGTGACTCAAAGCAATCACGGCGGCGCTACCCTCACTGACCAGCCGCAAAATGCGCCGACGGTGATGCTCTGGCAAAGCCGACCTCACCAAAATGATCTACACCTTACTACGAACCCATCCCCGTCCTTGGAATGGCAGAAGGTACACCGAAGAAGACCCCACGCCGGCCATGGCGGCTCGAGCATGTTGGCTCACGGCGTAACCCTGGCAAAACTGTGGTAGAGTCAAAAGCGAAGTGAACTTCACATTCAGTGGCTCACCACGGTCACGTCTGTGGGCTTGGTGAAGGCAGAGATGGTCTGGAACGGCCTTGCCACGTCGAGGCGATGGTGGCGGAGCTCTAGCCGGGCTCGGGGAAGAAGCAGTTGCGCCAGGTGACTCTGGCCAACCCAAGTGGCATAGGCAAGATGCCGAGAAGCACAGGACTGAGACGATCGCGTAGGCGTAGCTAGGCACGGCGGATGCTGCTCGACGGAGGCTACGGCGAGCGGCGGAGCAAGCTAGCGGCGGAGCAGAGCAAAAGGTGAAAAACAGAAATGACGACGGCGTGCTCCTATTTATAGCAAGAAGGAGGGCGTGCGGTGTTGACAGCACACGGGCGAACTCGCCATGGAGGTTTGGGCGTGTCACTGTGCGTGAAAGCGGCAAAATCCGATCGGCGGTGACCTCCGCGTGGCGTCGGCGGCAAGCAGAGAGGTGGAGGTGATTTTTGAAATAATTACAGAACTACCACTGCATCCATTTTTCAAATTACTCACAAATTTTCTAAAGAAGTTGAAAATCTCCAAAAATGAAAGTTGTTCAATTTTTCAAACTCTACAACTTTGCTTCTAGAAATATTTTCAAATTCTGCCTCCATTTTGAAATTTGAATTTGGGGTGCATTTGAGCATTTGAATCATTTCAAAATTACTCCAAATTTTATATATAAACTTGAAAAACTTTGAATACCAAAGTTGATCTACATAAAATAATCTCCAACTTTGCTTTTTGCCTCAACCCCAAATTCCTCATGGATTTTGAATTAGTCAAAAGGGGCAAAAAGGACTTTTATAATTTGAATATGAATTCAAATTTGATTTGTCTTCCTTTTACTTAGATTTTGTTTTTTGACCAGTAACATGGCCCATTAGGGTTATTTGAGTCAAATGACACATGGCCTCACATGATCACATGAAATTTGACCCTTGTGGTCATGATCTATATCTAGGGTTTTTGAAACGCATTACATGAAATAACAACATTATGAAATAAACCTTATTTAGTGAATGCTTTCAAAACTTTATACTATATGAATGCTTTGTAATGCACATGATGACATGTCAAATTTTAGTGCAAGGTCAAAACACTAGAGGTGTTACATCCCTTCCCCCTTAAAGAAATCTCGCCCCGAGATTTAAAACTTAAGGCTAAGTAATGGAAAAGGAAATGTGTCAAGCTAACCCATCATAACTTTATTCAAAAGGCTAGTGAGGGGGTTTTCCATTCTACTAACAAATAAGACAAGTTACAATATAGACAAGGTATTGCAACTAGATAGAAGCGAAGAAGTTAGGAAAATTCTCTTCTAAGTAATCCTCGGACTCCCAAGTAGCTTCATCTTCAGTGTGTTGATTCCATTGTACTTTGTAGAACTTGATCGTACGTCTCCGAGTGACTCGATCTTTCTGATCTAAGACTCTAATGGGGTACTCGGCATAAGTCAAATCAGGTTCCAGTTCTACATCACCAAAGTCGATCTCTTGGTCAGGTACTTGAAGGCACTTCTTTAACTGAGATACGTGGAAGATATCATGCACCGCTGACATGTGATCTGGTAGCTTGATGCGATAGGCGACTGGTCCACATCGTTGTTGGATCTGAAAGGACCTACATATCGGGGTGCCAACTTTCCCTGAATCCCAAAACGATGAACTCCTTTCATCGGTGATACCTTGAGGTAGACATAATCTCCCACTTTGAATTCTAGCGGTCGTCTCCTCTTGTCAGCATAGCTTTTCTATCGGGATTGAGCTACCTTCATATTGGCTTGTATGAGTTTAACTTTCTCTTTAGCTTCCTTGACCACATCTGGTCCAAAGAACCAATGTTCTCTAGCTTCTGACCAATTTAAAGGTGTTTGGCACCTACGACCATACAGTGCTTCGAATGGTGCCATTTTAATGCTCTCTTGATGACTATTGTTATACGAGAATTCAGCTAAGGGAAGGCATTCATCCCATTTAGCACCAAAGGAAAGGACACATGCTCTTAACATATCTTCAAGAATTTGATTTACCCTTTCAGTCTGTCTGTCTGTTTGCGGATGATAAGCAGAACTACGGATAAGTTTAGTTCCCAAAGACTCATGTAGACTTTTCCAAAACTTGGATATGAACAATGATCCTCTATCAGAGACAATGGTCTTGGGTGCCCCATGCAGACTGAAGATTCTATCAAGATAAAGCTTTGCATACTGTTCCACTCGATATTTATCTCTGACTGATAAGAAATGAGCTATCTTGGTTAGACGATCAACAATAACCCATATTGAATTGTAGCCTGCAGATGTCCTGGGTAATCCCATGATGAAGTCCATACAGATATCTTCCCACTTCCAAGATGGAACTGGCAACAAATGTAATGGACCTGCAGTCATTATATGAACTGCTTTGACTCTTTGGCAAATATCACACTTGGCCACATATTAAGCTATTTCTATTTTCATTTTGGTCCACCAATATATCTTTCTCAAATCATGATACATTTTGTTGCTACCCGGATGAATGGAGTATCTTGTAGAATGAGCTTCATCAAGAATCTACTTTCGTAGCTCCAGATTTTTGGGGACTACCAATCTATCCTTGAACCATATGACATCTGATTCATCAATCTTGAAACATGTTGGTTTTCCAGATCTGACTTTATCCTTAATATGGGCTATGCCCTTACTTTTCTGTTGAGCAGCAATGATCTGATCTTTGATAGTGGACTCAACTACAATATTGAATAGGGAACCTTGTTCTATGATTTGTAAATTCAGATGCTCCATCTCTTGACACAATGTTCGCTGCATCGGTTCTACAATCAGGCAATGATAATGACGCTTGCGACTCAAGGCATCGGCAACCACATTAGCCTTGCCCGGATGATAATGCACTTCTAAATCATAATCTTTGATAAGTTCTAACCATCTTCTTTGCCTCATATTCAACTCTGACTGAGTGAAGATGTATTTCAAACTTTTGTGATCCATATAGATATGACAGATATTGCCCAATAAATAATGTCGCCAAATCTTGAGTGAATGGACAACAGCAGCTAATTCAAGATCATGGGTGGGATAATGTTTCTCATGCTTCTTGAGTTGTCTGGAAGCATATGCTATGACTCTACCTTCTTGCATAAGAACACAGCCAATACCAATCCTAGATGCATCACAATAGATATCAAATGGCCTCTCGATATCAGGTTATGCTAATACTGGTGCAGTTGTTAGTAACTTCTTCAATGTCTGAAAGGCCTCTTTACATTCTATTGACCATACAAACTTTGTTTGATTTTTCAGCAATCTAGTAATTGGCTTTGCAATTCTGGAGAAGTCAGGGATGAACCGACGATAATACCCTACCAACCCCAGAAAACTACGAACTTGATGAATAGTTGTAGGTGCTTTCCAATTAAGGACTTCTTCTACCTTGCTCGGATCAATAGCTAAACCTTCAGCAGATAGCACATGACCTAGAAATTGTACTTCCTCTAACCAAAATGCACATTTGCTGAATTTGGCATATAGTTGGTGATCTCTTAATCTTTGTAGAACAATACGGAGATGTTCTGCATGTTCCTCTTTGCTCTTAGAATATATAAGAATGTCGTCTATGAACACCACTACAAACTTGTCCAACTCAGGCATGAAAACTGAGTTCATTAGGTACATGAAATGAGTCGGGGCATTGGTTAGCCCAAAAGACATGACTAAATACTCATATAGACCATATCGGGTAGTAAATGTTGTCTTCAGCACATCTTCATGTCTGATCTTAATCTGGTGGTAGCCTGATCTTAGGTCTATCTTTGAAAATACCTTAGCTCCCGCAAGTTGATCAAAAAGCAAATCAATTCGGGGTAAGGGGTATTTGTTCTTGATGGTGACTTCATTTAATGGCCGATAGTCAACACATAACCTCAAGGTTTGGTCCTTCTTCTTCACGAAGATAGCAGGGCATCCCTAAGGTGATGAACTGGGTTGAATGAAACCCTTGTCTAACAACTCTTGTAGTTGTATTTTTAATTCTGCTAGCTCTTTGGGTGGCATCCTATATGCTCTTCTGGACACTGGTGTTGTCCCTGGTTTCAGATCAATTCTGAACTCTACATCTCGGTCTGGTGGTAGACCAGGCAGATCATCAGGAAAGACATCCATAAACTCACATACCACTAAAATTTCCTTGGCTCCTTCAACAATAGTTGCATAGACTATTTCCACTGTACTGTTAGGAAAGGGAAGTTGGATGAGAAGTTGGGTTTTGCTATCAGGTGCATTTACCCTTATGGTTCTACATAGGACATCTATGATAGCCTCGTGTTGAGTTAACCAGTTCATACCAAGGATCACATCTATATCTTGATCCTTTAATATCAGCATATTGGTAGGGAACTCATATCCTTCCAAATCAATAGGTACATGCTGAACTACCTCCCTTGTATAGATTCGTCCCCTAGGCGACTGTATATGATAGGGTTCTTTTGTTTCCCCAATAGCTATCCCATGCTTCATAATAAATGTATGATTGATGAATGTATGGGATGCACCAGAATCAAATAAGGTAATTGCAGGATGCTTAGCAATGGGAAACATACCCATCATAACTGGTTCTCCTTCTGGAATAGATTCCACTTGAGTATAGAATACCCTTCCAGTTTTCTTCTCAGCCTAACCCTTCTGATTATTCTGAGCATTGCCCTTGTACTAATTCTGAGATTGATTAACAAGGGCTTTGGGTGCATCAGGATTGTTCTTCCTAGGATATGGACATTCTTGGGAAAAATGCCTAGGTTTACCACAATTATAGCATGGAAAATTGTGATTCTGGGGAGTAGCATTGCTTGTTTGCATTATTTGTATTGTTCTGCTGCTGCGGTGCTTGATGAGTATAAGGCATATTAGTTGCAGGGCGAATAAAGATTTGCCGCCTGCTTTGGCCTTGTTGTGGGCGGAATGGCGTACGGCCATGATTCTAAGGATGGTATACTATCTTCTGATGCTTGCCACTTGATGATCTGGAAGCAAATATTTTCTTCTTCTTCGCCTCCTTGTGTTGGTGGTAATTCTCTTCCGAAGCGATAGCAATGTTGATTGTCTCATGGTAAGTTGCATTACCACAGGCTACCATCATTGTCTAAAGTTTAGTGTTCAAGCCTCTAAGAAAATGATTCTTTTTCTTCCTATCAGTATTCACATACTCAATAGCATACTACGACAGGTGGTTAAAACACCCAACATAATGCATCACTAGGTGCTCCCCTTGCTTAAGAGCCAAGAACTCTTCCAACTTCATGGTCATCACACCGTTCGGAATATAATGTGCCCTGAAGGCATCCTTGAACTCCCTCCAGTTGATTTGGTGACCAGCGGGCTGTACTGCTACCAAATTTGCCCACCAGGCACCAGCAGCTCCTCGGAGTTGCTATGCCGCAAACCTTAGTTTTTGAACCTCAGTACAGTGGATCAGCTCAAACTTTTGCTCTATTGTCCTAAGCCAATCATCAGCTTCTAAAGGTTTGTCTGCCTTAGAGAATATAGGCGGACGTGTGGCAGTAAAATCCACATAAGTTGACTCATCATTTCCATTACGATGGACACAATGAGGGTATGGTGCCTGCTGGTTCTGCGCCAACTCCCTTAATAGCCTGGCATTCTCTGCTATTGCGTTGACGAGTGCGGCTATGGCATCTGCCATAGTCGAGGGCATTGGTGGAGGATTTGGGCACTCATCATCGTCATGCGAGCCACTAGCACCAGTTTGGGTGATAGGACGAGGCATCTGTTAGAGAAACACATTTGCTTACATTATTCTTTATTGAAAGCTTTTAAAAGGTTTCATGCTACAAAGGGTTCTTATTTATATTACATGTCTTGTATCCCACAAGACAACCCTGGTTTTCTAGGAAAGCAGTAAAGGAACTACTACTACTCCAAGCTTTCAGTCTTTGGCATCCATGCCCGTATCGGACAAAACCTCATCTTCATCTGAGAAGTACACTAACTCCTCAGGATCCTCCTCCTCTTCCTCATTCTTGACTTCTCCTGGATCTACAATCATTTCTTCATCGGTAACTTCACCATCCCCATGAGGAGGATGAAGTTGAGCATACAGCATATGGACATTCTCATGCAGAATGGCATTGTCCATCTCTAGGTCCTCTACGTAGAACTCTAACTCATTGACATGTTCATTGGCCGCATCTTCTCATGTCCAGGCTTCATTCCGCAACTCCATGGTCATGGTGATACCCCTTTGCATTTCTACCAGCTCTTCTTGATCTTTGGCATGAGCTCGACGAAGAGTGTTGAGCTCCTTGTTAAGGTTCTCGACGTTGGTGGGGTTACTTGAAGATCCTTCCTCTCCTAGGTTCTTGGAACTTCCTTCACCAAGCTCGTGATTTCTTGGTGCCAATTAGTGACGCGGGACTCCATGAGGTCCGGTGGACTTGCGTGTGGTTTTCTTGGTCTTTGCCATAGCCTGTAGAATTTAGGGTAGGACTATAAGAATAGCTTGAGGATAATGGAGGTTAGCAAGAATGGGATTGACACTACTTACCCAACCACTATTAAGGGGATTTATTATGCAATGTGCTTAAGCATGATACATGAATCGATCTTATGAATCTAAGTACAAAAGATTAATATAATCATAAGTATTAGATTTTTAATACATAGGACAAACCTAATCATATTATCCGCCATAAACTTTTCAAATAAGTCAGGATTGAGTCTAGATCAAAGGTAAGAAGAAAGAAATTTAAACTTTAAAATATCAAGTTTACTTTCTTTGATCCAAATCATTTTGAAGGTTTTCCAAAGTAACCTACAATGATCTTAGATGGGAACTGCTCTGATACCTAGCTATGGCAGAACCTCCTAAGGAATCAGGCCCACATGCACCTATCATTGTCTTCATAGACCTCAGATAGCGTACACGAGTTCCCAATAACTCAACAGGTCTGTCGGGTGTCCTCGGGAAACCCGAATCATCCATGATTCTCTTTTCAAACAGGATCCCAATCACAGTCATTGCAGATTACAACAGTTTATTCAAATATATACCAGAGTAAAAGATAGCGGAAGTCTTAAGATAACATAATTACAAACCAGTTGTTTTCAAACTTATAATACCATAAGTGTTATACAACATAGTAGCAGGATAATATTACATTAACTTTATTTATCATACAATCTAGTGCCTTGTCCAAAGGCCATTCATTACTCCTCATTGTCGTTGACTTCAAACACCGACATGCAGCATGGACCAAAACAAGCCTGTGCATGCGACTCACCTGCAACAAGGGTTAACAAACCCTGAGTACAAAAGTACTCAACAAGACTAACCTGACATAACGGGTGTAAGACTTTAGGGATGCAGGGGTTTGGAACAAGGTAAGGATGTAGCAAAATTCAAAGTCCTTTGCCAAAAGCTTACTATATTTATCCTATTCTCAAATTTTACCCCTAAGTCCTTTTAGTTCATTATCTCAACTAAATATACATTTCCCATATTCCATTCCTTCTCATTCCATTCTTATTCTCATATTTTAGTAATTCACCAGTCCTGCATTGCTTCTATAATGAATTGAGTCTCCATATCCGCGGAGCACCGGCAATTCGAATTGATTCAAGTCCCAGCTGGGGATTCCTTATCACACGACATATGTAGAACTTAATCTTGCATATATCAACCTCGCTACCGGATCCTCCTATACTAAGCCATCTCCACGCCACCCGAGAGCACAGCACACCTCAAATCCGGCCACATTCTAGCCACGAGGGTACACGCTACTCCCGCCATCTCTCCACTCCTAGTGTGTGGGCATTTGTCTTAGTATCGGATTAGCCGAAGTAGGCTTACCAGAGCATGTGACTAGTACTACAAAGTGTCTTGTTCAGAAGATCCACAATGAGTGGCCTTTAAGCGACATAGTCGGCAACATTACCCAAAATTCATGATAAGTCACCTGACTAGTCTCTAGTTCATTCAACCTTCTTGCTTTCTTTGGCCAGTATGCCATCTTTGATTGTATCGAAACTTTTACTTTGAAAGCCTACCATAAAGCATACTAAGCATTCTACGCCTTTGTAAATAAAAACATCTTCAAGGATGGTAAACAAGTAACAAGGTAGGTAATGCATCAAGTAGGTAACATTTGAAGTAATCAACTTAATGCAGTAAGTAACGTAGGTGATAAACTTTCCAAAGTAACAAGGTAATGGCTTAATGCATAAACCGGGGCTTGCCTTCGTTGACGATCTTAGGTTCCGGGTCAGTACCACAATTATCGAATCCCATGACAACCGGGGATTCTTCCAGAACTTGCTTAACTATAATTGTTTCACTCTCGGGTTCTACACGAAATAATAGCATATGCTTCAACATGATGATAATGTAAACATGATGCTTTCATGGTACATGAAATGTAAAAACACCTTGAATACAACTTTCCTTAATGGTACAGTTACAAGCCAAACTAACCAAACCATATTCGTAACAGATGTGACCACTCCAGCACCGACCACTTTGGCGAGCTCTCCGACCACTTTGGTGAACCCTCCGACCACTACGGTGAACTCTCCGACCACTACGATGACCTCTCCGACCACTACGATGAACTATCCGACCACTACGGTGAACTCTCCGACCACTACGGTGAACTTTCCGACCACTACGGTGAACTCTCCGACCACTATGGTGAATTCTCCGACCACTACGGTGAACTCTCCGATCACTACGGTGAACTCTCCGACCACTACGGTGAACTTTCCGACCACTATGATGAACTCTCCGACCAAACTGATCTTGAACCCTACTGGTCACAAAACATGACCAAAACAAGATCAAACACTAATCAAACACTTAGGGTTTGCTTTTATTTATTTTTGAATTAATTTGGAAATAAGCCCAAAAATGAACTTGTTCCAAATGACCTCAAAATTTTATGTAAGCTTTCTTATGTCAAATTAGTGTACCAAAACAAATTTCATAATTTTTGGAATTATCCAGTGGCCTACAAAAATCATGGAAATTGCATTTATCAATTAATAGACTGAATATTTGAACATTAAAAATATATTCAAATTTCAAGTTTCAAAATTTTCAACCATACTAGAGCATGTATAGAAGCTACACACAAATTTTCAGCATTTTTGGAGCTATTATTATTTTCGTACAAATTCCCAAAGTTTTAGCACTATTCAAAATCAGAAAATAAAAATCATCACTATTCTTCTTCCTCACACGCACTGATAGGCTGACCCCACTATCAGTGACTCAAAGCAATCACGGCGGTGCTACCCTCACTGACTGGCCGCAAAATGCACCGATGGTGACGCTCCGGTGAAGCCGACCTCACCAAAATGATCTACACCTTACTACGAACCCATCCCCATCCTTGGAATGGCAAAAGGTACACCGGAGAAGACCCCACGCCGGCCATGGCGGCTTGAGCTCGTCGGCTCATGGCGTAACCCCGGCAAAACTGTGGTAGAGTCAAAAGCGAAGTGAACTTCACGTTCAGTGGCTCACCACGGTCACGTCTATGGGCTTGGTGAAGGCAGAGATGGTCTGGAATGGCCTAGCCACGTCGAGGCGATGGTGGCGGAGCTCCGGCCGGGCTCAGGGAAGAAGCAGTTGCGCCGGGCGACTCCGGCCAACCCAAGCGGCGTAGGCAAGATGCTGAGAAGCGTAGGACCGAGACGATCACGTAGGCATAGCTGGGCACGGTGGATGTTGCTCGACAGAGGCTACGGCGAGCGGCAGAGCAAGCTGGCGGCGGAGTAGAGCAGAAGGTGAAAAACAGAAATGACGACGGCGTGCTCCTATTTATAGCAAGAAGGAGGGTGTGCGGTGTTGACAGCACACGGCCGAACTCGCCACAGAGGTTTGGGCATGTCACTGCGCGTGAAAGCGGCGAAATCCGATCGGCGGTGACCTCCGCGTGGCGCCGGCGGCAAGCAGAGAGGTGGAGGTGATTTTTGAAATAATTACAAAACTGCCACTGTGTCCATTTTTCAAATTACTCACAAATTTTCTAAAGAAGTTGAAAATCTCCAAAAATGAAAGTTGTTCAATTTTTCAAACTCTACAACTTTGCTTCTAGAAATATTTTCAAATTCTACCTCCATTTTGAAATTTGAATTTGGGGTGCATTTGAGCATTTGAATCATTTCAAAATTACTCCAAATTTTATATATAAACTTGAAAAACTTTGAATACCAAAGTTGATCTACATAAAATAATATCCAACTTTGCTTTTTGCCTCAACCCCAAATTCCTCATGGATTTTGAATTAGTCAAAAGGGGCAAAAAGGACTTTTATAATTTGAATATGAATTCAAATTTGATTTGTCTTCCTTTTACTTAGATTTTGATTTTTGACCAGTAACATGGCCCATTAGGGTTATTTGAGTCAAATGACACATGGCCTCACATGATCACATGAAATTTGACCCTTGTGGTCATGATCTATATCTAGGGTTTTTGAAACACATTACATGAAATAACAACATTATGAAATAAACCTTATTTAGTGAATGCATTCAAAACTTTATACTATATGAATGCTTTGCAATGCACATGATGACATGTCAAATTTTAGTGCAAGGTCAAAACACCAGAGGTGTTACACCTCATGTGGAGAAGTCTTAGCTTTAGAAGCCTCTAACTCTTTAAAGTCTGAATTTATCCGACCAGGGATTGGAGCTAGATGTGACAATGTAGTAGAACTCAAATGTTGATTGCTTCCCAATTCTGGCTCTGGTGAGACCATCTTCCTCTTCTTATTCACATTAGCTTCACAACTTGGGCTCACCTTGACTTCCCTCTTATTAGTCTTGTTTTGGAGACAATGGAAACAATAATGTTTACAGCACTAACATGGATCCTAACTTACAAGCATCTTACTACCAGCACCTTCATTGGACTTCATTTTCTTCCAAGCTTCGACCACTTGTCCCTTCACTGGTCCCTTTTGTATGTTGGTTGGACCCTATAGCAAGCACTATTGAGAACTCCCATGTTGAGTCATTCCTTCTAATACTTGTTGTTGCATAGCTAAAAGCTTCTCCTTGTTGAATGCAATCAAGGACAACATAGCTTGGTCCTCCTGATCTTTGATGTTGGCAATCACCTCATTACATCCCATCTATTTAGATGAAGAGATAGGATTTAGAATAGAGACAAGGTTTTATCACATAACAGAGGCCATAGTAAGCATAACTTTTCGCAAATAACAAGTTTAGGGGGGGGGGGAAGCAACAAGTAAGCATAGATGAAAGCATACTAGAACATCCAGTTCTAACTAGGCTTGCATCCTATAGTCAACATTGCTCTGATACCACTTTGTAGCACCTAATTTTTAGAACAAAACTAGATACACACCATATGTGAGCCCAGGAAGTCAAATCTCACATATAGCTATAAATAAGGGTACTATCGAAAGACAATGCTCAACAAACAGTGGAAAAGACAACTCCGATCTTCAGGTGAAGACTCTAATTCCACATGGACAACTGACTGATTGATCACAAGCCTAATTCCTCCAAATTCTAGCAATCTGGTACTCATCTAGGATTTTTCCAAATATGTGAAAAATAAAGCAAGCGTAAGTACATGTCGTACTCAACAAATATAACATGGGGTTCATGAGGCTCAAAAGGCTGACTCTGATAAACTACGATTAACTTTTAATAAGTCATCTTTTAGCAATTGGGTGGCAACAAGTTTATCACAAGCCCATAAACACCTGATCAGGTAAACATGAATAATGAATAGCATAAACAATTAACCATTAATGCGGATCTTTATCATCAGTGCTCATCATCTATTTCATAAGGGTTCCAAGGCCGCTCGTGACCATGAGCACAACTGATATACCAGTTTTACACTAAGCAGAGGTTGTACACTTTCACTACGAGTCATGATTTACCCTTTCACCCGAGGTGATCAGCCTCTTGACCCACTACCAAGGAAGGTCGGTAGGGTTCTATATGAAGCCTTTCAAAGGTTATCTAACAAGTTAGGGCCATTAGATTCACTCAACAAACAGATGTAGGAACCCCCTTCCAGATGGCATAATGACACGCAGCCTATATACAAGGGGACAGAGGCTATCCTGCTATACCTGATTCATCAAGCTATTCTTACACCAATAAAAGTAACCACTAACAAGCTAGAAAAGGTCCTTATACTGAGCTAAAGCTAGAGCCATGTAGCCCTCACAGTTGTACTATAAGTCCTGGATGATCACTAACAGATAAGTCCTTCGAGAGAGGAATCTAGAGCACCATAAAAATAGCCCAATGTTCTAGCCCCCTGATTCCATGTTGCTAAAAACTATCTTTTAATGTTTATTGCATATTCCATTAGTCAAGTTACAAGATCATGGCTTTAGTTGAGCACTAGCATCATACTACCCAATGCGATAACCCATAGGAATCAAGGCTTAAAGTGCAAAGTACTAGGAAATCCTTAGTGGTAATCATGGTAGACACATGCAGCATGAATTAAATAATTATAGGTGTATAGGACAACAAGGATGATCCCATGCTATACTTGCCTTAAACTCATATCCTTCTTCTAGTCCAAACCTTCAAAGGAACTCCTTGATCAACACGTAAAGCTCACCGACTAGACATGATCATAAAGCACCACACAAGCATCCATGCAATCATACACAAAACAAACAATAAATCTAAATTAGAACAGCACACCAACCATACTAAACAGCAAGTAAAAGGTTTTAAATATGTTCTACATGTTGCCATGAACACAAAGACGTTAAAAGCACTCTAATCAGAGCTATAACAAAAAAGTTATGAATTAAACAAGATTTCCTTTAATAAAATAATAGATTAAATCTAACCTTGAATTTCAAAAGTTGAAAATATATTTAATAGTAGTATAAACATGTAGATTACACAATTACAAATCTAACGCAACTTGAATGGATCAAATCAGAGTTAAAACGGAGAAGATATGGCCTATAGAAGGTAGTAGCAATTTTGTAAATAGATGGAATTTGATTTTTGAATTAAATAAATAAAATCTGATTTTTAAATCTGGCCGAGGACTGTGGGCACTATTTAAAAAAATAGGGGTCCTTTTGAAAGAAACCAGGGATGGTGGGTTCAAATCTTAAAAAGTTTAGGGTCACTTTTGTAAAAGAAGCTAGCGATGGGGTATCGGGCTCTATCGGCCGTTGGATCTGACTTGGACGGCTCTGATTAAACAAAGAAGGCGGAGAGGGGTATTGCCAGCCGAAACAGTGACCTCGACGGCAGTTCCATGGTCGGTGTAACTGGTTAAAGGCCTACAGGCCTTGGTTGCTCTAACGGAATACATAGGGAGATAGATCTCGAGCTTGCGAACTTGATGGGGGTATTAGTTGAAGCTGGGGATGGATGGTGATGGTAGCACACGCTATCTTGCATCTTGGGAACTCTGGCGAGCTCATATGCGTGGTAGAGAGGGAGAATGAGGGGAAGACGGATTCAAAGGGTTCCTTACCACCACGCGTAGCTTGGTAGAGGCTCAAAGCGGTGGTGAAGCTGCAGAGGTGACTTGGCGGCATCGAGCTCCACGTGGTGAGATCTAGGCGGTAGTGCTCGGCTAGCTCAGGGCGAGGTGGTGCGAGATAGGGTTAGGTGAGGGAGGAGCGGTGCTAGGAGCTCAATATTTAAGGCCCAGCGTAGCTTGGGGTGCACGCCAAATGCGGGTACGGGGAGGAGATGGACTCAGCTATGGTAGAGTCTTGCATGGTTGGATGTAGGGGATGATAGATAGCAAGGGCCCACCGGTCGGCGACTGAGAGAGATGGAAAGGAGCGGCGCGGTGCTAGGCCGGCCTGGTGTGGACCACGCAGGGAAGGAAATAGGCCATGTGGAAATGAGGGAGAGCGGAGCAGGCCTGAGGGAGGGCGGAGCAGGCCCACATCAGGAAGAGCTGAGGGGAAGAAGGTAAGGTCGGCTGGGCCAAAAGGAGGGAGAGGAGATGGAAAGGGTTTTTCTTTTTCCTTTTCTATTTTGTTTTCAAAACCAAATTTAAATATAAACAAAATGCAAACCCAAATATTGTTTCAAATATACTTTTCAAGATAAGAACTTTTAGGAGATTTCCAAAACTAAACTATTGCAAACTTTTGAAAACTCTTTTATTTTCCAATTCTCTTTTTCTTTTCTTTTCTTTTCTTTTCTTTTATTTCAAAGCCATTTTCAAATTCATTTTCAAAAGTAATTTAAACCATCTGAATTTTAATCAGAACCACTTAAATCAAATGCACCGACATGTATGCACAACCATGTTGGTAAATTTCTATGATAAATTTTAAATTAATGAAAATTTTTATTTTCCTTTGTTTTCATGAGTGCATAAATTCCAAATTAAATCTTTTTAGCTTTATCTCCAAAAATTCAAATTTTAGGGTGTTACAAGTTCAAGCTAAACTTTTGACTTTGTAAGACTGAAATGAAGAAGACAATGCCATCTTAGCCTTTAAGTTCTAACTAAAATAATTAAGAACAAGCTCCATGATTTTCATATTGTTGGTTCCCTGTAAGTGAGTACTTTCGCATGGTGTAGTCCATGGTTGAGTTGGAGTTGTCATGGCGTCACAAAAATTGCCCTGACATCCTAAGAACACGCTGTGGCTAGGCTGTTGGTGCTCCTTTCACAAACTCGTGCTCGACATGATGAACCCATGTTGGCACCTCTCTATCTCCCTCAATGCTCACTCTCTAGCTGTGCTCGTTGCACGGACGAGAAGCCCTTAGTGCCTACTAGAATCTTGAACTCTTGTTTTAATCTCAACTAGCTTTAAGCGGTTGGTTTTGATGCTTTAAAGTCCGTGCATAGCATGTTGTCTGGCTGTTCGGCCTAGAGTGCTCGGTCATCGTGCTCGGGAGTGCGGCATCGCACGTGGGTGCTCGCACCATTGCACACGCGCACTGTGCATAACCTTGCTAGTGGTGGTCGCGTCATCGCCCATGCTACGCATTGGGTTGGCCGAGATGTGCCTTGGCCTCACATGCACATGGGCACTATGCATAGTTACACCATGCTGGAGGGCTGCCACTGCGCTACACTGCATGTAGGTGTCGCCGTGATTCTATTGGCATGTGCCCTCGCTGTCGCCACGTGTGCATGCTATATTGACCATTGGGCTACATGCGAGATCTGGCCGAGACCATGGCCGTTGTTGCCATGGCTACATAGCAGTCACCCTACCCTACGATTCACCTACCGTAGGCCTAGGTTGCTGCCCACCACATTTAGGTCAACTAACCCTGGTCACGGGGTGACAGTGATGCCTCCCTGCTTCGCCCTGTCCCGTTAGTCAATGTCGGTGAGCTCACTTGGGCTTAGATACTACATTCAAACATTCCATGCATAGGCACATTATGTGGCTCCATCCAAGCACTAACCGACATGCCTCTAGTCCCTCACTCGTGTAGCCATATCCTCATGTTGCTGAGCCATTTTGGGTTGTGGTCCGGTCACCCCTGCTGGGGGCGCTTCACAAGATGTAGTAGTGGCGATGCACCGCTCTCCCCCCCTTCATAATCACCAGTTCAAGACTTCTCAGCCCAATTCCTTGTGCTAGTGAGTAGCATGGGGAGTTAACTATGCCCCATTCTCATCGGGTCCAGCGGTGGTCTGGCTGCGGCCAATTTTGGGTTTTGCCCGCCGCTTGCCATGAGCGCCGCTACAGCAAGTGGGTTGAGGGTAAGTCCCAATGCATGGGGGGACAACCCAATTGGTGGTGTTTCTAGACTCGTGTTGATTTCCTCTAGCTGGTGCTCATGTTAGGTTGGCCCGGGTTTCTACCGTGGGTGCGGTGACGTGCCGGTGCCACACTCGGAGCGCTGCCATGTGGTGTGGGTGCACGTGGCTAGACCACCATAGCACTTCCCAGTTTCAACCGTCACTACAGCTCAGTCCTCGGTGAGTTTTTGGTGCTTCCCTGCCATCTCTACCTCTCCGTTAGTGCCCTAGGTCATCGGAACGGCCGTGCCACCATCCTGGATAGCCGCTCACCGCTGCCACTCATGCTAGTGCATCTTCGAGTACCTAATCACCACCCATCCTTGAGAGTTAAGCCATAGATGGTCGCCAGCCCCTTAATTCTATTGTAGCAGGCCTAGGTTGCCCGATGTAATCACCCTATGCTGTCGGCCGTCCCGTCGGCGAGCACAGGGATCCCCAAGGACCTCCCTATGGTAAAATTGGAAACACCCAAGGGCTTATTTGCAAAGTTGCTGTAGGTAGGAATAGTGCGCATGGTAGTCGTACTATTACCTAGAACCTCGGGGGCTTTTTCTACAAAGCCACCGTCACGTTCGGGCTCCCCGGCCTTGGACCGCGTAGGGCCATCGTGACATGCGCGTAGCCACGCCCGTGCTGGGCTACCGGGCCAGAATGGTTTGCCGCCAGCCCTTTTCCTCTTTTAAGCAATTTCTAGTTTAGTTTCTAAGGTGAATTTGTAAATTCAATATAAATTTGTGTAGTTGACCAAAAATTGCGAAACTAATTTTGTTAGGTTTCTAAAATCATGATCTATCTGCTAGTATATTATGTTCACATAGCCTCATAGGATTTTCAAGAGTGATCTAATTAATTTGAGATGATTGGTATTGTTAAAATATAAACTTGTAGGAATTTTTGTAGCTCCATAATAATTAGTTTGCTAGGGTAGCTAAATGAGCCCTAGTTAAAAAATATATATTTAATCAATAAAATGCTAAAACACCTTGGGATTGTAGAACTAAAACATTTTCTAGAAATAAAGCCTTACTTGATGATGTGGATACGTAGACTAGTATGTTAGTCATTAGAGCTAGGTCGTTAGTTTGCGAGACGTAATCGTATTCTTAGAGTTGCGGTTGCCTTTGGTTAATTACATTTTTTGCATTGCGTCTACGTATATCATAATAGGGACAATGATGGATCATGGAGTCATCCAGAAAAGCAGAAAAGATGGAGCCTTGGGCATTATGTCACCTCAATGGAATGCTAATCCTTGGTTATATCTTGCCAAGGCAAGCCCCAGTGCATAACCTCTAATATTCTACACTTTATTTCATATTGTGCATTAAGTTTTTAGGAGTTGAATGAAACCCACATGCATATACATATATCCTTATCCCATGAGTCATACTAGTATGACAGGATCAAGTAGATGGCTATGCTATAGGATTCAATAGAAGTCGAGTGATTACCTGTCACTCGCGAGAGATAGGGAAAACATTATTATAAACTATCTCCTGAAATATATATGGAAAATAATTGGAGACCGGGTGGAATTGTACTTTAGATCTTTATTCGGTTAGGCAATCAAGCGTGGCTCGGGTTGCACTTATTTTGCCTGTGTCGATTGAGGATCATCCGTTGTTGTGGATGGTAGTCAGGTCACAGACTTATTATCCTGAGCACATACTTGCTTATGGAAGAAGGAAGACTTATCACTATCTTATCATGGGTTCTAACTCTTTCCATACCAACTTTTAGGGGTGGGTATTAGGTGGAGGTCTAAGCACCATACTAAGACAGGGTCTCAGGTGTTGGAGGCTTGGAGTCCAAGTTTGGATGGAACCCAGACCCCTTGATATGAGGGAGACGAGTTGGTTCTATTTGTGCTTGGGGTACAAGTGGGGCATGTGTTTTGGGGTACCCAGCTAGGATACATTGATTCGTGAATCGCCGTTTTTGTGAGACGGTATCGACTTGGCTATGTTCTAGTATCGTAGTAAGAATTGGAACTTGAAAGGTGATAAAATGGTTCTGATTACTTATCCACATGCTTGAAAGTAGCATAGGTGCTTACCTAGAATGATTAGCTAATTGATTAAAAACAACTGCTAAAAACTTGGAACATAAGGATGCACTATTAGTAATGCTTCCTGCTAGGGCAATCAACCAACAAGCCAAATAGCCTTGCATATCCTTGGAGTCTTTTACTTTCTTCTGTCGGGTAAGTCTTGCTGAGTACAATCAAGTACTCAAGGTTTTATCCCCCTGCTGTAGGTGACTGATGGATGGTAGATGACTTTTGTGTGTGGAAACCTCCTGGTGGGCTCAGAGAGGATTCCTTTCATGCTACGGTGGTAGTGTTGTTTATAACCCTCACTAAAAGTTTTATAAGAAAAGGTGTAAAAACTAATAGCATATCTTGTTTGTAGATGGTTACTTGTTAATGCCTCACGCATCATTAAATAACTTTCTTTTACGCTGAAACTCTGATCACATGTGTAATTCTATTATTGTATTAAATAGTGTAAGAAATGGCTAAAGATGTTGTAAGCTTTATACTCTCATTTATGATCCTGATAGAAAAATGTGGATTTTTGTGTTCTACCTTGGGGTGTGCTCGATAGAACTGCATAGTTTAGTGTCTTCGCTTGGGTAATCAGTGTCTAATGGAAGACAAGTACCCTTGAGAGAGCATTAGATTAGGCGGTTCTACCACAGGTGGTATCAGAGCATAAATGAGGAAATAAAGCTTCAAAATCCTTTTCTAAACTAAAAATTAATAACCTATTTTTGCAAAAAGTTAGGGTGTTTGCATACGAAGTATATAAGTAGCCCTATTGTTATGGTTAAGTATTTGGAATAGGTTTAACTTGGCTTTCTCCGGTGGACTAACTCTCACGTAGTATACAATCCTTAAGTCCATCGCATTGGTACTACCTTAGTTGTCGTTCCCATATTGCTTGCAGGTGCGCCATCCATAGGTGTCACGCATGTCGCATTGTGCATGACTAACTAGTCCTTGTTCCGGAATTACTATTATACTATGGCTTCATGCTTCGCATTCGCCTGTGGTTAACGCTTGTCGTTACTCACGTCTTTTCGTACTTCCATCTACGCTCTTATCGAACCTCGCCCTATAGCCGTACTAGTCCTTTATGGCCTCGGACACCGCTCATCCTATGTGCATGAAAATTCTGCTGCTCTTCTTTATTGGCCTACGTGTAAGACTCTAGGTGGACTGCACCAAGATTATTGACTGCTCTGCCATTACAAAAATGGCTTGGCCTAGCCATATGGTACCACCACTCGGCGCACTCTATCTCGCCTAGCTTTTCCTTTTGAGCAAGCTTTTCACCCAATCCTCTCTTGCAACCATCCACCAGGGATGGCAGGAGTCTAGGTTAGTAGTTACTGCCTAAATACTAAGGGTTTTCCCAAAATTCTATATGCCACCCTGCAAAAGTTTGAAGTCAAAGATCATTCTGATTATGAGGGTTGTGAGTATAAGAAGCATGGCACTGAGCGGTGTGAGGTTACTATCTATGTTGGGAAGAGTGAAGAGTTCTCTGATATCACTGAAGCCTAGAATGTGACCACAACCGGGTTTTGCTTCATTGACACCTACCAAGTTGTGGCCTACAAAGCCTTGCGATATCTTTGCTAGATCTATGAAGAGCCCATTGCTCGTACCCCCATGAGGTTCTTTCCACCTTTGGAAAAGAATCGACGGTATGGAGAGCTCACATGGAGGCTTTGTAAAGGTAGGATGCACAAGAAGACAATTCCACCATGGTGCACTTGACCAGGAACTTGCTTGCTCTGGATGAGCAGTATGACTAGCATGCTGAGGATGCCGAGATCTTCTCTAGGATGCTCTAGGTGTAGCTCGCTGAAGCGCATGCTAGTGTGGCAGCCACAGAGAGTCATGAGACTGCCATGTCAAAAGCCCTAAAGAAGACCAAAGATCGGCATGCCCATCAGCTAGAGGAGGCCTACCTTGTCACTAGGGCCAAGCGTAGGACACTTGCCACTCAGTGGTAGGATCCCTTGATCTTGGAGGGAATCCCTGTCCACAGCTAGAAAAGACAAAGAACCAATGTTGCAGTACCACTAGCACCCCCACCCTCGGAGGTGTTAGAAGGAGAGCCCTTGCTTCCCCACACTCAGCCACTACCAAGAGAGGAGGTAGATCCATAGCCGGATAGTAGAAGAAACCACCAAGCCCGAGAGTGAAGCTATGTGGTCCGATGAAGTAGGTTAGTTGTCCTAAGGTAGGCGTATCATAGCTAGTAGTGCTTTTCATGGCTATCCTCCAGTGTGTAATCTTTCCATTGTATTTCATCCATAGTAGTTGAGATTGTCTGGTCATTGGATGTAACACCCTAGGTGTTTGGCTTCCACTAATTGCATTTCATCTCATAAACATATGCATCATCTATGTCATCATGCCATTATCATTGAAACATACATATGCAACATTCACATATTCTGTTTGTTTCATACTTTATTGCTTATGAATGGTGGTAGTGCAACATGTGAATGCAACATGGATTTCTCATACCTTGAAACATGGCAATATGGTAGTAATGTGACAAGTATAAAATGACAACAAGGTCATGAAACATGTGAAACATTGCATTGCAACATTGGGTGAATTGCTTGTTTTGTTGTTTCATCACATGTGATCAATTGAAATGGTATGACAATTGTGTAAAGTGGTTGATCATGGTCTAATACACCTTAACTACACTTAGGGTAATTGTTTGGACATTGTTCATGTAGATCAAAATGACAAAATTGCCCTTTGGGAGAGGTTTGACTTGAATTGACCCTTTGAGTGCCACTGTTTGACTATTTCAAAAGACTAGCTTAGAGACTTTGCATGGCTGTGCACTCTTTACCAAAGTTGTAGCTAATTTATCAAGGAATAAAAGTTGTTTTATGATCATCTCATGAAAATGGCTAGAACAAGCTCAAACATGGCCCACAAGTTAGAATTTCATGCTGATTTCATACTTAGAAATTTTCTAAGTCCTTAAGTGTTTTGCAGTTTCGTGTACCCAAATTTTCACCTTGTATCTCCCTAACAAAGCCAAACCAGCTCGAGCTCAAATGATAAGAGTTGTAGTTCACATATAGATGATCAACTTTGTTAACTATGGCATGATCTAAATCATCACGGATTAGGAGCTAATCACTATCGAACTTGCTCTGTCAGTCATCGTCAGTGATCACTGAATCACGATTTTCAGAAAACGTTCAGTCAACGTCATGGTCGACCGGCGTAGGAGCCGCTCGCCGTGTGGTGTTCATGCTCGGCCGAAGCCACCACGTCATGCGTCCACGCTCCAGAAGAGGGCCAGTGCCTGCCCGAACGCACCGCCTGCCCCATTCGCTTCCCTCTCGCCTTCTCCGCGCGCAGCGCCGAGTCCACAGCCATCCGCCATTCCCGACCGAGCATCGCCATCGTCGTGCATGCTCGCCACCATGAAAACACATTGCCCAACTTGTCTTTGGCTTCGCCGTGATCCCCTCTACCTTCTCTACCCCACCATCGGTCCAATTGTGCCTTGGTAAGGGCGAAATCGTAGTTTCCTTCCACCGCCTCCATGGCTAACCTCGCCGGCGTTGTTGCTCCATGTGGCCAGTCGCCACTGTGGCCTTCCCATCCTATCTCTTTCTCGTGCTAGGTCCTAGGAGCGCTGCTGAAGCTCGTAGAATCACCCATTAGAGCCGTAGTGCCGTAGTCTCATCGGAGCCGGCCATGCCGTGGCCGCGCGCCGCCGTGCTCGTCGCCAACCCCGGTAGCTGCAGCAATAGCAGTGATTGAGGACACCGCTAGATGCGCACGGGCATGGCGAACGTCGTAGCATCGCTGACCTCGCCGGAGGAGCCACCGGCGATGAGCTACGCCGCCGTCTCCTTCTCCTCTCCTGCCAGTTTCTCTATTGCGTGGGTCCCATGCATCAGTCACCGTGGCTGAGGCGGGAGCCTAGCTGGGCCGCGCCTACGCCAGCTTCATGGTCCGCCGTTTCTTCGGGCCGGCCCACCAGTAGTTGAATAGGTTTTCTTATTTTGTTTTGTTTTATTATTTCACAGATTTGTGTACATATTCAAAAATATGTAGCTCTTAGATGGTAGACCCAAATGATGTGGTTCTAATTTTGTTGAGTTCATGATGATGTCTAGTTTCTACTAAAAATATAATCCATGCCATGTTCTGTTATGAAAATGGGAGTTACTATTTATCTCTTTTAATCATGCAAGAAATAGGGGTAATTATATCTTTTTCTAGGTAGCTCCAAATGGCATGAAATTTTTATGGTGTACTGTTCATATCATGAATAGCTTGTAGTTAAATTTTCATAAATTTTGGACACTGTTTGTAGGAGATAGAAAATTATCTTGTTTGCATGGGTGGATCTTGTGTGAATTTTCATAATTTTTCTATAGATCTAGTAAAGGTAAAAATTGGTGAGTGCTGTTCTTATGCTAGAATGAGGCTAGGAAAAATGAGAAATCTGTTGCTTGACACTTTTCAATAGGGTTTCCTAATTATGCTAGAAATAGACATGCAACCTGTTATTTTGGGTACAACAAGTTCTGCTTGCCCAATGGCTTTGAAATTTTTATGGTAGTCTATGTGAAGCATGATATAGCTACTGTACTTTTTGTAGATTTTTATGAATAGTTTTACTATATATTGCTTTAATCACCTAATTAACTAAATAAATTGGAAAAGGATATTAAATAATTTATTTAGAAGTTGGCACTATACTTTCTAGTGTTCCTCTGGTATGTGCAACAAGTTGGTAAACTTGGTTTGGTCAGATTAGGCTTTTGCTTCATCATTAAATAATTAAGTTAGTAGCCCTGTCATTTCTGGACAGATTCTAGATTTACTGGAATTCGATTTGGTTAACGTAAGAATCATGCTGTGATGTTTACAATTGTTTTGTAGAGAATTTCATAAGCTTTCTAGAATGTCCTCATGCAAGTCATTTGGAGTTGTAGAACTCTGGTTGTGATTGAATTAAGGGACTACTTGTATGCATATGAAACTTTAAATGTTAATTTATGTATGCCTTTACTATTTCTAAGTTTGTGGTAATGTTCCTAGGTGTTAGGCCTTTAACTGAAGATGAGCATCTTTATCTTAGGTTATGCAAGTTAGGTAAGTAGATCTCGTTCTTCAAGTTAAGTGAGATACATGTTTTAAAGTGATTTGAATAGAGCTATTTTACTCGGTAAACGAGTGTCCAGTGATGCTTTCGTAAACACTTACTGTGATTCATTCATCATGAGCATCATGTCATTCCTTATGCATCCATGATATTTATCTTGTGCATCGGCATGCAATAGGTGTATCGGAGGGAGTAACACTGCTGGAATTCGAGGAACCGAGCGAGCAGCAGCAGCCGACACCGAAGGTTCAGGAGGTGCAGCCTTCAGGAGAAGTGCTAGACGAGATCGCCATTGAGTGCCCGGATCACCGTCCTTGCAACTTTGTGAAAGGCAAGCCCTAGAGCATATTAAGCCTCCTAATTTCCGAAATGCAGTTACAGTATTATTGTTACATATATATTGTTGCATTAAGTTTAGGTGTTGGATGCAAACACTTGCTGCATTGGTTATCCGATCCTTGTCCAGATATTGATACCCTGAATCCTATGTAGCTCAGGCTTGTGTAGTGCTTAGCCCTGCTTAAACGCGGTAGAAGTCAGGTGATTTCCTATCACCTGCGAGATATAGGAAGATACATATGGCATGGTTGGCTATATTTGCTATCGTGGAAAAGAACTAGTCTTAATTTGAAATAGAGACTGGACGGAGGCTTGCCGGTTTGCAGTGACTCCGTCTGTGTCGATTAAGGACTGAATCTTGGAGGCTTTCCTGTTCATGTTGAACGCATACCTCTCTCTTAGTTGGCTGTGTCCGAAGACCGACCGCGAAGCCGAGTAGCTCAACTCAGGCCGGGAGTCGATAAGTATAAAGTAAGCCTCGGAAGGGAGCCATAGGCGTGAGTCCAAGGGTAGGTGACTTAAAAGTCCTGATCGTCCTGGCAGAAGGGTAATCCTTGAGAGCGTTGGCGCTGATCGAACCCACGAATTTGGTTCCTGAGTTGTCCCAAAGGTAACCCACGGCTACCCTTGCTAAGTATGCCAGGGTGAGAGTTAGGAATACCCCCTCAGCTGAGTTGTAATTCGGTTCGTGTTGCCGTCTCTCCCGGTTAGTGAGAACTTGACGGGCTTATCTCCAAAGTAGATACACTAAATAACATAATGGTTCGGAAATGATGATATGATGATGACAGCCTTATTATACCTGCTATGGTTAATATTGTTTGCTCCTAATAAGTGAGTGCTCTAGTACAGGTGCTAATCTAGTGGACAGGTAAATGATGATAAGCTTGATGCTCAGTTTAAATTGGTTACTATAATCATAAGCTCTTTTATGCAACTGTGTCAAGCTAGCCCACCTGAAAAGCCTTGCATGATCCTTGGTGTCTTTGATTTCTGGTTTTGACAGGTAACTCTAGCTGAGTACCTTCTCGTACTTAGGGTTTATCTCC
Organism: Miscanthus floridulus; assembly: GCF_019320115.1. NCBI lineage: Eukaryota > Viridiplantae > Streptophyta > Magnoliopsida > Poales > Poaceae > Miscanthus > Miscanthus floridulus. Next base: position 35,082,344 of record NC_089590.1, on the reverse strand, counting down.
CACCTGTTGTAGATGACCAGTTCTACTTTGGTTGCTGCAAGTACTACCTTCTCCCAGCTGGGGATGAAGACTAGACCATTGGGCGCGGTTTCTACTAGTTCTCATACCTGATAATGCTTTTGTGGGATATGACTCAGACTTGGCAATGTATTTGAAAACTATGATGTTTTGTACTAAACTATGTTGCTTCCGCACACTTAAACTTGGTTTGTAATATGTTATTTGAACTCTGATGGATGTAATTCGAATGCTACTTGTGAAATGTTATAACAAATGATGTGTTGTGTTGAATCACTATGGTCTTGGTTTGTATGTCGAGAGTTGGTTGAAATCCTTTGTGATTTCTGACTACCGGGGTTATGGGAGCTTAAGTACAGGAATTTGATCGCTTCGGTGATTGTTTTTGTACTTACGTTCTTATGATTTGGTCGGTTCTGTTACAGCTGGTATCAGAGAAAGATTCAACACTAAACATGTCATTTGTGTATTTAAAACAAAGGTATTTATGAAAATCCTAAATTAAATACTAAGTATTGCCAGTGGTCATATCCCTTATGCCCAAATAAGGACTCTTAGGTGGCTTATTAAAGTACTAACTTGGGGGTTCCTGCTTGTTTCTATTTCGTCGTCCATACGGTGTGCTATTGTATGGATGCCATCCGCTTGGGTGGTAATGTATAGATCAAAATACCTCTACGCTCCGGTAAGTGGGAGTTGTGAGAGCATGACCGTCCAACCGTCGGTCTAGGGGAGAGTAGTTGTAGTTGTTCGCATACTTACATGTTCAATCATGAATCTATGAGAGTACTTCAATGTGGGTATCTCTGACGGGTAGCTATGATACTAGAGTATATGCATCGGGGGATGTATGTATGAAAGTATTTAGTTTACTGCTTGCTTTTTATGCATTTTGGGAAATTACTGGGCTGAAATGAAATTTTCTATAGGTACACTAACAACGTATCATTGTAGATCGACTAGCTACCGTATACGAGAGAACGTATGTATGCCACCGTATATTTTGCTAGCCTTTAAATTTTTCTTGGTTTGTGAGGACGTACGGATCGTGCATGCATCATGTTCAAGCATACATGGCATTTCTTGCATTACTCCCTCCCTTAAAATATGATTGTCTCGACTAATTAAATTTTGTATCCCTTAAATGATTCTCCCCTTACGTTGCAACTTTTGGCTATAGATGGCGCGCATGAAACTTACTGCTCGCAAGTCCGCTGGAGGTAGGGCGCCTCATCACCGGTTAGCTCCTCGTGAGCCCTGTCCTGAGCCTACTGAGGCAGAAAGGCTAAGGACAGAGCTAGCCTGGGTGACTGCTGAGAGGAATGCGGCTCAACACCGTTTGGAGCAAGTAACATAGGAATGGGACCAAGAGACCCTTGAGGTTCAGAGGTTAACAGTTGCTCACCGCAACTGTGAATGTATGTTGATTCACGTGACGAACCAACAGAATGAAGCCTGGCACAAAGAGAATGTGTTGAGAGCACGACAGGTGGAGCTAGAGCAGCAAGTGGCAGTTGCCGAAGAGTACAATGACCATCTCCATGAGGAGGTTCACCTGTTACACAATCAACTTCACCCTCTCCTGCCACTTGATGATGAGGATGAGATGGGCTCTTGTGTCATCATGGCTGAAGGTGATGATGGCATTGAGGTCAATGGACCTGAGGACGTTCCACCTGATGAGGAGGAAGATGAGGAGTTAGAGCCTGCTAGTGATGAAGATGGAGGAGAGATCTTCGACACTGACTCTGAGGACGATGCGTAGTTTAGCTTACTACTTAGCTAATGCGCTAGAGCTAGTCTTTTGTTGATCCTCATGCATGAACGAGTAGCTTTGTATCAAGTTAATCGTTGGGATGTAATATCGAACCCTATGTTATCCTTGATGTAAGTTTGGAACCTCTATGGCTTCGATGTAACTTATCAAACATGTTATGCTCCACGTATGTGAGCTTTTGCTGAATTTCATCTTTGCGGTCTATGGATCTCGATTGTTGGTTAAGTTCATCACATTTATGTGTCAATTGATGCGCTTGATGAGTTGTGTGATTGTGATGAATGATTGTGCCTCTGTTGATTATATAAATGTATTCTCTCCAATGGACTTAGTTTGGCATAATTATACAATTCATCTACAAAAATTTCCACATCGTCAGTGCTCATTGGCTATACATTTTGCAGATGGCTTATAACCTTCGTCGTGGTTGTAGCATGGGAGATGAGGAACAACCACCTCCTCCACCACCTACACCAGCTGAGCTAATGCAGACAGTCGTGGAAAGTCAGCGCATGCTAGCTGACGCTATGTGCCATATGGCTAATCGTGAGGATCTGCATGTCTGCTAGGGACCCAAGCCGAACTAGTACAGCAGCTTTAAGGACTTCATGGACACAAAGCCTCCTATCTTTAGAGAGGCAGAAGAACCATTACAAGCTGATGAATGGTTGAGCACGATAGAGCAAAGGTTTGTATTGCTCCATTTGACAGAAGGCATGAAGGCTTCATATGCAGGACACCAGCTCCAAGGCCCTACAGGCATATGGTGGACCCATCACAGGACCACCTTCCCTACTAATGTTGAGATCATTTGGGACTAGTTCCAGGTAGCTTTTAGGGGACACTTTATCCCTCCTGGTCTCATGGCCATTAAGCATACCGAGTTTATGAAGCTAACCTAAGGCAACAAGAGTCTTAATGAATACCTCCAGGCATTCAACAACCTGGCAAGGTATGCTCCCAAGTTCATGGATACTGACGCTAAAAGAATAGCTAGCTTCAAGAGGGGACTTTTCCCTAAACTGATGAAGTCTATGGGCAACTACAAGTGTGTCACCTTCAATGAGTTTATCAGTGACACCTTGACTCAGGAGAATAATGACAAGATATATGCTGCTTCTAAGACCCGTAAAAGAAACTTTGAGGTCGGAGCTTCTCAGTCTAAGGCTCCAATGGTATCCAAGACCTAGTACCATCCACCCAATGCTAATGTCCGATACCACCCACCTCAGAAAAAGAATCAAGCTAAAACTGGTTTTCGCAAGGGGTACACAATTTCCTTGCCAAAGAATACCTCTAGGCAGGGCAGCTCCAATGCCCCACCAGCTAATAGGTCATGCTGGAACTATAACCAGCTGGGTCATTGGGCAAATAAATGTCCCTATCCTTCCAAGCAGAATGCTCAAGGAAATGTCTGTCAAGGGCGTGTTCACTACACGACTATGGAGGAAATTCCTGCTGGTGAAGTGGTCACTACTGGTAAGTTCCTTGTTAATGATCACCCTGTAGTTGTGCTGTTTGATTCAGGTGCTTCGCATTCCTTTATGAGTTCTACTTTTGCATCTAAGCATAAGATGAATGTGATTACAATTGTCAAGGGTGGTTATTGTATTAGTGCTGCTGGAAATAATATCCTGACTAACCAAGTAGTTAAAGATGTAAAGATTGAGATTGGGGATCAAGAGTTCCTTATGGATCTTGTAGTTCTACTAGGGGTAGGAATCGATGTAATCCTAGGAATGAAGTGGATGAGCGGGAATGGAGTGTTGATCGATACATCAACCCGTGTGGTAATGTTGAGGGATCCTATGGATAAGAAGGGTTTTCTAGTGCAATAACCTCATGATATCTCTATCCACAATACGGCCAATGCTACCTTAGCCAAAGCCATTGAGGATCTACCGGTTGTCTATGAGTTTCCAGACGTCTTCCCTAATGACTTGCCTAGATTACCTCTGGACCATGATGTAGAATTCAAGATAGAACTCATTCTGGGTACAGCTCCTATTTCTCAAAGGCCCTATAGAATGCCGCCCAATGAGTTGGCTGAGCTGAAGAGTCAGTTGAATGAGCTATTGAAGAAAGGTTTGATTTAGCCTAGTTCTTCTCCTTGGGGTTGTCCGGCTATATTTGTGAAGAAGGACAAGTCTCTGCGTATGTGCGTGGATTATCGCCCCCTTAATGCTGTTACTATCAAGAACAAATACCCTCTTCCTCGCATTGATATTCTGTTTGATCAGCTCTCCAAAGCTAAGGTATTCTCCAAGATCGATTTGAGGTCTGGCTACCATCAGATCAAAATTCGTCCTGAAGATATACCTAAGATAGCTTTCTCTACTCGTTATGGCTTGTTCGAATACCTCGTCATGTCCTTTGGGTTAATAAATGCTCTGGCACACTTTATGTACCTGATGAATTCTGTATTCATGCCGGAATTGGACAAATTTGTCATCGTGTTTATTGATGATATCCTTGTATATTCTTAGAATGAAGAAGAGCATGCTGAACATCTGAGAATTGTTTTAACTCGGTTACGTGACAACCAGCTTTATGCTAAGTTCAGCAAGCATGAATTCTGGTTGAACAAGATACCTTTTCTAGGTCATGTGTTATCTAGAGATGGAATTTCGGTTGACCCTACTTAGGTGCAAGAAGTCCTTGAGTGGAAGGCACCTACTACAGTCACAGAAGTCCAAAGTTTCCTAGGATTGGCTGGCTATTACCATCGCTTTATCCCGGATTTCTCAAAAATCGCCAAGCCCATGACTCGACTACTTCAAAAGGATGAGAAGTTTGTGTGGACTCCAAAGTGTGAAGAGGCTTTCCACACTTTGTGGACCTTACTAACCTCTACTCCTATATTGGCACAACCTGACATCGAGAAGCCTTTTGATATTTACTGTGATGCATGTGGCACCAGTTTGGGGTGTGTTCTTATGCAGGAGGGCTGGGTCATTGCTTATGCTTCACGCCAGCTTCGAAAACATGAAGTCAACTATCCTACCCATGACTTAGAGCTAGCCGCGGTTCTTCATGCCTTGAAAATTTGGAGACATTACTTGCTGGGTAATGTGTGCAACATCTATACTAACCATAAAAGCCTCAAGTATATCTTTACTCAACCCGAGTTGAACATGCATCAACGACGATGGTTAGAATTAATCAAAGACTACAACCTTCAAGTGCACTACCATCCTGGTAAGGCAAATGTGGTTGCTGATGCCTTAAGCAGAAAGGCCTATTGCAATTCCTTAGTTAGTGAAGACTTTCATCTGGCACACCTCCTTCATCCTGTAGTACTCCACAATATCACTGTGGATTGCTCTCTTAGAAGTTGAATTATCGAACTCCAGAAGACTGGTGTGGGTGTGTTTCACATCAAGCGAAAGATGAAAGAGAAAGAGACCAAGCACTTTAGGGTCGATGACAAAGGAATTCTCTGGTTTAATGATAGGCTTATGGTACCCAAAGACAAAGAACTTAGAAATCAAATTATGGCTGAAGCCCATTCTTCTAAATTGTCCATCCATCCTGGTAGCAGTAAAATGTATCAAGATCTCAAGCTGTATTATTGGTGGACCAAGATGAAGAAAGAAATCGTAGCTTACGTGGCAAGGTGTGATAACTGTTGCAGAGTCAAGGCTATTCACATAAGGCCCGGATTATTGCAGCCACTCTCTATTCCTGGCTGGAAGTGGGAAGAAATTAGCATGGATTTCATTGTTGGATTACCCACTACCAAAAAGGGTTGTGATTCCATCTGGGTTATCGTAGATCGCTTAACTAAATCCGTTCACTTTATTCCGGTCAAGTCTACCTATCACCCGCACAATTATGCTGATTGATATGCTTTCCAAATCTTGGGATGAGATTTTTCAAAGGGGAGGGTTGTAACACCCTAGGTGTTTGGCTTCCACTAATTGCATTTCATCTCATAAACATATGCATCATCTATGTCATCATGCCATTATCATTGAAACATACATATGCAACATTCGCATATTCTATTTATTTCATACTTTATTGCTTATGAATGGTGGTAGTGCAACATGTGAATGCAACATGGATTTCTCATACCTTGAAACATGGCAATATGGTAGTAATGTGACAAGTATAAAATGACAACAAGGTCATGAAACATGTGAAACATTGCATTGCAACATTGAGTGAATTGCTTGTTTTGTTGTTTCATCACATGTGATCAATTGAAATGGTATGACAATTGTGTAAAGTGGTTGATCATGGTCTAATACACCTTAACTACACTTAGGGTAATTGTTTGGACATTGTTCATGTAGATCAAAATGACAAAATTGCCCTTTGGGAGAGGTTTGACTTGAATTGACCCTTTGAGTGCCACAATTTGACTGTTTCAAAAGACCAGCTTAGAGACTTTGCATGGCTGTGCACTCTTTACCAAAGTTGTAGCTAATTTATCAAGGAACAAAAGTTGTTTTATGATCATCTCATGAAAATGGCTAGAACAAGCTCAAACATGGCCCACAATTCAGAATTTCATGCTGATTTCATACTTAGAAATTTTCTAAGTCCTTAAGTGTTTTGCAGTTTCGTGTACCCAACTTTTTCACCTTGTATCTCCCTAACAAAGCCAAACCAGCTCAAGCTCCAATGATAAGAGTTGTAGTTCACATATAGATGATCAACTTTGTTAACTATGGCATGATCTAAATCATCACGGATTAGGAGCTAATCACCGTCGAACTTGCTCTGTCAGTCATCGTCAGTGATCACTGAATCGCGATTTTTAGAAAACATTCAGTGAACGTCATGGCCGACCAACGCAGGAGCCGCTCACTGCGTGGCGTTCATGCTTGGCCGAAGCCACCACGTCACGCGTCCGTGCTCTAGAAGAGGGCTAGTGCCTACCCAAACGCACCGCCTGCCCCATTCGCTTCCCTCTCGCCTTCTCCGCGCGCAGTGCCGAGTCCACAACCGTTCGCCATTCCTGAAAAAGCGTCGCCGTCGTCATGCACGCTCGCCACCACAAAAACGCGTTGCCCAGCTCGTCTGTGGCTTCGCCGTGATCCCCTCTACCTTCTCCACCCCACCGTCGGTCCAATTGTGCCTTGGTAAGGGCAAAATTGTAGTTTCCTTCCACCGCCTCCATGGCTGACCTCGCTGGCGTTGTTGCTCCACGTGGCCAGTCACCACCATGGTCTTCCCATCCTATCTCTTTCTCATGCTAGGTCCTAGGAGCGATGCTGAAGCTCGTAGAATCACCCATTCGAGCCGTAGTGCCGTAGTCTCGCCAGAGCCGGCCATACCATGGCCGCGCGCCGCCATGCTCGTCGCCAACCCTGGTAGCCATGGCAATAGCAGCGATAGAGGAAACCGCTAGATGCGCACGGGCATGGCGAATGTCGTAGCACCGCTGACCTCGCCGGAGGAGCCACCGGCCATGAGCTATGCCGCCGTCTCCTTCTCCTCCCCTGCTTGTTTCTCTGTTGCATGGGTCCCACGCATCAATCGCCGCGGCTGAGGCGGGAGCCTGGCTGGGCCACGCCTACGCCTGCTTCATGGGCCGCCGTTTCTTCGGGCCGGCCCACCAGTAGTTGAATAGGTTTTCTTATTTTGTTTTGTTTTATTATTTCACAGATTTGTGTACATATTCAAAAATATGTAGCTCTTAGATGGTAGATCCAAATGATGTGGTTCTAATTTTGTTGAGTTCATGATGATGTCTAGTTTCTACTAAAAATATAATCCATGCCATGTTCTGTTATGAAAATGGGAGTTACTATTTATCTCTTTTAATCATGCAAGAAATAGGGGTAATTATATCTTTTTCTAGGTAGCTCCAAATGGCATGAAATTTTTATGGTGTACTACTCATATCATGAATAGCTTGTAGTTAAATTTTCATAAATTTTGGACACTGTTTGTAGGAGATAGAAAATTATCTTGTTTGCATGGGTGGATCTTGTGTGAATTTTCATAATTTTTCTATAGATCTAGTAAAGGTAAAAATTGGTGAGTGCTGTTCTTATGCTAGAATGAGGCTAGGAAAAATGAGAAATCTATTGCTTGACACTTTTCAATAGGGTTTCCTAATTATGCTAGAAATAGACATGCCACCTATTATTTTGGGTACAGCAAGTTCTGCTTGCCCAATGGCTTTGAAATTTTTATGGTAGTCTATGTGAAGCATGATATAGCTACTGTACTTTTTGTAGATTTTTATGAATAGTTTTACTATATATTGCTTTAATCACCTAATTAACTAAATAAATTGGAAAAGGATATTAAATAATTTATTTAGAAGTTGGCACTATACTTTCTAGTGTTCCTCTGGTATGTGCAACAAGTTGGTAAACTTGGTTTGGTTAGATTAGGCTTTTGCTTCATCATTAAATAATTAAGTTAGTAGCCCTGTCATTTCTGGACAGATTCTAGATTTACTGGAATTCGATTTGGTTAACATAAGAATCATGCTGTGATGTTTACAATTGTTTTGTAGAGAATTTCATAAGCTTTCCAGAATGTCCTCATGCAAGTCATTTGGAATTGTAGAACTCTGGTTGTGATTGAATTAAGGGACTACTTGTATGCATATGAAACTTTAAATGTTAATTTATGTATGCCTTTACTATTTCTAAGTTTGTGGTAATGTTCCTAGGTGTTAGGCCTTTAACTGAAGATGAGCATCTTTATCTTAGGTTATGCAAGTTAGGTAAGTAGATCTCGTTCTTCAAGTTAAGTGAGATACATGTTTTAAAGTGATTTGAATAGAGCTATTTTACTCGGTAAACGAGTGTCCAGTGATGCTTTCGTAAACACTTACTGTGATTCATTCATCATGAGCATCATGTCATTCCTTATGCATCCATGATATTTATCTTGTGCATCGGCATGCAATAGGTGTACCGGAGGGAGTAACACTATTGGAATTCGAGGAACCGAGCGAGCAGCAGCAACCGACACCGAAGGTTCAGGAGGTGCAGCCTTCAGGAGAAGTGCCAGACGAGATCGCCATTGAGTGCCCGGATCACCGTCCTTGCAACTTTGTGAAAGGCAAGCCCTAGAGCATATTAAGCCTCCTAATTTCTGAAATGCAGTTACAGTATTATTGTTACATATATATTGTTGCATTAAGTTTAGGTGTTGGATGCAAACACTTGCTGCATTGGTTATCCGATCCTTGTCCAGATATTGATACCCTGAATCCTATGTAGCTCAGGCTTGTGTAGTGCTTAGCCCTGCTTAAACGCGGTAGAAGTCAGGTGATTTCCTGTCACCTGCGAGATATAGGAAGATACATATGGCATGGTTGGCTATATTTGCTATCGTGGAAAAGAACTAGTCTTAATTTGAAATAGAGACTGGACGGAGGCTTGCCGGTTTGCAGTGACTCCGTTTGTGTCGATTAAGGACTGAATCTTGGAGGCTTTCCTGTTCATGTTGAACGCATACCTCTCTCTTAGTTGGCTGTGTCCGAAGACCGACCGCGAAGCCGAGTAGCTCAACTCAGGCTGGGAGTCGATAAGTATAAAGTAAGCCTCGGAAGGGAGCCATAGGCGTGAGTCCAAGGGTAGGTGACTTAAAAGTCCTGATCGTCCTGGCAGAAGGGTAATCCTTGAGAGCGTTGGCGCTGATCGAACCCACGAATTTGGTTCCTGAGTTGTCCCAAAGGTAATCCACGGCTACCCTTGCTAAGTATGCCAGGGTGAGAGTTAGGAATACCCCCTCAGCTGAGTTGTAATTCGATTCGTGTCGCCGTCTCTCCCGGTTAGTGAGAACTTGACGGGCTTATCTCCAAAGTAGATACACTAAATAACATAATGGTTCGGAAATGATGATATGATGATGACAGCCTTATTATACCTGCTATGGTTAATATTGTTTGCTCCTAATAAGTGAGTGCTCTAGTACAGGTGCTAATCTAGTGGACAGGTAAATGATGATAAGCTTGATGCTCAGTTTAAATTGGTTACTATAATCATAAGCTCTTTTATGCAACTGTGTCAAGCTAGCCCACCTAAAAAGCCTTGCATGATCCTTGGTGTCTTTGATTTCTGGTTTTGACAGGTAAGTCTAGCTGAGTACCTTCTCGTACTCAGGGTTTATCTCCCACCTATTGCAGATGACCAGTTCTACTTTGGTTGCTGCAAGTACTGCCTTCTCCCAGCTGGGGATGAAGACTAGACCGTTGGGCGCGGTTTCTACTAGTTCTCGTACCTGATAATGCTTTTGTGGGACATGACTTAGACTTGGCAATGTATTTGAAAACTATGATGTTTTGTACTAGACTATGTTGCTTCCGCACACTCAAACTTGGTTTGTAATATGTTATTTGAACTCTGATGGATGTAATTCGAATGCTACTTGTGAAATGTTGTAACAAATGATGTGTTGTGTTAAATCACTATGGTCTTGGTTTGTATGTTGAGAGTTGGTTGAAATCCTTCATGATTTCTAGACTACCGGGGTTATGGGAGCTTAAGTATAGGAATTTGATCGCTTCGGTGATTATTTTTGTACTTACGTTCTTATGATTTGGTCAGTTCTATTACATTGGAGGCACGCAATGTATCGAGAGTGGGAGAGTAAGTTCTTGTATGTTGTACCAGTATAAGAGCGCTTGGAACATGCTTGTTGTTTATTTCATTGTGTTTGATACATCAACTTACCCTTAGGTTTTGTTAGATTTCCTTAGGGTTCTTGAGATGACATCTAGCGGGTAACAACAAAGGCAACCAATCAGATGCAAGCAGACTAGCCTTGGTTGGATAATAGAGGACACTGTATCAACTAATTGTGGATGTCCTAGTAGAACATTTGTATTTATTTAAATAAAATACGTTATGGGATTTGATTTCCTTATCCCTTGTTGTTTGAATCTTCCCTTGCAATACTCCCCTGATTCCATGGTCAATGCCCCCATTGCTTTCATTGCAGTGTAAGTTGGTAAAGTTGCCTAGTTAAATGCTTAAGGTGCCATGAAGAAACTGAGGGCCCCTGTGGAACAGTTGCCATAGGGTGATGCTTCTTGGCATGTGCTGGTATTGAGGTTGTTGACTAGCACCTTTGTCAAGTTACACCCCGTACCGCTCTTGCAACAAAATATTCTTCTTTGGAAAAATATCCTTGTGTTCTAACGGGAAATCCACAACGAGTTGATGGAGTAGTGCTCTTTCAAAGAAACCGAGTTAATGTAGTTTTGGAAGGAGTACTGAATGTCTTGATCTCAGTCCATACGAAGACTAACACATGCTATATTCAAGGAAAGGAAGACAGAGGAGAGCAACAGGGAAAAGGTAGTCCTCGAGTAGATTGAAACGCCTGAATTGCCATCATGTCCCAATCCCTGTGTTCAGTTGGACCATCCTTCGCACGCTGGTTTGCTGTCACTGCATGTCTCATGGATGCCATCTGTGCTAGGACCCACTTGCACCCCCGCTCTCATTTGGCTATGGCATTGTGCCGTGCTCGCTTTGTCCATTTGTGCAGCGTGCTTTCTCTCCTATTCCCGCACCCTGTCGGCTCTTGACTCTTGCTCTCACCCCCATATCAGACCCTTTCCTTTTTCTTCTTTTGGGACATGGGCGCTCGCATGCCTCCTCATTGAGCGAACCCCTCTCCTCCCCTTTTTCCTCCCTCCACTCAAGCTCATGCAGGGAGTGCACCATGGTCAACACTCTCCCCAACTTGTGACCCGCCAGTGTTTCCATTCCATGCCGCCTCCACTTCTCGGTGCGCTTTGCGCCTAGCTCCGTTCACCACTATAAGATGCCCTTGCTCTCCTCCTTCATCCCCATCCCCTCAAATCCAAAGCAGAGCTACAAGATCCAGTCGTCATTCATGGAACTAGGGTCATTAGTCAGAGGTGATTATGTAATCCGAGAAGAAGGGATCTAGATTTCTATTAAAGAAGTTCAAGTCCACCTCTAGTTAGTTTAAGTCTTAGGGTTCATGATGATCGATTTTTCACCCTCATGCTTCTAGATCTGTTGGTCATACACCATGTTTTGGTTGATCATTATCTTGCTATTTCTCCATTGTCCTCATCTAGCTAGACTTATGGATTAAGCCTAGGTTGTAATAGGTTGTGCTTAATCGTGTATCTCTAAATCTCGATGTGGTTTAGTATCTGAAGTCATGTAGTCTTCCATGTAATTTCAGATATGTGAAGTGTAATCGCATTTTCCCTTTCTGATTCTTGTTTTGAATCTCAGGACGAGATTCTTTTAAGGGGGGGAGGTTGTAACACCTCTGGTGTTACGAGCTTGCTTAGCACCTAGGTTAAGGTCAACAAAAAACAATTTCTGTAAACAAAAACAAAATATAACTTGTGTATAGTGCTTATGTAAAAATTATGAGCAAATAGTGTAGATAAGAATGCAACTTTAGGTTTGGAAAGAGAATAGTGTTAACTAGTGTTTTGGGAGCTCAAATATCGAATCCAAAAATTAAAGTAGAACTTTTTGTTGAATCAACAAGAATTTGAACTTATGTTTAAAATGCCATTTTTGGTGAATTATATTGAGCAAATAGTTAAATGGTGCTTAAATATCTTGCTCCTATGGGTTAGTATAAGGTATGGACTATTGCATGAAATACTTGTTGGTAGTAGTTAATGAGGTTTGGACATTTTAAAAATTGTGGCAAGAGTGTTACTGAATGTTTAGTTCAAGCTGAACTTTTGACTTCATAAGACTGAAAGGAAGAAGACAATGCCATCTTGGTGTTTAAGTTTTAACTAACATACTTGAGAACTAGCTCCATGATTTCATATTGTTCGTTGCCTCTAAGTGAGTACTTTCGCATGGTGTAGTCCATGGTTGAGTTGGAGTTGTCATGACATCGCAAAAATTGCCCTAACATCCTAAGAACGCACTGTGGCTTGGTTGTTGGCGCTCCGTTCATGAACCCACTCTTGGCATGATGAACCCATGTTGGCACCTCTCTATCTCCCTTGATGCTTACTCTTCGGCCGAGCTCGTTGCTTGGACGACTAGCCATTAGTGCCTACTAGAATCTTAAACTCTTGTTTTCATCTCAACTAGGTTTAAGCGGTTGGTTTTGCCACTTTAAAGTTCATGCATAGCACGTTGTCCAGCTATTCGGCCTAGAGTGCTCGGTCACCATGCTTGGGAGTGTGGTGTCATGCGTGGGTGCTCGCACCGTCGCACACGTGCACCGCGCGTGACCTTGCCGGTGGTGGTCCCATCGCCGCCCATGCTGCGCATCGGGCCGATTGAGCCGTGCCTTCACCTCACGTGCACATGGGCACTGCGTGCACCACTACACTATGCTAGAGGGCTACCACTATGCTATGCTAGTGCAGCCACTGCACAATCGTGTGGTGAGGCATCACCGTGGTGCTGTTGGCATGTGCCCCTGCTATCGCTATGTGCGCATGCTATCTTGACCGTTGGGCCATGTGTGGGGTTAGGCTTAGGCTATGGTCGTTGTTGCCATGGCTGTGTGGTAGTTGCCCCACCTACAATCCACCTAATGTGGGCCTGTGTCGCTGCTAGCCATGTCTGGGTCAACTGACCCTAGTGACGGGGTGATGATTATGGCCCCCTATTTTGCCCTGTCCCGCTAGCCGACGCAGGTGAGCCTACTTGGGCTCGGCTACTACATTCAAGCGTTTTGCACATAGGCACACCTCATAACTCCATCTAAGCACTAATCGATGTGCCTCCTACCCCTCACTCATGTGGCCATATCCTCACGTTGCCAAGCCTTGTCAAGTAATGGTCGGGTCACCCCTACCGAGGTTGCTTCATGCAATGTACCAGTGGCAATGCACCGCTCTCTCCCCCTTCATAATCACTAGCTCAAGACTTCTCAGCCCAATTCCTTGTGCTAGTGTGTAGCATGGGGAGTTAACTAGATGCCACATTCTCGTTAGGTCCAGCGATGGTCTAGCTGCGGCCAATTTTGGGTTTTGCCCACCGCTGGCCATGAGCGCCGCCGCAGCCAGTGGGTTGGGAGTAAGTCCCAATCCATGGGGGGAAGAACCCAATTAGTGATGTTTCTGGACTCATCTTGATCTCATCTAGCTAGTGCTCATGTCTAGTTGGAATGGGTTTCCACCATGGGTGTGGTGACGCGCCGGTGCTATGCTCAGAGTGTAGCAGAACCGATCAATTTATAAGAGCACAAGTACAATGGCAGCCCACAAGCGGTCGCTCTATCATACTTGAGCCCATATAAACTCGGTAGTCCATCGAGTACCACGAAGGGTCTCAATTAACCATCATCATACAACCAAGATCATACATGATTCAACATACATGTCACACATTACATAAGGTTCACAAATACAGTTCATCCATCAGAGTACGAATTAATGTTATTACAAACCAAGTTCAAGTAAAATAGTAGCGGAAGCAATTTAAAGTTTGAAACTAACATCTGCTGTTATTGTTTAAACATAGTTCTAGCCCACGATCACACTTCCACAAAAGCATATAAGCAGGATTAATAAGAGATGCCTGTCAGGGCTCACTTCTTGTCCATGGCGGGACAGAAGCAGTTCTTCCAATAGCCATGATACACTGTACCATCTGCAATAATGGGAATAAAACCCTGAGTATGAGAAGGTACTTAGCTAGACTTACCTGTAATAAACCAAAAATAAAGTGACTCCAAGGATTATTTAAGGCTTCATAAGTGGAGGTAGCTTTACAACATTTTGCATAAAAAGAGACTAATTCAGTTATACAATTATAATTCGGCCATCAAGTTAATTATAGCTATTCATCTCTAGATTAGAAACTAACCTATGCCAAACATGTGGTATATCATTAGTAGCATACAATAGTAACCATAGACGGTGGAGTAATTCCATGTTCATCCGAACCATCATATTCCATAACACAATTACTACGATGTTGGGACTAGCCAAGCTTCTCAGTCTCCGGGAGACACGGCGATTCGAATTGATTTTAACCAGCTTAGAATTTATTCCTAACACAAACCAAGGTCGACTAGATCAATGGTGACCATATGTCACCTTTGGTACAACTCAGGTACATATTTCATGGGTTTAACCAGCGCCACATAATTAGGGACAACCAATTGCTAGGATGATCATGACTACCCTACCCTTGGGCTCATATCTAGCTCCCCACACATCCTTACTACTAGCCAGAGTGCAAACTTTTATAGAATGGGGCGCAACCTAAGTTGAGCTACTTGGCTTTGCGGTCGGAACAAGTTATCCAGCCAACTAAGTGAGAGGCATGCGTTCAATCTTGTGAGAAGCACCAACAACGGTACGGTCCTTAACTAGCACAGACGGAATCACATGAGTCAACCTACACATAGACTCCGCTTGGCCTCCATTTACATTACCCATGATAGCCAACATAGCCAACCGTGCTTCGGTATCCACCTATATCTCGCAGGTGACAGGAAATCATCGGACTTCTACCGGTCTAAGCATGTCTAAGCATATATTCAATCCTGGACGTACACAGGGTTAAAGGTATATGTAACTGGACAAGGTAGTTCTATGCATCAAGTGTTTCCAATCAACTCTTATAACCTAATGCATCAAACATAAAAGACTCAAGTGATATTTTATAAAACATGGGAGACTTAGAATGCACCGGGGCTTGCCTTTGAGGAAAGAGGTTGGTCGGTGATCCAGACACTCAGGGAGGTCCTTGAGGTTTTGCTCCTCTTCTCCTAGAGCTGTGGCCTAAGGCATCTCCTGTTGATCCTCCTCTTCTTCCTCGTTGAACTCCAAAAGAGTTATCTCTTCGGACGATCCTATATGCATGAGCATGAAATAAGATATCATGAATGCATATATGATGACATGTATAATATGATATGATGTGATGAATGCATCCTCATAAGTGTTTTCAATAGCATTGCATTAAAGTTATAACAATTGCATCCTATTTTACTGAGTAGGTGCATATCTCTTCTCTAGTAACTTAAGCAAACACTTATGTAAATCATTTTTTGGACTATGAGACAGCAGCCACTTGTTTTGACCATAACTAGAGTTATACACACCAAAATAATATGGTTATGGACATTCTAGAAATCTTATGAAATTTCCTACTACTTTCTTTTAACCATCTTAATGTGATTCTACAATTATCTAGGTCAAACAAATCAATCCCTCAGTTCTGTCCAGAGAGCAAGCATTTCTGATAGCAGACTTCTAATAGCCATAATTCTTAAACCATAAGGCATATGACTATCAAAATTTAACACAAGGTAGACAAGTAAGTTATCTACAACTTTTTTATTAACAAGTTTTACAGAAAAGACCACTATCTTCATGAAATTATCATCACAACCAAAACTATACATGCGGCCATCTAGTTGAATTATAAAACAATAATTAACTTGTTGCATACAACCAATTGCTTTGAAGCCTAACTAATAACATCAATAGATCATATGCATCACAAGCACCATAGAAAACATCATGGTTAAACATAACTAATTTATTTATATCCATTTATTAATTTCCTTAGATAATAAGGTGATTTAAAGGATAAATATTTCCATTGCTTAATAAATTCTAAGAAAATTATAGTAGCCTACAAATGACCTTAATAGTCTACTGTACAAAGTTCATTCCATTTGGACAAGTGTAGCTACCTCTACAAAAATGACAAGTGACATAGCCTTATTTTATCAAAAAAATAGTTTAGCATAGTGAAAAGTGTCAAGAAAAAGATTTAATATTTTTCTTACATTCCTCCAAGCTTAAGAATACTAAGTAAAAATTTGCATGATCATATGTTATGTATTTTTGTGCCAATTAATTTCACTAGAAAATAACAATTAATTAGGATTAAATAGGAAGACCATATTTTAAGTATGCTTACTGTAGGTTTAATATTTTTACTAGCTATAGAATGTCAACAAAAGACTAGCAAAATTGGAATCACAATTTTATCACCTTCCTAGCTCAAGTTATGCAATTTACAAGATATAAACTACTTTAAAAGCACTTATCTTGATCAATTTAATTCTCCTAGAAAATACTCTAAATAGTACATTTCATATTTTTATCAAATAAGACACTTCATGATGAATCCAACAATATTTGGTTCACCGAAATTGGACACTCCTAGCTCTAGATATGAATTTTTTTAAACATGCATTCAAATATGTGAAATAAATAAAAAAATCAAAACATCACACAGGCTGATAGCTAGGGCCCGCGATCAACGGGACCCACCTATCAGCGAGACCAAGACAGGGGACAGCATTGACCGATGAGAACTCATCGACGGCGAGGTCTCCGATAGTAGCGTCTTCACCGTTGCACTCTTCTCACCCCCACGCATCGACTGGTAGGCTTTGTTGGCTCAATGGCTCACCGGAGCAAGCTCGACGACGGCCATGGCGGACGACGGTACACTGACCATCTTCGTTTATGGCACACTCAGGCAAGAATGGCTACTACATCCTAGTGACCTAGCAAAGCTATACGGTGCAGGAGAGGGTTCGAGGTGGCGCCAGCGAGCTTGGCAGCATGCATGGCAGTGCGGCGGCGCATGGAGCACAGCGGTGCTCTCATTGTTCTGGCTAGACAACAGCAAAAGGTGGGTCTCCATCAAGCCACTATCTAGTTCTAGGGTTACTCGACCTAAGACACGATAGAAAGGAGGGAGACGGTGAAAGGGATCGTGACGCCTAAGAAGGGGTGTGAATTATGCAACTTAAAACTCTAGCTATAAACTATGGCCTCTTTTTCTATCCTTAGCAAAAACCTATGCACAATATAAACTATCTAAATATTCAACTACAGTTTTGCTAGTGTGTTGCTATCTCTACCACAAAAAGGAGTTTGCAACCTAGGTTCAAACCTATCAACTAGCCTATCACTAAGCTAGGAAAGTAAAGCACAAACCAAGATTGCAATGTATGCGAAAGCTAAAGAGTAAGGTCAAATCTAATTGGAGCTTAATGTTGGTGGGTGCAACGGCTTCCTTCGGTATGCGAAGACATCTTTTCAACTAAGAAACATGAAAGACATCGAAGATCACACTCATCTCAGGAGGAAGTTGTAACTTGTAGGCAACATTTCCTTTTCGTTCAATAATCTTGTACGGGCCTACATATCTAGGCGCAAGCTTCCTTTTTACTCCAAATCTCTACATTCCCTTCATGGGCGACACTTTTAAGTATACATAGTCTCCCACTTCAAAAGTTAGTGGTCTTCTTCTTTTATCAACATAACTCTTTTGTCTTGATTGAGCTATTTTCATATGCTATTGGATAATGCGCACCTATTCTTTAGCTTTGGTGATAAAGTCAATGCCAAAATATCTTCTTTCTCTAGGCTCAACCCAATTCAAGGGAGTTCTACATTTCCGACCATACAAGGCTTCAAAAGGAGCCATCTTGATGCTCGCTTAATAACTATTGTTGTAGGAAAACTTGGCTAAAGGTAGCCATTTCTCCTATGAACCCTTAGAAGATATAACACAAGCTCTTAACATATCTTTTAAGATTTAGTTCACTCACTTGGTCTATCCCAAAGTTTGTGGATGATATGCTGAACTTCTGATTAGTTTAGTTCTAAAAGCCTGGTGCAAGTGTTCCCAAAAAAGAGCTATAAACTAGGGTCCTCGATCTAAGATTATGGTCCTTGGTACTCCATGTAGTCTCACAATCTGAGAAACATACAACTCAGCGTACTTTCCAGCTAGATACCTTGTGTCAGCTGGTACAAAATGTGCTGACTTGGTGAGTCGATCTACAATGACCCATATGGAATCGTGACCTTGTTGTGTCAGCGGGAGGCCTGTAATAAAGTCCATACTTATTTCCTCCCATTTCTAGCCTAGAATAGGCAATGGCTGAAGTAATCTAGTAGATTTCAAATGAACGACCTTAACTCTACTGCAATTATCACACCTAGCAACATATGCGGCGATCTCTTTCTTCATCTTGGTTCACCAAAAATGGGTTTTTAAATCTTGATACATTTTGCTGCTACCCGGATGGATAGACAACTTGGATGAATGAGCTTCATCTAAAATTTGATTTCTAAGCTCATAGTCTTTTAGTACCACAAGTCGGTCCTCAAACCATAGTACACCTCTTTCATCCAACCTAAAATGCTTGGTTTCTTGTTCTCTCATCTTTCTCTTGATGTAAAATACACCTACATCTGTCTTCTGCAGTTCTATGATTTTGCTCTCTTGACAGTGATATTGTGCAGCACAATAGGATGTAATAAATTAAATCCATTTTCCAACATGGCTTCCAAAGTGTTGCAATGAGATTTCTGACTAAGTGCATCTGCTACAACATTGACTTTTCCTGGATGGTAGTACACTTCCAAATTATAGTAATTAGTCAGCTCTAACCATCTTCACTGCCTCATGTTCAGCTCAGGTTGAGTGAGGATATATTTGAAACTTTTGTGGTCAGTATATATGTGACATACGTTTCCCAACAAGTAATGTCTCCATATCTCCAACGCGTGAACAATTGCTGCAAGCTCTAAATCTTGCGTAGGATAATTGACTTCATGCTTTCTCAACTGTCGAGAAGCATAGGCAATAACTCAGCCTTCTTGCAAGGGCACACACCCCAAATCTATACCCAATGCATCACAGAACACATCGAAAGGCTTTTCAATGTTAAGTTGTGCTAAAACCAAAGCTATAGTTAGCAAAGTCCGTAGGGTGTGAAAAGCAGGTTCACACTCTGGCGTCCAACTAAACTTTTCATCTTTCTAAAGTAGTCTGGTCATGGGCTTAGCTATCTTGGAGAAATCATGAATGAAATGATGATAGTAGCCTGCCAGTCCTAGAAAACTCTAAACTTCATGAACCAAAGTCGGGGCCTTCCAATCCATGACCTCTTGTACTTTGGATGGGTCTACAAAAATTCCATCTTTAGATAAGATGTGACCCAAGAAACGTACTTTGTTCAACCAAAAGTCACACTTGCTAAACTTTGCATATAACTTATGTTCCCTCAATCTAGATAAAACAATTCTCAGATGCTCTGCATGGTATGTCTCATTCTCTGAATAAATCAGGATATCATCGATAAACACAATCATGAACTTGTTGAGCTTGGGCATGAATACCGAATTCATTAAGGACATGAAGTATGCAGGAGCATTCGTCAGTCCAAAAGACATAACCAAATACTCATACAAGTTGTACCTAGTGGAAAAAGCTATTTTAGGTATATCCTCCAGCCTAATCTTAATCTGATGATAGCCTAACCTCAAGTCAATCTTAGAGAATACCTTTGCTTTTGCCAACTAATCGAACAAGATATCGATACGAGGGATAGGATACTTGTTCTTAATGGTTACATCATTAAATGGCCTATAATCCACACACAATCTCAATGACTTATCCTTCTTCTTTACAAATAAAGCTAGACATCCCCATGGAGACAAACTAGGTTGAATGAGACCTTTATCCAACAGTTCTTGTAACAGAATTTTAAGTTCAACTAACTCATTTGGTGGCATGCTATAGGGTCTTCTTGAGATAGGTGTCGTACCTGGCACTAACTCGATCCTAAATTCCACATCATTATCACGTGGTAAACCTGGCAACTCATCTGGAAATACATCAGGAAACTCACAAACCACTAGAATATCACAAAGGGTAGTGGCTTGGATATCACAAGATAAGTTTTAGAGATTAAAACTTTAGGGAAGTGGTACTAGAAAAGCATTACCTCCCTTTAGTTCTCTCAACATAATTGTCCTAGTGCTAGTGTCAATGAGAACCCCATGTCCACTCATCCATTTCATGCCTAAGATCACATATATGGCTAATCCTAGCAATACTATCAGATCCATAGTGTACTCTCTCTTGTATAGAGATGAGCACATCCCTAACTATCTAATTTGTAGAGATAGTAGCCCTAGCTGAACTTATACTATAACCACCCATGTCTACCTCATTATCTTCTAGTCATGCTTAGATGCAAATGCTTGGCTCATAAATGAATGAGAAGCTTCAGAATCAAATAAAAGAATGGCGGGATGTTTGTTAACAAGAAAGATACTAGCGGTGACAATCTCTTCCATGAGAACTTCATCAACAGCTATGTAATGCATGTATCATAGACGTGCCTTGGGATTGAACTACTTCTGATTTCCCTGGTTTTGATTGCTATTCTTCTTGGGATGGGGACACTCCTTGGACCAATGGCCTAATTGATTGTAATTGAAGCATGGTTGATTGCTCCTTGGTCCTATTGAGCTTCCTTGCCCTCCATTCCCCTTAGGTAGGGCAATGGTGAACGCCTTATGAAACACCTTTTGAGGTTGGCTGGCCTAGGCTTTTGGTAGAGGAGGCCTAAACTTATGCGCTGGTGGACGAAACTATGGCCTAGCCACTACTAGAGCTCTGGACTAGAAAGATCCTGAGGCGTCTGCCTCAACTGCTCTTTTGCTACCCTTCACTGCTATGTGTATAATGTTCTGGTTCTCCTAGGTCAAGGCATCACTAATGAACTCGTTGTATGTGGTACACCTCGAGTTGGCCATAGTCTTCATTAGCTTAGTGCCAAGGCCTCTCTTGAAGCTTTCAATCTTCTTTTCCTCTATATCGACGAACCCTAGGGCATAATAGGACAAATTGTTGAAGGCATGCATGTACTATGTAAGGGTCATGGTCCCTTGTGTGAGTCACATGAACTCAGCTGCTTTCATGCGCATTAGCCCTAGGGGAATGTGATGTCCCCTAAAGGCTAACTTGAATTGCTCCCATGTGACCTGAGAGTTGGCAGGTAGAGAGGATAGGAAATGGGTCCACCATATTCTGGCCAGTCCCTACAGTTGATGGAATGCATATTCTGCCTTCTAATGCTCCATAACTCTCAATAGATGGAACTTTTGCTCGATTGTGTTAAGCCATTCATTCTCCTAGAGTGGTTCTTCAGCCACCTTGAAGATAGGAGGCTTGGTGTCAAGGAAATCCTTAAAAGAGGTATATTGATTCGGCTTAGGCCCCTGTTGTTGCTAATAGGCATGAGCGGTATCCTAGGCAATGAGGCATAGTGTCACCTCCATTGTTCTCTGGCTACCTAGGAATTGTGTGAAGAATTCATTCGTAGACGATGATGGCGGTGGTGGTAAGTCACCGTCGTTGCCACCTTGGCTATTGCTGGCTCTAGCATGAGTGCGAGTCATCTACAAAGTTACAACAATAAGGGATTATTGAATGATGTCTGGAGATTGTAGATGAATTGTATAATCATGCCAAACTGAGATTACTAGAGAGAATCTTAAATTCATACAATAAAATAGAGGCATAATAATTCATTCTCGCAACAAGACATCACCACTTTGATCACTTATCGTGCTCGCAGCGTGTCAACATGCATGTCATAATCCACCAGTAAAACAAAACTATAATTTCATTAAAGTTCAACCCATAGTGAAATGACATGCAAAGGGCCAATATTACATGGAAGTCAAATCATGAATACCACACTTCAAGCTACAAGTCTATTACATAACTAACAGGGATACATCTAGTGCTTGAACTAGTCACTAGGTGACTCTAATTTTTAGCATGCTCATTATCGAGGTTGGAGATAGGATCATCCTCATCCTCTAGATCCACTTCTTCTTCCTCCCAACCATCATCCTCGACCAACATCTCTAGATCTTCTTCTTCCTCACCAAGGATCAGGTGCAGTTGGTTGTTCAGGAAATACACCTCGTGCTGAAGATCAACCACCATGTTCTGGGTCTGTGCAAGCTACTGGTCCCACTCAATACGGTCCTATTGTACGCTAAGGTTGGGTTCTATCTCATTCTGCTTCTGCCATAGCTGCACGGTTGTTTGCAATGATCCATTGGCATGTAGCTATGAATGCCTCGGCATGGGCAGCCTCCAGCTAGTCCCGTAGTCCTACTAGCACTGCCTGATCATCCATTTTTGCCTCTTGGATGGCAGCCCTCTACTGATCAACTTTCTCCATTTGGGTATGGAGATTTCCCAAAGCTACATAAGCTTGATCAATTTCCCATCAAGCCTCACTTGTTGCCTTCTTGTGCTTGCGCAAACACTTCTTTAGCTTACACTGTGTAGCTTCAGCTCTCATGAGCTTATCCATGCAAGTGGTATAGGACACCTGCCGGAAGTCCCTGGTGTCCTGACGAGTATGAAATATCTTCATCACTGCAAACATTGCGCTCATAGTGGGACTAGAACTATCTGCCCGCCCATCCTGGTCTCGGATCAACGCATTATTGTTGTCCTGTGCCCATACTGTTGTGGATGGATCCACCTAAGGAAAAGTACCAGTGGCACTGCCACAAGCTCATCCCCATGCTACTGACAAATCTAACTCAGCATCTCAAAAGCCACTACTTGGGCAGCCTCCCAAGGAGTTCTTCCTTCCAATTCTGCCCTCCATTCCTGCCAGAAAGGTGCTTGGTTATGAGCTGGTATGGTCAGTTGTACTTCATACCATGGTTGTCCCTCTAGGTATACTTCATTCTAGTAATAGAGGGGTGGTTCATCATACCCCGCATAATGCAAGACTCTCCAAAGTAGGGCAGGAGTACCAAACATCAATAGGAAATTCTCACTTCTAGCCGGTGCTGCCATATGTACCAACAACATGGTGCAACTCTCATGAGACAACGTCATAAGGGATAAGAGTTACATAACCAAGTAAGAGATTTATAAGGGGAGGAATAATGCAAGTATGTATAATGAAGATTTGTCATGATGCATGTATGTTTTGTACGTCCTCAAAACTTAGGAAAATTAAAACTTCTAATGGCATACACGGTGGCATACATATGTTATCTCATATACAACATAACTAGTCGGGCTACACATTTCGCTGTTAGTGTACCTGCACAAGAATTTAATTTCAGCCCAACCCCATAATTATATATGTAGAATGTAAATCTGGGCTCTAGGTGGCAATCTAAATACTTCCATATATATACCCATATATATATATACTTCCATATCAAAGCTACATGAAGGAAAATACGTCTGATATATACATATAAATATGCATATACAGTCGTATCAAAGCTAACCCATAATTAAATACTTCCATATATATATGAGGCATATATACACTTCAGTATCAAAGCTAACTCTCCCCATAAACCGCATGCTCACATCTTGCGGTCATACCACTGTGATGATGATTGGCATCTTACCTTGGGCATAGAGGCATTTGATCCATACATTACCACTCAAGTGAATGGCATCCATACAATAGCACGCCATATGGACGATGAAATCAAAAACCCCAAAGTTAGTACTTAATTAGCCACCTAAAGTCCTTAACTAGGCATAAAGGAAGTGATCACTAGCAGACTTTAGATTCAACTCTAGGTTTTAAACACCTATATATATAGCTATAAGTTGCTAAAAACTAGTTTTGGAAAACAAAAACCTTTGTTTTAAATACACATGTGGCAATTAATGTTGAATCTTGCTCTAATGCCAGCTATAGCAGAAGCGACCAATTTATAAGAGCACAAATACAATGGCAGCCCACAAGCAGTCGCTCTGTCATACTTGAGCCCATATAAACCTAGTAGTCCATCAAGTACCACAAAGGGTCTCGATTAACCATCAACATACAACCAAGATCGTACATGATTCAACATACATGTCACACATTACATAAGGTTCACAAATATAGTTCATCCATCAGAGTACGAATTAAGGTTATTACAAACCAAGTTCAAGTAAAATAGTAGCGGAAGCAATTTAATGTTTGAAACTAACATCTACCATCACTGTTTAAACATAGTGCCATCCCACGATCACACTTCCACAAAAGCATATAAGAAGGATTAATAAGAGATGCCTACCTAGGGCTCACTTCTCGTCCATGGTAGGACATAAGCAGTTCTTGCAATAGCTATGATACACTGTACCATCTGCAACAATGGGATTAAAACCCTGAGTATAAGAAGGTACTTAGCTTGACTTACCCGTCATAAACCAAAAAATAAAGTGACTCCAAGGATTATGTACAGCTTCATAAGTGGACATAGCTTGACAATATTTTGCATAAAAAGCGACTAATTTGGTTTTACAATTATAATTCGGTCATCAAGTTAATTATAGCTATTCATATCTAAATTAGCAACTAACCTATGCTAAACATGTGGTATATCAATTATAGCATACAATAGTAACCATAGCCGGTGGAGTAATTCCATGTTCATCCGAACCATCATATTCCATAACACAGTTACTATGTTGGGACTAGCCAAGTTTCTCACTGTTCGGGAGAGACAGCGATTCAAATCGATTTTAACCAGCTAGGAATTTATTCCTAACACAAACCCAGGCAGACCAGCTCAACGATCACCTTAGGTCACCTTTGGTACAACTCAGGTACACATTTCGTGGGTTCAACCAGCGCCGCACAATCAGGGACAACTAGTTGCTAGGACAATCAGGACTACCCTATCCTTGGGATCATGTCTGGCTCCTTGCTCATCCTTACTACCATCTAGAGTTTGCACTTTTATAGAATGAGGCCCAAACTAAGTGGAGCTACTCGACTTCATGGTCGAAACGAGTTTTCTGGCCAGCTAAGTGAGAGGCATGCGTTCAATCTTGTTAGAAGCGCCAACAATGGTACGATCCTTAATCGGCACAGATAGAATCACATGGGTCAACCTACACAAAGACTTCGCCTGGCCTCCATTTACATTACCCCAAGGTTGTAACACCCTAGGTGTTAGCCTTGCATAACTTGACTTGCATAGCATGAGCATGATCATCAAGCATTCATAAACAAGCATTTACAATTGAAACATTGGATTGAAACATATGCAACATTTGCTTGTTATTGCATGTTTCCTTGTACATATGCAAATGATCATGAGTGTAAATATGTACTTGGTGGATGTGAGTCACAAAAACATTTAACAACACATGGGTTAGCAAATAGGACATTGTTCATGAAGGTCACCTTTCATGACCAAACACTTAAGATTTCATGTGTTAACCTAGATAGCACTATGTGTGACTAATACATGAAATGATTGTATGACCTTGCAAATAGCTTAAACATGTTTAGAGTATCTTTATGAACAACTTTGATATTCATGGTTCGGGGTAATTAGGTCATTAAGCCCTAGTTTGAAGTGTATCATCATTTAAATGTGACATGTTTGACCAAGTTTGAACTATGTGTTAGAGACCTTACATGGAGGAGGTCACTAAAGGAAAGTTGTAGTGTTTGGCAAAAGGAACAACTTTTATTTTTGGGTCATTGATTGGTTTAGCTCCTAACATGCTTGAATTTGCATCACAAAAATCAGCAAATTCACCTTTTCAACACTTATCAAAAATTTTCTAAGTTCTTTTAACTGACCGACTGACAAGCCAACTTTGCGATGGTGTAACTCGGTTTCAGTTGGGAATCAGCACAAGATCCTTGAACAAGAATTGGAGCTGGTACATAGGTCTACCATTTCGGTTTAGAGTGTTTGCATGTTGGAGCCATGGATTAGCAGATACATCGCCATGTAAACCCGCTGTCAGGCTGATCCTCACGCGACTGAACCGACTAAATCGGTTGATTCAGTGGCCGACCGGCCAATAGGTGTGGCTCACCGTGTGGTGGCCAGCCATGGCCATGCGCCCCATCTGGCAGCCGTACGCCGGCGTCAGGCCCGCTCGTCAGGCATCACCGGCCATCAAGCCACCAGCAACGCGTATAAGTCGCCACTGAGCCGACCGTCTGCTCCCACTCGCCTCCTTGCGCTTCCTTGCTCACCGCGCTCACCATCGCCGTCGTTGATGCTCCGCCGAGCTTGCCTGCGCTCATCGCCGCCCCATTCGCCAATCGGTCGCGCTTACAGCTACGCCTCCACCTTCCCCACCGTTTCCACCTGGCAGCGCCCACGATTTGCCTTTGGTAAGCCGTGTTTAGCGTTGCACCGTCGTGGGTACGCCCTCGCCGGAGTGCTGCCATGGCCGTGCCTCGTCGGAACCGCTTCAGCCGTCTAGGTCGCGTAGTCACAGTCGTAGAGTCTCTGTAGTCCTATAGATCACGTCACTTGACTTCGCTGTGGCCGGAGACAGTCGACACACGCTGTGCAGCGCCACTGTGCCACCATGGCCAACGTCGTCGCCCTTCACACCGGTCATCCGCCCACCTAGGTACTCCAACATGTGCGCCCGGTCGAGTAGGTCATGCCATGATGATGTCACCGCCGGCGAACTCCATCGATGAGCCATGGCCGCGCAAGCTCGCGCAGCGCCGCCTGCTCTGTTCTTGTTTCACTGACGTGTGGGGTCACTGACCAGTGGGTCCCGCTTGCCAGTGACATCAGGACAGAAAGCTTGCTCATTTATTTCATGTTCCATATGTATCTTCAAAAATAGATAAGTGGAGTTGTGTAGATCCAAATCTATTGGTTCAAATTTTGTTAGGATCCAGATGAAGTGTAGTATTTATGAAAAATATTATATTAGCAAGTTTAGTAGAAATTTTGGACAATTTAAATGGAAATTTGAAATGTGTTTTTGAATGCATGTAAACTTGTTTATTTTATATCTAGAGTTCCTGTGCTCCAAAAATTATGAAATTTTTGTTGTAAGCTGTTCTTGACATGTATAATCTGCGGTAAAAGTTTGAGGGTCAGTGCATGTAAAGATTTGTAGTTATAGATTTTCCTTTTATAATTAAGAGATCCTTGTATGAATTTTTATAAATTATTTAGGAATCCATTATTCATGAAATTTGTTGGAGCATATCCTAGTACCATATGGATGCTAAGAAAAATAGGAAATCTATTGCTTGACAATTTTCACTAGGGTTTTCTATATTTGCTATTGTAAGCCTTTCTGTCTTGTTATTTTTGTATAGAATGTTTTACTATATAAAATGGCATGAAACTTTTGCAGTAGTCTTTTGGTAGCATTAGTAAGGCACTGTAAATTTTTGAGAATTTATGAAGTACATCTAGTATATGTTGGTTATTTAACCTAAGTATCTAAATAAAATAATAAAGTCATTTAAAGAAATAGTTTGGGCTTCACCATTAGGTTTTCTTTAGTGTATTTGGTATGCTTAAACTATTGGTAGACTTTGTGTTGTCAAACTTTGAATAATTACAAGAAGTAGAAGTATTGTTACTTTATAATGCGAATTGGAATAGTTTTCGGATAGATTCTGGAGTTTGATAAGTTGCATGATAAAAATGATGTTTACTATAAAAATGGTTAATAACAAAGTTGTAGATAACTTCATCATATGTCTTGTGTTAAAATTTCAGGACCATAGGTCAAACGGTTTAGGAGTTACAGCTGTTTAAAATTAGCATTTTCTGAATTTGCTTGCTCTCTGGAATTTCTGGACAGCACCGATATGATTGTCTGTTTTGGCTAAGATAAGTTGTGAATTAGCTTTTATGAATTAAATAAGAGTTGTAGGTAATTTTATAGGCATTCCATAAAGTCCAGGTTCACTGCATTTGGATAATTAGAACTCCTGTTATGAGTAAAACAAGTAGCTGCTGTTTGTGAAATAGTAGATGCATTGTTGAAGTAATTAATTACATAATCAAGAAGAGATATGCACCTACTCAGTAAACGTGATATAGTTGTTGTTACTTAAACAACATGCTGTTAAGAATATTTGCAAGAATGCATTCTTCATGTATCATCACACCACACTTGTTAACATATTTGCATTCGTAATATCTTATGCCATATTCATGCATCTAGGATCGGAGGAAGAAATAACGTTGCTGGAATTCAATGAAGTAGAGGAAGGGGACCAGCAGGAGAATCCTCAAGACGCAGCTCCTGAAGGCGAGGAGTAGAACCCTAAAGAGCTTCCGGAGTGCCCTGATCACCGTCCCACGTCCTTTCTGAAAGGCAAGCCCCGGAGCATTTTAAGTCTCCCAGTATTTTACAAATGATTACTTAAGTACTTATGATTGATGCATTAGGTTATAAGAGTTGAATGGAACCACTTGATGCATATAAATTCCTTGTCCAAATATTACACCTTTAACCGGTATAGGTCCAGGATCGAATATATGCTTAGCCATGCTTAGACCGGTAGAAGTCGGGTGATGTCTGTCACCTGCGAGATATAGGTGGATACCGGAGCACGGTTGGCTATATTTGCTATCGTGGAACAGAACCATGGGGTAAAAGAAAATCGAGGCTGGGTGGAGTCTATGCGTAGGATGACTCATGTGATTCCATCTGAGCCGATTAAGGACCGTACCATTGTTGGCGCTTCTGACAAGATTGAACACATGCCTATCACTTAGCTGGCCGGATAACTCGTTCTGACCGCGAAGCCGAGTAGCTCAACTCAGGTCGGGACCCGTTCTGTTGTGTGCTCCTTGCGAGGGGCGATTAGACTAAGGCCAAGGGCAGGCTAGGCCTAAACGTCCTGGCATCTGGTGTCCCAGATTGTGCGGCGCGGTACAAACCCACGAAATGTGTACCTGAGTTGTATCAAAGGTGACCTAAGGCTGCCTTCGCGTGGTATGCCTGGGTTTGTGTTAGGAATAAATTCCCAGCTTGTTGAAATTGATTCGAATCGCCGTCTCTCCCGGATAGTGAGAAACTTGGCTAGTCCCAACATCGTAGTAACTGTGTTATGGAACATGATGGTTTGAATAAATATGGAATTACAATACCTGCTATGGTTACTATTATATGCTTTTAAATTGATATACCACATGTTTGGCACATGATAGTTGCTAATCTAGAGATGGATATTTATAATTAACTTGATAAAGGAATCATAATTGTACGCTAAGTCAATTGCTTTTACGCAAAATGTTGCCAAGCTATCTCCACTTATATAGCCTTGCATAATCCTTGGAGTCATTTTATTTCTGGTTTATGACGGGTAAGTCTAGCTGAGTACCTTCTCGTACTCAAGGTTTTATTTCCCATTGTTGTAGATGGCACTGTGTATCATGGTTATTGCAAGAGTTGCTTCTATCCCGCCATGGATGAGGAGTAAGCCTTAGGCAGGCTTCTTTATTAATCCCTATCTTTGCTTTTGTAGACCGTGATCCTACTTGGCACTGTATCAAACTATGTTGGAAACTTCATTTTTGAACTTAATTGCTTCCGCTTTATCTATCGAACTCGGTTTGTAATAACTTTTATTCATACTCTGATGATGAAAATGTATCTATGAACTTTATGTAATATGTGGCATGTATGTTGAATCATGTACGATCTTGGTTGTTGTAAATCGTTTATCGAGACCCGTCGTGGTACTCGACGGACTACTGGGTTTATATGGGTTCAAGTATGACAGTGCGACCGCTTGCGGGCTACCATTGTACTTGTACTCTTATAAATTGGTCGGTTCTGCGACAGCTGGCATCAGAGCAAGATTCAACGTTAATTGTCACATGTGTATTTAAAACAAAAGTTTTTGTTTTCCAAAGACCCTTCTCTAGCAACTAATAGTTATATTAATAGGTAATTGAAATCTAAAGTGTGCCAATGATCACTTCCCTTATGCCCAAATTAAGGACTATTAGGTGGCTATTTAAGTACTAACATGGGGGTTTTTACTTCGTCGTCCATACGGCATGCTATTGTATGGATGCCATTCACTTGAATGGTAATGTATGGATCAAATGCCTCTACGCTAAGGTAAGATGATGAGAGTATGACCGCAAGATGTGAGCATGCGGTCGGGGAGAGTTAGCTTTGGTATGGCTATGTATGCATGCTTGCATGTGTATATGGTACGTATTTAATTGTGGGTTTAGATTATTATCGGGTAGCTTGATACGGAAGTATATGTATGGGTATACATATATGGAAGTATTTAAATTACATTATGCATATTTCATTATGGGTTTGGGCTAAAATGAAATTCTTATGTAGGTACACTAACAACAAAACGTGTAGCTTGACTAGTTACGCTATATATGAGAGAACGTGTGTATGCCACCGTGTCTACCGTTAGAAACAAATTTTTCCTAAGTTTGTGAGGACGTATGGAACTAGCATGCATCATGATAATTACCATTCACATAATTACATTGTTCCTCCCCTTATAAATTTCTTACTCGGTTATGTAACTCTTATCCTTTATGGCCTTGTCTCACAAAATGTATGTATTGATGGCACAGATGGCAGCACCCATCGGATGTGTACACTAGCCGGGTGTACCTAGCATTTTCTTAAGCATACCCCACGTTGTGTGTGTTGTGTGTGTGACAGGTGGGTCCCATGCTAGCGTTAGCAGTGATGGCGGCGTCAACGTTAAGGGCGTGGGCCTATGTGTCAGTGAGAGATGGAGGGAGAGAGAAGATGGACTAGGACGGAGGGGGACGGTGACACTGTTCCCTTCTAGTCCCACCTGGTTGGGGCAAAGAAGAGGGGGAGAGGGGGACGGTGACAATTGGCGATGACCGTGTCGATGACAAAACAGGGGAGGGGAGCAGGGCTCGCCAGAGCGGCTCACACCGGCTATGTTGGCCCTCGGGAGAGGTGGTTGAGGGGTGGATAGGGTCCATTGGGGCAAGCCGTGGCCAGTTTCATGGTCGTCGTCGGCAGCGGGTGCCTATGGTGGTGGTGGCGGCTTGCCGGTGTGGTTGCAGTGGCGCCATGCTCTAAACTCAGCCATAGTGGCACTATCCTAACTATCTATCTATGTATATGTGGAAAGGGACAAGAGGGGAGTGGAGTGGGGGTGATGGGTGCTCCGAGGTGGCTTCGCCGATGATGGCCGACGGCCATGGTGGCTCGGCAGAGTGGGCTCACGTGGGCAATGCTACATAGAGGCCTACACTACCTAATACCTAATGCAAAAGAAAAGGGGAGGGCTCAGGGACTCACTGGTCACTCCAATCAGCCAGAGACGCAGCGAAGAGGAAGGAAGGAGTAGGTGACACTAATGGCGCCGGCGAACTCATGAAATGGGGAAAATGTGAAAGGAGGGTAAGGAGGAGGGGAAGGGTGAAAGCTCTAGTTTGGTTTTGGTTAATTGATGAAACCCTAAGTGCTAACCTAGTTTATCAAAGTGATTATGAGATAGGTAGCACTACTCCAAGTGATGAAGCAATGGCGAAGATCATGACGATGGTGATGGCATGGTGATGATCAAATGCTTGAACTTGGAAAAGAAGAAAGAGAAAAACAAAAGGCTCAAGGCAAAGGTATAAACAATAGGAGCCATTTTGTTTTGGTGATCAAGACACTTAGCGAGTGTGATCACATTTAGGATTGATAGCCGTACTATTAAGAGGGGTGAAACTCGTATCGGAATGCGGTTATCAACGTGCCACTAGATGCTCTAACTCATTGCATATGCATTTAGGGTCTAGTGGAGTGCTAACACCCTTGAAAATGTTTGTGAAAATACACTAACACATGTGCACAAGGTGATACACTTGGTGGTTGGCACATTTGATCAAGGGTGGTGAAGTTTAGGTGCAAGGGTAAGAAACTCCACCGGCACCCTAGACAGAAAAGATGGAGGTCACTATAAG
Organism: Miscanthus floridulus; assembly: GCF_019320115.1. Classification (NCBI taxonomy): domain Eukaryota; kingdom Viridiplantae; phylum Streptophyta; class Magnoliopsida; order Poales; family Poaceae; genus Miscanthus; species Miscanthus floridulus. The sequence continues at coordinate 35,050,125 of NC_089590.1, read as the reverse complement.
TGACCGGACGCTGGTCTCTGTTGGACCGGTGCGTCTAGTCGGTTGTAGTAGTGAGTGCGCATTTCGGTCTTCGAACAGACGATGGCGCTAAAAGTGACTGGACGCTGGTAGGGTGCGTCCGATCAGTGCTGACGTACACTGACATGGGGCACACAGAAGAGACATTGAGTGACCGGACGCTGGGTGAGTCCGGTCGAGCATGACCGGACGCGTCTGATCATGAAAATTCACATTTGGAACCTTACTAAAAATGACCGGACACTATGGTCTAGTGTCCGGTCACTTTCTAACTGACGCGTCCGTTCATCACTTGACCGTTGAAATAAGATGATCGGCATTTGAAGTTGATGACACGTGGCGCACATCGCACGACCAGACGTTGAGGTCCAGCGTCCGGTCAATATGACCGGAGCGTCCGGTCGGCCCGTGTTTAGTGTAGTGAAGGGGTACAACGGCTCTATTTTGTGGGAGCTTCTATTTAAGCCCCATGGCCAGCTCAAGCTCACTCTCTTACACATTTTCATTGACATAACAACCTTGTGAGCTTAGCCAAAACCCTCCCACTCATCTCCATCATTGATCCATCATCTTTGTGAGATTGGGAGAGAATCCAAGTGCATTGCTTGAGTGATTACATCTAGAGGCACTTGGTATTCGTGTTGCACTACAGATTTCGCTTGTTACTCTTGGTGGTTGCCACAACCTAGACGGCTCGGTGCAGCGGTGGAGGATCGGCATGAGTTGGTGATTGTTTGTGGCCGTCTCCGGTGATTGTGAGGGCAGTTGTACCTTCCCCGGCGGAGTGTCGAAAGATAACTCTAGTAAATTGCTTGTGTCATTGAGTTACCTCACTTGTGGGTAGCTTCTTGCGGTGTCCAATCGTGTGGATGAGGTTTGTGAAACACCTCTTAGCCACCGAACCACCAAGTGTTGGTCGACACAACGGGGATGTAGCGTGTTGGCAAGCACATGAACCTCGGGAGAAAATCAATTGTCTCTTGTCTTTGGGATTCTCCTGATGATTGGCTATATATTCATCTTGTGATTGGTTCATCCCCTACACAGCGGTATAATCACCCTACTCACTTATTTACATTCTTACAAACTAGTTGATACAAGCTCTTTAGTGTAATTAGAATTGAGAGCTTGCTTTATTATTTACATTCATCTAGTTGAGCTCTTTAGAGTAGCAAGATTGAGAGCTCTTAGTGAGTAGTTACATAGCAAGTTTGTGTGCCTAAGTAATCATTGCAACTAGAATTGTTGATAGGTGGCTTACAACCTTTGTAGAGCTAGAGCAAGTTTGCATTACACTATTTATCATACTAATCAAATTACTCTAGTTGATTTGTAGATTTTTAAATAGGCTATTCACCCCCCCCCCTCTAGCCATATTAGAACCTTTCAAAGGGGAAGAAGAGGGGAGATGGGGTGTTCCCGCCCGTGGCGGAGCTAATGGTGGAGAGGGCAAGGCGAGAGCGTCACCGACTGGGCAACTCTGGTGGATCTACATGGCGGCGACCATGGTGCTATTTTTGACGCGTTCATAGTGCAGGGGAAGAGGGAGGAGAGGACAAGAGAGGTTTGTCATGGGGTCCCGCTGACCTTCGCTGGCACCGGTGTGGCACTGGCGAGCGTTGACAACACGGTGGGACCGCATACGGCTTGTCGGCTCATGGTGGATGACAAAGCTGATAGGCTGGCCTAGGGCGTCGGTGGGAGAGAATGGGAGAAGGGGTGAGCGGGTGAGGCCAGGCCAAGCTGGGCCATAGCTTGCTGGGCTGGCTCGCTTGCGGGAGAGAGGGGGAAGTGGAAGGGCTGGGCTGCGGCTATGGGCCGAAAAGGAGGGAGGGGAGCAAATGAACCCAAGTGGCTTTTCCTATTTTTAATTCCCTTTTCTATTTCCTATCTCTTATATGTATATGTTTGAATGATTTAAAATTCAAATTTGAATGCATGAGTGTGTAAAAGGGTGCCACCATAAGTTCAACAAGCCAAACAAACATTCAAAAACAAAGTTGCACACCTAAGGTTTTATGTTCCTATGTGGTTTTATTTGTTAAAATTTTTTAGGTTGGTTATATATATTATTTCCTATGCAAATTTTAAAAAGTTCAAATTTTTAGTGGTTTTTAAAACTAGGACAAATTTTAGGGGGTCACACTTTTGGACTATGTAATGCTCTAGCTTCTTTCCAAAGATACATGATGTCTATATTTTCTAAAATGATTGAAGAAATCATGGAAGTTTTCATGGATGACTTTTTTGTTTATGAAAAACTTTTTTATGATTGTCTTGAAAATTTAGACAAGGTTTCGCAAAGATGTCAAGAAAAGCACTTAGTCCTTAATTGGGAAAAATGTCATTTCATGGTTAGAGAAGGCATAGTGCTTGGACACTTAGTGTCCGAACAAGGAATTGAGGTAGATAGAGCTAAAATAGAAGTAATTGAACAGTTACCTCCTCCCATAAATATTAGAGGGATCCATAGTTTTCTTGGTCATGTGGGGTTTTACCGCCGCTTTATAAAAGATTTTTCACACATTGCTAGACCGCTCACAAACCTTTCGGCCAAGGATGTCCCCTTTGAATTTGATGATGCATGTTTAAACTCTTTTGAAATTTTGAAGAAAGCATTCATCTCTGCACTAATCATTCAACCACCTGATTGGTCTTTACCTTTTGAAATTATGTGTAATGCAAGTGATTATGTTGTGGTGGCAGTTTTGGGTCAAACAAAAGATAAAAAGCATCATGCAATTGCTTATGCTAGCAAAACTTTAACAAGACCTCAACTTAATTATGCAACAACTGAAAAAGAGCTCCTGGCTATTGTTTTTTCCATTGACAAATTTAGGTCTTACTTAGTAGGAGCTAAGATGAATGTTTACACTAATCATGCTACTTTGAAATACCTCCTATTGGGGATTTGACTTCACTAGAGAACACAACACCGAAACTTCAAAGTTTACCATCAAAATTTTATGTCAAAGTTCTCTTGCAGGATTCAAGAGCGAAGGAGAAATTTTGACTTTGCTCAAAATAAGAAAAAGTGGTGTTGGGGATTTGACTTCATTGGAAAACTCAGGCCCAGAACTTTGGAGTTATATCTACAAGTTCTGTAACAAAGTTTGCCTATAGGAAAGCAAAAAGCAAAGATGATGTTTTGACTTCGCTCAAGTAGATTTAACTTCGCTGTAGATAAAGAGAAGATTGGAACAGGCTAGATGCAAAGAAAAGATTTTGACTTTGCTTGACAAGTGAAGTGAGAAGAAGACAATGCAAGAATTGGTAAAGTCTGAAGACAACGTCTTCAGAAAGATTGGCAAGTACAAGTTGAAGAATAAAGCCTAGAATAGTGAAAAAGATAACTTTGCCTCTAAAGTTTAAAGGGGTTGTATGGATTAAAGAGAGGGGTAAAATGGTCATCTGTATGTAGATACGAAGGCTAGGACCTCTATCAATACACCCTCTGGCAAGTACAGTACAGGGAAGAAATGAATACAACTTTGGCGTTTGTGTGATTGTTTTACCCAACACCTCCTCGCTAAGAAAGATGCTAAACCTATGCTTATAAGATGGATTTTGTTACTCCAAGAATTTGACCTAGAAATAAAAGATAAAAAGGGAGTAGAAAACTCTATTGCCGATGATTTGTCTAGAATGTAATTTGAGAATCCATAGGAATTGCCCATCAACGATTCTCTATAGGACAACATGCTTTTCAAGATCACAAGATCTGACCCCTGTACGCGAATGCTATCAATTTTATTATTGCAGGTTATGTACCAGTAGGGGAGAATAAAAGGAAGCTCATATACGAAAGTCGTGTCCACATATGGGATAAACCATACCTCTACAGAGTCTGCTTTGATGGCCTACTCAGGAGAAGTGTACCGTCAGAAGAAGGCATCAAGATCATAGAATGATACCACTCATCACCATGTGGAGGACACTATGGTGCATTCCATACTCATGCAAAGATCTAGCAAAGTGGATTTTTTGGCCAACCATGTATGAATACACAAAAGACATTATTCAGAGATGTGGTTCATGTCAGAGGCACGAAAACATCAATTCAAGAGATGCCATGCCACTCACCAACAACCTCAAGATAGAACTTTTTGATGTATGGGGTATCAACTATATGGGGCCATTTCCAAAGTCAAAGAACTATGAGTACATCTTGGTGGCAATTGACTATATTTCCAAATAGATCAAAGCCATGCCATGTAAAGCTGCTGATGCCAAGAGCTCCAAGAGGATGTTTGAGGAAATAATATTTCTATGCTTCGATGTTCCAAGAATGGTGATTAGTGATGGAGGCACCCACTTCATTGATAAGAATTTTTGCAATTACTTATCAAGACATGGGATCTGTCACAACATCGTAACTCCATATCACCCTCAAACAAGTGGCCAAGCAAAAACATCAAACAAACAAATTAAGAACATTCTACAAAAGACAGTCAATGAGATGGGGACTGCATGGAAGGACATATTACCCGATGCATTATGGGCTTATAGAACAACCTATAAAACACCTCTTGGAATGTCACCATATCAACTTGTCTATGGGAAGACATGTCATCTACCCGTTGAGCTAGAATTCAAGGCACATTGGGCCATCAAGTGATGGAACATGGACTTGGAAGCTGCAGGAACAAAAAGAAAGATGCAACTCTCTAAGCTTGAAGAATGGTGTGAAAAAGCATATCACAATGCCAAGATATACAAGGAGAGAACAAAGAGATGGCATGACAAAAGGATCAAGAAGAAGGAGTTCGCCCTAGGAGATAAAGTATTACTTTTTAGATCATGGGTGAAGTTATTCGGGCACGGAAAACTTCAGAGCAAATGGGAAGGACCATTCAAAGTCATAAGCACCTCGTCACATGGAGCGGTAACACTTCAAAATAACGAAGGTAAACAGGAAACAAGTGTGGGGGAAGGACACGTCAACAACAAATGAGATCCAATCGTGAATTCATGAATTTCATAAAGTAATGAAGCAAGGACCACGCATGACAAAGATGGACCCAAACGAGTCACTGGGTGGGCCGCCCAACCTCCTCTATGGACCGACCGGCCTAGCCCAAGACCACCTCACATTGCGCTTCATCCATAGTCAGGTTTGTGTCTCGTACGTTCTATTTTTATCTCTATCTTTCTATTTTGAACAGAATTGGAAATCCATTGATAAGCAACTTTAATAACATGAGAGAAGATTATTTCAGTCATGACTTAAGGAAAGATTCACATAACACTTTTCCTAGAAGTATTGCTACTATTGGGAACTTAATGATAGGGACCTCGTGTTACTTAAGCTGTTGTGGAATGAGATATAGTAGAATAATGAGAACCTAATTCTTGATGTCTTGTTATTGGAGAATTTTATTTCAAAAAGTTAAATATATAACTATATCTCTCCTTTATGGTAAAACAATGTCCAACTAGACCCATATATGATATATATATTAGGAAAACGTTCTACATATACTGCTTGCTACTACATTGAGTTTGGTCAAACCTTGTGACCCTTGTTGAGAAACGTATCATGCTCCTAAGATCAAGATCACGTACACACCACATATATGTGTTGCTCCTACACAAGGAGTACGCAAAGACATGCTTTCCATCCACTCATAAAATGTTCTACTCCTACATTGGGGGTAGACAAAAAATACGTTTGTTAGGATTCCACCAAATAAATATTCCAAGTTCTTGTTAATATCTCTCTTGAAAAGTTCAATTGCAGAAAAGAGACATGGGCTATGCAAAAGTAAAAGAAAAAAGAAGAAGATGTTGAAAAAATGGATACAAAAGTGTCCAAAATATTGAAAAGAATGGGTACAAAGATGCCCGCCATAAAAAAAGTGAGAGAGAATAAAAAAAGAGAGATAGCCCCTGTTCTCTCGCAAAAGTGTTTTAAAGTCTCAACAAGAAAGGTATGTTTCAATGAGCATAATAAAATTAGGTTGGCCACCATAATACATCCACACACATGCACTTCTTGATCTAAGAGTATGATATTTTTCTCCTTGGATCCTTGTTTTGACTTTACAATATATGCAATGCAAGTATGTTCTTAAATTTATTCCTACCCGGGCTCCACATAAACCTTGAGGTAAAAAGAAGGTAAAGCTATCTATGCCTTGGTAATGATCTAGAAATACTGCATATATTAAGTGATTTGAGAGTACCACAAAAGGAGAAGGCAAGCTATGTTTTGTTTTCAAAATTCTAAAATGTTTCTCCAGTTGACTTGACGAAAGGAAGTTGGTGATCTGTTTCAAGCTGTTCCGTTCTTCAACTGCCCAAAGTTTCATGGTGGACACTTTGAATCCTGCAGAGCATGCATGACTAGGAATTATTTTATGTTGACGTCTTGTCCCAAGGTTATGTCTAAAGTAATCCATCATTTTATCGAGGATGAGTAAAAACCTAAGTGTGGGGGAGCTTGTTGACGGTAGTTAATGTTAATCATAAACCGTCAATATATCCTACATATATGATTAAAATGGATCACCAACATAGGTCTAGGGATTTGAACTAACAAATTCCACAAGTTTTGGTGATTTCATGACTCTAGAAGGATTTAATCAGAAAACTGTCAAGGTGGACCTATTCGTCAGAGCAAATCATGTTTATCTGTGACGAAACCGATTTGAGAAGACTCTAGAACAATCCAGAAGACAATACACCTAGACCTGACCCCTGATGTTAGGGTGTGGGGCCAGCTGGCCCCACCTACAGGGCGACCAGCCTATGGGGCTCACTTGGTAGCCCCTCCTTTGTACGTCGGTTCTCCACTGCCTTAAAGATTCAATCTACGCCATTGCTCAAGGTTGGTTTGATTCGAGGGTCTAGATTTGACGTTGTCATGGATTCATGGGCCCATAGGACCCCTGGTGCCCCCTATAAAGGGCACCCCCTACCTTCTCCAGCAGAGCCATCCAGAAACCCTAATTTTGCATCCTCATCATTAGGATCAGAGCCTGCAATCAAGAGAAGATTAGACCTTCATGATAGGATCTATTCTTTGTAAATAGAAATAGTGAGATAGAGAGTGAGGGAAGATTTGGAGGAAGTGCCGGTCTATCGATGCTCACTCTACAGCTTGTACCTTGGCGGAGTCAAGTTCTACTTGACCTTGCTTTTGAGATTTATCTAGTAATCAACTTCTATTTCAAGTAAGTGTTGTGTTTATATTGTTCATTAGATTTGTGACTCTTTTGAGTGCTTTAATCTATTAGCTCTAGGTTAAAGTAGTAATTGTTAAGTGTAAGCGTGATGCTTAGACTTTGGTTACTCGTGGATGTACCCTATATTCTGGATCGGTGGTAGATCGCGAGAGTGACACTTGTTGAGTCCTTTGTAGTTCACCTCCCGTCTGTAGGCCAAGCAGGACACGGTTGCAACGGAAAGCATCCTATGTTGGTGTCTTTCCTTAGTAATGTCCCTAGTTGAACAATAGAAGACATAGCTTACCCAAGTTAGAATTAGAGAACCTTAGTGATCCCCTCTACGCTCCTGTTTATCTTAAGCCTTGTTGCTACTCCTGATTAAGTTAGACTTTGTATCTCACACACGTTTCCTTGAGTTCGATATTCTGGAATACATTCTGGTGAAGTGCTACATCGGTATCCATGCGCTTGTGCATTGATCTGTGTGCATCTAAAATATACGAATAGTAAGCATTTCTCAAGGCTACAACCTAGGCATTGGGGACACTTCCTGAAATGGGCGCTCTCTCTGCAATTATTTGGAGTGCGCACATGAGCACACATGACGGGTGTAGCTCCTGAGCCCCGGCCCTAGTTGATTAATCAATCAAGGGGTTAATTGCAATGTCAAGGCACTAATATCCAGGGTTTTATGGGACCATTCTATTTTTTTGGTAGTAGGGACCCCTCTGTTAGGTACTCAACAGTATGATAGATTTGATTGGTGGAGAACTTGTTGTTCATGATCTAGGTTTCAAACCAAGTATGATTCTGACCTTGCAAGCGCTACTCCACAACTTCGTTGGTTTTTCCTGTAAGCAAATCAAGAACACAAGTAAGAACTTGAAGAATACAATCTATTATTGCAAATATAGATGGAGAATATCAATCTGGTATGAGTTTCAAGTCTTGATTTGAAAAGAACTACTGGACATAGGCGAACAAGAACAAGAACAACAACATGGGCCTTGATTCACAGCAGTCGAACTTGGTGTTACAGGTGTTATGAATAATGTTTGTTTCATGAGAAAAACGAGAACCAAGTTAGCTAGACACATGATTTATAATTAGAAGCAATGGTACTAGCTGGTGCAGAACCAAGTTATAGGTTGTTAGGTTGATCCAACGGTCTCCACTGTCGGGTCAATACAAAACATGACAATGAAGCCCTTATGCCGTTGCCGGGTCAAGCCATGACCTAGCATTAACATTTATATTACTGCTAGCTAGTGTATCTAAACAACAGTGATATATTATCATTGTCGGGTCGTGACTCAACCCGACAGTGACAGTGGGCTTCATTGCTAGGTCTCTCTTGGACCCAATCATTTGTTCGAATCCTAGCTAGGCTTTTGACCCAGCTGGGCAGTGATGAACCAATGAACATTCTGTGTTTTGTAGTAGTGCAGGCCGACTAATAATTGGTGTCTGACATCTAGCTGGGGACCTTCACCGACTTGATACACAAAGCATAGCTACGTTATGCATGTAACATATAATTTACCAAGATACTATTGTAACCAACTGCGAAACTGATTAATCAGGGAGTATAGTTGAAACAAGAATGCAAAATCATTGTGGTTTAATTATTACTTCACCCGTTCCAAAGTATAAGTCGCTTTGACTTTTTTGTCATAGATTTTGCTACGTATCTAGACATATATTATATTTAGATACATAGCAGCAAAACTGATATGTCAAAAAGTCAAAGTGACTTAGGGTGTCCAAAATGGTTCCCAAATAGCCAGTCTAGGAAGAATTCTATTGGCTATCAGGGAGAGAGATCAAATAGCTAGCGACTCCCAAATAGCTGGTCTAGCATGAACTCCTAGAAACAACTCTCTCACAGCTCGAATAACTCTCCACTACGATGTCTTTTTTTATTATTTCAAAGTCCAATCTAACTAGCTATTTGAAAGTTGCCATTGATGACACCCTAAATAATTTGGAAGGGAGGAGTATTAGTTCAAACCTAATGTAACTAACATCTTTAATTTAATACACTACCGGAAACCGGCACTTTGCCGAGTGCCGGAAGCTTTGCCGAGAGTATTTTATCGGGCACTCGGCAAAGACGGTCTTTGCCGAGTGCCAAATAAAATATACTCGGCAAAAAAAAACACTCGACAACGATGGCTTTACCGAGTATTTTTTTCGGCACTCGGCAAAGATGTATTTTGCCGAGTGCCATTTTTCGGCACTCGGCAAAATGCGTCTTTGCCGAGTGCCTTTTTCTGGCACTCGGTAAAGATGCATTTTGTCGAGTGCCATTTTTTGGCACTCGGCAAAATGCGTCTTTACCGAGTGCCTTTTTTCTGGCACTCGATAAAGATGCATTTTTTCGAGTGCCATTTTTTGGCACTCGGCAAAATGCGTCTTTGCCGAGTGCTTTGTTTTGGCACTCGGTAAAGAGGCATTTTGCCGTGTGCATTTTTTTGGCCCTCGGCAAATCATTTTTTCAAAGCAATTTTTGAGGCCCTAAATGAATTCAAATGAAAAACTTTTCAACTACAAAGTTGTATAACTTCTCAAGATCTACAAAGTTTATTTTAGTCATTTCTTCATTTGACAAAGTGACAATAACGTTGTTCATAAAACCTACATCTCTCTTATATCTCTCATATTAGTTTCATGAATATATAAGAGAGATATATAAGATTTGTGAACAATGTTACTACCACTATATCGGATGAACAAATGACCAAAAAAAACTTTGTAGATCTTGAGAAATTATGAAATTTTGAGGTTGGCAACATTTTGATTTGAAATCATCTTGTCATGCAAAAACGACGTTTGAATTTGAAAATTTTAAAATTTGAATTTTTTAAAAGACCTCGGATGGAAAAACTTTCTAAATGAAAATTGTAGATCTCCAAAAGTTATGAAACTATGTAGTTGACAACTTTTTGATTTGAAATCATCTTATCATGCAAAACTACGTTTGAATCTCTCAAATTTGAAATTCGAATTTTTCAAACGACCTCGGATGGAAAAACTTACTAAATGAAAATTGTAGATCTCAAAAAGTTATGAAACTTTGTAGTTGACCACATTTTTATTTGAATTCATTTAGGGCCTCAAATAACCAATTTACTCTCAGTTTAGTATAATATATGAGGATAGATAACAGAATCTAGATACAAGTGATAGTGTAGTGCAGTGGTAGAGCAGCAGACACGCGAGGGAGAGGTCGTGAGTTCGAATTCCGCCGGCTGTGTTAGCCGCAAATTTTGCGCAAAAAATGCAGCGACTTCGATGTAGACGGACGGGCACTGGCCGGTGGCGGTCTCCCCCGAAAAAAAAAATTTGCTATTATTTTTGGGTTTTTTCGTATTTTTATTTTACCGAGTGTAAATCTTTGTCGAGTGCCGAAAAAGCACTCGGCAATGCCCGACAAAAAGCACTCAACAAATGCTTCTTTGCCGATTAATTTTTTACCGAGTGCGACACTCGGCAAAGCTTTTGTCGAGTGTATTTCGGGCTTTGCCGAGTGCGACCGGCACTAGGCAAAGAGAGGGTGTCCGGTAGTGATACTCCTGTTCCCAACACAATGCAAGTACCTTGACTATGTAGCCATGCATGCATGATCATATCTTCCTGCATGGAGTAGCTCAAAAAGGAGAGAGAAGAGGAACGCGCGTGGACCAAAGGTGGCCTGTAGTGGCAGTGCGACTGTGCAAACTGCAGTGTGAGAGCACGGGAGAAAAGATCGGCCGTTGCCTGCCTGGACCACTAACCGAAATAGGTCAGCAGTCAAGGAGCATCGCGTCAGCCTCGGGACGCAGCGTACTTACGCGCCCACTACCCTTGTTGCCGCCACCATGCACCTCTCTCGCTCTCTACAACGGCCGGCCGGCCGGCCGGCAGCGGCGAGCATGCCTCTGCCCAGCTTTTCCCGGCCCACTCTAGCTAGCTTTTCTCCCTCTCGACGTACGTCCGCCCTTCGCCTTTTCTTGGGCAACGTCGTCCGCGCCTCCGCCTCCGCGGGTCCCCGGCCGGCCATCGATCGCATGCAGGCGATCGCGTACGTACGTACTGGCCGGATCTCTTTCCGTTCGACAGTCGATCGCTTTTAGTCTAGTGGCCGCGCGCGAGCTGCCGGCTTTCCTCGATCATCTCACGATCGCGCGCGGTCGAGCTGAGCGAGCTTTGTTTGCATCATTGCATGCAGATGCAGCAGAGGAGCAGCAGGGAGACCAGCAGACAAGCGCACCCTGCTGACAACCCTCGTGCTTCCTACTACTACGGCCACCGCTACATTCAATGATGAGCAACCTGCACTGCAGGGACCTCCGTTCCTGTTTCTACGGCTATGCATGTTTACGTACGTACTGAGAGACAGTAGTATTGTTTCTTTTCTAGTAGCAATATATAATCATGCATGGACTTTATTTTGGTCGATCGATATCACTTTGTTTAATCAGTTTAGTTTTGTGGTCGCGGGCCAGCAGCTCAAATCATGCAACCATATGAGCTCTCTGATACTTACCATGTTCTCACATGCAACGCGCTCTACGTACTAAGCTTCTTAATAAGTTCGCTCAAATAAAGTTCGTGAGCTTCATCTATATATAGCTTATAGCTACTTGTTTTTTTTCTCCGGAAGCGTGCATCATTGCAAACTTATAGCATATGTTGGCGGTGCACCACTACATCAGCGAGCCTTTGGACTGAAAAATTTTCACCTCTGGGTTGTAGAAACGCCGGTAAAAACATATAGGGCGTGTTTAGATTGGATCACGAGCTGGCGACGGAGCCATCCGATCCTATATCCGAACCTGGCAATTTGTTTGGATTGAAGCATGGAGCCGTCACATGCAGCACCATGCATGTGATCCTTTATGTAGTTCATTTCTCGGACTCGGCTCGTCCGCCAGAAAAGCAAGGGGTCGCCTCGTCCGGAACCATGCTGACCAGAACCACCTAATCCAGCAAACCAAACAGCCTGATAGTTTCTATACTAGTGGTGGTGGAGATCGATCGTGCGTGTGTGATATTTTTTTGGTCTTTTTTTCACAAGGCGGCAGCCGGCTGCAACCTTATACAATATTACCTAGCCCATACATGATCACGATATTTTGTTTCGTGCTTCTTTAATTTCGTACTCTCATTTTGTTTTTTTTTTTATTTTGAAAGAGGGTTTCGCTACTGGAAACATGGCCTTTGCCGAGTGTCAAAAATCAGGCACTCGGCAAAGACCTTCTTTGCCGAGTGCCGCACTCGACAAATTCTTTGCCGAGTGCCGGACACTCGGCAAAAAAGGGCACTCGGCAAAGGACTTCTTTGCCGAGTGCCAGGCTCTCGGCAAAAGCACGGCACTCGGCATAGGCTGTCCCGTGTAACGGTGTTCGGCCACGTCCTTTTTTGCCGAGTGCCTGCTGTTAGGCACTCGGCAAAGATTTTTTTTTTTGGAAAATACTTTGCCGAGTGCCTCTGAAACGGCGCTCGGCAAAGATTCAATATTTTTTTTGAAATGTCTTTGCCGAGTGCCTAACAGCTTAGGCACTCGGCAAAGGGAGGAATTAAAAAAATTATATTTTTTTAAATACCTTTGTCGAGTGCCCCTGAAAGGTCCTAATATAGCTAGAGGAGGGTGAATAGCCTATTTAAAAATCTACAAATCAACTAGAGCAATTTGATTAGTATGACAAATAGCGTAATGTAAACTTGCTCTAGCTCTATAAGGGTTCCAAGCCACCTATCCAACAATTCTAGTTGCAATGATTACTAAGGCACCCAAACTTGCTATGTAACTACTCACTAAGAACTCTCAATCTTGCTACTCTAAAGAGCTCAACTAGATGAATGTAAATGATAAAGCAAGCTCTCAATTCTAATTACACTAAATAGCTTGTATCAACTAGTTTGCAAGAATGTAAATAGATGAGTAGGGTGATTATACCGTCGTGTAGGGGATGAACCAATCACAAGATAAAGATTAAGCCAATCACCGGGAGAATGCAAATGACAAGAGACAACCGATTTTTCTCCCGAGGTTCACGTGCTTGCCAACACACTAGTCCCCATTGTGTCGACCAACACTTGGTGGTTCGGCGGCTAAGAGGTGTTTCACAAACCTCGTCCACACGATAGGACACCGCAAGAACCGACCCACAAGTGAGGTAACTCAATGACACGAGCAATTTACTAGAGTTACCTTTCGGCACTCCACCGGGGAAGGTACAACTCCCCTCACAATCACCGAAGATGGCCACGAACAATCACCAACTCGTGCCAATCCTCCACCGCTGCTTCAACCGTCTAGGTGGTGGCAACCACCAAGAGTAACAAGCGAAATCCGTAGCGCAACACGAATACCAAGTGCCTCTAGATGCAATCACTCAAGCAATGCACTTGGATTCTCTCTCAATCTCACAATGATGATGGATCAATGATGGAGATGAGTGGGAGGACTTTGGCTAAACTTATAAGGTTGCTATGTCAATGAAAATGTGCAAGAGTTGGAGCTACAACTGGCCATGGAGCTTAAATAGAAGCCTCCATGGAATAGAGCCGTTATACCCCTTCACTGGACAAAACGCGCTCTGACCGAATGCTCCGGTCATTATGACCGGACCCTGGACTCAGTGTCCGGTCCACTGATTTATACCACGTGTCATTCTGAGTTAAAACTGAACTGTCAGATCACAATGGCTAAGTGCTGACCAGAGGCTCCAGCTAAACTGACCGGACGCTGGAGCCTCAGCGCCCGGTCGAGTACAGTAAGGGTCCAAAACCATTTTTCCTCGACCGGACGCGTCCAGTCCACCTCGACTGGACACAGCCCAGCATCCGATGGTATACCCTAGCTACTGTACCGCCAAGTCAGCGTGACCAGATGCAGGCAGTCAGCGTCCGGTGCATTCAGATCCAGCGTCTGGTCACTTGATCGATGTTGGCATCTTCTCTGTCTTCTTCACCCTTGCTCAAATGTGCTAACCACCAAGTGTATCACCTTGTGCACATGTGTTAGCATATTTTCACAAATGTTTTCAAGGGTGTTAGCACTCCACTAGATCCTAAATGCATGTGCAATGAATTAGAGCATCTAGTGGCACTTTGATAACCGCATTTCGATACGAGTTTTACTCCTCTTAATAGTATGGCTATCTATCCTAAATATGATCACACTCACTAGATGTCTTGATCACTAAAATAAAATGGCTCCTACATTTTATACCTTTGCCTTGAGCCTTTTGTTTTTCTCTTTCTTCTTTTCCAAGTTTAAGCATTTGACCATCACCATGCCATCACCATTGTCATGATCTTCGCCATTGCTTCATCACTTGGAGTAGTGCTACCTATCTCATAATCATCTTGATAAACTAGGTTAGCACTTAGGGTTTCATCAATTAACCAAAACCAAACTAGAGTTTTCAATCTCCCCCTTTTTGGTAATTGATGACAACCCTTATACAAAGATATGAATTAAAGTACATTTGAATCCATGTTGCTTGCCCAAGCATATTTACCATTTGTAAAGGATGTAGACAAGTTTCATGAACTCCAAATGGTAGTAATTGCTCCCTCTACATATGTGCTAAGAGTTTGGATTGTAGCTTGCACATATGCTTAGATAGGAAATATAGGAGTCAATTTCTACCAAATGATGCTAAGGTATAAGAGATGGACCTTTGAAGCGTGATACCAATCGGAGTGCACCATTATACCATCCTTAGCACCATTAGTAACTAGACATACACGAAAACTAGAATACCCCATGAGATCAATATTACAAATAAGGATCTAGTTTCCATAGAAAGAACATAGGTCTAGTTACTTTAGCCTATGCATGCTAGTTTTTCATTTCAACATTCAAACCTACAACTAGCATACACCACACAAGCATGGATATTAAATATTTATGGCATGCAAGCAACCATATGTAATGCACATACAAATTTACCATACAAGTTCATGAGCTTGCTCCCCCTATTTGTATGCTCAAAATTTTAATTGATCCCCTTCCTTTGTCATATATTATTTCTCCCCCTTTGTTTCACTATCTTTGTACACTATTTATCCCCCTTTGTCATCAATGACCACAAAGGCTTGAAGTAGAGATAGGGTAGGATTATTAATGTCAACAATTTGCCCAAAAGGTGGCTTCAAATTATGGATATGTTGGGGTGAAACCATATGAAATGAGGATTATTTTCACAATTTGGTTCAATCTAGATTACTTGCAAAAGATATTTAACTTGGTTTGATCTAAGGACAAGCTTCTTTACACCTCCAAATAAGGGTTATCTTGTACCATGTTGAGTTAAACACTTATAGCTCATTTTCTAAATCAACCACTAGGTTTACAAGCCCACAAACAAGTCATATGCTACCACTAGATCATTTCAAACATAAAAGCAATAGTGGTACCATATAAGCATCAGCACTCGGCAATGCCCGACAAAAAGCACTCAACAAATGCTTCTTTGCCGATTAATTTTTTACCGAGTGCGACACTCGGCAAAGCTTTTGTCGAGTGTATTTCGGGCTTTGCCGAGTGCGACCGGCACTAGGCAAAGAGAGGGTGTCCGGTAGTGATACTCCTGTTCCCAACACAATGCAAGTACCTTGACTATGTAGCCATGCATGCATGATCATATCTTCCTGCATGGAGTAGCTCAAAAAGGAGAGAGAAGAGGAACGCGCGTGGACCAAAGGTGGCCTGTAGTGGCAGTGCGACTGTGCAAACTGCAGTGTGAGAGCACGGGAGAAAAGATCGGCCGTTGCCTGCCTGGACCACTAACCGAAATAGGTCAGCAGTCAAGGAGCATCGCGTCAGCCTCGGGACGCAGCGTACTTACGCGCCCACTACCCTTGTTGCCGCCACCATGCACCTCTCTCGCTCTCTACAACGGCCGGCCGGCCGGCCGGCAGCGGCGAGCATGCCTCTGCCCAGCTTTTCCCGGCCCACTCTAGCTAGCTTTTCTCCCTCTCGACGTACGTCCGCCCTTCGCCTTTTCTTGGGCAACGTCGTCCGCGCCTCCGCCTCCGCGGGTCCCCGGCCGGCCATCGATCGCATGCAGGCGATCGCGTACGTACGTACTGGCCGGATCTCTTTCCGTTCGACAGTCGATCGCTTTTAGTCTAGTGGCCGCGCGCGAGCTGCCGGCTTTCCTCGATCATCTCACGATCGCGCGCGGTCGAGCTGAGCGAGCTTTGTTTGCATCATTGCATGCAGATGCAGCAGAGGAGCAGCAGGGAGACCAGCAGACAAGCGCACCCTGCTGACAACCCTCGTGCTTCCTACTACTACGGCCACCGCTACATTCAATGATGAGCAACCTGCACTGCAGGGACCTCCGTTCCTGTTTCTACGGCTATGCATGTTTACGTACGTACTGAGAGACAGTAGTATTGTTTCTTTTCTAGTAGCAATATATAATCATGCATGGACTTTATTTTGGTCGATCGATATCACTTTGTTTAATCAGTTTAGTTTTGTGGTCGCGGGCCAGCAGCTCAAATCATGCAACCATATGAGCTCTCTGATACTTACCATGTTCTCACATGCAACGCGCTCTACGTACTAAGCTTCTTAATAAGTTCGCTCAAATAAAGTTCGTGAGCTTCATCTATATATAGCTTATAGCTACTTGTTTTTTTTCTCCGGAAGCGTGCATCATTGCAAACTTATAGCATATGTTGGCGGTGCACCACTACATCAGCGAGCCTTTGGACTGAAAAATTTTCACCTCTGGGTTGTAGAAACGCCGGTAAAAACATATAGGGCGTGTTTAGATTGGATCACGAGCTGGCGACGGAGCCATCCGATCCTATATCCGAACCTGGCAATTTGTTTGGATTGAAGCATGGAGCCGTCACATGCAGCACCATGCATGTGATCCTTTATGTAGTTCATTTCTCGGACTCGGCTCGTCCGCCAGAAAAGCAAGGGGTCGCCTCGTCCGGAACCATGCTGACCAGAACCACCTAATCCAGCAAACCAAACAGCCTGATAGTTTCTATACTAGTGGTGGTGGAGATCGATCGTGCGTGTGTGATATTTTTTTGGTCTTTTTTTCACAAGGCGGCAGCCGGCTGCAACCTTATACAATATTACCTAGCCCATACATGATCACGATATTTTGTTTCGTGCTTCTTTAATTTCGTACTCTCATTTTGTTTTTTTTTTTATTTTGAAAGAGGGTTTCGCTACTGGAAACATGGCCTTTGCCGAGTGTCAAAAATCAGGCACTCGGCAAAGACCTTCTTTGCCGAGTGCCGCACTCGACAAATTCTTTGCCGAGTGCCGGACACTCGGCAAAAAAGGGCACTCGGCAAAGGACTTCTTTGCCGAGTGCCAGGCTCTCGGCAAAAGCACGGCACTCGGCATAGGCTGTCCCGTGTAACGGTGTTCGGCCACGTCCTTTTTTGCCGAGTGCCTGCTGTTAGGCACTCGGCAAAGATTTTTTTTTTTGGAAAATACTTTGCCGAGTGCCTCTGAAACGGCGCTCGGCAAAGATTCAATATTTTTTTTGAAATGTCTTTGCCGAGTGCCTAACAGCTTAGGCACTCGGCAAAGGGAGGAATTAAAAAAATTATATTTTTTTAAATACCTTTGTCGAGTGCCCCTGAAAGGTCCTAATATAGCTAGAGGAGGGTGAATAGCCTATTTAAAAATCTACAAATCAACTAGAGCAATTTGATTAGTATGACAAATAGCGTAATGTAAACTTGCTCTAGCTCTATAAGGGTTCCAAGCCACCTATCCAACAATTCTAGTTGCAATGATTACTAAGGCACCCAAACTTGCTATGTAACTACTCACTAAGAACTCTCAATCTTGCTACTCTAAAGAGCTCAACTAGATGAATGTAAATGATAAAGCAAGCTCTCAATTCTAATTACACTAAATAGCTTGTATCAACTAGTTTGCAAGAATGTAAATAGATGAGTAGGGTGATTATACCGTCGTGTAGGGGATGAACCAATCACAAGATAAAGATTAAGCCAATCACCGGGAGAATGCAAATGACAAGAGACAACCGATTTTTCTCCCGAGGTTCACGTGCTTGCCAACACACTAGTCCCCATTGTGTCGACCAACACTTGGTGGTTCGGCGGCTAAGAGGTGTTTCACAAACCTCGTCCACACGATAGGACACCGCAAGAACCGACCCACAAGTGAGGTAACTCAATGACACGAGCAATTTACTAGAGTTACCTTTCGGCACTCCACCGGGGAAGGTACAACTCCCCTCACAATCACCGAAGATGGCCACGAACAATCACCAACTCGTGCCAATCCTCCACCGCTGCTTCAACCGTCTAGGTGGTGGCAACCACCAAGAGTAACAAGCGAAATCCGTAGCGCAACACGAATACCAAGTGCCTCTAGATGCAATCACTCAAGCAATGCACTTGGATTCTCTCTCAATCTCACAATGATGATGGATCAATGATGGAGATGAGTGGGAGGACTTTGGCTAAACTTATAAGGTTGCTATGTCAATGAAAATGTGCAAGAGTTGGAGCTACAACTGGCCATGGAGCTTAAATAGAAGCCTCCATGGAATAGAGCCGTTATACCCCTTCACTGGACAAAACGCGCTCTGACCGAATGCTCCGGTCATTATGACCGGACCCTGGACTCAGTGTCCGGTCCACTGATTTATACCACGTGTCATTCTGAGTTAAAACTGAACTGTCAGATCACAATGGCTAAGTGCTGACCAGAGGCTCCAGCTAAACTGACCGGACGCTGGAGCCTCAGCGCCCGGTCGAGTACAGTAAGGGTCCAAAACCATTTTTCCTCGACCGGACGCGTCCAGTCCACCTCGACTGGACACAGCCCAGCATCCGATGGTATACCCTAGCTACTGTACCGCCAAGTCAGCGTGACCAGATGCAGGCAGTCAGCGTCCGGTGCATTCAGATCCAGCGTCTGGTCACTTGATCGATGTTGGCATCTTCTCTGTCTTCTTCACCCTTGCTCAAATGTGCTAACCACCAAGTGTATCACCTTGTGCACATGTGTTAGCATATTTTCACAAATGTTTTCAAGGGTGTTAGCACTCCACTAGATCCTAAATGCATGTGCAATGAATTAGAGCATCTAGTGGCACTTTGATAACCGCATTTCGATACGAGTTTTACTCCTCTTAATAGTATGGCTATCTATCCTAAATATGATCACACTCACTAGATGTCTTGATCACTAAAATAAAATGGCTCCTACATTTTATACCTTTGCCTTGAGCCTTTTGTTTTTCTCTTTCTTCTTTTCCAAGTTTAAGCATTTGACCATCACCATGCCATCACCATTGTCATGATCTTCGCCATTGCTTCATCACTTGGAGTAGTGCTACCTATCTCATAATCATCTTGATAAACTAGGTTAGCACTTAGGGTTTCATCAATTAACCAAAACCAAACTAGAGTTTTCAATCTCCCCCTTTTTGGTAATTGATGACAACCCTTATACAAAGATATGAATTAAAGTACATTTGAATCCATGTTGCTTGCCCAAGCATATTTACCATTTGTAAAGGATGTAGACAAGTTTCATGAACTCCAAATGGTAGTAATTGCTCCCTCTACATATGTGCTAAGAGTTTGGATTGTAGCTTGCACATATGCTTAGATAGGAAATATAGGAGTCAATTTCTACCAAATGATGCTAAGGTATAAGAGATGGACCTTTGAAGCGTGATACCAATCGGAGTGCACCATTATACCATCCTTAGCACCATTAGTAACTAGACATACACGAAAACTAGAATACCCCATGAGATCAATATTACAAATAAGGATCTAGTTTCCATAGAAAGAACATAGGTCTAGTTACTTTAGCCTATGCATGCTAGTTTTTCATTTCAACATTCAAACCTACAACTAGCATACACCACACAAGCATGGATATTAAATATTTATGGCATGCAAGCAACCATATGTAATGCACATACAAATTTACCATACAAGTTCATGAGCTTGCTCCCCCTATTTGTATGCTCAAAATTTTAATTGATCCCCTTCCTTTGTCATATATTATTTCTCCCCCTTTGTTTCACTATCTTTGTACACTATTTATCCCCCTTTGTCATCAATGACCACAAAGGCTTGAAGTAGAGATAGGGTAGGATTATTAATGTCAACAATTTGCCCAAAAGGTGGCTTCAAATTATGGATATGTTGGGGTGAAACCATATGAAATGAGGATTATTTTCACAATTTGGTTCAATCTAGATTACTTGCAAAAGATATTTAACTTGGTTTGATCTAAGGACAAGCTTCTTTACACCTCCAAATAAGGGTTATCTTGTACCATGTTGAGTTAAACACTTATAGCTCATTTTCTAAATCAACCACTAGGTTTACAAGCCCACAAACAAGTCATATGCTACCACTAGATCATTTCAAACATAAAAGCAATAGTGGTACCATATAAGCATCAAATTCATTTGATTTTCATGAATGAGCCTAGGACATGATAGGAATAACTAGATGCACTAAACAAGTCTTTAGCAATGGATGGATGACATGTCAATCAACTTTACCTTGCTTTGCTCGAAGGAGAGGCATGTCATATAGTGGGGGTGCATCAACACATATTGGAGAAGTAAAGTATGTTTAATTCATTCCTTAGCTTGCAAAACCTCTTTTCATCATGTGGCTTGGTGAATATGTTGGTAAGTTGATCTTCGGTGCCCACACTCTCTATGCAGATGTCCTCTTTTTGTTGGTGATCTCTTATGAAGTGATGACGGACATCTATATGCTTTGTTCTTGAGTGTTGAACTAGGTTGTTGGTGAGCTTTACAGCACTTTCATTGTCACATAGAAATGGCACTTGCTTAAACTTGATTCCAAAGTCACTCAAGGTAGCCTTCATCCAAAGTAATTGAGCACAACAACTACCGGCCGAAATATATTCCACTTCAGTGGTTGAAAGTGCTACACTATTTTGCTTCTTTGATGACCAAGACACAAGTGATCTTCCCAATAGTTGACATGTGCCTGATGTGCTCTTTCTCTCAACTTTGCATCCCGCATAATCGGAGTCCGAATATCTAATCAACTCAAATCTTGCTCCTTTGGGATACCATAATCCAACATGTTGTGTATGCTTCAAGTACCTCAATATTCTCTTAGTTGCCTTCAAATGACTTTCTCTTGGTGAGGCTTGAAATCTAGCACACATGCATACACTAAACATCACATCCAGCCTTGATGCGGTCACATAGAGTAGACTTCCAATCATGGACCGATACATCTTTTGATCCACCATGTTGCCACTTGCATCACTATCCAAGGTTCCACTTGTCCCCATTGGTGTACTAATAGCTTTACTATCATCCATTCCAAACTTCTTGAGCATGTCCTTGATATACTTGCCTTGACTCACAAATGTGCCATTCTTCATTTGCTTGATTTGAAGACCAAGGAAGTAACTAAGCTCTCCAATCATAGACATCTCAAACTCACTTGCCATCATCTTGCTAAACTCCTCACAAAATTCTTGATTTGTTGATCCAAAGATGATATCATCAACATAGATTTGCATTACAAACAAGTCATTTCTAAGCTTCTTGGTGAAGAGAGTAGTGTCAACCTTTCCCATCTTGAATCCCCTAGAGAGTAGGAAATCCCTCAATCTCTCATACCATGCTCTAGGTGCTTGTTTCAATCCATACAAAGCCTTTCTCAACTTGAACACATGGTTGGGTTTCTTTTCATCTTCAAAACCGGGAGGTTGCTCAACATACACAAGCTCATTGATGTACCTAGTGAGAAATGCACTTTTCACATCCATTTGGTACAACTTGATGTTGTTGGCACAAGCATAAGCTAGCAAGATCCTAATTGCTTCCAATCTTGCAACCGGGGCATATGTTTCTCCAAAGTCAAGACCTTCAACTTGAGTGTAACCTTGAGCCACTAATCTTGCTTTGTTCCTTATTACTATCCCATCTTGATCTTGCTTGTTCCGAAAGACCCACTTAGTTCCGATCACATTATCATCCTTAGGCCTCTCAACTAAATCCCATACATGGTTTCTTATGAAGTTGTTTAGCTCTTCATGCATAGCATTGATCTAATCAACATCCCTTAAAGCTTCATCTATCTTCTTAGGTTCAATGGATGACACAAATGAGAAATGCTCACAAAATAAAGCCAATCTTGATCTTGTTTGTACACCTCTTGAAATATCACCAATGATTGTGTCCAATGGATGATCTCTTGCAACATTGGTTGGTTGAAGCACTTGCACTTGATTGCTAGCATTTGGTTGATCACTTGGTTGAGATGATGAACTAGCCATTTGTTGATCTTGCACATTTCCATTACTAGTGCTTGTTTGGATTTGATCATGAGAACCACTAGCTTGCACATTTGAGTTAGAGAGCACTTGATTCTTGTCATCTTCAATATCAATCACCTCTCTAGGCCTTAACTCACCAATGTCCATGTTCTTCATTGCATTGACTAATTGAGTGCCTCTTACATCATCTAGATTCTCATCTTCCTCTTGGGAACCATTTGTTTCATCAAACTCCACATCATGAACCTCCTCAAGAGTACCATTAGCCAAATTCCAAACTCTATAAGCTTTGCTAGTAGTGGAGTAACCAAGCAAGAAACCTTCATCACATTTCTTTTCAAACTTGCTTAATCTATTGCCTTTCTTCAATATATAGAATTTACAACCAAAAACCCAAAAGTATGCAATGTTGGGCTTTCTTCCATTCAATAGCTCATAAGGTGTTTTCTCCATCATGGGGTGACAATAGAGTCGGTTGCTATAGTAGCAAGCCATGTTAATTGCTTCAGCCCAAAATGAATGACTCACATTATACTCACTCAACATTGATCTTGCCATATCAATCAAGGTTCTATTCTTTCTTTCAACTAGCCTATTTGATTGAGTGTACTTGGCCGAGAATTGATGTCAAATTCCAAATTCATCACATAACTCATCAATTCTAGTGTTCTTGAACTCACTTCCATTGTTACTTCTAACTTTCTTGATTGTTGTTTCAAACTCATTGTGAATACCCTTGACAAAAGATTTGAATGTTACAAACACATCACTCTTGTCACCAAGAAAGAATACCCATGTGTATCTAGTGAAATCATCCACAATCACAAATCCATATTTGTTTCCACCAATGCTAGTGTATGTGGTTGGTCCAAACAAGTCCATATGCATCAACTCAAATGCCTTAGATGTACTCATCATGCTCTTCTTAGGATGTGTATTCCCAACTTGCTTTCCGGCTTGACATGCACTACATAGTTTGTCCTTCTCAAATGTGACATCTTTTAAGCCTCTAACTAAGTCATGCTTAATCAATTTGTTTAATTGTTTCATTCCAACATGACCAAGCCTTCTATGCCATAACCAACCCATGCTAGACTTAGTGATCAAACATGTTGATAATTGAGCTTCTCTAGCATTGAAATCAACTAAGTATAGATTCTCATATCTAAATCCTTTGAATATCAAGTTAGAGCCATCTACACTTATGATCTCTACATCATCCACACCAAATATGCACTTGAAACCAAGATCACACAATTGAGCTACCGACAATAGGTTGAAGTTCAAGCTCTCTACTAGTAGCACATTGGAAATGCTCAAATCATTGGATATTGCAATATTTCTAAGCCCTTTGACCTTGCCTTTGCCATTGTCACCAAATGTGATACTATCAATCCCATTGCTCTTGCTTTTATTGATTGAATTGAACATTCTTGGATCACCGGTCATGTGTTGTGTGCATCCACTATCAAGCACCCAATGCCTTCCTCCGGCTTTATAATTTACCTACAAGAGAAGATCAATTCTTTTTAGGTACCCAAACTAGCTTGGGTCCTTGTAGGTTAGTCACCAAGGTCTTTGGTACCCAAATGGCCTTCTTCTTTGGGCCCACAATTGGTGTAGCAATGAACTTAGCCTTCACACCATTAGCACCCTTATAAAGCATGTAACAAGAATCAAATTTGATTGAGGATACATTAGGTAGCTTGTTCTTGTTAGTCTTGCAATTTTGCTCTATATGCCCAACTTGCTTGCATCTATTGCAAAACCGACCATTGCCCTTCACAAAGCTAGCTTTGGGAGTGACAAAGGCTGCCTTGCCTTTCTTGGGGGTATAGCCTAATCCCTCTTTGTTGAGAGAAAATTTTTGGCTACCCAAGCACTTTAGCAAGTGGGCTTCTCCACCATAGGCATTGCCTAAGGCACGAGTGAGCTCATTTACCTCCTTGAGGTTCTCATTTTCCACCATTAGTGATGTATCATTCATATGTAGAGTAGTAATGATTGTGCTACAAGAAGTGTTAGTAGGAGCAACAATAATGGGTTCATGAAAAGATTCATCAATAAGATCACATGTTAGTCCCACATCACATGTTATGATCACTTGCTCCTTTTTGGCTTCCTCCACTTTGACTGCTCAATGAGAGAGGAGTGAGCCTTTTCAAGCTTAGAGTGAGCTTTACCAAGCTTCTCATGGGCTTCCATTAGCCTCTCATGAGTGGCATTGAACTCATCAAGGGATTGCTCAAGAAATTTGACTTTCTTGTTCAATTCCTTACACTCCTTTCTCTTCATCTCAAAGCAAGTATGCACTTGCTCACACATGTCCATGAGCTCCTCCTTGGAGTACTCCTCCTCATCATCATCATCATCACTCCTACAAGCATCACATTCACATTCATTATCATCACTCACATCATATTTTACCTTGGTAGGTTTTTCCATGAGGCATGTCAATGGAGTGTCGAAGATGGAGGGCTTGTTGTTGATGGTGATGCTTGCTAGTGCTCTCTTGATAGATTTCTTGTCATCATCACTAGAGCTGTCACTATCCGAAGAGCCATCACTATCCCATGTGACCACATAGCCTCCACCCTTCTTCTTTCGGAAGGTCATTCTCTTCTCCTTCTCCTTCTTTTCTTTCTTATCCTCCTTGTGCTTCTTCTTCTCATCCTCATCATTGTCACTATTGTATGGACAATTTGCTACTACATGATCGAGGCTTTTGCAATTGTAGCATCTTCTCACATACTCTTTATTCTTGGTGTGATCTCTTCTCTTTCTTGCACCATAGCCCTTCTTCTTCATGAATTTTCCCATCTTGCGCACAAAGAGAGCCATAGCTTCATCATCAATATCACTAAGATCATCATCATCACTTGATTCTTTCTTGGACTTGCCCTTGTTCTTCAATGATGATGAGCTAGCCTTGAATGCTATGCTTTTCTTCTTCTTGTCTTCTTCTTCCTTCTTGTCATCCTTGTCATCACCCTCCCTTTCCACACGGTATGTCTCTTATGTCATGACATCACCTAGTACTTGGTTGGGGGTAATATCCTTCAATCCTTCTCTTATGATGAGCAATCTCAACATCTCAAATCTTGGAGGTAAACACATCAAGAATCGATGGGAGACATCATCATCCTTGATCTTTTCTCCTAAAGCCTTCAAGTCATTGACAATTACTTATAGCCGATGGAACATCTTTGGAATGCTCTCATCATCCTTCATCTTGAAACTTGTCAACTTGTCCTTGAGGATGTACAACTTGGCACTCTTCACCGCCGGTGTGCCCTCATATATTTCCTCCAATCTCTTCCACACCTCATTTGCTCTTTCACAATCCTTGATTTGCTCAAACACCTTGAATTATATTGCATTGCTTGTTGATCTTATCTTGGTTGGTTGGATCATCGGGATCAATGATAGCATAGTCATTCTCGGTCACTTCCCATACTTGATCATTGATTGAACCAAGATACATCCTCATTTTTCTCTTCCAATAATCATAGTATGTGCCATCAAAGAACGGTGGTTTGCCCCCCACATGGTTGAACACAACTTGAGCCATAATTTGACACCGAGGTTGTTAAGCCTTCAATCAAACGGTGACCATGGCTCTGATACCACCTGAAAGGTCCTAATATGGCTAGAGGGGGGTGAATAGCCTATTTAAAAATCTACAAATCAACTAGAGCAATTTGATTAGTATGACAAATAGCGTAATGCAAACTTGCTCTAGCTCTATAAGGGTTGCAAGCCACCTATCCAACAATTCTAGTTGCAATGATTACTAAGGCACCCAAACTTGCTATGTAACTACTCACTAAGAACTCTCAATCTTGCTACTCTAAAGAGCTCAACTAGATGAATGTAAATGATAAAGCAAGCTCTCAATTCTAATTACACTAAAGAGCTTGTATCAACTAGTTTGCAAGAATGTAAATAGGTGAGTGGGGTAATTATACCGCCGTGTAGGGGATGAAACAATCACAAGATGAAGATTAAGCCAATCACCAGGAGAATGCAAATGACAAGAGATAACCGATTTTTCTCCCGAGGTTCACGTGCTTGCCAACACGCTAGTCCCCGTTGTGTCGACCAACACTTGGTGGTTTGGCAGCTAAGAGGTGTTTCACAAACCTCGTCCACACGATAGGACACCGCAAGAACCGACCCACAAGTGAGGTAACTCAATGACACGAGCAATTTACTAGAGTTACCTTTCGGCACTCCGCCGGGGAAGGTACAACTCCCCTCACAATCACTGAAGATGGCCACAAACAATCACCAACTCGTGCCAATCCTCCATCGCTACTCCAACCATCTAGGTGGTGGCAACCACCAAGAGTAACAAGCAAAATCCGCAGCGCAACATGAATACCAAGTGCCACTAGATGCAATCACTCAAGCAATGCACTTAGATTCTCTCTCAATCTCACAATGATGATGGATCAATGATGGAGATGAGTGGGAGGGCTTTGGCTAAGATCACAAGGTTGCTATGTCAATGAAAATGTGCAAGAGTTGGAGCTATAACCGGCCATGGGGCTTAAATAGAAGCCCCCATGGAATAGAGCCGTTATACCCCTTCATTGGGCAAAACGCGCTCTGACCGGACACTCCGGTCATACTGACCGGACCCTGGACTCAGCGTCCGGTCCACTGATTTATACCACATGTCATTCTGAGTTAAAACTGAACCGTCAGATCACAACGGCTAAGTGCTGACCGGACGCTCTGGCTAAACTGACCAGACACTGGAGCCTCAGCGTCCGGTCGAGTACAGTAAGGGTCCAAAACCGTTTTTCCTCGACCAGACGTGTCCGGTCCACCTCGACCGGACACAGCCCAGCGTCTGGTGGTATACCCTAGCTACTGTACTGCCAAGTCAGTGCGATCGGACACAGGCAGTCAGCGTCCGGTGCATTCAGATCCAGCGTTCGGTCACTTGATCGACGCTGGCATCTCCTCTGTCTTCTTCACCCTTGCTCAAATGTGCTAACCACCAAGTATATCACCTTGTGCATATGTGTTAGCATATTTTCACAAATGTTTTCAAGGGTGTTAGCACTCCACTAGATCCTAAATGCATGTGCAATGAATTAGAGCATCTAGTGGCACTTTGATAACTGCATTTCGATATGAGTTTTACTCCTCTTAATAGTATGGCTATCTATCCTAAATGTGATCACACTCACTAGGTGTCTTGATCACTAAAACAAAATGGCTCCTACATTTTATACCTTTGCCTTGAGTCTTTTGTTTTTCTCTTTCTTCTTTTCCAAGTTTAAGCATTTAACCATCACCATGCCATCACCATTGTCATAATCTTCGCCATTGCTTCATCACTTGGAGTAGTGCTACCTATTTCATAATCATCTTGATAAACTAGGTTAGCACTTAGGGTTTCATCAATTAACCAAAACTAAACTAGAGCTTTCAGCCCCTGTGAAGGCACTCGGCAAAGAGGAAATTTCTAAAAAAAAAATCAAAAAAACCTCTTTGCCGAGCGCCTTATTCTTGGCACTCGGCAAAGACCCCCTTTGCCGAGTGTCATGCCTCGGCGCTCGGCAAAGTTTTTTTTTGTTTTTGGCCTCTAAAGTTTTTGTGCAGACCTTTTAAAGTACCAGGAACTCCTCGTTAGAATTTGAGGATTTTTTGTGGCTTTTTTATATATTTAGTTACTTTATTTCGTTTACTTGAATTTTTTTTGAAAAATATAAATTTGAACTGCATGTGGTACGAATAATAAAATTTAATGTTTCAAAAAATGATAGTCATGTTACTGAGTGTAGTGTGAGGTCGTATCCAGGAACGGACCTAAAATTTTGGATATCTTGTTCACGAAACATGACCGCGAACTTACGTGCGAAGTGTTTTTAAATTCTATAAAAAGCAAACAAAGTCTGAAAATCATGAAACTTGTTGAGATGTCGTGATATCGTATGTGGAGGCTATGATAAAAATTTTAGAAGATTTCGTGCACGTTGTCACGTACGATGCTTACAAACCAAGACATCTCTACATCACATATTGATTTGTTTTGAGATTAAGTTGGTTTAATTTGATCTTCTTATATGTCTAATACTTGATGACGTGTAGATAATTCCCTGGTGGTGCCAGGCGTATCCCGAGTGCTGGGCGATGATGGTGGAGAGGTGGTTCACGGAGAAGTACCTCAAGATGCACATGGATGCCCGGGACCGTCGTTTGCAGATGCAAGGTCCAGCACACCATCAAGGCAGCCGCAGCCTCGCCGGATACAAACAAGCATGGGTACACGAATTTATTTATCTATTGTGATGCTCAGTTCTGCCTGATTTCTAATCATCGTGCTGTCTTTCTCGCAGTCGACGTCACATAGTGGCCAGGCTTGCTCGGACTTCTAGGCATGGTGTATGGCCCACAAGGGCAAAGCGACATCCGATGTCTCCTTCAACCTAGAGGACCCGCCCGAGACATACATGAACCCGAGCGTCCACTCCCACATCAGTGAGTACATTGAGGTGGCGAGGTCGTTCCATGGGCCAGACCACGATCCGAGCACCCAGGACTTCAATGGAGAGGCCGTCATGAGGGCGGGGCAAGGCAAGAAGCATGGACGGTTCTGGCTTGGCGACGGCATCATCGACACGGCCTCTACTCCCTCTCTCTCCTAGATCCGAGCACGGAGCACGAGCGAGAGCCCGGCCATTCGCACATAGTCGATCGCTGCACAGCACCTGGTCGACGCACTCGAGGTTATTCCTGTTTTACTCGTCATGCATTGATCTTTACACACCTTAATTAGCTTTGCATTACTAAAATATTGGAGTAAAATATTGTAGGCCCGGCTAGAACAAGAAATGAGGCAACATCAGGAGCTGGAGGTCGGGCAGCAGAGGATGGCGGCCCAGCTGGAGGCCGAGCGGGCTGAGCGGCAGGCCCAGGCGTAGAGGCTGACGGGCATTACGGAGTTCCTACAAGGGCTTGGGCAACGTGTGGGCTTCTCTCTGCCAGCTGGGCTGTTGGTTCCACCTTCGCCTCCACGTCCTGCAGCTACAGCTACTCCTGTGAGTATGAAAGTTTTTTACTTTCGCTTGTGCTTTGCTTGTATGGCCTCTACCTTCCTAGATTAGCTATCCAAATAATCTTGTCTCATATGCAATCTTTTCTCCTTTGTGCAGTCTCCATCTGACGGTGGTTCGAATATTCCACCTCATGCACCTCCGAATGATGGAGCTGTGCCTTCACCACAGTTGCATTGGCCGAGATGAGTGCACGTTGTATTTTTTTTATTTGGTGTTTATTTGGTGATGAACTTGTGATATACTTGTGACACACTTGTGGACTTTGATGGACTTGTGGATTTATTTGGATGGACTTGAGCACTTATTATTATATATGTGATATATATTGTGATGGATGTGATATGTGCGGATGGATGTGTGGATGGATGAGATATATATGTGATGGATGAGATATATATGTGATATATGTTTGTATGAATTTATTTGTCATGATGGAATGTAAAAAAAATAAAAATTGCCGTTTTGAGTCACTTTGCCGAGTGTTGCACTCGGCAAAGGACCCCGTCGTCGAGTGCCATGGTCACAGCACTCGGCAAAGCTGGAAAAATGGGTGCTCGGAAAACTATTTTTTCAGATTTGCCGAGTACCATGACCATGGTACTCGGCAAATATTTTTTTAAAAAAAATTCAAACTTTGCCGAGTGCCAGCTAGAGGGCACTCGGCAAAGAATTTTTTTTAAAAAAAATTAAAACTTTGCCGAGCACCGGCCAGGGGCCACTCGGCAAAGAATTTTTAGAAAAAAAAAACATCTTTGTCAAGGAACGGATAGAGGGCACTCGGCAAAGAATTTTTTTTCAAAAAAATAAAAAATCTTTGCCGAGTGCCGGTAGGGTTGGCACTCGGCAAAGCAACCGTCAACGGGGTTTTTCTTTGCCGAGTGCCCGATAAAAAACACTCGACAAAGAAGACTTTGCCGATCAATTTTTTACCGTGTGTTCTTTGCCGAGTGCAATTTGGCCTTTGCCAAGTGCCTTAGGCACTTGGCAAAGAACCTGAGTTCAGTAGTGTTTCCATAGTCCTTGTGTGTTTGATTTATGCCATTTATGTTAGTATTTGCACAATATGCATTGCATGCACACGCTTTGCGAAAACTTTCACTTGACATGGTGTTCAATGATACATGGCTTTTTCACAGCCATCACTCGACATAATTGGTTAAGTGAGGCAAATGCTAGTTATGGTACTACAAAATATTGATGACCATCACCGGCTCGGGAGACCCCACCACTGCCTGTTTTTCACCCTTGTTGGCGATAATCAATGGTGATATAATCGGAGGTCATCATTGCTAGTTTGCAACCGTGGGTGATAAGTTACTATGACCACTGGCTTCTGTAACAAGCTGGCGGTAAAAATATTTTAAAAAAAAATATCATCCAACGAAGGTGCCCATTTGATGCACTAGCCGCTGGCGACAGAGAGGAGGGGGGCGAGGTCACACCATGCCATGGGGGCGCCACTATTGCCACCACAAGGGGCCATCCTAGGAGGGCCTGTAGCTTCGCACCTGGATCCGCTACACTAGGAGTCTCCACTTCTGCGCACTGGACAAAGAGACTAAGGGTGGACAAAGAGACTAAGGGTGGGAGCTAAAGGAGGAAGAGTGATGTGCGAGAGGGAGGAAGGAAGCCAGGAAGAGAGACAAGAGAAAGGAGGGACGAGAGAGAGGGGTATGAGGCCTGTGCTACACACGAGCTCCAGTCGCATGGGGACACATGGGTGCATGAGTCCTGCCTATCGGCCGATCACAGCCAGGGACGAAGCTAGGAAAAATTTCAGGAGAGGCTAAACAACGGCAATTAGCAAGAAAAGAGGTTCAGCAAATCTCAGCCCCTCCTACCTATACATCTACAGCTAAAATTTCAGACGGCGGCTCTACGGAGCTTCGCTTGCTCACGAGCGGTAGGGGGGGCTGGAGCCCCCCTAGCCCCACCGCTGGCTCCGTACCTGGTCACAGCAAAGTAGCACACGCGTGCGGGAGAAGCTGGACACTTTTCACTACAATTTTTTTTTGTCCTGAACTACTGGTAGTGATATAGCAGTGCCGATTTTAATTGAACCAACACTGAACATATTGTTGGCAGAAACTAATTTTGTAGTAGTGTTAGGGCGCCGACATATGGTTTGCCTCCATGCAATGCTGTCAATTTCATCATAAAAGGGAGGCATGTGAGAGATGCTCTAAGATTATTTGTAGTGAGATGTACTAAGATTGCTTGGAATGAGATCTTATTGATTATCTCACTCCAAGAAATCTCATATGCATGCATTCCTGCAAGGACGATGGACATATCGATCGATGGCATTTGCATGCAGAGACTAGCTAGCCACTTGACTAGTAATAAGATGCCACCCCCAAACAATTCCAATACGTCTCTCACATGCATGTAGCAATGTATGCATGCCTATAATAACAAGGATGGACATCTCGATCGCTGTGCGCAGGCCAACCACAAGTGGCTAGCCCGCCTAACTAGCACTTACCTCACTTACCAATTATGTCGAGTGATGGCCATGAAAAAAGATATGTATCATTGCACGACACTTGCAGTGCATGCAAGTTTCACAAAGCGTGTGTACGCATGCATGCATATTATGCTAATAAAGGACACCAATAAAACACACAAAGTACTATGGGAATGCTCTTTCCAAAATCAAAAATTCAAAAAACAGAGTACGAAGACGCACGAAAAAAAAAGATCGTGATCATATGGGCCAGATAGTACTACTCGTGAAAAAACTGAAAAGATTATGCTATATCACGTACGCACGATCTCCTCGGCCAACGACATATAGATCGCTCGATGCAGCAACTATCTTACATGCGCCCATGCAAATAAAGAGAGACCAATGCATATGCATGCAACGCAACGCAAGCAGCGAGCGACGCCCCCCGCATGCAGATTATTTGCAGATGTGTGTACGGCGCTGCATGCGTGCTTTTTCCCCGTGCGCGCGGCACGGCGGCAACTTTAAGCCATTCCCTGTGCAAGTCCCCCTGCCGGAATCGGATCCGACGGCCGGCGAGGCACCTCGAGATCCGGAGCCACCCCAACCTGACCCAATGCAACAAAGTGTGGTGGATGCGTGTGCTAGCTTTCACAAAAGCTTGGAGGAGGGAGCTTGTTTTCAAGGGTTTAATAACAGTTGGTTATATGCTGCGTTCAAAGTACTTCTTTCAAGTGTACTTAATAACGGAATAAAAAAAAGTGTACTTAATAACGACCACTGCACTATTTATAAACTAAAGCCCGTATAAGGTAGCATGTGAGTGAATCCTGGCTCGGAACTTTCGTGGTATCGCTGGCAGCATGCAAAGTACTTGCTCGCTTAATTTGGTCGTACGTATATACTGTCAC
Source organism: Miscanthus floridulus (assembly GCF_019320115.1). Taxonomy (NCBI): domain Eukaryota; kingdom Viridiplantae; phylum Streptophyta; class Magnoliopsida; order Poales; family Poaceae; genus Miscanthus; species Miscanthus floridulus. The sequence goes on along the minus strand of NC_089590.1, from coordinate 35,017,201 downwards.
ATGCATGCATGCAGCTCTTGGGCTTACAATATTGCATTGTCTCGCTGCAAGCTCCAAAGTGTGTTGCCAGTCAAAATATTTTTCCCGACAAGGTCATTGGTCGCCATGATCTCACCCACATAGCCTGCCTGCCTAGCTAACTAGCTAAGTTCTTGAGTAACTACTTCGACAGTTTGTGACAGTTAGATAAAGGAGGATATATATATATAGTATCAGTAGTACAACACGACAGCTTTGCATAAACAATACCGCACTACAGTACAAAGTTCAACCTTTTGGTTCCAGGCTTCCACCTATATAAAATCTCTCTCTCTCTCTCTCTCTCTCTCTCTCTCTCTCCAGATTCTCTACATGCACCTTCACTCGAAACAGGGAATTCGTGTTGTGTATGTTTATATATACACATTATAGTAAAAAATTATTTCTCTCCTGGCATATATATATAGATGAGAGAATGAGCCCAACACACACGTACTTATGCCGGCAAAACGAATTATGCTTTAAACCGTTTGGAAGAAACTAAGCAAAAAAGCTAGCTGGTGGTGAGAGACATTTCTCTGTGGGAAGCAAAAGCCGGTCTTTGCTCCCACCACCGATCAAATCCTTGGACAATTTTTCAGTAATGCTTCTCCTTTGTAGTACTGACGATATAAAGAGAAAAGGGCCGGAAGCATGCATACATGTCAGCCGGGTCCGCCGGAAGACAAAAGAAACATCACCGTGATGTAATGCAGAAGCTCGAGGTGTGTTTTCATCGACCGATGCATCTGTATACAAAGCTAGTAGCTAGTAGCCTAGACTCACTTGTTTCAGATATTTGTCTCGAAACATAGCGACATGAACATGTAACTGTTTAAGTATCCCTAGACGGTCCTCAACTAATTAAGTCCTCAGCTGTCTGGAAAATAAAATTGAGTTCTTTCTGCCCATGCATATTTCTTTCAACATGATGTGTATGTATACACTTTATTTAGAAATTACGTTTGGTTTTATTTCAACTATCAGTAACCCTTTGACAGCTGGGCTATTTCAGACAAAATCTATTCCCAGTGTTAAATATTTTCTATTATGAGGAAGTGTTAAGTATTTTCTATTATGAGGAACCATCTCAAATTAAAAAGTTATCAACTATAAAGTTTTATATATCTTTCAACTCTACAATTTTAAAGTAAAATTTATCTTAATCCAAACTCATATAAAAAAGTTATAAATTTTTTTTGTACAAAATAGTCTATCACTAGCGATTCAATCTACAAATTGGCAGTGATAGATGGACTATCACTACCGTTGGAGCTTCTCGTGGATCCACCGGAGCCACTACACCATATGTAATAAGGAGCTCCGAGGAGGCCTTTGGATCCCATCATCCCACATGGAGCCACGAGATCCACTCGTGGATCCTAGCCAGTGGTCCACTGGATCGAGGAACTCAGAGGAAGTGAAAAGCCCCGTGAGAACCCAAGAGGGGGTGAATTAGGTGTCTAATTTTTAACTTAAATCATTAGGGCCCAATTTGAACTACCACTACCAAAACCATAAAGTACTGTAGCAAGATGTGAACTTGTGGTTTTTCTATGGTGCTCTAACTTATTCTTAAGATATAGAGAACTTTGCAATCAAGAGCCAATCTTTGAACTAGCCTATAAATATTCTAGGAAGGTTAAAGTGGTGGCACACAAGTAAAACACATGCGGACGCAATAAACGTAGTAATTAAATAGTTCAAGTAAGGGGGCGTCATAGCTCTGGCTCCTGCCTAGGCATACTGTGCAGCACTGTAATTCACTGTAGTGCAGAGCCAGTTGGCTCCAGCTCCGGCCAAAAATGACTGGGAAAAGGGAGGAGCCAGAGGTTTGGGGGCTCCGGCGGCTCCTCCACAGTACTGCTACAGTGGAAGGAGCCGGAGCCACCGGAGCCCCTCCAAACACGCCCTAAGAGAGGGTAAACTCCTAAGAGAGGGCAAATTCCATGGTATCAGTTGCCAAATCACAAACCCTAGTACACATTGGAGCTCCACCGAGGTGTGCTCTGGTCACGAAGTCTCTACCGTTGGTGTTGGATTTGTCTCCCAAGGCTTTCACCAGCCAAAGGCTAGTGCCATGAGTCACGAAGTCTCACCACTGTCACCTTGCTCTTCCGGCCACTTTATTGTTGAGCACACTACAAAGCTTCTTCACGTGGGGGAGGAGATCGATCTCCTCATTTCCCATACACCAATAAAATATCGCTCCACATGAAGAATGGAGAGTCGCTACCTGTAAGGCCACCACACCTTCACCAAAAGGTCACAATGACCTCAAGCGCTCTAGCTCGTGATGATACAAGGGGGCAACAACCCAATATCTCAATGTTCTCAAGCTTTAAGTGATAAACCTCACATGGACGAACTATGGTGTCTATCTTAACCTTGGATGTGGGTCTATGAAAGGTCCTAGTATGGCTAGAGGGGGGGTGAATAGCCTATTTAAAAATCTATAAATCAACTAGAGCAATTTGATTAGTATGACAAATAGCGTAATGCAAACTTGCTCTAGCTCTACAAGGGTTGCAAGCCACCTATCCGACACTTCTAGTTGCAATGTTAAATAAGGCACACAAACTTACTAGTCTAAAGAGCTCAACTAGATGAATGTAAATAACAAAGCAAGCTCTCAATTCTAATTAGACTAAAGAGCTTGTATCAACTAGTTTGCAAGAATGTAAATAAGCAAGTAGGGTGATTATACTACCGTGTAGGGGATGAACCAATCACAAAATAAAGATCAAGCCAATCACCGGGAGAATGCAAATGACAAGCGACAACCGATTTTTCTCCCGAGGTTCACGTGTTTGCCAACACGCTAGTCCCCGTTGTGTCGACCAGCACTTGGTGGTTCGGCGGCTAAGAGGTGTTTCACAAACCTCGTCCACACGATAGGACACCGCAAGAGCCGACCCACAAGTGAGGTAACTTAATGACACGAGCAATTTACTAGAGTTACATTTTGGCACTCCGCCGGGGAAGGTACAACTCCCCTTACAATCACCGAAGACGGCCACGAACAATCACCAACTCATGCCGATCCTCCACCGCTGCTCCAACCGTCTAGGTGGTGGCAACCACCAAGAGAAATAAGCGAAATCCGCAGCGCAACACGAATACCAAATGCCTCTAGATGCAATCACTCAAACAATGCACTTGGATTCTCTCCCAATCTCACAAAGATGATGAATCAATGATGGAGATGAGTGGAAGGACTTTTGCTAAGCTCACAAGGTTGCTATGTCAATGAAAATGTGTAAGAGTTGTCCCTTGAGCCGGCCATGGGGCTATAAATAGAGCCCCCATCAAATAGAGCCGTTATACCCCTTCACTGGGCAAAACGCGCTCTGACCGGACGCTCCGGTCATACTGACCGGACGCTGGCCCTCAGCGTCCGGTCACCCGATGGACGCCACGCGTCACCAGCTTCAAACGCTGTTTGTCAGATTTCAACGGCTACGAAGCTGACCGGACGCTCCGGTAAAACTGACCGGACGCTGAAGCCCCAGTGTCCGGTCGTTTCCAGTAAGCTCCCCGAGGCATATTTTTTCGACCGGACGCGTCCGGTCCACCTTGACCGGACGCAGACCAGCGTCCGGTGCTCAACCCTAGCCACTGTGTCGTCTGATAGCTGGACCGGACGCAGCCTTTTAGTGTCCGGTCGCTGAGTGACCCAGCGTCCGGTCAGTAGACCGACGCCAGCATCATTTCGACCGACTCCATTTTAACTCTAACTTCTTCACCCTTGCTCAAATGTGCCAACCACCAAGAATTTTGCATCTGGCGTAATAGAAAATAGGCATTCTATTTTCCCGAAAGCATATTTTCACAAACATTTTCAAGGGTGTTAGCACTCCACTAGATCCTAAATGCATATGCAATGAGTTAGAGCATCTAGTGGCACTTTGATAACCGCATTCCGATACGAGTTTCACTCCTCTTAATAGTACGGCTATCTATCCTAAATGTGATCACACTCACTAAGTGTCTTGATCACTAAAACAAAATGACTCCTACATTTTATACCTTTGTCTTAAGCGTTTTGTTTTTCTCTTTCTTCTTTTCCAAGTTGCATTTGACCATCACCATGCCATCACCATTGTCATGATCTTCGCCATTGCTTCATCACTTGGAGTAGTGCTACCTATCTCATAATCATCTTGATAAACTAGGTTAGCACTTAGGGTTTCATCAATTAACCAAAACCAAACTAGAGCTTTCAGTCTACAGAGTGTAAACCCTTTTCTATTTCTTCGCTTTGGTTTAACTCCAACACCCTCAAGCAAGTGAGACAATCTCATATATATAGCCTCATCCCCCCTCAAAGAGCTGTTGCAAACTTTTGGGGCACCACCTAATGATCTGCTAGGTACGTAGTTCTTGATATTTCACCATATCATCTAGCGGGCAATATTCCTTGTTCACCATTGAATCTTCACTCACTAACAATGGACCCTCTTCACAGGTTGATCCTCCGCTATGTCCAAACTTTTTCACTGTATCATCAGGTGAGGAATCTAATCGTTGGATTTAGCCATTGCAAAGACACTAATCTACACCGAATGATTTGTCTGTTGGGTGCTCTGTATTGCAACATTTCATCCCATGGCGCTGATCTTATAGGTCTTCAATGGTGCCAACTCACTTATGTGCATTGAATGATCTACCAAGTGATTATTCTGTTCATTATTATATCATACGATGGGCTTTGTCCCCTCTAGCTGACTTACTATGTTGCACCATATGATCCAGTGGGCCTTATCACCTGATCCGGTGAATGCTCTGGTGAGGAATGTTTAGGAATCTTTATCATTCTTTGTTTCAACTCGGATCTTGAACAAACGTTGTCCTTGCATCTCTATGACCTATCATATGTTTAACATAATTTCAACACACATGTTAATCTAGGCTTGTGTTGTCATCTCAATCATCAAAACAAAAACATATGATCATAGGCATAGGATTCTTATAGGAGGCCCGTGCACTTCAGCGCTATTGGGGCCACTCAGCATAGCCAAAAAAAGGGCAAGGCCCGAGCACTGCCATCAGGGTGGAGAAGCTAGTGAAGGTATGTGAGATTCAAAGAGAGAGTTCTAGAGAGAGGTGTGTTGTTGATGGTGGAGAGGAACGAAGGGGCTGATGTTGGTGGAGATATATACTATGGTTTGCTAAGTGGATTGAGATGGGTTGGCTGCCTCAATTAATAGAGGCAGGTCTTATGAGTCTGCCTCTAAAAATAGCCTTCATATTTTATTTGATGCATCCATAAATAGACCAAATGTCTCTAAAAATCATGGTGCATTTTTGCAGACAATGATGACACTTTTTTATTACCTCTGTAAATCAAAGTGGTTGTCTCCTACAATCGTTTTTATGCTATTGATTATTCAATACTTTATGCACCCCTTTGCTTATAAATGTGTGAAAACCTATAAAGTATGTGGTCACGGCTCTCAAACTCTAACTATTAACTCCTGCATCTTAAGAAGAATATCAGATTTGTCATATGAAAATTGGATAACTGAATTTTTGATAGAAAATATTTTCATACTTAGTATTCTTGTTAAATTATTGTAACATTTTGTTATCATATACTCCATCCATTATAAATTAGTAGGCATATTCCATTTCATTAATAGTTTGATCTACAATTACTTTTTTAATATGTCATTTTATTTGACAAAAATCATAAGTAAGGTACTTTTCTATATGAATCTAATGACATTAATTTTCATTACAAAATTTATATATTGATAAGGAAGCTGCTGCTCAAAACATGTTATAGTGAAACCAAAAAGAAAGTATTATATGAATCTGTATCTATCTATCTATATCTATATATATACCTAATATTAAAGAGCGAAATGATTTTTCTATCTGTCTTTTTTTACTTTTGAAAGTGCCCTCGCTTTTCTTCTGATTTATATTTGACCTAGACTCATGACTCGTGCTCATATAAGCTAGAACAACATATGTTTGTGCATCTAATACAAAGTCCGATTTCAATATATATATTTGAGCAGATGATATGACCGTACATAAATCTTCGAGTTATAAGTCATTCATGTGACCGCGCAACAAGATTTATGTTCCGTTGCAACACACATGGTTAGCCCGATAGTTCATATATATATCAAAGTGGAGAGAGTACTAAAAGCAGTAATGGGCAAAGTTTTAATATGATTGGAGACCGTGCCAATGTACTATAGTTTACTAGAAAAGGATTCTTAATTAAACAAGTACTCCTACTCTATATACTAGAGGAGAGAATCAGAGAACTCAAGTTAACCTACTCATGCTCCATACCGGCGGAGGGCCGACGTGGGTATTAAATATTAATTTTTAGATGAAAGGCTATCACCCGACTTTATTGAAAGCTTAATGAAAGCCAACGATCTGATTTCTAGGGATACCAGCTTTACAATAGAGTTCAAAATACTGCAAATGGTAAACTCTACCTCCACACAATTCCACCGAACTCTAAAGTAACATAGGCTAACTCAACCTCAACTGTTTAAGATAGATAGAAATAAAAGGGCGCTATTCGCAACAGCTATTACATCAACACAGCATTATTAGCAGACACCAAGTTAATCATCTCTTCTGCCAAGGTCTTTAGTTTTGGTTTTAGTAAGGGGCGCCAAGCCTTCACCAGTGTCAGCGTCTTGTATATGATTGCCACGAGCGAGTGCAGAACCTTCTTGTTGAACACCACGTCATTCCGAGTTTTCCAGATAGTCCACATCGCACCTGCACAAATCAAGAACAATGTTGTCTTCTGTCTCTTACCTCTACATTTCTCCACGACCTCTAGAAAGAAAGATGCACAGCTGGTTGGTGATGAAACCCAACCCAGGCAATCTCACAAGAAGGAGAAATACAGCAATGGGGCATTGGAAAAGAATATGATCAGAGGTCTCTAAATTGCCACTTGCAAAACACTCTTTAGGCCCTGACCATTGCTTCTTTTTTAACTGAACACCGCATTGAATTCTATTATGTGTAGCCATCCACATAAAGATCTTGACCTTTAATGGGATATTACTTTTCCAGATTACCATCATTTGGTAGTCAACCACACCTCCAGATGTCATAAGCCTATACAGGGATCTTGTGGTGTACTTATGAGATCTCTCGAAGCTCAAGCTAACCTCATCTCTGCCTTCAGAAAGGTATACATCACTTAACAGTCCCCCCAGCTGCTCCCACTCTTCCAATAAGTTCACATTTAGTTGTCTTCTGAAATCTATGTTCCACTGTCCATCTACTATTGCATGACCTACATCTAGGTCAGGTTGAGAGGTGATCTCAAAGAGATTAGGAAAACTCACTTTCAAGGGGCAGTTGCCCAACCAACAATCATGCCAAAATCTTGTTTGTAGCCCAGCTCTAATATTGATCACACATCCTCTTTGATACCATTCCCTCACATCTAACAGAGACCTCCATATATAATTGGGATCCTCTCCTGTTCTTGATTTGGAAAATACTCTTAATTATGACCCAGGTATTTCTTCCTTAACAACTCATAGCAAAGACTGATGGCTCCCCTCTCTAATCTGTCAATCCACTTGGCAAGTAGACAAGTGTTCATAGCTCTTACATCTAGAAATCCCAGGCCACCCAATTCTATAGGCCTGTTCAAGGCTTCCCATTTATCATGCGATACTTCCTCTTCTTGCTTGTTCCTTGCCAAAAGAATCTAGATCTGATTGTATCAAGTCTCTGAAAATTTCCTTCATAATGTTGGTACACACCCATGGTGTACATGGGGATACTTGACAGACAAGAATCAATTAGAGTTGATTTCCCCCCAGAAGATAGGTATTCACATTGCCAAGTCCCTAATCTCTTCTCTGTTTTCTCACTAACATAGTTCAATTGTGCCTTAGTGACCATGTAATTGCTGACAGGCATCCCTAGGTACTTCATTGGAAATGACCCAATCTTACACCCAAGTAGGTTAGCTGCCTCAGAGAGCCCAATTGTGAAAATTTCACTTTTCTCAAAGTTGATCTTCATTCCAGACATAGACTCGTAGCATGATAAGATCATCCTAGCGTTCCTCAAATTTTCCTGAGTAAACTAAAGAAGAATAACCGTATCATCTGCATACTGCAAATGGGATAGACCACCTTCTACTAAATGAGGGACAAGGCCCTGAATAACTCCAGCAGGGCTTGCTCTAGACAACATAGCAGACAAAGCACCTGCCACCAGATTAAATAGAAGGGGTGAAAGAGGGCCACCTTGTCTTAATCTTTTAAAACTTCTAAAGAACTCTCCTCTCTGGAAACCTTGGTATTAATTTAAGAAGAAAACAAGTTAAGTCCAGCTTTGAAGCTACTTGCGCCTACAAAACTACCAGAACGCCCTGACCCCGCTCCTCTATATATACGCGCACCTCGTCTCACCTCTAGCTTGCCAGCCCTAAGGCAACACGACGCACTAGCTAGACCTTGGGCTCGCAAACCTCACACTCCGCTTAAACCTGCAGCCCTTTGATCATCAGCAGCAGTAGTATAGGCACCTAGCTAGGTAGCGACCGCGACAATGCAGTACGGCGCGGCAGCGGCGGAGCAGGCGTGGTACATGCCGGTGGTGGCACCGTCGTCGGCCGTGGAGACGGCGGCGGAGCGTGTGGAGAGGCTGGCGTCGGAGAGCGCGGTGGTGGTCTTCAGCGTGAGCACCTGCTGCATGTGCCACGCCGTGAAGCGCCTCTTCTGCGGCATGGGCGTGCACCCGACGGTGCACGAGCTGGACCTCGACCCGCGGGGCCGCGAGCTGGAGCGCGCCCTCGCCTGCCTCCTCGGCGCCTCGGGGGCCTCGGCGGCGGGCGCGCCGGTCGTGCCCGTCGTGTTCATCGGCGGCAGGCTGGTCGGCGCCATGGACCGCGTCATGGCCGCGCACATCAACGGCTCCCTCGTGCCGCTGCTCAAGGAGGCCGGCGCGCTCTGGCTGTGAATTCGATCAGCACCGGCTACTACTAGCCATTGCCGGCGTTGCTGTTGGGAGGGACTGATAGTAGGGAATGCAGGTTACTTATTAATACACGCACAGTAGTGAGTTATTAATCATAGAGTGCGTCGTGCTTGTGTGTCTGTGTGTTAGTGAGAGAGAGAGGTCGGTGATTTTTTACTGATGCTGCCTCCGTCTTGTGTGTGGGAGCTAGTTAGACCGTGCTTGCATGCTGGCCCGTACGAGTGTGTGTGCACTGCTACTGCTAGCTACGTTTGGTCGGTGCTAGAAGAGATCGATCGATTTAGTGTTGTTCTCTTCGTCCATATGAATCTTATTAATCAGTTTGGTTTGCCGTTCCCTTGTCTTGCATTGTGTTTTCATCAGAGCCATGCATGCGCATGCATCTGGACAAACGAGTTTTCTGTGCCAAGAAGTCCGAATTTTTATATTAATTGCCACTTGACATGCATGAGCACTCTCGATCACTCGTTACGTTTATGTATATTCTAATCTAAAATGAGAAAAGTGCTAATATCGATCAACAACCTTACATACCCATCTACTTCGATGAACAGGCAGAGAGCACATGCACACACGCTGTTATATATATATATATATATATATATATATATATATATATATATATAGAACTACTACTCTGTAGCTGGCTACAAAATAACTTATTCTGTAGCCATCTTGAGTTACGATAATTACTATGTTAATTTATGAGATTATAGTAACTTCTTACTAAGTGGTTTACTATAACGTTATGGTAAATATCCCCGTGTGTTATAGTAACCCAACTATAGTAAATATATATTGACATTATTGTAAATTAGTATATAAAATTATGGTAAATGGAGGTGGCTACAGAATAACTTATTCTGTAGCTGGCTACTGAATAGCCTCTCCCTATATATATATATATATATATATATATATATATATATATATATATATATATATATATATATATAATATGTAATTGCAAGTGGTATTCAATTCGCGCTCTCTCGTCCGTCCACGATGGTTAGTCGGTGCTCGCTCAGAGCTCCTTTTCGCGACCGGCAGGCAGCACGCATGCACGCTCATCTTTTTTGCATGAGACGGCTAGCATCGCGTGTGTGCCATCTTTATGCTTTGTTCGAGATAGCTTTTCACTGTGTGCTTCGCCTGTGTCTCCTCTCTATGCTTTAGTTTGCTTCTTCCTCCAATGTTTGCTTGGATTGGCTAGCTAGCTAGCTACATGCCTCTCATGGTTGTGATTTGTTTAGAAAAAGAAATAACGTACGTTCATACTCCCCTGTAAAGTTCTACCATCTCAAAACTTTTGAAGAACTCATGGACTGCAATTATTTTAACCGGCCTGGTACAAACTCTGCCTGCTTGCATGTAGTAAGGTTATTAATAAAAATGTATATCCGCGCTACTTGTCCTGAGTGTGTGGGCTGCGGCAGCGGCCCACGCAAGCCTAAACCCTACTCGCGTGTGCCCTGCGATTATTATTCAGAGTTGCAAACCAAAATTACAACCACAGTTACAATACACATATATACATAATTACAACCTAACAAAACAAGCAGTTCCGTACTAAAAACTAAAATACAACATTCTAATCCAAGGATCCAGTTACATTTTGTTTGAGTGTCTAGAGTTACAATACAACAAGGAGAGCAGTAACAAGAATAAATTGAAAACAACATTTGAACCACCCATCAAGTTTCAGCATGTCTGAATATTCAGAGTTACAGCACAAACTGAAAACAACATTTGAACCACCCATCGAGTTTCAGCATGTTTAAATATTCAGAGTTACGAGTTACATCCGAATAAAACACGCAGATACAGCAGACACTGCTACACAGTTAAAAGTCGACATGTTCAGAGTCTCCAAAAGCTTCGGGAGAGAGAACATTGAAGTTGACTGCTCTAATTGCAACAAATGCTGCCCGTCAAAGAGTCTCATGGCGGTCCTCCAAGAGCAACTAGTTGCGCTTCTAGATCTAATAGCACAGAAAACTGTCAGAATAAAGTTGTGAATATAGAATCAGACTTTCTTCGAAAAAAGAAATCTTACCCGCCACCCTAGCATCAGCCTCGACAGGCCTTGCCCGAGCAGCGTTGGTCTCTTCTTGTGAAGCAGAGAGGGTTGTCTGCAAGGCGTCTACCTGGAGCTTGAGCCAGGATACCTCTTGGGTGGCCTCATCCTTCTCATGAACGAGATTCAGGATCCCCCGCCGGATTTCCAGAAACTTTGACACAAGATCTGCTTCAGTGGCATGCACGACGCTCGAAGCTTCACCAGCCTCCTCCGCAACCGGCCATTGCATTGCAGCGTGCGAGATAGCACTATATGTTCAAAAGGTTAGTGCTAAACAGCCATGGGAACAAAAAAAATACATTGTTCTTTCTTACTCTTCGAGTGGAGGTGGATTATCACCCTATGATGTCCCATAACTCCGGCACTTGCTATAAGCTATTATCAAGAAAAAAGGAGACTGGAACAAGATGAAGTAAAAAAAAAAGAACACAGCACAGCAGATGAGAACAGGTGCACCTCCTACTACAAACTCCCTACAGATTTATAGCCACTACTAGATGCCATCCAGGTGTGATGGGTTTCTTGGGTTATGCGCACATTTATTCCCATGTAGTCACTTTGGAATTCCAATCGGTCCACTCCACACTCAAGCCACAAACCCTCCTCGCGTGTGGGCCGCGGGGAGCGGCCCACGCAAGCATAAAGCCCCATCCTGTGGGTCGCACACGCAACCAGTTATATAGTAAAAACTAATACAACATTAAATCCATTGATCGAGTTACTACATGTTTCAATATTCATAGTTATAGCACAGATACACATCAACTTACAACAAAAGAAAGCAGGCAGTTAAAAACAAAAAATTGATCCAATATTTAAACCACCGATAGAGTTTCAGTATGTTTTGATTTTTGAGTTACAGCAAACATACAGATCAACTTACAACACAAGAAAGCAAACAGTTACAAAGGAAAAAACGATCCAACATTTGAAACACCGATCGAGTTTCAGCATGATTCGATTTTCCGAGTTACATCCAAGTAAAACACGCAGTTATAGAAGACACTCCTAAACGGATAAAAGTAAAAAAAACAAACCACTTAAAAAACAAACAATTCCAAACACAAATCTTCAGTTCATAGGAAGCGATCCAGATACATCAGATATTTCTACACAGTAAAAAGACAAAAAATACAACGAATTACAAAAACAAGGAAACATGCATATTTTAGGAAAACAAAGGAGTTACAAATGAATCTGCTGCAAAGTTAAAAAAAGATGTGGATCGCCATGGTGGAACCGGAAGCATGCTGCCTGACAAAGATGTAGCCCGAACAAACAAGCTTGGGGCAGAATCTTGCAGAACTTCTAGCGGCACCTCAACAAAAGTGCGATACATAAAGCATCCAATCGAGGTCACCTCAACAAAGCTGCGATTGATAAAGCATCCAATCGAGATGTTATTGGAAGTTTTGCGAGATGCTACCTCTTTTGAACGAGAGACACACATTTGAAGCGTAGGACAGGTGAAAGCTCTAGTTTGGTTTTGGTTAATTGATGAAACCCTAAGTGCTAACCTAGTTTATCAAGATGATTATGAGATAGGTAGCACTACTCCAAGTGATGAAGCAATGGTGAAGATTATGACAATGGTGATGGCATGGTGATGGTCAAATGCAACTTGGAAAAGAAGAAAGAGAAAAACAAAACGCTCAAGGCAAAGGTATAAAATGTAGGAGTCATTTTGTTTTAGTGATCAAGACACTTAGTGAGTGTGATCACATTTAGGATAGATAGCCGTACTATTAAGAGGAGTGAAACTCGTATCAGAATGCGGTTATCAAAGTGCCACTAGATGCTCTAACTCATTGCATATGCATTTAGGATCTAGTGGAGTGCTAACACCCTTGAAAATATGCTTTCGGGAAAATGGAATGCCTATTTTCTATTACGCCGGATGCAAAATTCTTGGTGGTTGGCACATTTGAGCAAGGGTGAAGAAGTTAGAGTTGAAATGGAGTTAGTCGAAATGATGCTGGCGTCGGTCTACTGACCGGACGCTGGGTCACTCAGCGACCGGACGCTGAAAGGCTGCGTCCGATCGAGCTGTCAGACGGCACAGTGGCTAGGGTATTGCACCGGACGCTGGTCTGTGTCTGGTCAAGGTGGACCAGACGTGTTCGGTCGAAAAAATATGCCTCGGGGAGCTTACTGGAAATGACCGGACGCTAGGGCTTCAGTGTCCGGTCAGTTTTACCGGAGCGTTCGGTCAGCTTCGTAGCCGTTGAAATCTAACGAACAGCGTTTGAAGCTGGTGACGCATGGCGTCCATCGGGCGATCGGACGCTGAGGGCCAGCGTCCGATCAGTATAACCAGAGCGTCCGGTCAGAGCGCGTTTTGCCCAGTGAAGGGGTATAATGGCTCTATTTGATGGGGGCTCTATTTATAGCCCCATGGCCGGCTCAAGGGATAACTCTTGCACATTTTCATTGACATAGCAACCTTGTGGGCTTAGCCAAAGTCCTCCCACTCATCTCCATCATTGATCCATCATCTTTGTGAGATTGGGAGAGAATCCAAGTGCATTGCTTGAGTGATTGCATCTAGTGGCACTTGGTATTCGTATTGCGCTGCGGATTTCGCTTGTTTCTCTTGGTGGTTGCCACCACCTAGACGGTTGGAGCAGCGGTGAAGGATCGGCATGAGTTGGTGATTGTTCGTGGCCGCCTTCGGTGATTGTGAGGGGAGTTGTACCTTCCCCGGCGGAGTGCCGAAAGGTAACTCTAGTAAATTGCTCGTGTCATTGAGTTACCTCACTTGTGGGTCGGTTCTTGCGGTGTCCAATCGTGTGGACGAGGTTTGTGAAACACCTCTTAGCCGCCGAACCACCAAGTGTTGGTCGACACAACGGGGACGTAGCGTGTTGGCAAGCACGTGAACCTCGGGAGAAAATCGATTGTCTCTCTTCTTTTACATTCTCCTGGTGATTGGTTTGATCTTCATCTTGTGATTAGTTCATCCCCTACACGACGGTATAATCACCCTACTTACTTGATTACATTCTTGCAAACTAGTTGATACAAGCTCTTTAGAGTAATTAGAATTGAGAGCTTGCCTTGTTGTTTACATTCATCTAGTTGAGCTCTTGAGAACAGCAAGTTTGTGTGCCTAAGTAATCATTGCAACTAGAATTGTTGGATAGGTGGCTTACAATCCTTGTAGAGCTAGAGCAAGTTTGCATTACGCTATTTGTCATACTAATCAAATTGCTCTAGTTGATTTGTAGATTTTTAAATAGGCTATTCACCCCCTCTAGCCATATTAGGACCTTTCAACAGGCACACAACCCATCCTGCTACAATGGTAGCAGTACGACCAGGCACCACAGATGTTCCAGAAGGCAGCTATCTTGCCGTCATCATCAGATCTACCATCCCCGATCATTCGCAACACTCATGCTAGCACCTAGATGCAGCAGCAAACTGCTGCACCTACGCGCGAGTAGAAAGACAAGCAGCACTATGACAATGTACAACAACTGACTACTACTAGAGGTTTCTGTATCTGTATCTGAAAGTATTTTTTGACCAAGAATAAGTGGAGTGGAATGAACACAAGAGGAGCACGAAGAGACCCTGTTTAAATAGCCCAACTATATGGACGGGGGAGATGAAATGAACAGTCAGATGCGTGGATCAAAGCGCGTGATATCAGGAGCAATGAACACGATGCACAAAAAATACGAGAACAAACATTTACAAAAATATCAGAGTTACGCACAAACATAGATAAAAGATACATCCCAACAAAACAAAAATTCTCCTACAGATAATGCACGAAAAAATATAGAGTTTATTTATTTATTTTTTAATTACATAAGGTATTACAACAAAAATAAAAATGTAGTTACAATATAGGTTACTACACAGTTGAAAGTTGAAAACACACTTCCGATTACAAACTCAATAGTTACAAAGATTTGGAATCTATAGTGTTTACTAGGAGACGAACAAGCTATCGAGGCACACCGTCCAAGCTAGTATGAAGTTAGACGTACAAACTCGCATCAAATGTTTTTCAGGCAGTCCTCATCAGAACCGCTATTGATGCATACAAGATAACATACACATCTGAATCATAACGTCACAGATGAAGCAAGTCATTGCCACTACATAGAAGCTTTGACAACCCACAACGGCCATCACACCACGCAAAACTTCAACTAGCACCCAGATCCACCAGCAACCGATGCGCCTACATGATCCTAGCAGCACCATGCCAATAAGGACGGATGACTACCTCAACACATTTCCTTCAATATAACAGAAAATATTTTTTGGACAAAGAAACATTGTAGTGGCCACAAGAGTGCAAAGAGAACCTGATTAAAATAGCCCAACTTTTCTGTACTAATTAAAAAAGAAAAAACAAAAAAAACAAAAGAAAAATGCAGTTAGTACATTAGTACAACAGGCATTGACTGCTCATACTGCTGCAACATTGAACAACACATGAGAAAACATCACAAAAAAGCGATCTCCTCAATCTTCCATAATTAAAAAAAACTGACCAGGAACATTCATACGCAACTGCTGCTACCACAGCAATAATAAGGGAACCATCTCAATTTTCATTAATAAGTAAGAAAATAAAAAAAAAACATCTAGTACATGAATACATAACTATCAATGGATGCTACTACTGCTGGTGGACTGTAGTCGGATACACAACAAAAAAATTAAAAACACAACAAAATGTAGCTGAAAATACGACCCAGAAAACTTCGAATCAAATAAAAAAACAAAAAATATAACAAAAAAGAAAATGCACTGTCATTTTATTTTCTGAGTTGCACATAGATACACATCGATTTACAACCGCCAAAAGCAGGCAGTTATAAACAAAATCACTACGACTCACAAGTCATTGTATATGTGCGTGTCGCGGGAGCGGCCCGCAAGCTACTAGTCCAGTGCGCGTGGGCCATGTGAGCGTCCCACGCAAAGCCTAAACCCTCCTCCCATGGGCCACAATTACAACATGTTTCAATTATTTAGAGTTACAAACCAAAAATACAACCGTACTTACAATACAAATACATACAAAATTACAACCAAACAAAACAACCAGTTACATAGTAAAAACAAATTACAACACTCTAATCCATGGATCGAGTTACATCATGTTTGAATGTCTAGAGTTACAACACAAATATACATCGACTCACAAACAAAAAAGACACAGTTACAAGAATAAAATGAAAACAAAAACTAAATACATCATTTAATCCATGGAGCGAGTTATAGCATGTTTAAATATTTAGAGTTAGAGCATAAATACACAACAACTTACAACAAAAGAAAGCGGACAGTTGCAAGAAAAAATTGAAAACATCATTTGAACCACCGATGGAGTTTCAGTATGTTTGAATATTCAAAGTTACAGCACGAGTTACATCCCAATAATACACGCAGTTACAGTAGACACTACTACACAGCTTAAAGTCGAAATAATAACAAATCACTTACAAAAACAAAACTTCAGCTCCAAGGAAACGATCGAGATACATCAAAGATTTTGATCCATCTATAGAAATCATTCTACTCAATGAAAAGGACCTATAGTTTGCCATTGTGCTGGTGATTCTCCTAGAGCTTTCATTGCAGCAAGGACCCAAGCAACTCGGCGAAGAGCAGTTCTGGCTCGTGAAAGCAAATCCAAATAGGCAGTCAACGATTACTCTACATTGTACAGAGGAGATCATATCCATCTATAGAAAGCATGCTGCTCAACAAAAGGACCTAGCCTGAAGAACAAACACGAGACAACACATCGCAAAACTTCCAGCAGCACCTCAGCAAGGTGAGAGGAGTTGGAAGAAAAAACATCCAAGTCAGATGCTACTAGAAGTTTTGAGATGCTCATACCTAACCCTAGCACAACCATGCTGATAAAAAATGACTGACTACTTGTACACATTTCTTTATCTTCTCTTCTTATGAATCTAAAAGAATTTTTTTTGGACGAAGTAGGAGTGGAATAAGCACAAGAGGAGCATGCAGAGACCCTCCTTATATAGCCCAACTATGCGAACGAGGGGAGATGAAATGAACAGCCATATGCATGGATCAAGGCGCGTAATATCTGGAGCAATGAACACGATACACAAAATACGAGCACATCGCGTAATATCACGAGCAATAAAGACGAGGCACAAAATACAACCACTCAGAGTCAATGAAAAAGGTTGATGTATTTTTCTTCTCGGTGTTTGATAATAAATAGTAATTGAACAATTAGAACTAGAACATAAAAAAATTACAGTGGGCACCAAACAACAATTACAACACATGGAACTATTCTGCGAACATAAAAAATTATGTGGTGTTTACTAGGAGACCAACAAGCCATAGAGCATGCCGTTGGGGCTACTATGAAGTTTCATGTAACAGAACCACCCAATTTATATAAGATCAAGTACGGTTGTCCCCATTTAACATGTTGACGCACATATACTTTCTCTTATATAAACCCAGTAGTTTGCCGAGTGTCACGAAGGACCTCGATAAATCAACATCACAACCAAGATCGCACGATTAAGCAAATACACATCATATATACAGAGTTGCAGCAGAAATAATGTTTACAATGAGTTCACAAATAATAATACAAATTTGGGTTTCAAAACCGATTAGTGAAAACAACATAGCTTTCAAATGATTACAATAATATAAGTTCCAAATACATTGCTAGCATACGTAACATCCACTAACAAAAGCATATAGATAAGAACACTATATTGAGTCGCTGATCCCACCGGCGGGTAGCCACCATCTTCAATAGGACGAGAACTTCACCTGCAACATGGTGGGATAAACCCTGAGTACTCAAATGTACTCAGCTAGACTTACCCATCATAAACCAAAAATAAAAGTGACACCAAGGATTATGCAAGGCTTTATAAGTGGAGCTAGCTTGACAACATTTTGCATAAAAAGCCACTAATTCAGCTATACATTTTATAATTCAGTCATCAAGTTATTTATAGCTATTCATCTCTAGATTAGCAACTAACCTATGCCAAACATGTGGTATATCATTTAGTAGCATAACAATAGTAACCATAGCCGGTGTAAGATTTTCATATTCATCAGAACCATCATATTCCATAATCTAATTACTACGATGATGGAACTAGTCGAGTTTCTCACTATCCGGGAGAGACTGCGATTCGAATTGATTTTGACCAGTTGGGAGTTTATTCCTAACACAAACCCAGACATACCTGCACCAAGGTAGTCTTAGGTCACCTTTGGTACAACTTAGGTACACATTTCATGGGTTCGATCAGCGTCGCACAACTAAGGACAACCAGCTGCAAGGACAATCAGGACTACCCTACCCTTGGGCTCACGTCTGGCTCCCCGCACATCCTTACTACCATCCAGAGTGCACACTCTAACAGAACGAGGCCCGGCCTAAGTTGAGCTACTTGGCTTCACGGTCGAAATGAGTTATCCGGCCAGCTAAGTGAGAGGCATACGTTCAATCTCGGTAGAAGCGTCAGCAATGGTACGGTCCTTAATCGACACAGATGAGATAAACCATGCACACAAGACCTCCATGTCCTATTGCCTCTCAATCCATAGATCCTGTCCGATCTCGGTTTATTCATCATCACATGGTTATTTTCCACAATAGCAATTATAGCTAACCGTGCTTTGGTATCCACCTATATCTCGTAGGTGATAGGAAATCACCTGACTTCTACCGGTCTAGGCATTGCTAAGCATATATTCGATCATGGACCTACATAGAGTTCAAAGTATATTTCTAGACAAGGAAATTATATGCATCAAGTGTTTCCAAATCAAATCTTATAACCTAATGCATCAAACATAAAGGACTCAAGTGATATTTTATAAAACATAGGAGGCTTAGAATGCTCTGGATCTTGCCTGGGATCCAACACTAGGTCAATGTTTGTTAGATGACACTCGCTTGGCGAGCATCTCCCATCTCAGTACTTGCTTAGTCCTTCCGTCTTCTCGACGGATTCACCAAACTCCATCTTCAGGTTCGGTTCCAACATCACATCCTTCACGTGGTGCATCTAGCGTACCTAGATGAGATGCAACAATGCAAGTGCATGAATGCGAAGAATGGCAATATGAGATGCCTCACATTAAAGTATTCAAGTTGAGCACAAGGTTACACCGAACATATATAAGCATTCCATGTTACTTAATTAAACATCCCACAACCTATCATGCTAGGATAGAAAGGAAGGTAGCACCAAGCATGACACAAGTTTCACAAGGTTTTAGGTATATTAACTTAACACCATCAAAGGCAGGAGCCACACTTAGCAACACACAAAACAAAGCAAGGTGAAGCAAAGAATTTTAGGTACAAACACAGATTCTGAACAGCAGCACCAGAGTCACTTGTTTTAATCATACCCAGAGTTCTAGGCATGAAAAAAGTGTGATTCAAGATTTTCTAGAAAGCTAATGAAATTATCTAAAGCTTTGTTATTAACACCAAAAGCTAATTCAACAAATAACACAGTCAAAATACATCACGAAGTAGCGCTTATACACCTAAGGATAGAAAACTAATATTAACCTCAAAAATGTATATCTCATGTTATATTCATCCAACAAGCATGATCCTTAACTTTATAAAAATATTATTAAGTTATCTATAACTTTAGTATTATTATCTTAAGATAATTCTACAGCTAACAAGGTTAAACAACATCAAGAAGGCATCTCTATTCAAACTTGGACAGAATATGTCATTCTACTTTGAACAGCAATAACTAGAGTTCTAGACCATCAAAAGCAGTGGTCTTAGACATTTTAGAAATCTTAGGAAAAGCACTTCAACTCTCCTATTATCACCAATACATGATTCCATGTTTCAATGAGCCGAACAATATAATCATTTAGATCTATCTAGAGGACATGCAAAACCTAACAGCAAACTTGTAAAATCTATAACTCCTAAACCATCAGGACTAAAATCATGAAATCTTAGGACAAGAAATATAAGGAAATTATAAGGAAATTAGATACAACTTTTGTATTCAAAATATCTACAGAAAACATCATTTGCATCACTAACATGTCACCACCACAAAAACTGTACATGCAGCCATAACAACAGAGGCATGCTGAATTCATCTATCATTTAGTTGCTACAAACCAACATATTGTTGACATATATGCTACCCCAAACATCTTGGAATCATATTCAAACAATCACAGCATGTAGGAATAGCTACTAGAAGCATCACATGACAATAAATACATGTATATGTTCATAACATCCATTCTCTACTTTAATAATGCACATATGTATTATTTTTAGTACTATATGAGAACAACTAGTTTGGGGCTGAGACTTTTATGAGTGGTAGATGTTATCAAAACATGGCTACTGTACAAATTTCATATGCTCAGGTTTTATAATTTAATTGCTATGAAAAAGACATTATTTTCTATAAACATGTGAGAACAAGATAAATCTAAAGATGATTATTTTCTATAAACATATAGCTATATTAGGATTCCTCAGGTCCCAATATCACCATGCAAGGTCAAAGGAACCACATTTCACATTTTTGCATATATAAATTATTTATAAATCATTTAAAACCATTTATTAAGCACTAAACAAGTTAAATCAATAAATCAATCATACTGCATCCAATGAACCTAAAATTTTTACCACAGCACACATATAGCATAAGTAGCCTACCATAAAAAAATTCACCTTATTTGGAGCACCACATCTTTAGATATGAATTTATTTCTAGAAAATGCTAATTAACATAGATAAATAAAAACAACAAAAACCTTCTACTAACACATATCATAAGATGACTCTACTACATATATCTACTCTCAATGATTCAAAAAAGTCTTCATTTGCTATTTTATAATTTTCTATGATTTATTATGGTTTTTCAAAGTTTTAGCCATAAAAGAAAAACAAACTTGCACCGAGGACCCTGAACTTTCATGAAAATAGATTCCAGCAAATAGGTCCTTCTAGGCACTATTCAACTGAGTCACAGACTTTGCAGTTAGCCCCCTGCACTTGTTCTAATTGTTGCACGAGGTCCCTCATGCGAATCAGAACAGAGGAGGCGGAGGAGGATCATCGGCTAGCCGATTTTCGGCCGGTGAGGTCATCGCCGGTGTCAGTGAAGATGCGGGGGAGCATCCCCATCACTAGGCGCACCCACCAATGCCCGCGGCTTGGACCGACATGGCTTGAGGTGGCTCGGCCACGTGTGCCGACGGCCATGCCCGTGGCACCTCCAACAGCGGGGCACTCCGGTGACGGTTGCCTTGGGCGAGCGTATGTGCGAGATAGAGAACGATGAGGCAAAGGTGGTGACGGTGGTGTAGGACTATTAGGTGCTCAGGGGTGGAGGAACGACGGCCATGGAGCTCGGCCCAACGACCATGGCTGTGCGCGCTCGTGAGCAGGAAGGGGAGCGAGACAACACAGAGAGGGAGAGGGCGAGCACAAAGGCGCTGTGGAGCTCGGTGTCTCCACTTCACGCGCGAGGGAGGCAGGGGCACAACCACGTGACACTAAAGGTGGGGTGCCCATGCGTGCATGGCCACCACACATAGGGCACGCGTCGCCCTTTAGAGCATCTTGTGGAGCACGTGGCAAAGTATAGCTAGGGTTGAGGTGATGGTTCCTCGTTCCTTTGGGTTTGCCCATATTCTTTTGCTTGTCGATCCATTGGGTCGGAGTCCTAAGGGGATATGGGTAGTTTCCTTGTATATGGGCGTGGTGCTCGGGTACACAAGAACCTTCGAATATGACGGTGCCCCATGGTTGAGGGGTTGGTGGCAGGTGGTGATAGCCCTATCTATCCTTTGTAATCCCCCATGTTCGTGTATTGTGTAGGAGTCTTATAGTCTCTTGCGCTTGCTGGCAGACCAGTGCTCGGAGATCTCCCCGTTCATCTTACACTTAGTTCTAACTCTAGTCATATAACTAGTATGATCATTAACTGTTCTTTGCATGGCTATATTTGAACATGTTGGCTCCATGTAGGAACATTCTTTTATTCTTTATTTTCCTTTTATCCTTGAGGTTGGCTCAGATGTGTGTCCGCTATCCTTGATATATTGTTTTTACCCCTATCATGCACTATGGTCCACTATGCAAGTATGTAATCTTGTTCATGCTCATGCTAGACTCTCATATCTTGCCCTCCGTTGGAAACATATAAATAACAATACACTGAATACTTTTGGGTGAAATGCTACAATGATAGATCCATGCGCTTGTGGGTATTTTCTGTAATCATTAAGAACTATCATAGTTGGTGTTTCTTGGTGGCATCGCTAAGGTTAACTCAATCTTAGTGATGGTGCTAAGAAATACCAATAGACATTTCTAGCGCCATTGCCGAGAATGGACTTAAAACCTCCACACTTGGTGATTGCGCTAAGAAATGTTAACAAGCATTTATGGTGCCATTGCTGGGGAGGGCATAGTATAAGGGACCATGACGCCTAAGAGGAGGTGGGTGAATTAGGCAACTTAAAACTTTAACTCTAAACTATGGCCTCTTTTTCTATCCTTAGCAAAAACCTATGCAAAAGATAAACTATCTAGATGTGCAACTACGATTTAGCTATTGTGTTGCTATCTCTACCGCAAAAAGGAGTTATGCAACCTAGGTTCCAAACCTATCAACTAGCCTATCACTAAGCTAGGAAAGTAAAGCACAAACCAAGATTGCAATGTAAATGCAGAAGCTAAAGAGTAAGGTAGAGATATACAAACTCTCGTCGATGACTTCGGTATTTTTACTGAGGTATCGAGAAGTGCGCAAGCTGCCCCGTAGTCCTCGTTGGAGCCCCTCGCAAAGAATCCCTTGCAAGGGCCAAGCTCCTAGTTGGGTAACTCTATGGATAGCCCTGGGCCTTCCCCACGTGCAAGTGGGTCTCCGATGTGCCTTCCAGCAAGCCTCTCCTAGACCGCTCCCTGCCGTCTTCACTATCAAGCTTCCGGCCAAACTGCCACGGGCCTTGTTTCCTTTAGTACACGGTGGCAGCCAAACCACAAACGCGATTGGTGTGATCTCATAGGACTACAAGCCCCTTTGATGTACAACAATGCTACGCGCAAGCACCGAGTGGTAAGAGGTGTGCAAACCTCACTAAACACTAGGCCTAAACATAGAGCAAGCGCATAAGCGGTGGTCTAATCAACCTAAGCACTTCGTAAAGCACCTACGCTAATCACCTAATGAATCACTAAGCACTATGCAAGTGGTGATCACTAAAATGGTGTATCAACACCCTTGGTATGTTTCCTCAACTCTCCACATGTCAAATGGCTAGTTGGCGGTCTATTTATAGCCCCACAAGTGAGAACTAGCCATTGGACCTGAGACCCAACTTTCTACTAGTGATGGGACGCGTCTGGTTCGGTCGACTGTTGGAGCACGCGCGTTGATTAGACTCAAGGCCGAGTCTGGTCTCACTCGATCAAACGCGTCCGGTCACGCTGGCGCCGCTCTAGAACCTTTTTGGACATAATCGGACGCTACTTCTTGGTGTGTCTGGTCGTCCTACCGTCACGTCCGGTCATGCTGAGAACGTTGCCGTTGATGATGAATAGTGGAGTCCATGCGTTCGGTCACTGCCTTGCTCAGTGTTCGGTCACTGCTGCTGGCGCCTGCTGTTCCCGAGCAACAGATTGAACGCGTTCAGTCCTCATAGGGCCGCGTCCAGTCACCTCTATGGAGCTCGTTTCTTCATGAGCTTGCATTCAGCTTGGTTCCTATCTTTGTGCTTGGACTTTGCTTGATATCTTGTATCCTCTCTTGTGTTTCTAGGGTATTGCTTAAGGTGTTGATCATCGGATCATCATGTCACCTTCGTCCAAGTCAAGTTTGCACCCTTATTGAACTACAAAACAATTACTTGCAAATTCATTAGTCCAATTTGGTTGTGTTGGTCATCAAACAACAAAATCCAAAGTAAATGGGCCTAGGGTCCATTTTCCTTACAATCTCCCCCTTTTTGGTGATTGATGACAACACGACCAAAGCAAGCCAATAATAAAATTTTTGGAATTTAAAAACAATTTACTTGCTAGGATGCAATGCAAAAGGGCAAGGTTATATGATGCTAAGAGATACCACATGTAAACATCTTTGGAAACTTATCTTGCCCTTGCAAATGTCCCCATATGGCATTATGGATTTAAGCCTCCCCCTAACTCCATAATCCACTATCCCCCATTTCTCGGACCATTACCACTTATAAATTATTACTATCGAGCTTGCTTTTGGTCCTATAAATTCTCCCCCTTTGGAATCAAACACCAAAAAGGAAGACATTAGTAGCACAAGGGAGGGTCAAACTTTGTGATCCTTTGTATGTGGAGTGGGATAGGTCACAAAATTTGACTCTCAAATTACTGTGGGGGTATGGCCCCTAAGACATGGGCCGCACCGTCGGAGGTGGCCCGGCCCACAAGATCAAGGTGTGCACGGCGCTGCTCGGCGTGCACCACAAGACATTGTATAGTACCAAATAGGATACTTTACGTGTAACCCTACCCCTCTAGAGTATATAAGGAGAGGCAGGGGTCCTCTACTCGACATCATGTATTCAATACAATACACCAAAGACATAGGACGTAGGGTATTACATCGATCAGACGGCCCGAACCTGTCTAAATCACTGTCTTTGCGCTTTGTGTCACCATCCGGTTCCTGATCACGCGCATCCCCACCGACAAATCTACCATCGTGGGATACCCCTCGGTGGACTACCAAGCATATTCTATCGACAGTTGGCGCGCCAGGTAGGGGTGTGCGCTTGATCCATGATGAGCCAGATGGACCTCAAATCAATAGCGCGTTCTCGTCATCAATCACGTGGAGATACAAGCCAGTCCACGACGACGATTCATCACTGCTACACCAGCCCCTACGACAGCAGATCCAATCTCGGAACCACCTTCGAGGTTGTCTTCACCAACAACTCGCCGTCGCTGCCCTCATCAGCCCTCGTCGATGACTCACTGCTGCTGCCCTCGTTGATGACTCGCCACCGCTGCCCTCGTCGATGACTCGCCGCCGCTACCCTCAGTGGCCTTCGCCAACATCTTTTGCCGACATCCCTCGCCGTCGACTCGTCGTCACCGCTCGACGGCCTTCGCCGACATCCTTCGTTAATGTCTCTCACCATTGACTTGTCGTCACCTCTCGGCGGTCCTCGCCGACATCCTTCGCCGATGGCCCTCGCCGTTGTCTCGTCGTCATTACTCGGCGGCCCTCACCGACATCCCTCGTCGCCGCCGAGCTGCAAGCAAGTTGCCTGCGTCACCGACCAGATAACGCTATACGCCACTGACCAGACACTCTGTCTAAAGCTAAGTCATGTTTTAATATTCTTCTAAATATTCTCCAATCTCCGTATATTGTCATAATGTTTTTCTGAACTGTTTTCTCCATGTTTGCTCTCCAAACGATTTTCTGAACCCCCGAACAGTCCTGTTGATGCTCGGACGCCTCCAGAGATGGCCCTGTCTCCGGCTTCTCCCTACATGTGCTACGGGCTCCGCGCTCTGTGTTATGGGTGATCGGCAGCGGCTCCTTGATCACGCCTGTTCCTCCTGCACGTGCACAGGCTCCACGCTCGATGTTATGGACTATGGGCTAGCTAGGGCTGGAGACTCAGCTACACACTAACTATTCGGGCGGTTTATATTAAACATAAATATATTTTCATGCCAACTGATCTCTGAACTGCATATGTCGTTTCATCACCATTGCTGATTTTTCTCCGTAGTTTATTTATTTTTACATTATGTACTACCTGTTCTACATGTTTGTATTGCAGGATCATTGTCCAGGTGATCGGACCACCTGGTGCTTGGACTTCTCCACCGATCAACTAGTCGGACCGCTTGGTTCATGGACTCCGTCACCGATCAGTTGATCGGACTGTTCGCCGCTCGTGCTTCATCGCTAGCTACGTCGGTTACTCCTCGGCCCTCGGATTATTCGTGCTCGAGGACTAAGTGGGCACACTTCACCGCACGGACGTCGTCAGCTACGTCGGTGCTCAGACCTCGCCGCCTATGCCAGACACTCCTCGGTGCTCGGACCTCACCGCCTACGCCAAGGACTCCTCGGTGCTCGGACATCGCCGCCTACACCGGGGACTCCTCGGTGCTCGGACCTCGCCGCCTATGCCGGGGACTCCTGTAACACCTCTGGTGTTACGAGTTTACTTAGCACCTCGATCTAGGCTTAAGAGAAATTATCAACACGAGTTCCATGGATTTTAAATTTTAAACTCACATGCAATGATAAAACAAACCTTACATGAGTCACTTTTGCGGTTAAGAAAAACTAAACGAACATTGTAGGTGAGTTCATGTTAGGTGAAAACATGCTAATGAGATCCTAATCGGAAACATATAATAAGTTGTCTTACTTGTTTGGCTTTGGTCGATGTTTTAAAAATCGTGTTGGTCACTGTTCCGGCCGCTTGGCCCTGGGGCCCGGTATCAATGGCGATGGATGCCCCTGCCTCGCTTGTCCCCGCTAGCCAACGTCGGAGGGACTGCTCGGGTTGACCACTCCATTTCTATGTGCATCGCGCCAAGCCCTGCCTGCCTCCGTTGTCGGATACATGGCTACTGTTTCTTTGCCGCAGTCCACGTTCTGCCAAGGCCGAGCCGTCTCATCGCCATCGCCACCACGGTTTCACGCTGGGCAAGTCCTGGCATTCCACGCCCTGCCCTCGTGCACTTGTCTGCCTCTGTCCCCTTCTTTTTCTTTACCGCGAAGCACCTCCCCGCTGCCTCGCCAGCCTCCGCGCTCGGCTGCCTCGCGCAAGCAACCGCACGCCCTTCCTCTCCTTCCCTCTCCGCCTCCCCGAGCCACTCGTCCGCTGAACCCCGTGCCGAGCCCGCTCGGTACCTCGCATCCGTGCCCCACCGTCGCCTCCGCGCGCGAGCAGGCTTGCCGCCGTGGGTGCTGCGAGCCAAGCTCGGCCGCTCCCTCTGCTCTCTGCCGCGCCTGCTGCCCGTGGCCGGTGCTGCGTCCCCTGTCCTCGCCATTCCACCGAGCGCCGCCGAGGCCACGCTCTGCACCCCGGTCCACGCTGCCCTCCCAGCGCGACAGCCTACGCCCCTGCAGTCACCTCTCCTTCTTCCTTCCGTGCTGGTCTGGCTACCTCTCGGCAAGACCGTGCTCGACTGTACCGAAGCGCCGCCATGGCCAGCCAGCATCGCAGAGCGACGCCGCCTCGGCCCGCGCCTCTCTCCTTGGGCGCGCGCGAGCATGCCACACCACCCTGTTGACATCCCCACCGTGTCTGCGCCGCTTTCCTCCGCGCAGCCCCGCTGTGCCCGAGCCCGTCGTGGCCGCGCCACCGCCGGGCCGACGCGCCGCGTCAGTGCGCCCGCGTTCCCGTCCTCGCCGTGTCTGGTCTGTGGTCGCCAGAGCTTCCAGCGCCGGTGCTCTCCCTCTGTTGGCTTTGCCAAGCCCTCGGCGTGCCCGGCCGGACCGCAGCGTTGGACCACGACGGCCATGGCGGCGCCGCTGTCCACGCGCGCGAGCTTCCGTGCCCACGTGCCCGTGCCGCCCTGCCAGCCGGCCGTCCGTGCGCTGTGCCGCGTAGCTCCTTGCTCCACTTCTGGCTCGCCCTCTCCGCAGCACCCGCCGAGAGCCACGCTGTGCCGGTGGTCGGATTTTGGGACGGCCGCGTCCGTCCCGGCGCTCCTCTGCTCCCTGCGTTTCGCTTCTGGATTTTGGAAGGAAGGTGAGGAAGGGGTATGAATCCAAGACAAAAAGTTATACGGGGTTATTATTGCGAAATACCTCACTCATTTGAATAGTACTTTGGACCTAAGTTTGAATAGAGAAAAGCGTAGGGGTCATTTCGAAATTTTGCCGTCGCCACCATGCCCTAACCGTGTGGGCCGGCTCGCTGGGCTGGCCTGCCGTTGACTACGTGCCGCTGGGCCGGCTTGGTCCTCCTGTGCTAGGCCAGCCTGCCGTAGCGCCGGGCCGGTTCACTGGGCAGCAGCCTGCCTCTCGCTGGGCCGGCCTGCTGCTGACCTTGCGCCTGGGCCACGCACGCCCTGCCCTGCCTGGGCCACTCGCGCCCGCGTGGGCCGCCAGCGCTGGCGCAGTTCGCTGGGCCGGTTGATGGCCCTGGCCTTTAATTTCTCAAACAAGTAGCTAATTTAGTTCGAGGATAAAAACTGTAAAATCAATATACAATTGTGTAGTTATCCAAAAATTATGAAACCAGTTTTGTTGAGTCTCTTAAATTAGGATCTACCTATTATTACATTTTGTTCACATCGTTCGATAATATTCTTGGAAGCTATATAATTAAATTTGGATACTTAATATTGCAAAATATAAACTTGTAGGAACTTCCGTGATAAATCGGTAATAGTATTGGATCTGAAATCTTTATAGTAGGTTCCTAGCAATATTAGCTGCCCACCGTAAATTTTGTAGCTCCAGAATAGTTGATTGCTAGATAGTTGACGATACCCTATTTCGAATAATGGTTAAATCGAAGGAATGAAGAAACAACATTGGTTTATATAACTAAACTAATTGTTGGGAAATAACGTCTTATGCGACAACATGGATATGTAGCCTAAGTACGGTCGTCGTTAAAACTAGCTCGTTCACTTGAGAGACGTAGAGCGTATTTATACGAGTTACGATTTCAGTCAGTTGATCATACCCTTGCATTTCATTACATTGCATATCATGACAGGGACGACGATGGATCACGGAGTCCTCGGGAGTGGCTGGAGGAATGGTGCTTTTGAAGATCATGTCGCCATGATGGAAAGCTAACTTCTGATTATATTTTTCCTAGGCAAGCCCCGGTGCATAACCCCTACTTTCTGCAGTTTAAATTATATTTGTGCATTAAGTTTCAAGGAGTTGAATGAAACCACTTGCATATATATCTTTATCCTATGAGTCTTACTAGTATGACAGGATCGTGTAGATTGCTATGCTACAGGACTCCGGTAGAAGTCGAGTGATTGCCTGTCACTCGCGAGAGATAGGAAATATATTATTGGATTACTATCACTTGGAAAATATGAAAATGGTGACCGGGCAGGGATATGGTTTGGGTATTGGTGGGTGTAAGAAGTTGTGTCGCCGCGGAGGCGGGTCATAGCTTGGTTACACCGTTTTTCCCTGTCTGGTCGGTTAAGGACCGATCGTTGCATATGACTCTAGGCAGGTCACAGACTTATTATCTCGAGCACATACTTGTGTATGGGCGCTTGGAAGACTTGTTGCTCTCTTGTCGCGGATCTGGCTCTTTCCGGACCGACTGTCTGGGTTTGTTTTGGTGGAGGAGGTCCTTGCACCGCGCTGAGTCCGGGACTCAGGGGCGGGGGCTTGGAGTCCCAGTTTGGACGGGGACCTGGACACCTGGGACAGGAGAGTGATGGGTTGGTCCTGCTTGTGCCCGGGGTACAAGCGGGGCGTGTGTTTTCGGGGTACCCAGCTGGGGGCATTGATTCGCGAATCGCCGGACTATCCGGTACGGCTTGTCTACGGTTTAGCATCGTAGTAAGAACTGAAAGATGAAAGATGGAAGATGGACAAAGGAAATCTGATTGCTTACCACTTGCTTGAAAGTAGCACAGGTGCTTACATAGAATGGTTAGTTAATGAACCAATGCGGCTATTAATAAAAATCGAATATAAGGACGCACGCTTAATAATGCTTTCTGCAAATGCAACCCACAAACCTGATAGCCTTGCATATCCTTGGAGTCTTTTCTTTTCTCCTATCGGGTAAGTCTTGCTGAGTACAATTGAGTACTCAGGGTTTTACTCCCCCCTGTTGCAGGTGACAGGTGGACGCTTGAGCTGACCTTTGTGTGTGGATCCCTCCTGGTGGGCTCAGAGAGGATTTCCTTTACGCTGCGATCGTAGTTGTTATTTATAACTCTCACCAAATACTTTTATAAATGAAAGTTTCATAATCTATTGCCGTAGTCTATATATATCAATACTTCACCATGTCATTAATAGATGTTTATTTCCGCTGTAACTCTGTTCATATGTTTCTATTCCGCTGTTCAATTAAATTATTTATAACTCTGATAACATGATTTCATTCCGCTGTTATATTAATAAATATTATACTCTGATGTTGTATTAAAAGTGATGTAAGAAATGGTTACGAATGATGTAATCTTTATTCTCTCATTTGTGATTCTGGTGGCAAAAATGTGGATTTTTGGGTTCTCCCCTGGGGTGTGTCCGACGGAACCGAGTAATTTAGTGTTCTCCCTCGAGTGCTTAGTGTCTAATGGAAGACAAGCACTCTTGTGAGGCATTAGATTAGGCGGTTCTGCCACAGGTGGTATCAGAGCCTAAATGAGGAAATAAAGCTTCGAAAACCTATTCTAAACTAAAAATTTACAACCCATTGTTGTAAAAAGTTAGGACGTTGCATGCGAAGTTATATACGTAGCCCTATTACTATGGTTATGTATCCAGGATAGATGGCACTCTGCTGACTTAGATAGGCTTGATCAAGTTTTCTGCAGGTACACTGACTCAAGCATAGTTCGATAGTATTGACTAGTTACAGGGAGAGAACGATGTGTCAAAATTCTGAGAACGGTTGCCCTATATGTGGCAACAGTGAAAGGACGTATCGGATGTGCATTCATGCATATCTTGCCTATACATTGTAGTACTCGTATTACTTGCAGATACGCCATCCATAGGTGTCACGCAGGTCGTATTGTGCACGACTAACTCGTCCTGTTCTAGAGTTAGGTCTGAACTGTGGCTTCGTGTTTCGCGTTCGCCCGTGGTTCACGCCGGTCGTGACCCACGTCTCCCCATACCCCTTTCTACGCTCTTGTCGGACCCTTACCCTACAGCCGTACTAGTCAGTAATGACATCGCACGTCGCTCGCCTCGAACTCGTGGAATTTGGTCGATCCGCCGTAGTGATATCGCGCGGGAACCCTGGTGAACCGCGCCAGGACCACTGAACGCTCCGCCTTTATAAGTAGAGCCTGGCTTAGCCATTGGTACCACCACTCAGCGCATTTTAGCTCGCTTAGCTTCTCCTTTGAGCCAGCTTTTCACTCAGCCTTCCTTGCAACCACCGCCAGAGATGGCAGGAGCCTGGGTTAGCACCTACTGCCTGAATGTTGAGGGGTTTCCCAAAATCCTGCATGCCACCCTGCAAAAGCTCGGAGTTAATGATCGCCCCGAGTACGAGGGCCGTGAGTATGAGGAGCATGGCACCGAGCGGTGTGAGGTTACAGTCTACGTCGGGAAGAGTGAAGAGTTCCCTAACCTCACCGAAGCCTGGAGTGTGACCGCAACCGGGTTTAGCTTCATCGACACCTACCAGGTTGTGGCCCGCAAAGCCTTACGGTACCTCTGCCAGATCTATGAGGAGCCCATTGCCCATACCCCCATGCGGTTCTTTCCACCTTTGGATAGGAACCGGCGGGCATGGAGGGCTCGCATGGAGGCTTTGCAAGGGCGAGATGTGCAAGAGGACAGTCCCACCGTGGTGCACTTGACCACGTACCTGCTCGCTCTAGATGAGCAGTACGACCGTCAAGCCTTGGAGCTGAGGGCGTGCCTTCGGCGCGCCGAGGAAGCCGAGGTCTTCAACCGGATGCTCCAGGTGCAGCTCGCCGAAGCGCATGCCAGCGCTGCAGCTGCTGAGAGCCGAGAGGCTACCATGGAGGAATCTCTGAAGGAGGCTGAAGATCGGCATGTCCATCAGCTGGGTGAGGCCTATCTGTTCACTAGGGCCAGGCGGAGGTCGCTGGTTGATGGAAGGCAGAATGCCCCAATCTTGGAAGGGATCCCTCTCCACCCGCCAGAGAGAAGAAGAACCGGTGATGCAGAACCGCCAGCACCTCCACCGTCGGAAGTGTTAGAAGCAGAGCCCTTGATTCCTCTCACTCAGCCATTGTCACAAGAAGATGTAGAGTAGTTGCCTTGGGACGTTGTGCCCGTAGTAGTAGTGTTTTTCGTTGCTGTCCCACTGTATTTTTCTCTTGCCGTTGTTGTCGTCCGTAGTTGTTGAGATCGTCCGATCGTAGGTGAATGCTGTGTCGGGAACAGGAGCCTAAATGCCTGTACGTTGTACCCGTGTAAGATCGTTGGAACATGCATTTTAATTATTTCGCTGTGTTTATTGCGTTCATTTACTTTAAAGTCTTGTTAGGCTTGCTCTAAGTTTTCAAGGGCGATGATAAGTGAGTTACAAGAGAAGTTGACATTCAGATGCCAAGCAGATCAGCCATGATTGGATGTTATTGGACACTGTAGTGACTAATTGTGGATGTCCCAACAGAACACTTGAATCTTTTTAAACCAAATCCGTCGTTGGATTTAAATTCCTTGTCCCTTATTGTGGAGGGAAACCTTTGTTGTTGAATTTTTCCCTTGCGATACCCCTTACTCTGTGGTCTATGACCCCACTGCCTTCTGGGCGTGTAAGTTGGTAAAAGTTGCCTGGTTAAAAGCTTATGGTGCCGCGACGAAACCGAGGGCTCCATGTGGAACAGCTGCCACATGTGACGCTGCTCGGCACGCGCTGGTATCGAGGTTGTTAACCAAGTACCTTTACCAAGTTACACCGCCGTACTGTTTTGTTTTAAAATTTTCTCCTTGAAAATGTTCGGGTGTTCAAACGGGAAATCCATAATGGGAATGCAAAAGTGTCTTTCAAGGTAAAAAGGAGATGGTTTGGAGAAAGGAAGTATGACATGATCTGGGTTTACAGAAAAGACGGATGTGGTCGAGGAAGGTCAGCAGTGGATAGTCGGGAGTAGTTGCAAAAGTCAGAGTGGACGTTTTGTCCCAAGCCCTGTGCTTAGTTGACCGTGCTACGCATGCCGGGTTATTTCGCTGCGTGCCCTGCGAACGCCGTCGATGTCGGGTCCATTATCGTCCCGTTTTCGCGTGACCGCAGCATCGTGCGGTGCACACCGTCTTTGTGCACTGTGCGTTGCTCCTTTTCCAGCATCCGGTCGGCTCCCGACTCTCGCGCCTCGTCCCCGTACCGGACCCCCCCCCATTTCCCTTTCTTTTCCTTCTTCTTTTGGTGACACGACCGCCCGCACGCCTGCCTCATCGTGCGGACCTCCTCTCTTCTCCTTTATTTCCCCCTCCGTCGCTCACGCAGGGAGCGCAACATGTCCAATCTTATCTCCACTCCGGTGTGTTGTTTTCCCCTCCTCGTTCGCCTCTATAAATACCCTTGGTCCTTGCTTTTCTCCTTCATCCCCATTTCCCCTCACCTTTGGAGCAGAACTACGAAATCCAGTCGATGTTGTGAAGCTATGTTCGTCTGTCTGTGGTGATGGTGTGATCGAAGAAGAAGGAAGGATCCGGTTCGTCGAAGAAGTTCAAGTTCCCTTTTGGGTAGTCAATCTTAGGGTTCACGATGTTTTACTTCTCAGTCGACTGTTTCTGGATTTGTTGGTGCTACGCCATGTTTTGGATAATCATTATCTTGTTGTTTCTCCATTGTCCTCGTCTATCCCGACTTTGGGAGTAGGTCTTGGGTGTATCAAGTTGCTCTTAACCATGTATCCCAAGATCTCCGTGTGGCTTAGTATTCGAAGTCGTGTAATCTTTCGTGTAGTCCCTGATCTACGGAATGTAATCGCGTTTCCTCTTTTCTACTTCCAGTTTCGAATCTCGGGACGAGATTCTTTTTTAAGGGGGGTTGGTTGTAACACCTCTGGTGTTACGAGTTTACTTAGCACCTCGATCTAGGCTTAAGAGAAATTATCAACACGAGTTCCATGGATTTTAAATTTTAAACTCACATGCAATGATAAAACAAACCTTACATGAGTCACTTTTGCGGTTAAGAAAAACTAAACGAACATTGTAGGTGAGTTCATGTTAGGTGAAAACATGCTAATGAGATCCTAATCGGAAACATATAATAAGTTGTCTTACTTGTTTGGCTTTGGTCGATGTTTTAAAAATCGTGTTGGTCACTGTTCCGGCCGCTTGGCCCTGGGGCCCGGTATCAATGGCGATGGATGCCCCTGCCTCGCTTGTCCCCGCTAGCCAACGTCGGAGGGACTGCTCGGGTTGACCACTCCATTTCTATGTGCATCGCGCCAAGCCCTGCCTGCCTCCGTTGTCGGATACATGGCTACTGTTTCTTTGCCGCAGTCCACGTTCTGCCAAGGCCGAGCTGTCTCATCGCCATCGCCACCACGGTTTCACGCTGGGCAAGTCCTGGCATTCCACGCCCTGCCCTCGTGCACTTGTCTGCCTCTGTCCCCTTCTTTTTCTTTACCGCGAAGCACCTCCCCGCTGCCTCGCCAGCCTCCGCGCTCGGCTGCCTCGCGCAAGCAACCGCACGCCCTTCCTCTCCTTCCCTCTCCGCCTCCCCGAGCCACTCGTCCGCTGAACCCCGTGCCGAGCCCGCTCGGTACCTCGCATCCGTGCCCCACCGTCGCCTCCGCGCGCGAGCAGGCTTGCCGCCGTGGGTGCTGCGAGCCAAGCTCGGCCGCTCCCTCTGCTCTCTGCCGCGCCTGCTGCCCGTGGCCGGTGCTGCGTCCCCTGTCCTCGCCATGCCACCGAGCGCCGCCGAGGCCACGCTCTGCACCCCGGTCCACGCTGCCCTCCCAGCGCGACAGCCTACGCCCCCGCAGTCACCTCTCCTTCTTCCTTCCGTGCTGGTCCGGCTACCTCTCGGCAAGACCGTGCTCGACTGTACCGAAGCGCCGCCATGGCCAGCCAGCATCGCAGAGCGACGCCGCCTCGGCCCGCGCCTCTCTCCTTGGGCACGCGCGAGCATGCCACACCACCCTGTTGACATCCCCACCGTGTCTGCGCCGCTTTCCTCCGCGCAGCCCCGCTGTGCCCGAGCCCGTCGTGGCCGCGCCACCGCTGGGCCGACGCGCCGCGTCAGTGCGCCCGCGTTCCCGTCCTCGCCGTGTCTGGTCTGTGGTCGCCAGAGCTTCCAGCGCCGGTGCTCTCCCTCTGTTGGCTTTGCCAAGCCCTCGGCATGCCCGGCCGGACCGCAGCGTTGGACCACGGCGGCCATGGCGGCGCCGCTGTCCACGCGCGCGAGCTTCCGTGCCCACGTGCCCGTGCCGCCCTGCCAGCCGGCCGTCCGTGCGCTGTGCCGCGCAGCTCCTTGCTCCACTTCTGGCTCGCCCTCTCCGCAGCACCCGCCGAGAGCCACGCTGTGCCGGTGGTCGGATTTTGGGACGGCCGCGTCCGTCCCGGCGCTCCTCTGCTCCCTGCGTTTCGCTTCTGGATTTTGGAAGGAAGGTGAGGAAGGGGTATGAATCCAAGACAAAAAGTTATATGGGGTTATTATTGCGAAATACCTCACTCATTTGAATAGTACTTTGGACCTAAGTTTGAATAGAGAAAAGCGTAGGGGTCATTTCGAAATTTTGCCGTCGCCACCATGCCCTAACCGTGTGGGCCGGCTCGCTGGGCTGGCCTGCCGTTGACTACGTGCCGCTGGGCCAGCTTGGTCCTCCTGTGCTAGGCCAGCCTGCCGTAGCGCCGGGCCGGTTCACTGGGCAGCAGCCTGCCTCTCGCTGGGCCGGCCTGCTGCTGACCTTGCGCCTGGGCCATGCGCGCCCTGCCCTGCCTGGGCCACTCGCGCCCGCGTGGGCCGCCAGCGCTGGCGCAGTTCGCTGGGCCGGTTGATGGCCCTGGCCTTTAATTTCTCAAACAAGTAGCTAATTTAGTTCGAGGATAAAAACTATAAAATCAATATACAATTGTGTAGTTATCCAAAAATTATGAAACCAGTTTTGTTGAGTCTCTTAAATTAGGATCTACCTATTATTACATTTTGTTCACATCGTTCGATAATATTCTTGGAAGCTATATAATTAAATTTGGATACTTAATATTGCAAAATATAAACTTGTAGGAACTTCCGTGATAAATCGGTAATAGTATTGGATCTAAAATCTTTACAGTAGGTTCCTAGCAATATTAGCTGCCCACCGTAAATTTTGTAGCTCCAGAATAGTTGATTGCTAGATAGTTGACGATACCCTATTTCGAATAATGGTTAAATCGAAGGAATGAAGAAACAACATTGGTTTATATAACTAAACTAATTGTTGGGAAATAACGTCTTATGCGACAACATGGATATGTAGCCTAAGTACGGTCGTCGTTAAAACTAGCTCGTTCACTTGAGAGACGTAGAGCGTATTTATACGAGTTACGATTTCAGTCAGTTGATCATACCCTTGCATTTCATTACATTGCATATCATGACAGGGACGACGATGGATCACGGAGTCCTCGGGAGTGGCTGGAGGAATGGTGCTTTTGAAGATCATGTCGCCATGATGGAAAGCTAACTTCTGATTATATTTTTCCCAGGCAAGCCCCGGTGCATAACCCCTACTTTCTGCAGTTTAAATTATATTTGTGCATTAAGTTTCAAGGAGTTGAATGAAACCACTTGCATATATATCTTTATCCTATGAGTCTTACTAGTATGACAGGATCGTGTAGATTGCTATGCTACAGGACTCCGGTAGAAGTCGAGTGATTGCCTGTCACTCGCGAGAGATAGGAAATATATTATTGGATTACTATCACTTGGAAAATATGAAAATGGTGACCGGGCAGGGATATGGTTTGGGTATTGGTGGGTGTAAGAAGTTGTGTCGCCGCGGAGGCGGGTCATAGCTTGGTTACACCGTTTTTCCCTGTCTGGTCGGTTAAGGACCGATCGTTGCATATGACTCTAGGCAGGTCACAGACTTATTATCTCGAGCACATACTTGTGTATGGGCGCTTGGAAGACTTGTTGCTCTCTTGTCGCGGATCTGGCTCTTTCCGGACCGACTGTCTGGGTTTGTTTTGGTGGAGGAGGTCCTTGCACCGCGCTGAGTCCGGGACTCAGGGGCGGGGGCTTGGAGTCCCAATTTGGACGGGGACCTAGACACCCGGGACAGGAGAGTGATGGGTTGGTCCTGCTTGTGCCCGGGGTACAAGCGGGGCGTGTGTTTTCGGGGTACCCAGCTGGGGGCATTGATTCGCGAATCGCCGGACTATCCGGTACGGCTTGTCTACGGTTTAGCATCGTAGTAAGAACTGAAAGATGAAAGATGGAAGATGGACAAAGGAAATCTGATTGCTTACCACTTGCTTGAAAGTAGCACAGGTGCTTACATAGAATGGTTAGTTAATGAACCAATGCGGCTATTAATAAAAATCGAATATAAGGACGCACGCTTAATAATGCTTTCTGCAAATGCAACCCACAAACCTGATAGCCTTGCATATCCTTGGAGTCTTTTCTTTTCTCCTATCGGGTAAGTCTTGCTGAGTACAATTGAGTACTCAGGGTTTTACTCCCCCCTGTTGCAGGTGACAGGTGGACGCTTGAGCTGACCTTTGTGTGTGGATCCCTCCTGGTGGGCTCAGAGAGGATTTCCTTTACGCTGCGATCGTAGTTGTTATTTATAACTCTCACCAAATACTTTTATAAATGAAAGTTTCATAATCTATTGCCGTAGTCTATATATATCAATACTTCACCATGTCATTAATAGATGTTTATTTCCGCTGTAACTCTGTTCATATGTTTCTATTCCGCTGTTCAATTAAATTATTTATAACTCTGATAACATGATTTCATTCCGCTGTTATATTAATAAATATTATACTCTGATGTTGTATTAAAAGTGATGTAAGAAATGGTTACGAATGATGTAATCTTTATTCTCTCATTTGTGATTCTGGTGGCAAAAATGTGGATTTTCGGGTTCTCCCCTGGGGTGTGTCCGACGGAACCGAGTAATTTAGTGTTCTCCCTCGAGTGCTTAGTGTCTAATGGAAGACAAGCACTCTTGTGAGGCATTAGATTAGGCGGTTCTGCCACAACTCCTCACTCCTCGGTGCTCGGTCATCGACAGCAACACCGGGGACTCCTCGCTCCTCGGTGCTCGGTCATCGCTAGCGACGCCGGGGACTCCTCGGTGCTCGGTCATCGACAGCGACGTTGGAGACTCCTCGCTCTTCGGTGCTCGGTCATCGCCAGCGACACCGGGGACTCCTCGCTCCTCGGTGCTCGGTCATCGCTAGCTACACCGGGGACTCCTCGGTGCTCGGTCATCGACAGCGACGCCAGGGACTCCTCGTTCCTTGGTGCTCAGTCATCGCCAGCGACGCCGGGGACTCCTCACTCCTCGGTGCTCGGTCATCGCCAGCGACGTCGAGGACTCCTCGGTGCTCAGACATCGCCGCCTATGCCGGGGACTCCTCGCTCCTTGGTGCTCGGTCATCGACAGCGACGCCGGGGACTCCTCGCTCGTCGATGCTCGGTCATCGCCAGTGACGCCGAGGACTCCTCGCTCCTCGGTGCTCGGTCATCGCCAGCGACGTCGGAGACTCCTCGCTCCTCGGTGCTTGGTCATCGCCAGCAACATCGGGGACTCCTCGATTCTCGGACATCACTGCCTACGCCGGGGACTCCTCACTCCTCGATGCTCGGTCATCGAGAGCGACGTCGGGGACTCCTCGATGCTCGGACATCGCCGCCTACGCTGGGGACTCCTCGCACCTCGGTGCTCGGTCATCGACAGCGACGCCGGGGACTCCTCGCTCCTCAGCGCTCGGTCATCGCCAGTGACACCGGGGACTCCCTTGCTGCTCGGATCTTGCTACGTCTCGTCGGTGTGCTATGAAGCTGCTCCATGCTGTTCAGATCAGGGTGCTGATCTTGGGCAGCACATCTAGGGTCTTGATACGCGTATGTCAGACGATGTCGACAAGCTTTTGGACTTCTTTGACCCTGCTACAAGATTCATTCTTCATCTTCTAGTAGGCTCGGGGACTAAGTGGGCACACTTTACCTTGCGGTGAATGTGCTTGTTCTCATCTCGAGGCTACGCCCAGGGACTGGCTGCCTGCTCGGCTGGTCTTCTACTTTATGACCCTGACACCACGTGACTGCATCACCTACTGTCAGGATCAGGGACTAACTGTGGGGGTATGGCCCCCAAGACATGGGCCGCACCGTCGGAGGTGGCCCGGCCCATAAGATCAAGGCGTGCACAGCGCTGCTCAGCGTGCACCGTAAGACATTGTATAGTACCAAATAGGATACTTTACGTGTAACCCTGCCCCTCCAGAGTATATAAGGAGAGGTAGGGGTCCTCTACTCGACATCATGTATTCAATACAATACACCAAAGACATAGGACATAGGGTATTACGTCGATCAGATGGCCCGAACCTGTCTAAATCGCTGTCTCTGCGCTTTGTGTTACCATCCAGTTCCTGATCACGCGCATCCCCACCGACAAATCTACCATCGTGGGATACCCCTCGGTGGACTGCCGAGCATATTCTATCGACAATTACATAGACTAAGCTCCTCCTAGATATATGCATACATATGATGGAGAATGTAGTTTATGCATGATTGGTAAATTAATGCTCAAGGGAGTTTAATCTATATAATGCATGGAGAAAACATATAAATACCAAAGTGAAATCAACATGATGATATCGGTTTAGAAATACCACATGTGGAAACCAATTTGATTTATACCACTTGCAATAGGTGGTGGATATTTGAAGTATGATGCTTAACTCTAGGGACTCCATTTTCCTTGCAATGAGACTACTACACACATGATAAGCTTGAAAAGGTGTTAGTCTCAAAGCATCCAACTTGTAGAGTAACCTCCCCCTAAATTTGTGCACACAAGTATGGAATACTTGTAGGAGACATGCACATTGATTTTAGAATCATAAATACCACTTTAAAGATGACATCACATAAATGTGAGAATCATTTTCGAAAGTGATATTCGGGAGAAATTATCTACAATTTGGACTTTGGCACATATTAGATGAACAATTTTAAAACAAGCTATGAGCCGTGCTCCTAAACAATTTAAAACATGTAGGTTTGCTCCAAGGGTTAAGAGTGAAAACGAGCAAACCTACCATAAGATATACCTAGTATATGCAAGACAAAAGATTAAACATGCAAATGCAAACCTAGGCATGAAAAGGAGCTAGATGCTAATTGAAATTGCAAGAAATTAAATCTAGTTACATAACATGGGAAGGGGAATTTGGGTCCATAGTTGTAACACCCAAAATTTTTACCACAAATTAGCAATTAATTCTTAGCATTTATTACATTTTCTAGGTATTTTTAACTTAGGCCAAATAATAAATATTGAATAAATAAAATAAACTATAAGTTTAGAAACTTGTTTGTTGCATTCATGCCGAGTCATATGGGTTTTGATTGAGTGTAGGGTTAGAAGATTTGAAATTTGTATTCAAACTTATTTGAATTTGGCTTAAAAATGAAAATGGAGAAAAATAGAATTTGATAAACATTTGATTTGAAAAAAAAAGAGAAGGACACCTTCTGGCCCAGCTAGCCCGGCCTTTTTCCCCTCCTCCTCCCGCTGGCCTGTCCCGGCGGCCTGCCCGCGCGGCCCGCTCGCTTGGGCCCGCTGCCTCCTTCCTGCGCCGGCCCGCAATGCACACGGCCCAGCTGGCCACCCGCGCGCACGCACCAACGCGGCGGCCCAGCTGCTACTTCGCTGTGGCCCGCTTCGCGTGACTGCACCGTGCGGCCTGCTTGGCTTCACCGCGACGCTCGCCCTCTCCCTTTCTCTCTCGCTGCGCTCCGGCCCCATCGGTCAGCACCCTTCCTTCTTTCCTTTCTTCTTCCCCAAGCTTCCTTTTTCTCCCCCGGCGTTTTCCTTTCTTCGGCCACCGATGGCGCGTCCCCGATGGAAATCACCGGCGCCGTTAGGAAGGTGCCGAGCCCCTCCCTGCTTCCCTTCCTTATTTCCGCGCACACCCAGCCTATAAAACCCCAAGCCGACCCCGCCTTCTCTCCCCACCTTTGCCCGCTACCGAGCCACCGCCGCCGGTGAGAGCCTCCCCCTTCCGAGCGCAAACGCCGACGCCAAGGCCACCCGAAGCTTCGCCGGACCTTCCCGCGCCCGTAGGTACATTCCATTTCGCATTTTGGCGCTGTTTTGCCCGGCTACGCCCTCACCCACGCTCTCTTTCTCTCTCCAGAGCCCCGCCGCCGTCGACACCGCGTCTGGAGCTCGTCCCGAACGCCGCGTTCCCTTCCCGGCGACTCACGGTGAGCCCCTCCACCTTCCCGTGCTCTCAGCTTTCGTTTTGGCGCCCTAGGAAGCCGTAGCCCGAGGTCCCGGCGCACCGGCCATGGCGCCGCCGGCCCTTCTTTCTTCCCCGGCGAGCCATCACCCGGATCTCACCCTGTGCCGTCCGATCATCAAGGAACGGTCCAGATCAACTGGTACCGGTTTGGTCCACAGCGGACCGTGGACTCAGTCCACCGTGGCCGCGTCAGCGCCCACGTCAGCGCGCCCACGCCCGCGTGGTGCACCGCGCCCAATGAACAGCCGCCATGTGTCGATGAGTCAGCAGCCCGGTCAGCCATCGGGTCAAACCCCAGTCAACCGAGCGCGTTTTGCAGAAAAGCCCCCGCTTTTTCCAGAAATCAACCCGCGGTCCAGTCCAGTTCAAACTAATTTTTATTTAGTCCTGTTTTTATTCATTCAAGTCCCTGAAGTTTCCAGAAATAGTAAGCCCAGTCCAGATTTCTTTTAAATTCAGATTTTTAATTATTTTAATTCGAAAATAGGTTAGTTTATTTACAGAATTGCCATTTCATCTTATTTCATGCATAACTTTCACGTTTTAAGTCCGATTTGAGTGATTCTTTCGCTCATGT
Organism: Miscanthus floridulus; assembly: GCF_019320115.1. Lineage (NCBI taxonomy): Eukaryota > Viridiplantae > Streptophyta > Magnoliopsida > Poales > Poaceae > Miscanthus > Miscanthus floridulus. The sequence goes on along the minus strand of NC_089590.1, from coordinate 34,975,374 downwards.
GTTCGTAGAAATGCGTAGAACAGATCTGTAAGTTTTTCAACATATGTTTTCACTGTTTGGTGTACTGTTCTAATAGAGTTCTATCTTGTATGCATGTAATGATTGGAATGATGCTTGATTGATGATTGGATCACGATTAGAGGGTGAGCCATTCGAGGTGACTGAGGACCCCCAGCAGGATCAGCAGTACTCCCAGGACGACTTTGAGGAAGGCAAGTGTACCAAAGGCCCCTTGTTACCTATGAACTACTACCACTTACATTCATGCATGAGTTTAAATTGAATTGCCTTTAAGGACTTTACCTAGATGATTCATTGTATCACATATCCTTGAAACCTGGGTTTATTGGGTAGGCATTTTGGATAGATGCTGCAGCGCTTAACATGAAGTAATTGTTAAACATATTTAAAGACTATATGCAATGTGATAAAATGGAGCTTTTTAGCAACAGATAGGGGGCTGGAGTATGGGGTTGAGTACTCTAGTGCCTCTCCATAAGGACTTTATCCTGAAGCGGCAACCCAGGAGGGACCGTACAACCCCGAGTGTCAAATGGCTCTGACTTTAACCTATTATCTAGTTTGTACTAGCTCGTCTGTAGCTCCAGTAAGGGGTAAGAGGGTATCTTTCCTTTTTCTGTTAGGGTGTGCACCGTGCTGCGATGCCCACGTGTGCCATTCCTTTGTAGCTACGATTTGTTAGTGCAACTAGCTAAGGGTTTCATAGTGAAACTCTGCCACACTTCCTGGGAAGAGGTGTAGTGGGTCTCGCGAACCCCGGCATTGGGAATCATGGCTCGGTGGGTAAAGATGTACAATTTCTGCAGAAATAATTAACCTGTTATAATAGCCGTGCTCACGGATACGAGCGGTCTGGATCCTTCGAGATTAGTGGTTACTGTGGATGATGGATGGTTGGGAATTGAGACAAAGCTGGATGATACTTTAATACCACTTGGGATTTGGGACTGTCCATTAAAGTTGTAATTCAGGTTGCTAAAAATTAATCAATTAAAATTGCGAACCGCAGTCAAACAGTGTCAAGCCTATTTGAGCCTCATAGATCCCTTTGTTATACTTGCTAAGCATGGTGAGCTTACACTTGCTTTACATCAAATGAAAATCCCGGATGGGTAACAGATAATGGATATGAAGAGTTTCCAGAGGATGTCCAGGACTACTAGGAAGACGTTCACCAGTTGGAGTCCCTGTGGCAGTTGGGCTAGTTTTTCCGCTGTGTTTGTAATAATATTGCCTTTGAGCAAACTTCGTATTTAACTTTATGATGAGATATACGATGTAATAAGTACTTTACTTTGATACTACTGTAATTTGTGATATATGTGTGTGTTTGGACATCCTGGGCGCACATATATGAGTACCTGGTTTTGCTTTGCAAAATTGGGTGCGACAAATTGGTATCAAAGCTATAACTGACTGTAGGACGAACAACCTAGTTAGAAATGGACGTTTCTAGGATCACATTATCTTTATTTTACTACTTTAATTTGCTATAAAATTTTTGCTTATATTCTGTTCTTTATCTATTGCCAAAAAATTATTTTGTTCTAATACTCAACCTTTTCATTCTTATAGATGGCTCGTACCAAGCTGACCGCGCGCAAGAGGACCATTCCGATGCCCACCAGGAGGACCAGGTTCACTTTGGGCAAGCGTGTCCCGGCACATCTGGTGGAAGCTCTGAGGAACCAGGAGGAGGAACCACCTGTGGAGGTACCCATGGGGAAACCTCTGGAGGACTTGTTGGAGGATCCGATGGATGAAGAAACAGAGGAGGGACCCATGTTTGAGGGACCCATTGAGATAGAGGAGTCTGAGGAAGATCTTGAGGAAGTACAGGAACAAGGTGGCCATGAGGGAGCAGGTGACCCCGATGATGGAGATGGTTCTGATGATTCTGATGGTGATGAGGGTAATGGTGGAGACGGTGGAGATGGTGGAGACGATGGAGACGGTGGAGACGATGGGGATGATGACCATGATGATGATCACAATGCACCGTTGGCTCAGGGATGGACTGCGGAGATCCACTACGACTTGGAGGGTGATGGCTACTACAACCCTAGACTTCTTGCACTTGTGCATCGCTACCACCCTGGAGGCACTGTTCAGTACAGGACGGAGCATTGGACCCACCCCGACTACACCGGCTTCTGGGAGATAGAAGTGTACATCCGAGAGGGGACTCGGGTGCGCTACATCCACCGCGCCACCACTGCACGGCTCACACGTGCGGCCGTCATCAGGGATGCAGCTCGACAGGCGTTGATGGTCAACCGCGACCGTCACTTCGACGACATCGCCTGGGAGGATGACCGCTATCTTCCCCGCCGTCGGAGCAGACAGTCTACGTGCAACATCGCTACACCACTTGGAGAGGCAAACCTGAGGCTGAGGCCTACCCTGTTGTGCTTGGCTAAGACCCACACTGACTTGGATCAGGCCCTAGACGAGCTCGATGTCATGGGGAGGGCCTACATGCAGCTGGCTCGTGAGAACGCTACACTGAAGCAACAGCTGGGAGGTCCAGATGTGGAAGATTCAGGAGTACCCGCTCAGTCACCCCCGAGGACCAGAGGAGAGTCTGGAGACCCCAGTATCAGCACCACCATCGACCCGTACCCATAGGAGAGTCTTAAAAATATGTAATAAGCACGCGTAGCTACGCGAGAGAGTATTTAGTTTCTTTCTTTTAATGGTTGGACAAGTGTTAGTTGCATGGTTGGATGTTTATCATTATGAATAATGTTTGATTTGGATCTTTGATATGATTGTGATGACTTGTGGGCATGTCCACGGTCATTTAGTTAAGGTTAAGGTTTAGGGATATTATGAATAAATAGTTGGGTTTCGTTTTATCATGCTGTCCATTCTGTATCTTTCGGAACAGTCTGTCTTTATCAGTTCATATCTCATAATCTAGATACTCAAAGGACATGAAATTTTTATGGAGATAAGTAGACTTCAATATCTTTCTTCTGGCTCTGGAATCACCTCAATAGCTATTATAAATTGTGAGATACAACTGTTGTAAGTCGAGGTTTCTGTGCTGTCAGGATTCCGGAACAGTACTTCTTATCGTCTGAATTTGACTAAGTAAACGTTGGAATCTGAAAAAGTATTCTAAACGAAAGTTGTAGAGAATTTCATAAGCTTTCCAGAAAGGTATGCTATGCAATCATATGATAAACAGAGACTGAGATATGCTCGTTTTACAGCACTGCTGCTATCCAACTCGCTGGAAAAAATTCAGAACAAATATCTTCTTGCATACCCTACATATATCTCTTGTCTACACCTACTCTTGTTACACCAGTATCTTGTAAGAGTTATATGCTTGGACATGTGAGACTTATATGATGCCTCTACAGATGGTGAACACCAGGAGAAACAACCAGGGAGGCGAGGAACTGCCACCACCACCCCCAGTCTTCATGGAGCAGCTGATGATAATGCAGACCCAGTTGCTTCAGCAGATGGCCCAGAACATGCAGAACATGGGGCAAGGGAATGGAAATACACCCCCTCATGTCAGGGATAAGAGGGGAGAGTTTCTGAAAGGACACCCACCTGTATTCAAGCACTCTGCCGATCCACTCCAAGCTGATGACTGGCTACATGCCATAGAGAGGCAACTGGAGATTGCCCAATGTGATGATAGGAAGAAAGTTTTATATGATTCTGGACAGTTGCAGGGAGCTGCACAGGATTGGTGGGACTCATTCCGCTTCGGCCGCACCGAAGCTAATCCCATCACTTGGGCTGAGTTCCGCAGTGCCTTTCGCACTCATCATGTGCCTGCGGGACTGATGAAGCTGAAGAAGAAGGAGTTCTTGGCTCTCAAGCAGGGGGGCATGACTGTTGCTGAATATCGTGACAAGTTTATACAATTGTCACGGTATGCACCTACTGAGGTAGACGAGGATGGAAAGAGGCAGGAGCTGTTTATGGAGGGCTTGAATGATGGTCTCCAGTACCAGCTGTTGTCCCATACCTTTGCTAACTTCCAGCAGCTGGTGGACAAAGCTTTAGTGATTGAGAACAAGCGCCGCCAGATGGAGGACAAGAAGAGAAAATTTCAAGGACAGCAATCTGGGAGCAACTCTCGCTTCCGTACCAACCCTCAACAAACTCAACCTCAGCAGCGCTATCAAGGTCAGACAGGTCTCAACCGCAACCAGCAGCAGCAGCGTGCACAGCAGCAGCAACAGCAGTTCAAGGCACCAGCTCAGCGCCAGCAGCAACCCAATAATGTACCAGTGAGGAATAATGCCCCCAATGCTCCGCAGAGGAATGGCGCACCAAAAGCGCCAAATGCAGTTAATGACAACAAGTGCTTCAATTGTGGAGAGCCGGGACATTACTCTAATAGATGCCCCAAGAAGACTAACTCACAGCAGAACTACGTTCGGGGAAAGGTGAACCATGTTACTGCTGAAATAGCTCAGGAGGCACCGGATGTGGTGATCGGTACGTTTCCGGTCAACTCAAACTCAGCTACAGTACTTTTTTATTCTGGTGCTTCGCATTCCTTCATAACATACACATTCATAAAGAAGCATAGTATTCCAGTAAGTGTTATGAAGAAACACATGTTAGTAAGCTCACCTGGTGGGGTAATGAAAGCAGAGTGGATATGCTTAGCTGCTAGTCTCAGCATAAGGGGGGGTAGAATTTCAAGCAAATCTTGTAGTCATAAATTCCACCGGTATCGATGTCATCTTGGGTATGGATTGGCTAAGGTTGCAGAAAGCAGTTATTAATTGTGGTAATAGTTCGGTGAATCTTATCACTTCAACTGGAGAAGAAGTGGTGTTTGTGGCAACTCAGTCTGCTATAGAAATCTGTCGGGTTAATCAGTTGGAGGGCACAACCTTAGAAGATATAAGGATAGCAAATGAGTACCCGGATGTCTTTCCCGAGGAATTGCCAGGTATGCCACCTGACCGAGACATCGAGTTTATAATTGAACTTTTACCTGGAACTGCACCCATAGCTAAGAGACCCTATAGAATGGGAGTGAATGAATTAACAGAACTTAAGAAACAACTAAGGGAATTGCTAGATAAGGGTTATGTTCAACCTAGTTCATCACCATGGGGTGCACCAGTACTGTTCGTAGAAAAGAAGGATGGTACACCAAGGATGTGCATAGACTACAGGTCACTTAATGAAGTCACAATTAAGAACAAGTACCCATTGCCTAGAATTGATGACCTATTTGACCAATTGAAAGGGGCTTGTGTGTTTTCCAAGATTGATCTTCGATCTGGATACCATCAGTTGAGGATAAGGCGTACTGACATCCCCAAGACCGCCTTTGTGACCCGCTATGGACTGTATGAGTTCACAGTTATGTCTTTTGGTCTGACTAATGCACCTGCCTACTTCATGTATTTGATGAACAAAGTATTCATGGAGTACCTTGATAAGTTTGTCATCGTGTTTATTGATGACATACTAGTGTATTCTAAGAATGAAGAAGAACATGAAGGGCATTTGAGATTGGTGTTGCAAAAGCTTAGAGAACATAAACTTTATGCCAAGTTCAGCAAATGTGAATTCTGGTTAAAAGAAGTATCTTTCCTTGGTCACATAATCTCTAATGGAGGAGTAGCAATAGATCCCAAGAAGGTTAGAGATGTGTTGAGTTGGAAGCCACCTAAGGATGTTAGTGAGATTCGGAGTTTCCTGGGTATGGCTGGGTATTATAGGAGATTCATCGAGGGATTCTCTAAGTTAGCCAAGCCCATGACTGCGTTGTTGGAGAAGAATGCCAAATTTGTATGGACTAAACAATGCCAGGATAGTTTTGAGGAGTTGAAGAAGAGACTGACTTCTGCTCCAGTGCTCATCTTACCTGATCTCACCAAAAGTTTCTCCATCTATTGTGATGCCTCACGGCAAGGTCTAGGAGGTGTTCTTATGCAAGAAGACAGAGTTGTTGCCTATGCATCGAGACAGCTGAGAAAACATGAGCTAAATTATCCGACTCATGATCTGGAATTGGCAGCTGTGGTGCATGCTCTTAAGATATGGAGGCACTACCTGATTGGTCATAAGTGTGAGATTTATACGGACCATAAGAGTCTAAAGTATATATTCACACAGTCAGATCTGAATCTGAGGCAACGAAGATGGCTCGAGTTAATTAAGGATTATGATTTGGATATTCACTATCACCCGAGAAAGGCTAACATTGTAGCAGATGCCTTGAGTAGAAGGAGTTATGTGAACATGGCCTATACAACTCAACTACCTGAAGAGTTGTGTGAGGAGTTCAAATACTTGAATTTGGGTATTGTGGCCAACACCATGGAGTTAGAGGTAGAATCCACTCTGGAACAAGAGATTCGTAAAGGACAGATGGGTGATGAGAGGATCAAGGATATTGCAGAGCATATAGTGATTGGTAAAGCCCCAGGATTCCATATGGATGATCAAGGGACAGTATGGTTCGGTAAAAGGATTTGTGTGCCAGAAGTAAAATCTATTAGGGAGTCCATCTTGAGGGAAGCTCATGACTCAGCCTATTCCATACACCCAGGAAGTACTAAAATGTATCTTGATCTTAAAGAGAGGTACTGGTGGTATGGACTAAAAAGAGACGTAGCAGAACATGTGGCTATATGTGACACGTGCCAAAGAGTGAAAGCGGAACATCAGAGGCCAGCAGGTTTACTACAGCCTATGAAGATACCCGAGTGGAAATGGGAAGAAGTTGGAATGGACTTTATAGTTGGATTACCCCATACACAGAAAGGATTTGACTCTATCTGGGTGATTGTTGACCGATTGACAAAAGTGGCCCATTTCATTCCGGTCAAGGTAACTTATTCGAGTGCAAAGTTAGCAGAGTTATATATGGAAAGGATTGTATGTTTACATGGTGTACCAAAGAAGATTGTTTCGGATAGGGGTACACAGTTCACATCACATTTTTGGCAGAAATTGCATGAGTCAATGGATACGAAGTTGAACTTTAGCTCAGCTTACCATCCTCAAACAGATGGACAGACCGAAAGGACAAATCAGATCTTAGAGGATATGCTAAGAGCTTGTGCTCTGCAGTATGGGACAAGTTGGGATAAGAGTTTACCTTATGCCGAATTCTCCTACCATAATAGCTACCAAAAGAGTCTTAGAATGGCACCGTTTGAGGCATTGTATGGCAGAAAGTGCAGAACACCATTGTTTTGGAATCAAACGGGGGAAAGCCAAGTCTTTGGACCAGATGTTTTGCAACTGGCAGAAAAACAAGTGCAAACAATAAGGCAAAACCTAAAAGTTGCACAGTCCCGACAGAAAAGCTATGCAGACACGAGAAGAAGAGATTTGGCATTTGAAACTGGTGATTTTGTCTATCTCAAAGTTTCACCCATGAAAGGAGTAAAGAGATTTCATACCAAAGGAAAGTTATCACCTAGGTATGTGGGACCATTCAAGATCATTAACAGGAGAGGAGAAGTTGCTTACCAGCTAGAGTTACCAGAGCAGCTCTCAGGTGTTCATGATGTCTTCCATGTGTCGCAACTTAAGAAATGTTTGAGAGTACCTGAGGAACAACTACCCTTGGAAGAACTGGATATCCGAGGGGATCTATCATACAAAGAGTATCCAGTGAGAATCCTGGAAACAGCGGAGAGAATCACAAGGAGCAAAATAATAAGAATGTGCAAGGTTCAGTGGAACAGACACTCAGTGGATGAGGCAACGTGGGAAAGAGAGGAAGATCTGAGAACTGACTATCCCAATCTCTTTGAACCATCCGAATCTCGAGGACGAGATTCATTCTAAGGGGGTAGGTTTGTAACACCCAAAATTTTTACCACAAATTAGCAATTAATTCTTAGCATTTATTACATTTTATAGGTATTTTTAACTTAGGCCAAATAATAAATATTGAATAAATAAAATAAACTATAAGTTTAGAAACTTGTTTGTTGCATTCATGCCGAGTCATATGGGTTTTGATTGAGTGTAGGGTTAGAAGATTTGAAATTTGTATTCAAACTTATTTGAATTTGGCTTAAAAATGAAAATGGAGAAAAATAGAATTTGATAAACATTTGATTTGAAAAAAAAGAGAAGGACACCTTCTGGCCCAGCTAGCCCGGCCTTTTTCCCCTCCTCCTCCCGCTGGCCTGTCCCGGCGGCCTGCCCGCGCGGCCCGCTCGCTTGGGCCCGCTGCCTCCTTCCCGCGTCGGCCCGCAACGCACGTGGCCCAGCTGGCCACCCGCGCGCACGCACCAACTCGGCGGCCCAGCTGCTACTTTGCTGTGGCCCGCTTCGCGCGACTGCACCGTGTGGCCTGCTTGGCTTCACCGCGACGCTCGCCCTCTCCCTTTCTCTCTCGCTGCGCTCCGGCCCCACCGGTCAGCACCCTTCCTTCTTTCCTTTCTTCTTCCCCGAGCTTCCTTTTTCTCCCCCGGCATTTTCCTTTCTTCGGCCACCGATGGCGCGTCACCGATGGAAATCACCGGCGCCGTTAGGAAGGTGCCGAGCCCCTCCCTGCTTCCCTTCCTTATTTCCGCACACACCCGGCCTATAAAACCCTGAGCCGACCCCGCCTTCTCTCCCCACCTTTGCCCGCTACCGAGCCACCGCCGCCGGTGAGAGCCTCCCCCTTCCGAGCGCAAACGCCGACGCCAAGGCCACCCGAAGCTTCGCCGGACCTTCCCGCGCCCGTAGGTACATTCCATTTCGCATTTTGGCGCTGTTTTGCCCGGCTACGCCCTCACCCGCGCTCTCTTTCTCTCTCCAGAGCCCCGTCGCCATCGACACCACGTCTGGAGCTCGTCCCGAATGCCGCGTTCCCTTCCCGGCGACTCACGGTGAGCCCCTCCACCTTCCCGTGCTCTCAGCTTTCGTTTTGGCGCCCTAGGAAGCCGTAGCCCGAGGTCCCGGCGCACCGGCCATGGCACCGCCGGCCCTTCTTTCTTCCCCGGCGAGCCATCGCCCGGATCTCACCCTGTGCCGTCCGATCATCAAGGAACGGTCCAGATCAACTGGTACCGGTTCGGTCCACAGCGGACCGTGGACTCAGTCCACCGTGGCCGCGTCAGCGCCCACGTCAGTGCGCCCACGCCCGCGTGGTGCACCGCGCCCAATGAACAGCCGCCACGTGTCGATGAGTCAGCAGCCCGGTCAGCCGTCGGGTCAAACCCCAGTCAACCGAGCGCATTTTGCAGAAAAGCCCCCGCTTTTTCCAGAAATCAACCCGCGGTCCAGTCCAGTTCAAACTAATTTTTATTTAGTCCTGTTTTTATTCATTCAAGTCCCTGAAGTTTCCAGAAATAGTAAGCCCGGTCTAGATTTCTTTTAAATTCAGATTTTTAATTATTTTAATTCGAAAATAGGTTAGTTTATTTACAGAATTGCCATTTCATCTTATTTCATGCATAACTTTCACGTTTTAAGTCCAATTTGAGTGATTCTTTCGCTCATGTGTTCGTAGAAATGCGTAGAACAGATCTGTAAGTTTTTCAACATATGTTTTCACTGTTTGGTGTACTGTTCTAATAGAGTTCTATCTTGTATGCATGTAATGATTGGAATGTTGCTTGATTGATGATTGGATCACGATTAGAGGGTGAGCCATTCGAGGTGACTGAGGACCCCTAGCAGGATCAGCAGTACTCCCAGGACGACTTTGAGGAAGGCAAGTGTACCAAAGGCCCCTTGTTACCTATGAACTACTACCACTTACATTCATGCATGAGTTTAAATTGAATTGCCTTTAAGGACTTTACCTAGATGATTCATTGTACCACATATCCTTGAAACCTAGGTTTATTGGGTAGGCATTTTGGATAGATGCTGCAGCGCTTAACATGAAGTAATTGTTAAACATATTTAAAGACTATATGCAATGTGATAAAATGGAGCTTTTTAGCAATAGATAGGGGGCTGGAGTACGGGGTTGAGTACTCTAGTGCCTCTCCATAAGGACTTTATCCTGAAGCGGCAACCCAGGAGGGACCGTACAACCCCGAGTGTCAAATGGCTCTGACTTTAACCTATTATCTAGTTTGTACTAGCTCGTCTATAGCTCCAGTAAGGGGTAAGAGGGTATCTTTCCTTTTTCTGTTAGGGTGTGCACCGTGCTGCGATGCCCACGTGTGCCATTCCTTTGTAGCTACTGATTTGTTAGTGCAACTAGCTAAGGGTTTCATAGTGAAACTCTGCCACACTTCCTGGGAAGAGGTGTAGTGGGTCTCGCGAACCCCGGCATTGGGAATCATGGCTCGGTGGGTAAAGATGTACAATTTCTGCAGAAATAATTAACCTGTTATAACAGCCGTGCTCACGGATACGAGCGGTCTGGATCCTTCGAGATTAGTGGTTACTGTGGATGATGGATGGTTGGGAATTGAGACAAAGCTGGATGATACTTTAATACCACTTGGGATTTGGGACTGTCCATTAAAGTAGTAATTCAGGTTGCTAAAAATTAATCAATTAAAATTGCGAACCGCAGTCAAACAGTGTCAAGCCTATTTGAGCCTCATAGATCCCTTTGTTATACTTGCTAAGTATGGTGAGCTTACACTTGCTTTACATCAAATGAAAATCCCGGATGGGTAACAGATAATGGATATGAAGAGTTTCCAGAGGATGTCCAGGACTACTAGGAAGACGTTCACCAGTTGGAGTCCCTGTGGCAGTTGGGCTAGTTTTTCCGCTGTGTTTGTAATAATATTGCCTTCGAGCAAACTTCGTATTTAACTTTATGATGAGATATACGATGTAATAAGTACTTTACTTTGATACTACTGTAATTTGTGATATATGTGTGTGTTTGGACATCCTGGGCGCACATATATGAGTACCTGGTTTTGCTTTGCAAAATTGGGTGCGATAATAGTATTCACTAACCCACTTGGCAATTACCTTGTCCATAATGATGCACCCCATGAAATGCACCCATACTTTGTCAAGTCTCCAAATTCCCCAAAGTCCATCAGACTTCTCACTTCCCTTTTGGGATCCAAACCTTCTTGGCGCTCTTCATGTTGGAAATGATCTCCTTTGGCACCCAAATGTGTTTGGCCCCATTGTTGGCTTGCTTGTTCACCTTGATGGCCACCACATTGTCATTTTTCTTCTTCTTCAAGAGATAAGGTGTGGAGGCCTTTTTGTCCACCTTGTTGGTGTAGGTGTTGGAGAGCTTGCTTGTTTCCTTTTTGTTTTTCTCTTTCTTCTTAGCTCCTCCCGCATTCTTCACCTTGCACTCATAGGGCTTGTGGCCTTTCTTATGGCACACGTAGCAAACCACGGTTTGTCCTTCATCAAGCTTCTTCACTCCCTTAACGGTGTTATCTTGATGATGTTGGGCTTGCTCCATTTTGCCTTTTACTTGAGTCAAGTCCTTGGTAAGGCGAGCCACTTCTTGCTTAAGTTGCTCATTCTCCATTGCTACCTCTTGTGTGCATGTATCTACAACAACTTTCTCAACACAAACTTGGTTGTACAAGGGTAAGTCTAAACATAAATCATTGCAAGAAGTAGAAGCATCCTTTTTAGGCATGTCAAAGATAGAACTTTGCTTTTTAGGTGCCTTGGTGAGGGTTGTACTGATGGCTTCAAGATTAGCAACTTTATTAGTTAGCTCATCATAATGTTTGCACATAGTTTCCATTTTAGCAAGCAAACTTTTATAAGCATGTTGTGAGCTAGCTAACTTTTCTTTTAATTTTTCATTTTTCTTTACAAGTTGCTCATCATTGATTGTGCATGTATTTGTTGTTGCACTAGCCTCGAGTTGCTCAATTTTAGTAGATAGTTCAATATTGAGATTAACAAATGTCTCATATTGTTCAAGTAAGGTTTTATATGCTTCTTGTGAACTACCTAACTTTTCTTGCAATATTTTTAGCTTCTTTTGTTGGCTAGTGCAAGTCTTAGCATATTTAAGATTTTCTTGCACAAGTTCATTAAGAGAAGGCATTTCATCATCACTATCACTCTCACTAGAGGATGAGCTTTCGTTACCTCATGCCATAAGGCACACACGAGAAGAGCTTGATGATGAGTGCTTGTGGCCTCGCCTCTTGTGATGGTCTTCTTCTTCACTTGAAGAATCATCCCATGACCTTATTGATGTGAGGGCTTTGTCCTTGCATACCTTCTTCTTTGTCTTAGGTGTGGGCTTGTTTGGACAAACTTCCACAAAGTGCCCCAACTCATCGCATCCATAGCATCCTTTCTTTCTTTGCTCATTTCTTTGATTGGTGAAGATGAAATCTTGAATTGGATGGGCACACCCTTGACATTGAGCCTTTGGATCATCTTCTCCACTTTGTTGATAAGTTTGATTGATTCTTCATCAAGGTCAGAGATGGAGGAGGAAGATTGATCATCATCACTTGAATCATCATCATCATCATCATCATCATCATCATCATCATCATCATCATCACCATCTTCTTCTTCTTCATCATCTTCACTTAAGGAGCTTGAGCTTGAGCTTGTCTCAACTTGCTTGCCTTCATCTTCTTTTTCTCACTACATGTGAGAGCTTTGTGCTTGATGACAAGGCTTCTTCTTGACCCATCTTCTATGACATTTCAAATGCCACTATCTTGCCAATGACTATGGCCTGGGTCATGGTGCTCAAGTCCTCCATGTTGTGAAGGATAGTGATGATGCTTGAATATTTCTTTTGTGGTAGCACGGAGATGATCTTCCTCATGATGTCCGCATCATCTAGCTTTGTTAATCCTATTGAATGGAGCTCATTGATAATTAGATTCAAACGAGAATACATATCATGAACAAGCTCATCAATATTCATTTTAAAGGAATCATAATTTTGTTTAGCTAGACAATATTTTTGCTCACGGACATTAGTTGTGCCATCATGGAGCACTTGGAGTTTTAACCAAATTTCATGTGCCATATTTAAAGTGAACACTTGGTTAAACACATCCATGCTAAAAGATTCAAACAAGCAATTTTTAGCTCTAGCATTGAAATGAATTTATGTTTCTTCACTCTTTGTGGGTTTATCAAGATTCTTAATGAGTTTCATCGCATCACAAGTGACTCTCCCAACACCCAAATCTATCACCTCAAGGTGACAAGCCATTCTAGCTTTATAGTAGGGGAAGTTAGTGCTATCAAAGTGCGAAGGCCTAGAGGTATCCATCCCAACTACTCTAAATAGCATCGGCTCAACGGCGGTGAAGCCAAAGGTCCAAATTGAGCCAACTAGCTTTGATACCACTTGTAAGGGACCATGACGCCTAAGAGGGGGGTGAATTAGGCAACTTAAAACTCTAACTCTAAACTATGAACTTTTTTTCTATCCTTAGAAAAAACCTATGCAAAAGATAAACTATCTAGATGTGTAACTACAGTTTAGCTAGTGTGTTGCTATCTCTACCGTAAAAAGGAGTTATGCAACCTAGGTTCCAAACATATCAACTAGCCTATCACTAAGCTAGGAAAGTAAAGCACAAACCAAGATTGCAATGTAAATGCGGAAGCTAAAGAGTAAGGTAGAGATATGCAAACTCCCGTCGACGACTTCGGTATTTTTACCGAGGTATCGAGAAGCGCGCAAGATTCCCTCTAGTCCTCGTTGGAGCCCCTCATAAGGAATCCCTCGCAAGGACCAAGCTCCCAGTCAGATAACTCCATGGAAAGCCCCGGGCCTTCTCCATATGCAAGTGGGTCTCTGGTATGCCTTCCAACAAGCCTCTCCCAGACCACTCCCTGCCATCTTCACTATCAAGCTTCTGGTCGAACCACCGCGGGCCTTATTCCCTTCGGTACAAAGTGGCAGCCACACCATAAACGTTGTTGGTGTGATCTCATAAGACTACAAGCCCCTCCGATGTACAACAATGGTGCGCGTAAGCACCAAGTGGTAAGAGATGTGCAAACCTCACTAAACACTAGGTCTAAACCTAGAGCAAGTGCATAAGCAGTGGTCTAATCAACCTAAGCTCTTCGCAAAGCACCTACGCTAATTACCTAATGAATCACTAAGCATTATGCATGTGGTGATCACTAAAATGGTGTATCAACACACTTGGTATGTTTCCTCAACTCTCCACATCTCAAATGGCTGGTTGGGTGGTCTATTTATAGCCCCACAAGTGAGAACTAGCCATTGGACCTGAGACCCAACTTTCTACTGGTGACCGGACGCTGATCACATCTCGATCGGACGCATCCAGTCCTACCGATCATTGGATCACGCGCGTTGATCGAACTCTAGGCCGAGTCTGTTCTCACTCAATCAGACACATCCAATCACGCTGGCGCCGCTCTAGAACCTTTCTAGACATGATCAGACGCTACTTCTTGGTGCGTCCAGTCGTCCTGCCATCGCGTCCGGTCATGCTGAGAACATTGCTATTGATGATGAACAGTGAAGTCCGTGCATCCAGTCACTACCTCGCTCAACGTCCTGTCACTACTACTGATGCCTACTGTTGCCGAGCAACTGGCCGAACACATTCGGTCCTTATAGGGCCGTGTCCGGTCACCTCTGTGGAGCTCGTTTCTTCATGATCTTGTGTCCGGCTTGGTTGCTATCTTTGTGCTTGGAGTTTGCTTGATATCCTAGATCCTCTCATATGCTTCTTGGGTCTTACTTAAGGTGTTGATCATCAGATCATCATGTCTCCTTCATCCAATTCATGTTTGCACCCTTATTGAACTACAAAACAATTGCTTGTAAATTTATTAGTCTAATTTGGTTGTGTTGGTCATCAAACACCAAAATCCAAAGTAAATGGGCCTAGGGTCTATTTTCCTTACACATAGGTTAAAGAATCTAGTAGGACATGATCATGAGCACATGCATGTAATGGTAGCCATAGTTTATGCAGGCTAATTCTACTTGTTTTCATCCTGCTGTGGATGAAAATAGGATAGTGTATGAGTGGTTTTGATCTACCAAACAATTACACCGATAATCTAGAGGCACTGCTAAGGAAGAGCTGGTCTTGTATCGCTTCTTCTTCTACTACTCCACTGGCAGTTGAACTAGTCACCCATGTACCATCTGCTACTACCGCTATGGCCAAGTCACTCCACGACTACTCCACCCCCGATGTTGCCAACATGCCCATTGGGACTGCTGTCAACATGGGTACCAAAAACTTTGAGCTATGCACTAGCCTAATCACGATGGTGCAGGCAAACCAATTCCGTGGTTTGCCAAGCGAGGATGCAAGTGCACACTTGCAACACTTCCTAGAGCTTTGCAACACCATTGTCATCAAAGATGTCGCACCAGCTAGCATCAGGCTCCGTCTATTTCCCTTCTCCCTTGTGGGGAAGGTGAAGCAGTGGTTCTATAAAGAGAAGGAAGCTGTCAACACATGGGACAAATGTTTTGTGGCGTTCCTCACAAAAAAATTTCCCATGGACAAAACCAATGCCCTGAGGGGGAAAATTGCAAACTTCCAGCAAAATTCACTGGAATCCATCCCTGAGACATGGGAAAGGCTCTAGGATTACATCTAGGCCTGCCCACACCACGGAATGGAAAATTGGCTCATGCTCTAGAATTTCTATGAAGGGCTCACGCCCATGTCGACGGGGCACGTAGATGCCACTACTGGAGGAGGATGCCTCAACGCAAGATCGTCGTCAAACTCCTCCTCAATCTTATCTTTAAGAAGAGCATAGGTTATATCCTTTGTTACAAACCCATACAACTTCTTCGATAGCTCATTCCTAAGATCTATAACATCCTTCTTGATATTGTCAGTAACAAGTGGAGGATCAACACCAACACAAGGCAAAGCCAAATACACAATGAATAGCAAACTCATCGACGATGATTTTCTTGCCACCTCCAATTTCCAACAACACTTTCTCTAGATCCAATATATCCATCAACCATATGACACCGCCTCTATTGATTTGATTAGCCTTCAATTTAAAAAGACCACCAAATCCCATCTCTCTAATCTTTTCCTTCACCTCATGACTAAGAACTTCAACAAATTGATTAATTTTCTTAGGCGAGCAATGGCAATTTAACTTCTTTGGCTACACATCATCAGAATTTTCAACACCAGGAACTTGCAAAAAAGTCAATTAAAACTTTCTATAATCTCCTCTAATATTTTTTTCATCTTAAATAGATAAATTGATTGATTAAAACAACAACATACACTGCATATGTATTCATTGTGACTATAACATTACAAGCCACACAGTTACCACCAAAAACACCTATCAGTTACAAATTATTGATAACATTGTACAAAAAAATATAAACAAAAATGATAAAAAAAACCTCAATTCTTTTTGATCTAGGCTTCGTTGGATAGCTTATTTTTTTCAATGGTTCATCGGACTCTGGTACATCATCAAGCCTACTTCGCTTCTTCTTATGCATAGCAAACTTTCCTGCACCCTACGCTCTAACAACACCAGTACAAATCCATTTAAAATAATAAGAGCAAAATAACAAAATCACTTACTGTAAGCACAAACTTCAAACAAGGGTACCGAAAAAAATACCTCACCATTCTTTCCTCTACGCTTCCTTTGTCTGCAAGAAGCATTTAATAATACATCTAAAGTTTCTAATGCAACATTCTCAGAACCACCACATGCTTCACCATCCTTGTCAACCCTAGAGAGATTTCCAATCAAACAAGCCTTTTCTGTATCGCAATGTCCACCCATCTAAATAAAAATGAATCGTGAATAAATTTTAAAAAAAGAAACATTGAAAAAAATTAGGTGCCGCGTAAATACAGACACTAGAAAAAATGGCAAAAAAAGGACATCCCCCACATACTATAATAAGCACATGATAAACGACTACAGAATCTTCGACAAAGGTAAGCGATTTGGTAGAGGAATGCTTACAGTGACACCACATGCAGGCAATGCGAACGGCTAGCCAAAAATCAAGTGCCACCGGGCCTCCGCTAGGGCGAGGTCTGACACCGGTGACCTAGCAATGCGAGGACAAAAGGCAAACAACAACCACACCACGCAAACATGAGAAACTACAGCAGAAAGTGAACACAAACAACAAAAATAACAGACCAACCACAACAATGCGAATCACTTGTGAGTCCCTAGGGAGAGCAACTGCTCCGCGATGCGATGGCTTGCCGGCAACTCTTTCGATGAGGAGGCGAGAATGTCAAAAGGTTGTAAACACCAATAATAAAGGCAGTAAAACCCTATAAAATAGATCGGTAACTCAGAGATTTAAGAAGAGCAATGGAATGGAATGGGAGAGAGCCAAAAAGGTAGCTTATCTCAGTTTCACCCAACGCATGTAGTCGCCGACGCTCGCTAGCTACCGGGGTCGTGGCCTACCAAGGACGCGGCCTGCCACCCCTGGGGAAATGACTGTCGTGGCTGTTGCCTGCCGCTGCTTGTGGGGATGCGGCTCCCAGTTGTGAGCCATGCCATGTGTTATTCCTCTGAGTGATGCTGACGCTCATCTCCTTTTCTTTTCTGGTTTGGGTGGCTCTCGTTGCATGCACTCGTAAGCGGAAGACATAAGGCAAGTTACACCAGGAAGACTGAGGAAAAAAGAAAAGCTAGGGGCAATGCGGTAATTTTAGTCCTTTTGTCCATCACATGAAATTGTTTTGCCAAACAAAGTGAATAAAAACAGCTTAGCTTCACCGATAAAACAGTTCATTGAGCTAAAAACCAAAAAAATAGCTTCACTAGTGAAGCTGAGCTATGCCAAATGGAGCCTAATAAGCACATGATAAACGACTACAAAATCTTTGACAAAAGGAAAGAGATTTGGTAGAGTAATACTTACAGTATAACCACATGTAGGCGACGCGAACGGCTAGCCAAAAATCAAATGCCGCCGGGTCTACGCTAGACTGAGGTCTGACACTAGCAACCTAGCAATGCGATGACAAAAGGCGAATAGAAACCACACTTCACAAACAAGAGCAACTACTACGGAAAATGTACACAAGACAACAAAAATAACAAACCAACCGCAACAATGCGAATCACTTGCGAGTACCTAAGGTAAGCAACTGCTCCATGACGCGGTGGCTCACTGGTGACTCTTCCGACGAGGAACCAAGAATGTTAAAAGGTTATAAACACCACTAATAGAGGCAATAAAACCCCTATAAAACAGATCTATAACTCAGACACGGAAGGGGAGCAAGCGGGATGAAGCCGTGCAACAAGGGCGGAAAAAAACACAGCGAACACATCACCTCCATATACAGAACAAACGCAACCAAAAATAAATACAATCATTGTAATTACTATACACATAGGTAGTAATCACTTTAAAACACACCTGTAACTCAACAAAAAATGACGCATCATGGGAGAAACCAACACATCCGTATATACCCGAGACACAAAATAGATAATCAGTTAAAGATAGGTGCAGTAACTGATGGAAAAACATGATTGTAACTCAATAAAGCGTACGGATCGGGGGAGAATCAAAGACATCACAACCAAAGCCCAATGTTTGTAAATACTTTAAATATAGATAGTAACTAATACAGAAACATGGATGTAAATCAACAAAGTGGGCGCACAGCGGAACAAAAAAATGATGTCACCTATATGGCCCACACACAACCAAACACAAACGATTGTAAATGCCAAAAAAATAAGGGCAGTAACTACAACGAAAAATGGCTGTAAGCCAATAAAATCGAGCATGTCTTAAAAACGGGAGCGGTACCCCACAAAAAATTACATCAACAACAAAACATGTGTGCGTCACCACAAAAATAGGAAAAATAGCCACACGCATGGCCCAAACAACAAAAAAGGCCAAGTTGGGCCATGGGAGGCGGCGATAGGTGGCATGGCCTGCCGGCATGCAAAAAAGATGTCCATATACAGCCTAGAAATAACCACAATCAACAGTTGTAACTGTCGGAAATTTGAGTAGAAGCTACAATGCAACATGGTTGTAACTCAACAAAGTGGGCGCAGCTCACAACCGCAAGCGGTACACAAGAAAAAATAATATCATAAACAAAACACACACGCGCGACCACAAAAAAATGTGGCCCAAATAACAAAGAAAGCATAGGCTGGCCCGGAGAAAAGAGGCCTCCTGGCCTGCGAAAAGGGGCATATCGAGTACACGGCCCACAAACAGCCAAAACATCGATTGTAACTACACTACAACACTACTGTAACCGAACCAGAACATAGCATACAAAAGATGATTGTAACTGCCTGACATTTGGTACAGTACCTAAAACACAACACCCATTGTAACCCGACACACCAAAACAAACAATGAAAATAGGATGCGCCTGCGCCACAACAAAAAACATAAACAAACAGGCGCACACGGCCCAACAAACAACAAAAGCTAGATTGGGCCGTGCGGGGAGGTGGGAGGCGGGGCGGCCTGCTGGCCCACACAACTAGGGATGTGCATAGTGGATATATAGTCTGCACGTGGGTGCAGGATATAATCTCTCTATATATATATATGGTGAAAATATTTCATACTATAGATGGATCTAGGAACTGTGGAACGACCCTATTTGGTGGTGGCGTGAATGGCAAAGCGCCAGGGTGCAAACCCAGTTCCTGTGACAAAGAAAGTCCATTGCCATTTATCATACCCAAAAAACTAAAAAACTTCAAAATAAATATAGAACCCCAAATAAATACCATGCAATTGTTAGAGAAATGAGAAAATTGCATTTTTAACAGCCCAAACAATGCGCTTCGCAAAACTAACACCTAAAACGTTTCTTTCATAAAAATAGCAGCCAAAACAATTGCTTCTTATTTTCATATGCGCCTACTCTAGGCTTAGGCTTAGTTGCTAGTGAGGTTTGCATACCTCTTGATCAAAGGTGCTTGTGCGCTCCACATTTGTACTTGGTGGGTCTTGTAGTCTTGCGAGACCACACTAACCGCGTTTGTGGTGTGGCTACCCCTGTGTACCAGAGGGAACAAGGCCTACGACGTTTTGGCTGAAAGCTTAATAGTGAAGATGGCGAGGAGTGATTCAGGAGAGGCTTATTGGAAGGCACATCGAAGACCCACTTACGCATGGGGAAGGCCCAAGGCTATCCATGGAGTTACCTAACCGAGATCTTGGCCCTTGCGAGGGGCTCCAATAAGAACTAGGGAAGTTTGCTTGCTTCTCGATACCTCAGTAAAAATACTAAAGTTATCGACGGGAGTTTACATCTCTACCTCATATTTAGCTTCTGCATTTATATTGCAATCTTATTTGTGTGCTTTATACTTCCTAGCATAGTTGATAGGCTAGTTGATAGGATTAGAACATAGGTTGCATTACTCTTTTATGATAGATATAGTAACACATAAGCAAAACCGTAGTTTCATATTTGGATAGTTTATTTATTTGCATAGGTTTTGCTAAGGTTGGAATTAGATGCCACAGTTAGAAATAGAATTTTAAGTTGCCTAATTCAACGCCCCTTTTAGGCGTCAGGGTCCTTACACACTCCACCCCACTCGTTATCCCTCCAAAACCAGTCCACACCAACCAATCAACTGCCCAAAACCATGGTTCAAAACTAACTCAAACTATCACTATGAAATGGTTGAGTAAAGACCGGTGGCCTACGCTCCTTTTTTGCATTCAATAACTATTAACCACGTGTTGCGGTAAGAGAATCTCTAGTAGTACTAACTATTTCTTTATTTAGGGTAGCCTCCAATTTTCATACTACCTATATTTTGCTCCCAACTCCAGTAGCACTACCTAAATCAGAATACCTAAATCAATCCTAGTAGAGAATGACATGTGGGTCCCATGTGTCATCCTCTTCCTTGTCTCTCTATCATAGAGAAACTCGGCCATGGCAGGGAGGGTGCCTGTAAGGAAGGGGCGCGTTGGACAGGGTCGCACAGCACTGCTGTGGCCACGGCGGAGAGACGCGCCTATGGGGGAGGGGTGCGTCGGACGAGGAGGGCCACCGGAGTCGCACAGGGATGGAGTCACATGGGAACCTCTCGGCCATGGTGGGGAGGGTGCCATCATGCGCCCATGGGGGGCAGCTGGCCATGCCTGGGTAGGGGAAGGCAGGGATGCTAGGCGGCTCGCCGGAGATGGCGACGTGAGAGAGAAGGGTGGCATGGGAGATGGCTCGCCGAAGATGGGAGGGGATGGTGGGGGAGGTCCGAGGAAGAAGTAGCCCATCGGTGGTGGGCGGATCTGGTGATGGCTCCCTAGGGCTGACCGGTAGCGGCTCTATAGAGGCGCTCCCTGTAGCGGCATCGGGCAGCGTCGGGTGCTTCTGAGTGCCTACGGGAGGAAAAAGATGATGGAAAAAATAGGTAGTCACTTTTGTTGGCCCAGCACATGTAGGTAGTGGGAGGGGAAATTTGTTGGGCCAACAAAATTAGGTAGTCTGATAGGTAGCCTGTTGGAGACATTTTTTGCCCTGCACTACCCAGATTTAGGATAGGTAGTGGGTTTAGGTAGCCTGCTGGAGATGCTCTAAGTGGTCTATGGCTCACAAAGTCATGACCATGCCGCCCTTACACCATGCCACTTGTTGAAACCACGATTTGAGCCCATTAGAAAACCAAAAGTGCATATCAACACCAAGCCATACTGGTCCACTCAAACACTTAACTCAAACCAAGCTCGCCCACTAGTCTTCTCAAACCGTTAGCCTCCAAACTAAATTAACCCAATAGGATAACCAGACCTTGGAAACTAGTTTCAACCCGAACTATTACCAGGTTTGATCCCGCAATCGCATTAGGCTACTATACCTTGTGCATAGCTAATCTAAAAAAGAATTATGGTAGCCACCTATAAAGGTATATATTTGTGTTCCTAAATTTGATATTAGGTAAGCGTATTAAGGAAAATAGGTATGTGTTGGCATAGTGTAGGTTCCAAAATATTAATAGGGTACAACTATGTGTATGACCAATATGCAAAAAAAAGGAAACAAAAATGATCAGGTGATCATTAGATACATTTTGCATGAAATGGATTAATAAGCACTTTTAGCTTAAACTATAAGCTAATTGAGTTAATCGTAAATTGTAAATATTGCAATAATAGATGTTATTGGGAGGGAATATCATTGGACAAACACTTTGCACAATAGAAATTTATGAAAAAAAATATATAGGGTCGACAATGCGAATTTACAAGCGATAGATTCAAGTAGTGATGTATTTACACATCAGGAGGTAGGGAGCGAGGGGCTACCAGGTGGGGCCGTCGCCCAACCCCTAGGCCCACCTATCAGCCTCCACGTTGTAATGTCGGTTCTCCATCGCCTCCTAGGCTACATCTATGCCGTTCCTTAAGTCGGTTTGATCCAAGGGCTCACGTTGGACGCTCCAGCCTATATATATCAGCCCCTGCCCCCTAAAGGCATCAAGTCATTTGAGAAGATAGAAACCCTAATCATCCTCAGAGCTCCACATATTCTAGGGCATAGCTAGTTAGGCTAGCTCTAGAGGGAGGCAAGCAGGCTTTGCTTGGATTCCCGATCATGTCAAGAGTGTGGTTCGGTATAATCTTTATACCCCCTCTCTCTTTTGTATCTCCATTATTTTTATATATTTGCTACAATTGTTATGACAATATGAGTAATCATCTTATTAATGTTCTTTGTTATAATGTTCATTGTCTACTTTGATTATATACCTAGTATAGTTGGATTATCATCATATTCATGCATATGTTCGTATAGCACTCACCCTAAGGATCCATGGGTGGGTGGTCGACATTGTGTAAGTGTGGTGCTTATACGTTGTTTACCTATGGATACACCCTATATTCCGGGTTATGTTGTAGATCGTGGATGTGACACTCCTGTTGAGTCCTTTGTAATCCACTCCCCGATGTAGGTAGCATGTAGGATCTGGTTACGAAGGGGGACAAGCTCTGTTCTTAATCTCCCTTAGTAATATCCCTTATGTGTAGATATGAAGATGATCTTAGCAATGACTATTAGGTGTAATTACACTCATCAATGTATGCTTTGACTTATAATTAAGAATGACATAGGAATTATTCCTCTAATATTCTACCTGATCATGCTAATGCCATAGAAAGGAGTACTCTAAGTGATTTATCATTATCATTGATCAATACTTATCATATATATATCATATCCTATGACTTACCCTTGTTTTGAGTAGAATATTGGTTATGGTTTACCTCTCCATCAATATTATAAGTTATCAATACATGTCGATGCTAGACCTTCCCTGTGGTAAAAATATAAATAACAATACCTAAAATACTCTTAGGTGAAGTGCTACAATGGTATAATTATCTGTGTGCTTGTAGATTCCTCTTCATTCATATCTATATATTCCTCCTAGTCACATAAATTATTAAAAGAACTATTTAGTCATATTCTAGTAGTAATGCTAGGTAGTACCAACAAGTAGTGGGTTTAGGTAGCCTGTTGGAGACATTTTTTTCCCTCCACTACCTAGATTTAGGATATGTAGTGGGTTTAGGTAGCCTGCTAGAGATGCTCTAAGTGGTCTACGGCTCACAAAGTCACGACCACGTCACCCTTACACCATGCTACTTGTTGAAACCACGATTTGAGCCCATTAGAAAACCAAAAGTGCATATCAACACCAAGCCATACTGGTCCACTCAAACACCTAACTCAAACCAAGCCTGCCCACTAGTCTTCTCAAACCATTAGCCTCCAAACTAAATTAACCCAATAGGATAACCAGACCAAGGAAACTGGTTTCAACCCAAACCATTACCAGGTTTGATCCTGCAATCGCATTAGGCTACTATACCTTGTGCATAGCTAATCTAAAAAAGAATTATGGTAGCCACCTATAAAGGTATAGATCTTTGTTCCAAATTTTGATATTAGGTAAGCGTATTAAGGAAAATCGGTATTTGTTGGCATAGTGTAGGTTCCAAAATATTACTAGGGTACAACTATGTGTATGACCAATATGCAAAAAAAAAATAGGAAACAAAGATGATCAGGTGTTGATTAGATACATTTTGCATGAAATGGATTAATAAGCACTTTTAGCTTAAACTATAAGCTAATAGAGTTAATCGTAAATTGTAAATATTGCAATAATAGATGTTATTGGGAGGGAATATCATAGGACAAACACTTTGCACAATAGAAATTTATGAAAAAAATATAGGGTCAATAATGCAAATTTACAAGCGGTAGATTCAAGTTGTGATGTATTTACACATCAGGATGCAAAAATTTGGGTCTGAAGTGAATATTTACATGGGATAAATTTTGTGCATCTAAGAGTTTATTTGAAATCCGAGGGATCAAATGAAATAAACTAAACTCAAATATCGTCAAGTATGGAATTGCACTTTTTTAGAAACACGTGACACCATAAATGTAAATTTACATGAGATAAATACCACATAGTGCAATCAGAGAATATGAGTGCTAAACAAGAAAAGTACTATACATAATTTAGAAATTTATTGAAACTTAGGGGATAATGGTAAAACATCCTTAAGCAATCTGGGCAAGGCACCAAGGCCAAATCGGGCAGAGTTGACCAGGACATTGGCCCCATCGAGCTTTTCATGAGGGAGGCTGAGAAAATCTATGTTGCAGCCTGCTTGATCTTTGAGCCCATTTGGGCCACCAAACCCTTGTTAGCGTATATTCCACAAATTAACCCTTTTAATATCACAATTATCTTCAAACACCAATTTTTCCTCCTAAGGGCCCATTCGGTTATGGTAAAACTAGCCTAGGAATTATTCTAACCGATGAAGCTTATACAAATTTAGCTAGCATTCCAGCTAGGATTTTTTCCAGGTTGTCATTCAAGGTGAAACAAATGAGGCCTAAATCTATAAACCGGATTGTCCTCTTAACTTTTAAAATTGTTTGTTTTTGCACCCTGAGCGGTTTAGACAATGGTTTTAGCCTATATGTTGCCACATTGGTGCACATGGCATGAAAATAGCCATGAGCAAGGTAGGACTACATTGATAGTTTGAGAGATCAAATAAACTATATTAAAAATTGTATACATATATAATTTCAAAAATGTCTAAATAATCTTTTCTTGAAAAGTTTTATGCAATTAAAAATATAAAACCATTGTTTATTCTCAGAAATTTGTTAGATCTTGCAAAAAAATGGAGTCGGTTTCAGTGTTCCCCAAAATCATGTTTTATCTTATGGTGCCTAGCTTCACATTATTTGAATCTTCTTTGGTCCACTTATGGTTATTTGCTAGTAAATTCTCTACTTAGTTGACATTGATGACCCAAACTACATAGAACACAAAGTAACTTTGAGATAACACAATTTTATGTAACCACTTCACCATTGGTCCAATCTATATAACCTATATAGATAGAACGCACTAAAAGATATGAACTCTTATTTCTCTACAACCACGTCGCTCCACGTCCCCTCAAATTCTTATCTCTGTGAGATCATCATGTTCGTTCAAATATCTATCCATCCATGTGGCAGAAGGATTGAATGGTCAGCAAGCTTTGGTGATAGTTGTGAACCCATTCATCATATTTTTGTGGCACATCAACAAAGCAACCATCATTCAACTTAGTTATGAACTAAGAAAATTGAACACACAACCTAAATGCTCCATCTGAATTGATTCTATAGGGTACCAATAAAAATTAAAAGAGACAACTTAGATAGTGCCCCAAATCACCAGGAACCGCAAAACACATAGTACAGATATTTGGGACTGGGGCTCTTACCTTGGAGGAGCCATCTAGAGGGTGAAGGGGGTAGCCTGTAGGTGGAGGACATAGGGGGCCGTAAACCCAAGCGTCTGGCTATCGGGCAGACGCGCCGACTAGGTCAGGGGTCAGGAGGAGGAGGCATACAGTCGTGGGCAATAGGCGCTGGCCAACAGTGGGAGTCTACACGGGTGGTGGCGCACCCTGGTCTTGCGATCGTGGCACCGCCTCGACTCGTGAGTTGTGATACCAAAAGGAAAAATTCTATCGACTTCAATTTGGAGGATGTGGGGGTATAACCCTAGATACCCATAGGGTTGTACATGAGCCACGCCGCTAGGAGAGGCCTAGCCCACACTACTAGAAATATCCACTTCTATAATGAACAACTTTCATCATTGAAGGAGCCAAATTCGTCATAATTTCTGTTTTGTGATGAATTGATGACAAAAAATGGTTCGTCATAAAAGTCGCATCATTCTTGAAATTCTATGGCGATTCTAGAAAATCATCATAGAAGTGGATATATCTATGACAAAAACTAACAGTCAAAGAACTACTTTGGCATGCATGGTAGGGGGCAGCCACGTTGGTGAGTGCTTCCATTGGAGATGCTTTCCATGTGTACATGCTATAACTGGTTGCATTGGAGATGGTTTAGGTACATGTCACCTTCTTATTGCACAACATGGCCATCTCTGGTTCTTGACCATTTTAGGTTCTTACTAGACCACATGTTGGGACCCTGTTATTCCACATGTCAGTTTTCTATTGGCACATGTGTCGTGTTGCGGTTGGGTTAGGTGTCACTTCTTCATTGGACCATGTGTCGTATTTTTATTGGTCCACGTGGCATGACCACAATACCATGCATGTCTTTCTTTTACTCGACCACGTGTCTCAATGTTGTACATTCACGTGTCGGTATTTTATTGGGCCACGTGTCGCGCCCTGAGCTACCCACGTGTCTTTTTCTGATTTGACCATGTGGTAGGATGGATTTGTGCCACATATTTTGTTTGTATTGGCCCATGTGCCCTGTTTGTGGCTGTTACACGTGTCATTCACTGGTTCATCCATGTGTCAGATTCTTATTTAAAAACATGCTTGTGCTAGATCTACCACGTGCACACCAATCATTACATCAAAGAAAATGATTTTAGATCTACACTGCTGCACAAAATGACTACATGCATAATTATATTGAACCTAAATCAAATAACAGTAGTTCAGCTCAACAGCAAACCACTAACAAAGTTCACATATCAAGCTGCCAAAATTTCACATCAAAACAGCAAACAATCCACATGTTCACTACATCAACAAGACTGAGAGTTACTAGCGCTTAAGAGCATCATCTGCTCATGGAGCTTATTATACTCCTCCTATTGATGTTTCTTGAACTCCTCAAACTCCCTATTAGTGTTTTCTGCCTACCTCTTAAGTTGATCCACTTGTTCGATGAGGATAGCTGAACTTTCCTAATGAGCAGCAAGCCATTCCCAAAGTCTAGAGTAGCTTGTCCTAATACCAGTATTCTTCAAAGAAAAGGTGTTGTAGCTGGCCTAGGAGAGGACCTTGGAAACAACATTAGCAATAGGTTCTGCTCGTATAGTTTCCATAGCTTCCTATGAAAACCAAGGAGTAAACATTAGGAAGAGGACTTAAATTGTAGAACCAAGAGATTATTCCATTACAAGAAATGAATAAGTCTTCCTCAGCCTACTATTGACAGAGATTCATAAGTGCAACGCATAGGTAACATATTAACTGTTGTAATATTACAACTTCAAAATGATGGTGCCACTTTAGGCTCCTCCTACTTTTCCTTCTTTTATGCCAATGGCTTCAGTAGATTTTAAGGAAAGCAAATGAAGATACTTACCACTGCTTTTCTTATAGCATCGCTCAGTCCCGTGTTGCTACTAGTATGGAAGTTGTTGAAGATTCCCACTGCATCAACATCTTCATGAGGTCGATCATGTTCTTCAACGAGCACTTCTTGATCGTGTCCTACGTCCTTCCTATTTTTATCCTTTTGTTAAAATTGCATATGCCATTCTGTTGATATAAAAGGCATTGCGTATTTAATATAAAAAGAGTAACACAACCATCACTTACATATGTTTGTACGTGGGAAATATAGGAGCGAGATCTTATAACCTGGTGGCACTTGAATTTTTCAAGGTTTCGCTTGTTATGCTCCAAGACTACCTATAACCACAATTGTGTTAGACTACAGCACAAGTAGACCACATAAAGACTAGACAAGAAATAAATGAGTTCACACACACACACACACACACCTTGTTCTTGGAACTTAACCATATGTGGACAAGTACACACCACTGTGTGTCATTCATGTAAGACACATGAGAGGTCTTTCTGATTTCATCAGCAGGGACGCAGTTGAAGTAAGATCGCTTGAACCTATACCGTGTCTACCATACAATAGACTGGAATATACTCGTGCATGCTTCTTTTGTTGCTTCATCACTGTCATCAATGGCTAGCCTCAACTACAGAAGTGTGAATGCAAATTAAATCCATTACTAAGTTGCTCAAGGCAGAGTTGACTATCAATAGAGGATATACATACTTATAGATAGCTTGGACACAAATCCATTGAGATGTTTGATCCATTGCTTGTAATGTTTCCAGTGCAGGAAAATTAGTACTTGAGACCTGACTACTGCACCTGCCTCTGAGACAAACTTGATAGCGTGCAATGGATCATGAGGCCTTCTGTTCCCCTTAACAACTGAGATGGGCATCCTTGTTCCCATTGATTGGGTGGTTTTGTGAAGCCCAACCCCCTTAGTTGCTTGCCTCAACTTCCTCGCTCTTCTCTGTAATGGTACTATACAGTTTTCATACATTCAGATTGTTAGAAAAAGTAACATGGATATCAAATAGAGTGACTTGATTTATAGACATGTCTAAGGTAGTACCAACCTTTGCAAGTTTGGTCATTCTACTAGTGGGGAGGTGGAGTCTCCTCTTCGGCATGGCTAAGGTCATCTTCACATGACCAGTCCCTCATAGGGCTTTTGTTCGCCTTTTGCATGCTGACTTTTGGACCTAGTTGGAAGTACAAGATGTTGCAACTCTGCTAGACTAGTTGGCTTCACTCTCTTGGATTGTCATCCCCTAGGACGCATATCGATGCTGCCTTTTGCCCTGCTGGCATGGACTTCTCTATGGCTTGTTTAACCAACAACCTAAAATTGGAGAAACAAACTTAAGCGGCAAGCACGTAAAAATTGCATTGCTACCTAAACCAACCCCCCTCCCATCCCAACATGACAAGATAGAACAAGGACCTCAATTGCAAGGGGTACTGGCTCTTCTAAATCTATATCTGTATCACCATATCCCTGAACACGCTCCCTTGCTTTAGAGAGATATTTTAGATTTCAACCTGTAGATTACAAAGGCATTTGTTGAGTTAACCTTGTACCGAATGTCAATAAAACAGAGCAGGAGCATGTAAATTAGGCGCCTAAACTACAACTTATATGGAAGCCATTACTTGAATAAAGCACATGTGAACTACAGCTTATACAGACGCTATTACTCAAAAAAAGCACATATGAACTACAATCAACTAAGAAACATGTAACCCCATCACTATATATCTACATGTCCTAGATCCAACCACTAGAATACAGCAGGCATCATAAGGCCTTCTTTGGATGCGCATGTATTCATCTTGATCCACATGTGTTGAAGTACATTGGAGTGGAATTAAACTATGTTCCATTCCAATCCACTCCAACACATGTGAATTTAGGTGGATACACATGCATCCAAACAAGACCTAAAAGAAATTTGGGTACCTCTTCCTATTCCTAGCTATGTTGCATCGTCAACATCGCCCTCTTGTCATCCTGGTCGCGGAAGTGGTGCGGCCAGCATCGACAAAGGGGTAGCAGATCCGGTGTGGCATTCATCAACGATGATGCTAGGGCTCGGTCATGGCAGGTGCTGATGTAGGGGGTCCAGATCTAGCATGTACCGCCATTGACGGTAGTCCTTCCATCATCAGTGGACCTGCTGTCGATGAAGGGGATTAGATCTAGATCCAGCTCTAGATCTAGCTAGGGTTTGAAAAGGTATGAGAGATGGTGCGGCTAGAGAGTGTAGAGGGAGTCAAGCTGCTGTGCCAATGAGCCTAGCTAGGGTTCAGACTAGGGTGGCAGAGGGGGTTAGGATTTGGAGCAGGATGAGAAACGGTGCGGCTGGTCTGGTTGGAGAATGGAGATGGAGGCAGAGATGATGACTCATTATGCTTTTATGTGGCCATCACAATACCACAAATACCCTTGTGTAAAATCGATGGCGTGGTAAACCAATTTCTATGAGTAGGGCAAAAGAGAGATCTAATTTTAAGTTCGTGTTGGCACACTACTAGGCGCGGGGATTTCATTTTTGCCCAAAATCAAATTTTTGTGTGGGCAGATCACTGCCCCATCTAGCGTCTGGTGAGTAGAGACTGAATTTTATATGATGAATGATGATGATGTATACGGAGTAATACACTAAGGCCTTGTTTGGATTCATGTGTATCCGCCTTAATCCATATGTGTTGGAGTGAAGTGGAATGAAATTTAGTTCAATCCACTTCAACACATGTGGATTGAGATGAATACATGCGCAAGCAAACAAGGCCTAATATGTATTAATCGTTGGATCACCAATATGAATCCCCAAGTTTCGGTGGACCCCCCCCACGGTAGTTAACAACCATTATAAACCATCAATATAACATGAATAAGGGCATAAATATGATCACCAACAAAGATCTAGGGGTTTAAACTAATAAATTTCATGAGTTTTGGTGAATCTATATTTTTTATAGGGTTTAACAAAAAAACCATCAAGGTGGACCTACATGTCAGATTTAATTGTGCTTATCCGCCACAAAACAGACACTAGAAGGTTCTAGAGGACACCAGAGGACACCATGCCAAGGCAGACAGGCAAAGGTTGCCAGGTAGGGCTAGCCGGCCCCACCTATAGGTCACCTAGCCCCTAGGGCCCACTGTCAGCCTCCATGTCGCAATGTTAGTTCTCCACCGCCTCGTAGGTTGCATCTACGTCATTCCTTAAGTTAGTTTGATCCAAGGGCTCATGTTTGATGCTCTGGGCTATATATACCAGCCCCTACGACACCCCCTAAGGCACCAAGTCATTTGAGAAGATAGAAACCTTAATTATCCTCAGAGCTCCACCATATTCTAGGGCATAGCTAGTTAGGCTAGGTCTAGAGGGAGGCAAGCAGGCTTCGCTCGGATTCCCGATCATGTCAAGAGTGTGGTTTGGTATAATCCTTCTACCCCCTCTCTTTTGTATCTCCATTATTTTTGTATGCTTGCTACAATTGTCATGACAATATTAGTATTCATCTTATGCATGTTCTTTGTTATAATGTTCATCATCTACTTTGATTATATACTTAGTATAGCTAGTGTCGGTGTTTCGTACAAGCACCGGCAAGTAAATTTATAGTAATGCGCGTTAGGTTCGGATGGTGCGCTAAAGGACACAGGAATTATACTGGTTCGGGCGGAACGTCCCTACGTCCAGTTTGTTGCTGCTTGTGTTATTAGCACCATAAACGATCTGTAGTAAGGGATACAAACTGCCGAGAGAGGGACTGGTCCCAAGTCTCTGATCGAAGGATTGAAAGGTGGTCAAGAGCTTCGTAGCTGCTTGAATGTGTGTGAGTGCGTTCTATTGTTCGGTCCTATTTTTTCCCCATCCCTTTGATGGAGGATGTGCCTCCCCTTTTATAGATGAAGGGGCTGGCTTTACAAGGGTGAGGGCTCCAGAAAGCGGACTCTACTTAGCCTTGTGGCTCATGTCTACCTGGTCAGGTCCCCCACTCTGATGAGTGCGCAGGAAGATAAGTGCTCACGATATTGTCGATATCTCTGTAGGATGTCCGATTAGTCACAGCATGCTGCCCCCAGGGTATGGGTTCTAATACAGTGGTTTTGACTTAGGAGCCTCCCCCAGCCTTGCTCCACACGCCTTCTGGCCATGATTCTTGTTGGGAGAATACGGGGTCGGGGTCCGGTGTAGCGCCGTGGCCAAGGCTCTCTGACCTGGAGGACCTAAGGGGTCGGGAAGGGGGCCCCCTGCTCCCTTGGGTCCACAGCGCGGTGACGGAGTATCCGTCGTTCGTGGAGATAGCAAATCTGTTCTTGGAGCGTAGCGGTTGTCGTATATCTTCGTTGGGTTCCGTGTCCCAGAGCTGAAGGCGGCGCCTACAACTCTACAGAGTGAGGTGCACGCACCTGTAATACCTTTTGGGCTCTGCGGCACCCGGAAAGGTCTAAAGTATTAGTCCTGTCGTTCCCTGGCAGTTCTTTTCCTGTCAGGGCGTAGGGTATGGTCGTTGGAGCCATGGTTGACCCGAACGTCTTGTCTCGTCCTGTACCCATCGTTATCAAGGATAGATATCGATCAGGGCGAGGCTCGTTCTGGGCCGTCGGATGAGACGGAGGCCAATCCCTATCTCTTGGGCGAGGCTAACCCTATCCCTCCGGGATCGGGCGAGGCGGAATCTATCCCTTAGCCTTCGGGCGAGACCGAGCCCGCCCTATAGGCGTCGGGCGAGATGGAGGTTAGCCTTGAGCCTTTGGGGCGAGGCAGTGTTATCCCATAAAGGCATCGGGTGAGGCTGACCCCACCCCTCTGGGATCGGGCGAGACGGAACTCATCCCTCAGCCCTCGGGCGAGACCGAGCCCGTCCTCAAGGCGTCGGGCGAGACGGAGTTTATCCCTCGGCCCTCGGGTGAGACCGAGCCCGTCCAAAGGTGTCGGGCGAGGCGGAACCGGACTCCTGTCACTCGAACAAGGGATGACATGGCGCCCTTATGCGTCCAGGAGTTTTTTACATTTGGTGGTTATCGGTTCCACCCCCGGGGGTACCCTGGTATTAGGTCCCCGACAGTAGCCCCCGAGACTCTAGGTGATTCGGGTAGAACCGCCTGGAGGGTGTTTTTTGATTTAGTTGAAGCTAATTTGCCGGAGGGTGCGCGCGAGCGCACCCGATGGGTGTAGCCCCCGAGCCCCCGGGTGACTTGAGTTGAGTCGCTCGGGGGTTTGTACCGGCCCCTTCGTGGGTAAGGCTGAAGGACTTAATTTTACATTAACTGGGTGTTTTTCTGAGTGGGTCGTGGCGTCCCGTTCGCTAGAGACTGATTCGGAGCTGTCCCAACTGGCGCTTCTGCCCTTGATGGCGGATCGTTCGCGGATTCCTTCTTAGTTGGGCCGGCCGGCAAGTTTCTGGGCCCTAGGTGGGCCAAAGAGAAAAGAAAAGGCCTTTGTGGCCTGCGCTTCCCCAGTGGGTAGAGAGTCCGGATTTGTTTGGGGAAGGCGAACCGTCCGCCGAGATTTTTGGGGTGAGAGGATAGGGACTGCGGGCGCGTGTCCCGCGATGTGACGCGGTGGCGCGCGTGGCAGGCCTGGAGATCGAGGCGGCCGGTTGCCCTTCTCGTGTCCGTCGCCACCTATAAAACCGCAGGGTTCGCCCCCAGGGTTCCGTATTTCGCTCCCCTTCCTTTGCGTTCTGAGACATCCGCCGCCAATCTTCCTAACCTCTCATGC
Source organism: Miscanthus floridulus (assembly GCF_019320115.1). Classification (NCBI taxonomy): domain Eukaryota; kingdom Viridiplantae; phylum Streptophyta; class Magnoliopsida; order Poales; family Poaceae; genus Miscanthus; species Miscanthus floridulus. Next base: position 34,942,091 of record NC_089590.1, on the reverse strand, counting down.
CCGCATCGCCACCGTCAACCGGCCTGCGTTCGTGTTCCAGCCGCCGTTAAGCTCGCGCCTGCCCTTCCCCCCTACTGCTTCAATGGAGTTGTGGGGCAGATCAAGCATCACTTCCCGGCGTTTGGAGGGCCTCGTCCGCCGTGGCCTTCTCCGCCCACAATCCGCCGTCCAGGAGTGGTTGCTTCCTGGCGACGAGGGTGAGCCGGTGCCGCCCAAAGGGTATGTCGTCTCCTTTGCCCTCTTCCATGAGCGGGGATTCGGGGTACCCGCGCATAGATTTCTTCGGGGGCTATTAGATTATTATGAGGTAGAGCTGCAGCATCTAACTCCCAATGGGATACAGCATATGGCAGCGTTTGTTGCCCTATGCGAGGGTTTCCTGGGGATCGATCCCCATTTTGATCTGTGGCGGTATTTCTTTAGCGTTAGTCTGTCGAAGAGGAAGATTGGGGGGAAAGAGGTAGATGCGCCGATGGGGTGTGCCAGCATTCACCTGCGCCATACCCGATCGAAGGGTTACCCGTACATGCGTCTGGCCACATCCAACAAGGGATGGCATTCGCAGTGGTTTTATGTTAGGGATGATGCGAGTGCCCCCCTACCGAAGTACACCGGACGTCTTATTGTGGATGCTCCGGCGTCATGGGGCTGGGGCGTCTAGGCTAAAGACAAGAAGCACATCTCCGACCTTCTCTCCGCCCTCCATGCCCTGAAGGGTCGGGGTGTAAAGGGGTCGGGGATTATCGGTGCCTACCACGCGAGGAGGGTGGCGCCACTGATGGCGCGTGTGCTTCCCCTGCATCGGATGATGCCAGGGATATTGTTCGAGGGGACGGTGCTCGTTGACGAGGCGCTCCCTTATTCGGAAGTGGCGCAGCGTGTCAAGGAGGCGACGGAGCCGACGAAGGATTCTGCCGGCATGGTCCTTGACGTCGTGTATCCGGTGCCCGGGCATCCCCCAATGCGGCCGGAGCCTGGGTTTTTTGAATTCGTAAGCCCTCTTCTCCTGCACTCCTTTCTTTCTCCTGAATCTCCCTTCTTTAATACTTGCTTTTGTGATGTTGGGGCTAGCCGAGGGGGCTAGTCTTCAAGGATAGTCCGGCTCCACTGCCGAAGGACAGGGCTGTGGCGGCGGCGAATCGACTCGCGGCCGAGCGGGACAAGAAAGCGAAGGAGGAGATGAAGAAGGCGAAACGGCTGAAGCAGGAGGCACGGGACCGGGGAGAGGACGTGAGCAGCGAGGATGACGACGATGATGATGATGACGACGACGACGAGGAGGTAGCCGTCAACGTGGATTGGGGCGTCCTGGCGGACGAGGAAACGCTGACAAGTGGCCACCCACCCGTGCAGGGGCCCTTCGCTTTTCACGCAGAGGGAAGTGAATCAATGAGGTCAGTGGAGGCTGGCGAGTCCGCCGCTTTGCACGGCGCGCCAGCCGAGGATCGGTGGATGGGGGACACCGGGCTTGCTGTCGCCGACCCTGAGGCGATCATGGAGGGGGGGTGGTATTGGAGCCGCGCCCGGCTTTGGTGCCACGCCTCGTGATGTGATGGAGGGGAGCAGCTCTGGTGCTGCGCCCCGCGAGACGAGGGAGGGGGACAGCTCCGGAGCCACGCCCGACAAGACGATGGGGGGGAGTGACTCCGGTGCCGCGCCCGATGAGACGAACCCCCCTGCCCCGGAGCAGGGGGCAGGCATGAAACGGTCCCGCCCGGACGAGTCAGGGCAGGGGTCTGGGGATCCGTCCCCAAAATGCTTCCGCCGGCCGAGGACGTCAACGTAAGCTCTTGACTCCTCTGTTTTCTTCTCTTTTTCATTTTTATTTTGACTTAACGGTTATTACCTTTGTGTAGGTTCTTGCGGACGGGTCACCCCCTGGGGCTGGCACCCAAGAAGAGTTTCGCCCTTCAAGCGGGACAGACGGCGTCGCCTGGAGTTACCCCTGTTTCGGGCAGGGGTGGTGCCGATGTTGGGGCCGCGTTGGCCGAACCGACGGCGTCCATGGTGGCTCCCACGCCCGCGGAGGCTACTGAGCGAGCGGCTTCTTCCGTGGCGGGCGTGGAAGAGCCGCCCGAGGATCGTGTGCCGCCGGTGATCGTGACTACGCCGAGCCAAGATCAGCCAGGCGCGGTCGTGGTGGCACCCGAGGGCGTGGTGCAACCCGCGCCGCTAGGTGCCCATGTGGATCCGCCCGTGGCGCCCGAAGCGGTCCAGACGGAGGAGGGTCCAGCCGGAGGGTCCTTGAGTGCTGCGGTGGTGCCGCACAGGGTCAGGAGGGTGCTGCCACCGGCCCCTTTGTCGGGAGGAAGCCGCTCCCCTGCGCGGGGGGAGCCGCCGCTCCAGTGGATGGCTGCTCAGGACCCGACGTCGGCTCTTTTCTCGCTCGATGATCATTCCGAGAGTATGGAGCGAGAGGGTCTTGACATCGGGATTTCGACCATGCTGAACGCCCTGGACCAGGCCAGAGGAGCCCTTCGTGAGATCATTATCCCTACCTCTCAGGTATTCTCTGGACTTTCTTTTTTCTTTCTTCGTGTGTTTGTGGGTTCTCGTGTTTCTGATATCAGTCTTCTTCTTAAGATTCTTGTTGCTCGTAGCCGGAAAAAATCCCAATTCCTCCGCGAGCAGAAGGCGGAGCGGGATCGCCTCTCCGAGGAGGCCCGGCTACGAGCAAACATGGCCGCCCAGCTTGCCATCGTCCAGGAGCGGGAGGCCCAGGCGCGTCAGGATGCGGAGGAGGCGCACGGGATGTTCGAGGACCTGTCGGCGAGGTCCAAGCTGGATGGAGAGGAGATTGCCAAACTCCAAAAAGAACGAGACGAGCTGCTGCAGAGGAATGCCGCGGCTAATGAGAAGGCCAGCGAAATCCTGAAGGAGCTGGAGATGGAGCGGGACCTCCGGCAGAAGGCCGAGAGTAGGGCCACAGCCCTCCAGCAGAAGGTGGACGAGGACGTCGGGGTGGTCCGCTCTCTCCGGGCGGAGCTTGATGACGCGGTGAAAGGAAAGTTGAGTGCCGAGAACGTCGCCGCCAAGCTGGAGAAAGAGGCTGCCTATACGCGCAGGGCCCTTCAGGCGAAGAGCGATGAGCATGATCTTCTACAAGCTACGGTCGGGGTGGTCCTTAACGCCCTGAATGTGACGGAGCCTGTGGAGACCAGCCCGCTCGCGGCTCGTGTCGGAGGTATCACGGCTCGGGTGGGCCAACTTGAGGAGAGTGCCTTTCACGCCGGGATTACCCAGGCCTTCACCGTCGCCCACGCCCATTATGAGAAGGAAATAAACCTGAGGGTGATGAGCGAAGGCTTTTCGTCCACCTACGAGGATGAAGAGCTGGAGGAAATGGAGAAGATGGTCGCTCCTCTTGCGAAGAACCTGGCAGACAGTCTGAAAGAAATGGTTCTCCCTTCGCGGGAGTAATTAGTCGAACAATTTTGAGAATAGCTTATATGTAATATGTGGACAAGTGTCGGTATTTTTCGAGTCTGGACGCCTTTCGTGCTTTTGCGTCTTAATTTCGTTTTGTTTGATTTTTTGTGATTTGATTTTTTACGGTCTTACCAATATGTTCCCCTGAATTATGCCACTGATTATAATGTGAGGAGATTGAGGAGGTAGCCGTACCTTAACAGCCCCCGAGTAAGGTCCGACCCCCGCACCTGCCTGGGGTCGGGTGTTACTGGAGACCGGAATCGTGGTTTTGGTGACAATGGATGTCCTCGCAATAATCCCTGCCCTGCCTTCCAACAGAAATCCCAACTAGGGACTCTATGGGCTCGGCAAGGTGGGGCCTTTGCTCCTGCATTGTTTGGCCCGAGCCCTCGAGCCTTGTTAGGGTCTGATGGGGGTCGGCCGTTATTTGCATGTTACCCCGTCCTCGGTTTTCGCAATCGGAGGGGCTGAGTGAACGACACTTGCCTCGACGGCTTGAGTACCGTGCTCAACGAGCTCGCTAACGGGTACGTTCGTGTGGAATCCGGGTCCATCATTTGCTGATGGGATCGGCAGAGCCCTCTGGTGGCACTCCACAACTTCTTAACCCGCCTCCCGGCAGATGCCTGAGTCGTTCGATAAGCTCAGGGGGCCCGATGGCCTCTCCTCGATGGAGATTCTGTGGGTTTGGCTCGAGGTTAGAATCGAACGAGAGAAGGTCGAGACGTCCCGGTTCGCTTCTGAGCGGGATCGGGCAAAGCCGCTGGGGCTCGTCTTGGTTATCTCTCCCTGGCCCTGTTCGGCGTGAGGCGGCCTCGAGCCCTTCGCGGGCCGACCTTCGAACCTCAGCCTGTGGTTGCCTATATCGGATAAGGCGACAGCCGTTTCGTGATGCGACACGAATCATTGGGATGCAATTTTTTGCATATGAAATGTTTCGAATGCAAGATTTAATTGAAAATAAAAGCGGTAACGTTACCTTGGTGGTATGAGTGGCGGAAAAGCTCCTTCCAGATGGGTTCGAGCCCTGACGTTTGTGACGAGGTTGGAAAAACCTGCGTAAGAATTGCTATTCTTTGTTTTTGTGTCTCAGTGACGATCCGAGCTGTTCGATTAACTTGGGCAACCTGATAGCTGTAGGTGGATCCCTCCGATCCCTTCTTTGGGAAAGGCGGACGTCGAAACTAGAGACGCGAGAGGCGTTTGAGCGTAATCTTTCTGGTGAACAGAAACATCGTAGCTCCCAAGGCGTAGAGTTTGCTAGTTCATCCAGTTTTACTCAAAGCTCTGTGCTTATATATCGTGCCCTTAGTTTCAAGCGTACGGAGGGGTTGGGTGAAGAGGATGTCTGGATTGGTAGTCATCCTCGACAGCCCCCGAGTGATGTTCGCGCCCCTGCATTTTGACGGGGTCGGAATCTTGCGAACAAATTTTAACGCACAAAATGTGAAAGCTGAGAGGCTTATCTTTCTTTGGTCGTTCGTTCGTCGTGTCTTCTGGGCCGAACGGTCGACCCAGGAGGTCTGAAGGGTCCCGTCATCGAGTCATCCGTGGTCCTGCATGGGGAGGCGAAAAAGTTGTCTACCTATGTGGGCGCCTTAATCGCCGCGTCCGGAGCGGGTCAGTGGCGGGCCGTACCCAGGCAGTGTTTAGTTTGACCAAAGAGGGACGCTTCGTAGACCGGGGTTCGTCCCGTCACCTCTGGCGCGTCCCTTCAGATATCAATCAGCATTGATTGCGTATTTAAAAAGGGGAAGGGAGAGGGTTTTTCGTCCGACCTTTCGCCTTTCCTTAGTTACTGCGCCTCCTCTTTAAATAGGGAGGGGGAGAGGAGTTCTCATCCCACCTCTCCTTCTGCCTCCGAGCCGCTATCTCTCCTTCTTCCTTTCCGCCAAACGCATCCGTGCGTCGCGGTGGTTCCTGAGTGAGGAAGAGTAATGCCCGAGAGAGAGATAGAGAACTTACAACCTTGCTCGTGAATCTGGTGCGTGATGTCGAGCCGGAGGTTATCCAACGTAGATGAGATGGTACGCGCGGCCCTTGGTGAGGAGTCGCTGCTGCTGAAGGAGAAAAGGCGTCGGTGGGTGTCGTGCGTCGTTGACTGCGCCGTCGTTCGCTGCGCTCCTCCCTTGGCTGGAGGCGTTTCCTGCCCCTACGCCGTTGTCAGGGTTATGGCTGGGGATGATGGCGTAGTCCCTAGACGCCATGACGGTGGCGTTGCTGCCGGGGTTGCGGCTGACGACGATGGCGTAGTCCCCGGACGCTCCGGCGGAGGCGTCATAGATGGTGGCGCCTTCGAGGGTCCAGCGAAGATGTCGCCGATGGAGAGCGTGGTATGGCGCCCGCAGTAGATGAGCTGGCCCGTGTACATGCCCTCGACGTCGCCGATGGAGAGCGTGGCACGGCGGCCGCAGTGGACGAACTGGCCCGTGTACATGCCCTCGACGTCGCCGATGGAGAGCGTGGTACGGCGATCGTAGTAGCACTTGTGGTAGAGCTGAGCCGAGACTGTAATGAAATAACGTTGTGGGGAAGCCCCCGAGTAAACAATCTTCAGGGTATATTGTTCCTTTTTTGTAATGACATCGCTTTGTAAGTGGTGAATTCGTGCAAAAAATGAACAAAATTACATCCTTTGCTTGTGGCAAGTCATTTTAGCGCTTTCCAACTCTTCTCATGGTCTAAGTCATAGGAGGCTAGGAACGTGGGCAAACTAATTCTGATTGAACTGGTGAGCAAAGAGGTTGCAGCCGCTGGGGCGTGGGTGTCTCGCAGTCCTACCAGTTGTATTCAGAATTAGCTCCCAAGATCTTAGCCCTCGAGACTCATTTACGAGGCGAATGGAAAATTTATAGAATGTTTGTAAGTATAACACAGGGATTTTTTGCAAGCGCGATACTTGTATTACACATAACATATGTTACGATCACATGCCAGCCCCTGAGTGAGATCTGTCCCCTCACGATTTGTAGGGGTCGGAAATCACTATGGATCGGGGTTCTATTAAGACAAAAACTGATAAAGAAAAGTGTAAGCTTATTTTAAGGATAGAAACGACGTAGCTGCTCAATGTTCCAGGCGTTGGCGAAGACCTCCCCTTTGATGGTTTTCAACCGGTAGGCGCCTGGGCGAAGTATTTCCGCGACGATGTAGGGCCCTTCCCAAGGCGGGGAGAGTTTGTGACGATCCTTGTTGCTCTGTACAAGACGGAGGACGAGGTCTCCGACGTTGAAGGCTCGACCCCGCACCCGTTGGCTGTGGTACCGCCGCAACGCTTGCTGGTACTTGGCTGAAAGGAGGAGGGCGATGTCGCGGGCCTCGTCCAGCTGGTCCATGGCGTCTTGGTGAGATGCCCCGGCTCCCTTAGCGTCATATGCTCTGATTCTTGGCGCTCCATAGTCGAGGTCCGTCGGGAGAACGGCCTCGGAGCCGTAGATCATGAAAAAGGGTGTGTAGCCGGTGGCCCGGCTAGGAGTCGTCCTTAGGCTCCAGAGCACAGCCGGGAGCTCAGCGAGCCAACGCGCGCCGAATTTGTTCAACCGGTTGAAAATTCTGGGTTTGAGGCCTTGAAGGAGCATGCCGTTTGCGCGCTCGACCTGTCCGTTCGTCCGGGGGTGCGCGACGGCTGCCCAATCGATTCGGATGTGTTGTTCGTCACAGAAACGAACAAATTTCCTACCGGTGAACTGCGTGCCGTTGTCTGTGATGATGGAGTTCGGTACTCCAAAGCGATGGATGATGTCGAGAAAGAACAGCACAGCTTGCTCGGATTTGATTGTGGATACTGGCCGAGCTTCAATCCATTTTGTGAACTTGTCTATGGTGACAAGCAAGTGGGTAAAGCCTCCGGGCGCTTTTTTAAGAGGCCCGACCAGGTCAAGCCCCCAGACCACGAAGGGCCACGTGATGGGGATCATCTGGAGAGCCTGGGCCAAGAGGTGTGTTTGTCGAGCGTAGTATTGGCACCCTTCGCAGGTGCGTACAATTTGCTCGGCATCAGCTACTGCGGTGGGCCAATAGAAACCCTGTCAGAATGCCTTCCCAACCAAGGTTCTTGGTGCGGCATGGTGTCCGCATGCCCCACCATGGATGTCGCTCAGTAGGAGTTTTCCCTGTTCGCCAGGGATGCAAAGCTGAAGAATTCCGATGTGACTTCGTTTGTAGAGTTCGCCCTCTACAAGAACGAAGGATTTGGCGCGTCGCGCGAGCTGTCGGGCTTCTGTCTCGTTGGTTGGTAGTACATCGTGGAGGAGATAGTCGATGTAAAGCGTTCTCCAGTCATTGGGAGGATCGGACTCCATTGCTGGGTCTTCTTCAATCTCCATGACCATGGGGTCGGGAGGAACAGTTGGCGGATCGGCCTTAGGGGTCGGACTAGAAGGGCCATCGTCGGCCTGTTCCGACCCCGCGTAGCGTACCGAGGGTTTGTGTTGATCACTGGCAAAGACGCCTGTTGGAACCGGCTCTCGGCTGGATGCCGCTTTTGCGAGTGTGTCGGCCGCTTCGTTGAGGCGCCTGGGGATATGATTGAGTTCGAGGCCGTCGAACTTGTCCTCCAGACGTCGGACCTCTTGACAGTATGCCTCCATCTTGGTATCGTGGCAGCCCGACTCTTTCATGACCTGGTTGACGACCAGCTGAGAGTCGCCCCTGACGTCAAGGCGTCGGATGCCCAGCTCGATGGCGATTCGTAGGCCGTTGATGAGCGCTTTGTATTCTGCAGTGTTGTTTGATGAGGGAAAATGAAGCCGAACCATGTACCTCATGTGGACCCCGAGGGGGGATACTAAGACTAGTCCTGCTCCGGCGCCCTTCTTCATCAGCGATCCGTCGAAGTACATTATCCAGTACTCTTGATCGACGGCTGCTGGTGGCATCTGGACCTCGGTCCACTCCGCGATGAAGTCAGCCAGTGCCTGAGATTTGATCGCCGTTCGGGGGACATAAGAAATGCCCTGATCCATCAGCTCGAGCGCCCACTTTGCGGTTCTTCCCGTAGCGTCATGGCTACGAACGACCTCGCCGAGGGGGAATGACGTCACTACTGTCACGGGGTGTGACTCGAAGTAGTGGCGTAGCTTCCTTTTGGTGATGAGGACGGTGTAGAGGAGTTTCTGGATCTGGGAGTAGCGGGTTTTGGAGTCGGATAGCACTTCGCTGATGAAATATATAGGGCGCTGCACCTTGAAGGTGTGCCCTTCCTCCTCTCGCTCTACTATTAAGGCGGAGCTAACCACCTGGGTGGTGGCTGATATATATAGTAGGAGAGATTCTCCATCGCGTGGAGGAACTAGGACTGGCGGCTTAGTTAAAAATTGTTTAACCATGTCAAGTGCCTCCTGAGCCTCGGCTGTCCACTCGAAGTGGTCAGTTTTCTTCAGAAGTCGATAAAGGGGGAGTCCTCGTTCGCCGAGGCGTGAAATGAATCGGCTGAGGGCGGCAAGGCACCCTGTGATCCGCTGAACCCCCTTTATGTTTTGGATCGGGCCCATCCTCATGATGGCCGATATCTTCTCTGGGTTGGCTTCGATGCCACGCTCGGAGACGATGAAGCCGAGCAGCATGCCCCTCGGGACTCCGAAAACACATTTTTCGGGATTGAGCTTGATGCCGTTCGCCCGGAGTTTCGCAAAGGTGCGTTCAAGGTCGGCGACAAGGTGGTCAGCCCGCTTGGATTTGACTACGATGTCGTCGACATAGGCCTCAACGGTTCGCCCGATGAGGTCTCCGAAGCAACTAAGCATACAGCGCTGGTACGTCGCCCCAGCGTTCTTCAAACCAAACGGCATTGAAACGTAGCAAAATGATCCGAAGGGCGTGATAAAAGATGTCGCGAGCTGGTCGGACTCTTTCATCGCGATCTGATGGTAGCCTGAGTATGCGTCAAGGAAACAGAGGGTTTCGCACCCCGAGGTGGAATCGACTATTTGGTCTATTCGGGGCAAAGGAAATGGATCCTTTGGACACGCTTTGTTGAGACCAGTATAATCAACACACATTCTCCATTTCCCACTCTTTTTTCGGACAAGAACAGGATTTACTAACCACTCTGGGTGGTATACTTCCTTAATGAATCCTGCGGTCAGTAGTTTGGCTATCTCCTCGCTGATGGCCCTGCGTTTCTCCTCGTCGAAGCGGCGCAGGCGTTGTTTCACCGGCTTGGAGCCCGGGAGGATCTGGAGGGTATGCTCGGCGACCTCCCTCGGGATGCCCGGCATATCCGAGGGTTTCCACGCAAAGATGTCCTTGTTGGCGCGGAGGAAGTCGACGAGCGCGCTTTCCTATGCGGAGGAGAGCGCGGTCCCGATTCGGACTTTTTTGCCCTCGGAGCTACTGGGATCCAAGAGGACGTCCCTGGAACCCTCTGCTGATTCGAATGATCCGGACGACTTCTTTGCGTCGGGTGTCCCTTCAATGACCTCCTCCCTGAGGGTGGCGAGCTCTTCGGACGCGATGACCGCGGATGCGTGTCCGCAGCATTCGACCTCGCACTCGTAAGCGCGTTGGAAGGAGGTGCCGATGGTGATGATCCCACGGGGACCTGGCATCTTCAGCTTCAGGTATGTGTAATTGGGTACGGCCATGAACTTCGCGTAACATGGTCGCCCCAGAATGGCGTGGAAAGTCCCCGGGAATCCCACTACATCGAAGGTGAGGGTCTCAGTTCGGTAATTGGATCGATCCCCAAAGGTGACGGGCAGGTCAATCTGCCCCAGTGGCACGGCTTGCCTTCCAGGCACGACGCCATGGAAAGGTGCTCGGACGGGATGGAGGTTCGTTCGGTCGACGCCCATCTCGTCAAGCGTCTTGGCGTACATGATGTTGAGGCCGCTGCCCCCATCCATCAGTACCTTGGTGAGCCGCTTTGGACCGACGATTGGGTCGACGACAAGCGGATACCTCCCCGGGTGTGGGATGGCATCTGGATGGTCGGACCGGTCGAAGGTTATGGCGGATTCCGACCACCGGAGATAAGCTGGCATAGCCGGTCCAGCGGTATAGACCTCTCGACGTGCGACCTTCTGGCGGCGCCTGGAGTCGTAGGCCGCTGATCCTCCGAAGATCATGAGGGCACCGGTCGGTGTTGGAAAGGCGTCGTCCTTCTCCTCCGTGTCGTCAATGGTGGGAACAGGCTCCTTCCCCTGCTCCTCCTTGTTCAGGCCCCCGGCCAAGTATTTGCGCATAAGGCCGCATTCCTTGTATAGGTGCTTGGCCGGGAAGGCGTGGTTTGGGCATGGCCCCTCGAGCATTTTCTCGAAGTGGTTCGGAGTGCCCTCCGCGGGCTTCCGGCCACCTTTGCGGTCGGTTGCGGCCACGAGCGAGTTGTCGCGCCGTTGCTTCTTACTTTTCCCTTTGGCGGGACGGTTGGAGGCGCCTTCGCTGGCGCCCTCGTCCCGCCTTGTCTTTCCGTCGGAGCGATCAAAGATGGCTCCGACCGCCTCCTCTCCAGAGGCGTGACTGGTGGCGATGTCCAGAAGTTCCTTGGTAGTTCGTGGGCCCCTGCGTCCTAGCTTGTGGACCAGGGACTCGCAGGTCGTTCCGGACAGAAAGGCTCCTATCACGTCGGCGTCGGCGACGTTTGGGAGCTCGTTGCACTGTCGGGAGAAGCGCCGGATGTACCCGCGGAGGGTTTCATCGGCCTTCTGACGGCAGTTCTTGAGGTCCCATGGGTTTCCAGGGCGTTTGTACGTGCCCTGGAAATTACCCACGAAGATCTCAGTTAGATCCGCCCAACTCTGAATAGCATTGGACGGTAGGTGCTCCAGCCATGCTCGTGCCGAGTCGGCCAAGAACAGCGGGAGATTGCGAATAATAAAATTATCATCACTCGCACCACCGGCCTGACATGCAAGCCGATAGTCTTCGAGCCAAAGCCCGGGATTTGTTTCGCCAGAATATTTAGGAATGTTCGTAGGCGGTCGATACCTTAGGGGGAACGCGGCGTTGAGGATGTGCCGGCCAAAGGCCTGAGGGCCGGGCAGAACAGGGCTCGGGCTTCGGTCTTCGTTGCTGTCGTAGCGCCCTCCACGTCGGGGATGATAGCCGCGGCGCGCTGCTTCTCCCTCGTCGCCGTGGGCACGTCTCCGGGCGTCGATGATGCTGCGTACGTCGTGGCCACGGCCGAGGCGTTGATGTACAGGGACGACGGAGGGCTGCCCGCCGGCTGGCGGTGTTTGGTGTATGGATGCGTCCTTGGTGGGACGCACTGAGGGCGCGTGCTTGCTGGTGTCGGGTTCGCGTCGTCGAGACAACGAACTTTCCGCTTGCTGCGCTGCTGCATGCTCGAGCAACGTGCGAATCTCCCGATAAGCGTGTCGATCCTCGGACGTCGCGGCCTCCGGAAGGCCATGCAGCAAAGCGGTCGCTGCGGCGATGTTCTGGCTGGCTTGGGCAAAGTGAGGAAAGGCCCCATCGTCGGTGAGGATCCTTTGATGTATGGTGCGGGCTGTGGCGCGCGCGCGCCCCCCGTCTTTGCGGCGTTCAATCTCGCGATTGATGTCCGCGTATTCCCGTGCGAGCCCTTGCCCGGCCTCATCGATCTCTTGCTGACGAGCCCTTAGCTGCTCCATCCTCAGGTGAGATGGGGCTGTCCCCTCTTCCCCGGATCTGCCGTTAGGATTGTTTGTAGGGGTGGCCTCTTCCCTGGAGGCGCTTTCGACGTGACCCTCGGGGGTCTGCGTCATGTAGCACTCTCGGGAAGGATGGTGGCTCCCCCTACTGGAATCTGAGCTGGAGAGCGATATAGGCTTCTCGTTGAGGAGCTCGTAGAGGGTCTCCGTATCGCGCTCAATCACCCCCACGAACTCGATGTCCGTGGGTGATTGAACCACACGTAGCGCCCAAGGGCGGCCGGCGGTCGCCGCAGCGTTGCGGAGACCGAATGGAAACGCTGTCGGGGCGCTCCATACGGACCTTTCTGGATACATGGTGGCGTCGTGGGAAGCCCCCTTGGGTGACGGGACTCCTCGGGAGTTGTCTGGTGGGCCCTCAAGCCTGAGACGGCTGAGGTTGATGGAAGGGGGAGAGGGGGCGGCTGAATGAGTCAGCGCCAGCTCTCCTCCTAGCGTGATGATGAAATCCAGGTCGCCGAAACGCACGTGTGCGCCCGAGGCCCAGGTGATTGCGTGGGTGGCCATCCGAGACCTGATTTGGAACGCGTAAAGCCCCTACCTGGCGCGCCAACTGTCGGTGTTTCGTACAAGCACCGGCAAGTAAATTTATAGTAATGCGCGTTAGGTTCGGATGGTGCGCTAAAGGACACAGGAATTATACTGGTTCAGGCGGAACGTCCCTACGTCCAGTTTGTTGCTGCTTGTGTTATTAGCACCGTAAACGATCTGTAGTAAGGGATACAAACTGCCGAGAGAGGGACTGGTCCCAAGTCTCTGATCGAAGGATTGAAAGGTGGTCAAGAGCTTCGTAGCTGCTTGAATGTGTGTGAGTGCGTTCTATTGTTCGGTCCTATTTTTTTCCCCGTCCCTTTGATGGAGGATGTGCCTCCCCTTTTATAGATGAAGGGGCTGGCTTTACAAGGGTGAGGGCTCCAGAAAGCGGACTCTACTTAGCCTTGTGGCTCATGTCTACCTGGTCAGGTCCCCCACTCTGATGAGTGCGCAGGAAGATAAGTGCTCACAATATTGTCGATATCTCTGTAGGATGTCCGATTAGTCACAGCATGCTGCCCCTAGGGTATGGGTTCTAATACAGTGGTTTTGACTTAGGAGCCTCCCCCAGCCTTGCTACACACGCCTTCTGGCCATGATTCTTGTTGGGAGAATACGGGGTCGAGGTCCGGTGTAGCGCCGTGGCCAAGGCTCTCTGACCTGGAGGACCTGAGGGGTCGGGAAGGGGGCCCCCTGCTCCCTTGGGTCCACAGCGCGGTGACGGAGTATCCGTCGTTCGTGGAGATAGCAAATCCGTTCTTGGAGCGTAGGGGTTGTCGTATATCTTCGTTGGGTTCCGTGTCCCAGAGCTGAAGGCGGTGCCTACAACTCTACAGAGTGAGGTGCACGCACCTGTAATACCTTTTGGGCTCTGCGGCGCCCGGAAAGGTCTAAAGTATTAGTCCTGTCGTTCCCTGGCAGTTCTTTTCCTGTCAGGGCGCAGGGTATGGTCGTTGGAGCCATGGTTGACCCGAACGTCTTGTCTCGTCCTGTACCCATCGTTATCAAGGATAGATATCGATCAGGGCGAGGCTCGTTCTGGGCCATCGGATGAGACGGAGGCCAATCCCTATCTCTTGGGCGAGGCTAACCCTATCCCTCCGGGATCGGGCGAGGCGGAATCTATCCCTTAGCCTTCGGGCGAGACCGAGCCCACCCTATAGGCGTCGGGCGAGATGGAGGTTAGCCTTGAGCCTTTGGGGCGAGGCAGTGTTATCCCACAAAGGCGTCGGGTGAGGCTGACCCCACCCCTCTGGGATCGGGCGAGACGGAACTCATCCCTCAGCCCTCGGGCGAGACCGAGCCCGTCCTCAAGGCGTCGGGTGAGACGGAGTTTATCCCTCGGCCCTCGGGTGAGACCGAGCCCGTCCAAAGGTGTCGGGCGAGGCAGAACCGGACTCCTGTCACTCGAACAAGGGATGACATGGCGCCCTTATGCGTCCAGGAGTTTTTTACATTTGGTGGTTATCGGTTCCACCCCCGGGGGTACCCTGGTATTAGGTCCCCGACAGCTAGTTTATTATTTTTTATGCATAAGTTCACAAAGCGCTCGCTCCAAAGTACACAAGGTGTGTGGTCGACACTGTGTAAGCGTGGTGCTTATACGTTGTTTATCTATGGATACACCCTATATTCTAGGCCATATGGTAGATCACGGATGTGACACTCCTATTGAGTCGTTTGTAGTCCACTCCCCGAATATAGGTATACAAGTAGGATCTAGTTACGAAGGAAGACAAGCTCTATTCGTAATCTTCGTTAGTAATATCCCTTATGTGTAGATATAAAGATGATCTTAGACATGATTACTAGGTGTAATTACACTAATCAATATATGCTTTGACTTGTAATTAAGAATGACCATGCTAGTGCCATAGAAAGGAGTACTCTAAGTGATTTATCATTATTAATGATCAATACTTATCATACATATATCTTATCCTTTGACTTACCCCTATTATGAGTAGAATATTGGTTATGGTTTACTTCTCCGTCAATGGTATAAGTTATCAATACATGTCCATGCTAGACCTTCCCTGTGGTAAAATATAAATAATGATACATGGAATACTCTCAGATGAAGTGCTACAATGGTATAATTATCTATGCACTTGTAGATCCCTTTTCATTCATATATCTTTATATTCTTTCTAGTCATATAAGATGACAAAGACCTACTTAGTATTATTCTAGTAGTGATCCTAGGCAGTACCAATAAGCATCTCTAGCACCATCACTAGGGATGACAACCTCGTAAAGTAATGTTAGGAAATGTAGCCAATTAATAGGTGGCTACTAAAACAAGTGACAAGTTAATAAATACCAACACCCCCCAAGTTTTGATGGACGGCGACTCTTGACAGCGTTTGTGTCGGTGATGCAATTATGCGGCACATGGGATAGTCCACCGCTAAAGGCATTCTCTCAGTACCCATCTTTCCTCTATTGTGTGTCATTTCCATCACCATTCACATCCTCCGATGCCACCCACCCTATGCCACCTCCGCCCTCCCCCTCCAAAAATCCCCCACCCCCTCCCCCTCGCACACCGAAACCTCTTGCCCAGATCCTTCCACGACATGGGGATGTACTGCGTCGTGGTGATCTACCGCACCACCGTCTATCAGAGCGCCACTCCTCCAACGAGCAAGATGGTCGAGATCGCCTTCTCGCCTTGGCACGGTGAGGGCATCTATGATCTCTTTTTTCTTCATGATTGTATGGTATTTGATGAAATGCATGTGTACTTTTTTATGATTGTTGCGGATGGTGCAAATTAAAGTAAAGTCAGAACTACCACATCACAAAAAGAGCTTGAGGCAGGCAAACATTCTTCGAGAAGCAGAGGAATAGGCACCACCACACCCCAGAAAGAGCTAGAGGAAGGCTTGTAGTCTCCTAGAAGCTAAGGAACAACCACTACCATAGCCCAGGAAGAGGCAAAGGAAGGTGGACAGTATTCGAGAAGCAGAGGAAGAAGCAATCAAAGCTATGCTAGCCCTAGAGTCCAGGAATTCTCATAGGCGGACTCGAATGGTCTACCGACAGCAACAGCGTGAGGCGAGTGCTGAAATAGAACTCAGGGAGGAGGAGCTCACTAAGGAACAACTACAGCTCATGACCGAGTTCCACTCCAAAAACTAGACCAGTCGCTTTGCACCTTCCTGGGTCCAATCTAGAGTTAGTCATGGGTGCATGTGCGCTCACACTCATGGAGGTTCAATGTGTGCCACAATTGGCGGTACGAGGAGCAGTCGAGGAGGTAATTTGATCTCTGCCAATGGTGGTACGAGGAGCAGTCAAGGAGGTTTAGTGTCTACCAATGGTGCTATGAGGAGTAGTAATATTGTAACAACCCGGGTTTTTTTGAGAAACCAAAAATACGAACTTTTTAAAATTTTTCCTGCAATGTGTGAAGCATGTAGATGCTAGGTCAAACTAAGAACAATTTATAAATAAATTGTTGCAACCATGTAGAAATGCTCGTAGAGGTTTGCCGGTGTTCTTTAGTCGGTTTAGATTTTTGTTGGAGAGCACAATCCGTAGCAACTCTCTTGTCCAATCTCGCACCTCTTCCGAGTTCCTCCCGACCTTCCTCGAAATCCCTTCCAAAAATTCCATAAGCCATAATTCATAGGAGGGGGGGGGAATCCTTTTCTTTTCCCCTCAACCCCTCCTTGTTTCCTGCCTAGCTCATGCACAAACATATATGCATGCCACTGTGCTCATGTACTTATCACGTGAGCATCCTGCTACTTCTCTAGTTCTCCTAAAACTAGGAACACACAAGGTACATGCAAGCTGTAGGCAGCAACATGCACTGCCATGCTAGGCTCTACACGTGTATATACATGTATACATGCTAGTGCCTAATAGCAAGTACCGGAGCCCAGCTTCCCTTCCGGCCCATCACCATCACGGCCAGCCACAGCAAACCGCTACCCAATCCTCTAATCACGAGAGCTCCTTGCTGTATACACAGCCATGCAAGCACTCTATATGTGTATGTAGACGTATATACGAACTAGTGCCCAATCGCAAGGCCCATCTCGTGCAGCACCATGACCCAGCTAGCAACGCGGCCCAACTCGCGCTTGTGCTCGCCCGCAGTCCGCATGTGCGTGCGCACAGCCCAGCTTCCTTCCCTGCATCCCGCGTACACAGCACGTGACGCCGAACTGCATGGCCCTGTTCCTTCACCCAGTGGGTCCCGCACGTCAGCCGCACTACAGAAGGAACCGAAGCCTCCGTCTACCTTTTCTGTCCAGCGCTTTTCCTCTTTTCCGCTGGCGTCCAGAGCAAGGAAGCAGGCCACCGCGTCGCCCTCGGATGCTCCTTGCACCCCACCCTGGAGCCTGTCTCGCGTGACGAGAGCCCAGCCGCGGACCCCGCCTGGAACGAACAGACCTGCCACGACGCCACCAGGACATGGACCCGCATTGCAAGCCGTAGATGCCCTCGAACCGTACTGCAAGCTGGCGAGCCCGGCGCCCGTTCTGGAGCACTCCAGAAGCTTCCCAGCTCTGCTCACCTACCCCGCTTCGCGGATGGGCGCCACGCGTCCGGCCGGCCGCACCCCAAAGATCACCGCCGCCCGTAGCATGCCTCGGCCTCCGCGAACCCTAGCCCGAGAGCTATAAGAGCCATGCCCGCCGCCTCGCCCTCACCCTTCCTCCACACAGCCGCCAGCGCGCCGCGGCAAAGGCCCGAGGAGCCGTTTGGGCTGACGCCACGCCCTGGCGGCAGGTGCACGACGCCGCCGTCGCCGCGAAACCACCTTGCGCCAAGCTCGGGTCATCTCGGAGCCGCACGCTTGCACTGCGACGCCGCCACCGCGAGCCGTCGCCGAGCCGGAGCACCCCCGGCGTCGCCACCATCAACGCCACCATAGCCCGCTCTACGCTGCACCGACCTGTGCACCAAGGCGGAGCCACAGCACTACGACCGCGCCCTCCGGCCAGCCACCGTGCTGTCTCCTCCTCGTCACAGTGCGACATCGCCCGTGCCTCGACGGTCTTCGATGAAGCCGCAACCGCCGTGGTCACGTCCTCGCCGTGCTGCACGTCAAGCCGCCGCCAGCCGTCACCTCATCGCCTCGCCACGGCAGCACCTCGCCCTGCACCGCCATCCTCTCCTCGCCGCCACCAACGGTGAGTCACTGCAATCCCTTGCTTACCGTGAATACCGAGACCCGCCGTGGTGCCGCGCGCTCCCATGCCGAGGGGAAGCGAAGGCGGAGCTCTTCCGCTCCTGGACACTCACATCACGAGCACGCACGAGCAGTTGACCAGCCAAGCCAAATCGACATACGGCGTTGAAGAACGCCGGCGTGATCACCCTGACCGCCATGACCGTCATGGTCAAGACCATGCCCCGTCGACCATCACCGCTGTGTTCCGGCCGCCCTGAGATAGTAGGAGCAACGCGAGCCCCAGGACCAGCCCTGCCTCGACGTGAGACATACCGTGCACTGGCTGGATGTCTGAGCCAAGCCCGGGAGCCAACGCCCATCCCCTGCCTCGCCGGAGTCACGTGCTCCCATGTCGCCCCCGTAGCGGAGATGCCCCTGCCCTCTCCGGTCACCTCACGTCGCGGGGACGCGATGTCAAGAAACACCCTCGCCGACGCCTCGTCATTTGCCGCCACTGCCGTCGCTGGTCGCGAGCTCTTACACGCGCCCGCGCAGACCCGAGGCCCCATCTTTCCTAGTCGCCACGCCGTCGGCGAACCTCGTCGTGGCCATGACCACGCCTGCACACACACACACCACCTCGCCCTCACGACCATGGCCTAGCACCGCCATCGTGGCCTCACCATTGTGAGCTCAGCCGACCCCTGCCCTGCCAAGTGCCCGTGCACGCCGCGCTCTCTGAGCCTCACCTTCCCAGACGCACCGAGCACCAAGCCGCCGGCCTGCTAGTAGCCACGGCCTCGCTACCAGTCGCTGCTCCAAGCCGATCTGCCACGCCGTGTTCCACCGCGCCGAGCACCTCGCCGTCGCAGTCAAGCCTCGCCTTTTCTCATCGTAGACGCCATCGTCCTCCCTGCCTATGCCGTCCTGACCTCGCCGTGCGACTGCATGACCAGCGTGGCCATGGCGTCAACATGCCACAGCCACGACCGCGTCGCCATGAGCCACCGTCGCCTTCCTCTCCTTCGCCGAGCCACGCCAACCATGCTTCGCTGGCCTCTATGCCCCGCCTCTGTAGTACCCATCTCTAGGAGCTGCACCGCGTCGGGCTCCTTTACATGGTACCGCACACCACCACGAGGGCTTCGACAGGGCGCGTCACAGCGCTAACCGGCCACAGCAGAGCCCGCGGCCACGACCACCGATGCCGTCCTCGACCATGAAGCCGACCACGACGTGCCCCTGCTTCGACACGGAACCACGACCGGAGCTGCGACCTCGACCTTATTGGCCTTGCTGCCCTGCTACACCATGCTGGAGCACCACCACTAGCCATGGCTGCGCCAAGCCTCAACCCCGTCTTGGCCACGGCAAGCATAAGCGCATACTGCAATGCCTCGTCTTCACTGAATCCATGCCACCGCAACGCTGTGCTCTGTCTCCTCGTTCGAGCCGTGGACGCGTACATGGTCGCCGTCCCGCAGCACCTCCCCGCTAATCCGTGCCTTGCCCGAACAGCCGGTGAGCCACCAACGCCTATAACCCTTGCCTTTCTTTTCCATGTTCTTTTCGTACTTGTTGACCTTGATCATCAATATCATTTATCTACACTGTTATTTGATCTATCAATATCCATTGCCTATACATGATCATGATCTTTATTTATTCTATGCCTATGTCGTGCCTTCGTCGCCGGTCTATCTATCTTCTTGTGATTGCTATGGAGAAGTGCTACTCCACGTCGCGTCGTGTGTGGTCGGTTGTCGAGTCGTGGTTCGTTGTTGTGCCTTGTGGTCCTTCGTGGGTTGTTCGTGTGTCTTATGTGGACCGTGCCTTCGAGCCGGTTGGGAAACGTTGTGTTCGTCCATCTCGGTCGTGGGTTTACCCCGCCGTGGCCGTGGTGCCGAGCATAACTCGTTCCCTTGTGTTTCGTTGTCTTCGTAGTGCCATGATCGAAAGCTCCTACCTACGTCCCTAGGATGCAGTCACCATGGACTTGATATCGTTATCGATGCGGTTCTCATCCGCACCATTCGAGCCCTGTGAGACCTAATCTAGTGGGATATGAGATAGGGGACGACAATCGTGGTACCAGCGGGAGCCAACTCGTGTAGGTACAGCTTGTAGCCGCGAGTTCACCTCGCCATGACCATCGGGCTCTACCTCTCCTCTCTCGTTCTTGTCCTAACCACCTCGTATGTTTGTACCACCTCTACCACGGCGTTCCTTCAGGTCTAGCGATGACAACCACATCACTACGAGCCACAGGAATAGCCTTGTGCCGTTTAGTTGCACGGTTGTGATGCCCTATGAGTTGGTTTGGGTTGTGGATCGTGCCTCTTTTCGTCCAACTTTCGTCCGTTCCATGACAAGATGGTCGAAGGAGTGCGGGTTCCATTCTTTCTTCTTCCTCTCTTGTTCTAAATCCCCGTCGATCTAGTAAGATGTGGATTGAGCTTTTGGCTTGTTTGGTGTTTGTTGCTCTTTAGATTCCACTTCCCCGATTCCCGTCGTTGCCATGGCGAGTGGATCAGAGGAAGGTGAATCTTGTGTTCCCCTCTTTTGGTTCTCTCGTGCTTAAGCACTTGTATGCTTGTACCTTCTTCGACCGTAGCATTTCTGTGGTTCTTGCGGTGACAACCGCACCGCTAAGAACCCTAGGGATGTCTTAGTGCATTTAGTGCACCTAGGTCGTGGTACCCTACAAGTAACTTGGACACTCGTGTTCTTTGTGTGTTGCTCCCCTCCAATGCCTCATCTCTTGCCATGGCGTGTGTATTGGAAGTAGACCGCCTCTCCTCTCTCTTCTCTTCTCTCCCCGTTCCACCCTCTCTTGGTTCTCGTCAAGTATAATGGTGTACGGATTGAGAGAGAACGGAACTTCTCCTACTCGTAGTCCTTTTGGTTCTCGACAAGTCTCCATGGCGCAAGAATCGAAGACCGCGAGCTATGGTGTTTGCTTGGAATGAGCTAGGGCCTATGCCATTTCTATTTAAGTTGTACCGGTCGACACGATCGACCCGGGAAGTACTGGCTAGGCTAAGACCTAAGTTTGTGCTTAGCAAATCACCACTTGCATTTCTTTGGCCCAGGGATCGGACATCCGCCGAGAGGGCTAAGTCATTTCCCCTTTTTGTGTTCTTCTGGTGTAGTTCTTCTACGCCTTGTTGCCTCTCTTTCCGCAGTCTTTCTAGGTTTAGTGGTCTGATAGCTCTTTCGCTTGTCGCTGTTTCGAGGTAGTCGCGTCAAGTATAGCGATGATCGGATCGGGACCGTTAGAGGAAGGACATGCGGGTGGAGGAAGTACCATGGAGGAGTATGACTACAAGTGCACCGAGGATCTCAGAAAAGACCTTTAACAGGTGTCCCATGTCCCACCCAACCTCGTAGAACCTATTAGACATGCTACAATGTAGATGCTAGTGCTTTACTTTTATGCAAATGAACTGTGATAGGTTGCATGGTAGATTGCTTGTGAGCCATTACCTTGTCGCAACCTATTCCCCTGCACACCCGCTGTTAGGCTAGACGCTCGCATTCTACTTACTGCTTTACTTTCACTACACATTATACCTGTGATGTGATGCTTGGTGAAGGGATAACATGAGTGGATAAGGCACGTGGTGCCGATAACTTGGTAAAACTGGATAATGAACTTGGGGAGATCTTGGCGTGCGTCTTGGGTGTGTGGTGAGGGTTGAGTCTATCGGATAGGATCCTACGACGAGTCTTTGGGGCAAGTCATGCCGGTGGGGTGCGACCTGGGCATCCCTCGTGGGAGGTACCTGTGGCAGGTGCATGTGAGAGCAGACGGGGTGTTGGTTATCCCCGGTGGAGGTGCCGTCGAGGCACGGGGTGTTGGTTATCCCCTTGAGAAGATATCCTGTCCGGTCCCCCTAAGGACTGGTATGTCTTGAGAACCGGAATCATAGGACCCTTCGTGCACACCACTCGCTCCTGATGGGCGGGAGACGATTACCCGACTGACTAGGGCGGTGCCACTACTACTAGGTTGGAAGGTGATAGTGTAGGGAGGTACGGGCATGGGGGCCCACATCCTACCAAGATAGCGTAGTGACCCTGGGGGCCCGGTACTACGTCTCACAGTCTCAGCGTTTCGGTGGACTCCGGGGTGGCCCAGGGCTGAGTGGTAGGGTGGTACCGTACCGGTTGGGAGGCAGTCGGCATCAGCCTAGGCGGGGCACCACCGATGATGGTGATCTTGTGGATTTCCAGGTGTACACGCTCTGCAGAGTCGATCAATCTATACGTATAGCCGCGTCCGCGGATATGGACATTCCTATGACCTACGCTTCACTTGACTAGCGAGAGGAGTCCTTTCTACCTTCCCCCTGGGTTTTGGTGTTGGATCCGGCTTGGGCCGTTGAGGCAAGGTACGAGTGGGAGTCGACCTTGCCGCCTAGAGAGTGAGAGTGTGGTGAGATGTGTGTGATGGGATGGGTGAACGTGTGGATGAGATGGGTTAAAACTTGATGAACTATTATTATAAAACCTTGTTGAACATGCATTGGGAAACCTACAGCCATATATAGGCTTTTTCATCTACCCTTGCATTCCACTTACCACAAAGCATACGCAAAAGCATAGGGTGGGAGACAGTGGCCAGTACAAATCGTACTGATAGATTTTGGACAGGTTTGGACGAAATCTACTAAGACCACGAGGACTTGGAATAGGAGTAGATGGTCTCGTGCCTACGCTCAAGTGTGGTTGAGAAGATGGAGTCTACGCCCGCTGACATTCTACGCCAACTCTGATGACTGCCGTAAAGGAGGAGCCTTCACCCGCTGATGCGCTACAACGACTCTGATGAAGATGTGTGTGCGTTTTCTCTAGATTAATCGATGTAATGGGTGTGCTAACCAGTGTTGTATAGCTTGTGTAAACTTGTAAATCTGCGATGTATGACTATGATATCAGCTGATAATTGATAATGAGATGGATTGCTTTCATGATCTACTACATTATAAATCGTATCTGTGGATTTTCCCTTCGAGGAAAATCGAGATCGTTTTAGTTGGTATCAGAGCCATACTTGACCTTAGGACGAGACCTTTAGTACCAAACACTAGTGTAGACGCCAAACATTCTATCTGTAGTGGAGTCATAGCTACTGACACTTGATTCCCCGTCTCTACCTTGAGTTCTACTACTAACTGACTATCCCCGATCTAAAAAGTTGACCACTAGAAAATGATCCCCTATGTCGCCCACGCAAGATCGATAGATGTGTGAGACTCAAAGGCTTAGGAGTCGCCTTAAGTCAACACTATGCATATAGGAATTGTAATGTTGCTTGAGTGCTTGGATCTTTTTGCTTCTTTTTGCTTCTTGTGTTTATATTGCTTGAGTGACGAATATAGAAGCTATTTTATTTGTATGTGACTCCAGGACCCTGGCTAACCTAGCGGACTATGAACCAGGACCGCCATATGACTAGACAAAACCTCTAGAGATCCTTGGACACCCCGTACAAATTTGGATTGAGTTATCGAAGAAAACAAAAGGACGACAACTCCTTTTGCAAGGTTCTATGGACACCCTGCCTCTTCGCCGACCGAGCAACACCTAAATCTTGAGGACGAGATTCTTGTAAGGAGGGTGGACTGTAACAACCCGGGTTTTTTTGAGAAACCAAAAATACGAACTTTTTAAAATTTTTCCTGCAATGTGTGAAGCATGTAGATGCTAGGTCAAACTAAGAACAATTTATAAATAAATTGTTGCAACCATGTAGAAATGCTCGTAGAGGTTTGCTGGTGTTCTTTAGTCGGTTTAGATTTTTGTTGGAGAGCACAATCCGTAGCAACTCTCTTGTCCAATCTCGCACCTATTCCGAGTTCCTCCCGACCTTCCTCGAAATCCCTTCCAAAAATTCCATAAGCCATAATTCATAGGAGGGGGGGGGGAATCCTTTTCTTTTCCCCTCAACCCCTCCTTGTTTCCTGCCTAGCTCATGCACAAACATATATGCATGCCACTGTGCTCATGTACTTATCACGTGAGCATCCTGCTACTTCTCTAGTTCTCCTAAAACTAGGAACACACAAGGTACATGCAAGCTGTAGGCAGCAACATGCACTGCCATGCTAGGCTCTACACGTGTATATACATGTATACATGCCAGTGCCTAATAGCAAGTACCGGAGCCCAGCTTCCCTTCCGGCCCATCACCATCACGGCCAGCCACAGCAAACCGCTACCCAATCCTCTAATCACGAGAGCTCCTTGCTGTATACACAGCCATGCAAGCACTCTATATGTGTATGTAGACGTATATACGAACTAGTGCCCAATCGCAAGGCCCATCTCGTGCAGCACCGTGACCCAGCTAGCAACGCGGCCCAACTCGCGCTTGTGCTCGCCCGCAGTCCGCATGTGCGTGCGCACAGCCCAGCTTCCTTCCCTGCATCCCGCGTACACAGCACGTGACGCCGAACTGCATGGCCCTGTTCCTTCACCCGTGGGTCCCGCACGTCAGCCGCACTACAGAAGGAACCGAAGCCTCCGTCTACCTTTTCTGTCCAGCGCTATTCCTCTTTTCCGCTGGCGTCCAGAGCAAGGAAGCAGGCCACCGCGTCGCCCTCGGATGCTCCTTGCACCCCACCCTAGAGCCTGTCTCGCGTGACGAGAGCCCAGCCGCAGACCCCGCCTGGAACGAACAGACCTGCCACGACGCCACCAGGACATGGACCCGCATTGCAAGCCGTAGATGCCCTCGAACCGTACTGCAAGCTGGCGAGCCCGGCGCCCGTTCTGGAGCACTCCAGAAGCTTCCCAGCTCTGCTCACCTACCCCGCTTCGCGGATGGGCGCCACGCGTCTGGCCGGCCGCACCCCAAAGATCACCGCCGCCCGTAGCATGCCTCGGCCTCCGCGAACCCTAGCCCGAGAGCTATAAGAGCCATGCCCGCCGCCTCGCCCTCACCCTTCCTCCACACAGCCGCCAGCGCGCCGCGGCAAAGGCCCGAGGAGCCGTTTGGGCTGACGCCACGCCCTGGCGGCAGGTGCACGACGCCGCCGTCGCCGCGAAACCACCTTGCGCCAAGCTCGGGTCATCTCGGAGCCGCACGCTTGCACTGCGACGCCGCCACCGCGAGCCGTCGCCGAGCCGGAGCACCCCCGGCGTCGCCACCATCAACGCCACCATAGCCCGCTCTACGCTGCACCAACCTGTGCACCAAGGCGGAGCCATAGCACTACGACCGCGCCCTCCGGCCAGCCACCGTGCTGTCTCCTCCTCGTCACAGTGCGACATCGCCCGTGCCTCGACGGTCTTCGATGAAGCCGCAACCGCCGTGGTCACGTCCTCGCCGTGCTGCACGTCAAGCCGCCGCCAGCCGTCACCTCGTCGCCTCGCCACGGCAGCACCTCGCCCTGCACCGCCATCCTCTCCTCGCCGCCACCAACGGTGAGTCACTGCAATCCCTTGCTCACCGTGAATACCGAGACCCGCCGTGGTGCCGCGCGCTCCCATGCCGAGGGGAAGCGAAGGCGGAGCTCTTCCGCTCCTGGACACTCACATCACGAGCACGCACGAGCAGTTGACCAGCCAAGCCAAATCGACATACGGCGTTGAAGAACGCCGGCGTGATCACCCTGACCGCCATGACCGTCATGGTCAAGACCATGCCCCGTCGACCATCACCGCTGTGTTCCGACCGCCCTGAGATAGTAGGAGCAACGCGAGCCCCTGGACCAGCCCTGCCTCGACGTGAGACATACCGTGCACTGGCTGGATGTCTGAGCCAAGCCCGGGAGCCGACGCCCATCCCCGCCTCGCCGGAGTCACGTGCTCCCATGTCGCCCCCGTAGCGGAGATGCCCCTGCCCTCTCCGGTCACCTCACGTCGCGGGGACGCGATGTCAAGAAACACCCTCGCCGACGCCTCGTCATTTGCCGCCACTGCCGTCGCTGGTCGCGAGCTCTTACACGCGCCCGCGCAGACCCGAGGCCCCATCTTTCCTAGTCGCCACGCCGTCGGCGAACCTCGTCGTGGCCATGACCACGCCTGCACACACACACACCACCTCGCCCTCACGACCACGGCCTAGCACCGCCATCGTGGCCTCACCATTGTGAGCTCAGCCGACCCCTGCCCTGCCAAGTGCCCGTGCACGCCGCGCTCTCTGAGCCTCACCTTCCCAGACGCACCGAGCACCAAGCCGCCAGCCTGCTAGTAGCCACGGCCTCGCTACCAGTCGCTGCTCCAAGCCGATCCGCCACGCCGTGTTCCACCGCGCCGAGCACCTCGCCGTGGCAGTCAAGCCTCGCCTTTTCTCATCGCAGACGCCATCGTCCTCCCTGCCTATGCCGTCCTGACCTCGCCGTGCGACTGCATGACCAGCGTGGCCATGGCGTCGACATGCCACGGCCACGACCGCGTCGCCATGAGCCACCGTCGCCTTCCTCTCCTTCGCCGAGCCACGCCAACCATGCTTCGCTGGCCTCTATGCCCCGCCTCTGTAGTACCCATCTCTAGGAGCTGCACCGCGTCGGGCTCCTTTACATGGTACCGCACACCACCACGAGGGCTTCGACAGGGCGCGTACACAGCGCTAACCGGCCACAGCAGAGCCCGCGGCCACGACCACCGATGCCGTCCTCGACCATGAAGCCGACCACGACGTGCCCCTGCTTCGACACGGAACCACGACCGGAGCTGCGACCTCGACCTTATTGGCCTTGCTGCCCTGCTACACCATGCTGGAGCGCCACCACTAGCCATGGCTGCGCCAAGCCTCAACCCCGTCTTGGCCACGGCAAGCATAAGCGCATACTGCAATGCCTCATCTTCACTGAATCCATGCCACCGCAACGCTGTGCTCTGTCTCCTCGTTCGAGCCGTGGACGCGTACATGGTCGCCGTCCCGCAGCACCTCCCCGCTAATCCGTGCCTTGCCCGAACAGCCGGTGAGCCACCAACGCCTATAACCCTTGCCTTTCTTTTCCATGTTCTTTTCGTACTTGTTGACCTTGATCATCAATATCATTTATCTACACTGTTATTTGATCTATCAATATCCATTGCCTATACATGATCATGATCTTTATTTATTCTATGCCTATGCCGTGCCTTCGTCGCCGGTCTATCTATCTTCTTGTGATTGCTATGGAGAAGTGCTACTCCACGTCGCGTCGTGTGTGGTCGGTTGTCGAGTCGTGGTTCGTTGTTGTGCCTTGTGGTCCTTCGTGGGTTGTTCGTGTGTCTTATGTGGACCGTGCCTTCGAGCCGGTTGGGAAACGTTGTGTTCGTCCATCTCGGTCGTGGGTTTACCCCGCCGTGGCCGTGGTGCCGAGCATAACTCGTTCCCTTGTGTTTCGTTGTCTTCGTAGTGCCATGATCGAAAGCTCCTACCTACGTCCCTAGGATGCAGTCACCATGGACTTGATATCGTTATCGATGCGGTTCTCATCCGCACCATTCGAGCCCTGTGAGACCTAATCTAGTGGGATATGAGATAGGGGACGACAATCGTGGTACCAGCGGGAGCCAACTCGTGTAGGTACAGCTTGTAGCCGCGAGTTCACCTCGCCATGACCATCGGGCTCTACCTCTCCTCTCTCGTTCTTGTCCTAACCACCTCGTATGTTTGTACCACCTCTACCACGGCGTTCCTTCAGGTCTAGCGATGACAACCACATCACTACGAGCCACAGGAATAGCCTTGTGCCGTTTAGTTGCACGGTTGTGATGCCCTATGAGTTGGTTTGGGTTGTGGATCGTGCCTCTTTTCGTCCAACTTTCGTCCGTTCCATGACAAGATGGTCGAAGGAGTGCGGGTTCCATTCTTTCTTCTTCCTCTCTTGTTCTAAATCCCCGTCGATCTAGTAAGATGTGGATTGAGCTTTTGGCTTGTTTGGTGTTTGTTGCTCTTTAGATTCCACTTTCCCGATTCCCGTCGTTGCCATGGCGAGTGGATCAGAGGAAGGTGAATCTTGTGTTCCCCTCTTTTGGTTCTCTCGTGCTTAAGCTCTTGTATGCTTGTACCTTCTTCGACCGTAGCATTTCTGTGGTTCTTGCGGTGACAACCGCACCGCTAAGAACCCTAGGGATGTCTTAGTGCATTTAGTGCACCTAGGTCGTGGTACCCTACAAGTAACTTGGACACTCGTGTTCTTTGTGTGTTGCTCCCCTCCAATGCCTCATCTCTTGCCATGGCGTGTGTATTGGAAGTAGACCGCCTCTCCTCTCTCTTCTCTTCTCTCCCCGTTCCACCCTCTCTTGGTTCTCGTCAAGTATAATGGTGTACGGATTGAGAGAGAACGGAACTTCTCCTACTCGTAGTCCTTTTGGTTCTCGACAGTCTCCATGGCGCAAGAATCGAAGACCGCGAGCTGTGGTGTTTGCTTGGAATGAGCTAGGGCCTATGCCATTTCTATTTAAGTTGTACCGGTCGACACGATCGACCCGGGAAGTACTGGCTAGGCTAAGACCTAAGTTTGTGCTTAGCAAATCACCACTTGCATTTCTTTGGCCCAGGGATCGGACATCCGCCGAGAGGGCTAAGTCATTTCCCCTTTTTGTGTTCTTCTGGTGTAGTTCTTCTACGCCTTGTTGCCTCTCTTTCCGCAGTCTTTCTAGGTTTAGTGGTCTGATAGCTCTTTCGCTTGTCGCTGTTTCGAGGTAGTCGCGTCAAGTATAGCGATGATCGGATCGGGACCGTTAGAGGAAGGACATGCGGGTGGAGGAAGTACCATGGAGGAGTATGACTACAAGTGCACCGAGGATCTCAGAAAAGACCTTTAACAGGTGTCCCACGTCCCACCCAACCTCGTAGAACCTATTAGACATGCTACAATGTAGATGCTAGTGCTTTACTTTTATGCAAATGAACTGTGATAGGTTGCATGGTAGATTGCTTGTGAGCCATTACCTTGTCGCAACCTATTCCCCTGCACACCCGCTGTTAGGCTAGACGCTCGCATTCTACTTACTGCTTTACTTTCACTACGCATTATACCTGTGATGTGATGCTTGGTGAAGGGATAACATGAGTGGATAAGGCACGTGGTGCCGATAACTTGGTAAAACTGGATAATGAACTTGGGGAGATCTTGGCGTGCGTCTTGGGTGTGTGGTGAGGGTTGAGTCTATCGGATAGGATCCTACGACGAGTCTTTGGGGCAAGTCATGCCGGTGGGGTGCGACCTGGGCATCCCTCGTGGGAGGTACCTGTGGCGGGTGCATGTGAGAGCAGACGGGGTGTTGGTTATCCCCGGTGGAGGTGCCGTCGAGGCACAGGGTGTTGGTTATCCCCTTGAGAAGATATCCTGTCTGGTCCCCCTAAGGACTGGTATGTCTTGAGAACCGGAATCATAGGACCCTTCGTGCACACCACTCGCTCCTGATGGGCGGGAGACGATTACCCGACTGACTAGGGCGGTGCCACTACTACTAGGTTGGAAGGTGATAGTGTAGGGAGGTACGGGCATGGGGGCCCACACCCTCCCAAGACAGCGTAGTGACCCTGGGGGCCCGGTACTACGTCTCACAGTCTCAGCGTTTCGGTGGACTCCGGGGTGGCCCAGGGCTGAGTGGTAGGGTGGTACCGTACCGGTTGGGAGGCAGTCGGCATCAGCCTAGGCGGGGCACCGCCGATGATGGTGATCTTGTGGATTTCCAGGTGTACACGCTCTGCAGAGTCGATCAATCTATACGTATAGCCGCGTCCGCGGATATGGACATTCCTATGACCTACGCTTCACTTGACTAGCAAGAGGAGTCCTTTCTACCTTCCCCCTGGGTTTTGGTGTTGGATCCGGCTTGGGCCGTTGAGGCAAGGTACGAGTGGGAGTCGACCTTGCCGCCTAGAGAGTGAGAGTGTGGTGAGATGTGTGTGATGGGATGGGTGAACGTGTGGATGAGATGGGTTAAAACTTGATGAACTATTATTATAAAACCTTGAACATGCATTGGGAAACCTACAGCCATATATAGGCTTTTTCATCTACCCTTGCATTCCACTTACCACAAAGCATACGCAAAAGCATAGGGTGGGAGACAGTGGCCAGTACAAATCGTACTGATAGATTTTGGACAGGTTTGGACGAAATCTACTAAGACCACGAGGACTTGGAATAGGAGTAGATGGTCTCGTGCCTACGCTCAAGTGTGGTTGAGAAGATGGAGTCTACGCCCGCTGACATTCTACGCCAACTCTGATGACTGTCGTAAAGGAGGAGCCTTCACCCGCTGATGCGCTACAACGACTCTGATGAAGATGTGTGTGCGTTTTCTCTAGATTAATCGATGTAATGGGTGTGCTAACCAGTGTTGTATAGCTTGTGTAAACTTGTAAATCTACGATGTATGACTATGATATCAGCTGATAATTGATAATGAGATGGATTGCTTTCGTGATCTACTACATTATAAATCGTATCTGTGGATTTTCCCTTCGAGGAAAATCGAGATCGTTTCAAATATAGAGAAAGAAAGAGGTGGTTCAGTTCTATGACTTTCGGTATTATAGCTCAAAGAAGATACGGAGGATCAGATTCTACGATATTGAGTTCTGGTTTCCACTCCTCAAAGAGCCTGGCACAAAATCATAGTTCTGGACCGTGACATAGGAGAGTTTCTTCAGGAGCTACTATGCTAGAGGGATAGCACTAGCAGACCAAAGGATACTTCTTTGAGAAAGCAACTGATATACCCATTCGGCCCCTCTTTGAGCGGTTCCCTGGCTTCGTTCACCTTTTTAGTGAGGTTGATTGGATTATGATAAGCTAGGTGCGTCAGTTCTATGCAATACTGTGGATTCATCCGGAGCATGACTTCATTGGTTTTATGCTCGATGGTCGGCCAGAGCGATTATACTATAACTGCCTACAATAACTCCTTGGGGTTGGCACTTCAGACAAGAAGCTCCACCAGATAGTCTATGGATATGCACTTCCTCCACGTCGTAGTAGGGCTAGAGGTACTTTTCCTATAGACCAGGTGATTCGGCCACTCTTCATGGAGCCCTTTGGCGATGACTCCTTGCGTACACTGAATAGACTGCGTCCAGAGGCTTACATTCTACACATGGCTCTGAGGAAGATAGTCCTACCTTGTGTTGGCAATAGGGAGTCATTGACTAGCTTACAATAGTGGCTACTATTATCAATATAGAGAGGCGAGCAGTATGACTTCTTACACTTTTTCCTGTCTAAGATTGAGGATGTGATAGCTAATTCTATCAGTACTAGATGGCAACACATGTACCCTCACATCATCAGCTATCTACTATGCTCGATTGACTCTGAAAGGAATGGGTTGTTGTACAACGAGTCGACCTATGAGGTTATGACCTACATGCTAGCAAGTCTGGACGATCATCATCGTGGACTATGTGCCCTTAGGTCTATTCAAGAGCTGTTACCATATAGGACAGAGAAAGACATAAAACAGTGGATGTAGCCCAAGAGCAGGTAGAGCACCAGTCTAGGATTGGAGGAATCTTGAATGTACGAATGCAAGATTCAGACTCCGATGACAACAACTACTGTTACCCTATGTTAGACGACCATGATGAGGGAGGGTCGTCCTTCGGTGGTGTGGCCGACAAAGAGATGGACGATGTTCTACCTACTACAGAGATGTTAGCCAAGTAGGCACCACCTCTAGTGTCTATTCAGCAACTGTTGGAGCTTGGACAGATACTTGTTAGGCTAGTTATCGGCCAGGAAAAAAACTAGAAGCGTATGGAATGATAAGAGATGTGTTTGAAAGCAAGTATTGATAAGCAAGCGGAGAGTGTTGTCCTTCTCAAAGAGTAGATGAGCCAGCAATCATCTTCTTTTGGTGAGGCCATCAACCAACAAGGCCAAAAAATCAACATGATGTGCAATGTGTTCACCGGTTGCTTTAATCAACTGTATAGTGCCATAGGGGTTAAGGCCCCTGACTTTTAGACACTTCAGTTGTAATGTGGTAGTTAGGTCAACCTCATTGCTAGTTATCTAACTAGTCCAAATAATACAACTATCAACAAAGAGTTACCAATTGCAACGCTACATAAGCAGAGTTTAGCTTTAGGTTCTGATTAGGTCGGTGATCCACCTTCTTCACCCCCTCAGGTCGAGGTTCATGCTGCCACGGAGGCATATACAGAGCCTCTCAGGGCTTCTCCAATTCTAGAGATACCTAAGCCAGCTTTAGGTCCTAATGAGGTAGGTGATCCACCTTCTTCGCCCCCTTAGGTCAAGGTGCAAGCCGCCACGAGGACACATACAGAGACTCAGGGCTTTTCCAACAACCGAGATGCCTGAACCTGCTAATGCTAGTATTACTACATTCAAACATAAGTAGAGTTTAGCTTCAGTTCATGAGGCAGTTGATCGACCTGCTCTTCCCAATTAGGTCGAGGGGCCAGATACTACGTGCGATGCCATAGGGGCACATATATAGCCTCCTAGGGCTTCCCCAATAATCATGGAGCCTGATGCGACCACCAAGCCTACTAATCCTAACATTGATAGAGCTGAGTCGACCCTAGGGTCTGATACTACTACTTTAGTTTATAGACCGGAGAGTCCACCATTCGTCTAGGTAACCACGTCACTAAGCATGATGAGACATTGGATTTGGACGATGAGTTTTTAGCATACTCACCATGTGAGATGCACTCACTAGGCGAGTTTGACCTCAACAGCACTGTGATGACTTTGATGCCTACTTCATCGTCATCACCACATTCTTCGGATGCGTAGTCACCTTGATTCCCTATCGAGGAAGGGGCATACAAGATATTAGTGATAGTTTGATTGTCGAAGGGAGGGATGCGGTAGAAGGTGAGGGAACGGAGGCATCAAAATTTGGATTTAGAACGATTCTTGATGTAATAATTGAAGTCTTGCTTATGACACAATGTCTATTTTATGGTTCTGTAATAAGTTGTACATGTTGAACCATTTTTATCACTATGTTGCCACTGTAAATTAAACCTAACATCTAAGTGTGATATGAGCGACATCTATCTAATCTGACTACCTTGTTGCAACTCAAGCCGTTTATTGGTATAAATTAACGCACACAGAATAATCCGCAAGCGCACGGATAATATACCAATGTAGATAACTAGCAATCCTAGTTTGTTGGGAGTATCCTAGTTTTATATCAAACTCAAGGAAACGTGTGTGAGAATAACTAAATCTAACTTAATCTAACTTCACAATTAGTGCTAGATAACAGGAGTATAAAGGACATCACAAAGGTTTTCTACTTCTAACTTCGGTAAGCTTTGTCTTCTATTGTTCAATTCTAGGGATATTACTAAAGAAAACATCAGCAAAGTATGTTCTCTATAGTAACAAGGTCATACTAGGCCTACAAACTAGAGGTGGACTACAAAGGATTCAATGAGGCTATAAGAGTCACACTCATGAGCTACCACCAATCCAGAAAGTAGGGTACATCCACGAGTAACCGAGTCTAAGCACCACGATTACATTACGAATACTACTTTAACCTAGGAGCTACAAGGGTTAAAGTACTCCAAAGAGAGTCGCAAACCTAAAGAATAATATGAATAAGATGCTTTCTTAAATTAGAAGTCGATTATAAGAGAATCTCATAACCAAGCTCAAAAAGAACTTAATTCCGCCAGGGTACAAGATGTACAGAGAGCACCGATAGGCCAACACTTCCTCAAAACTCTTCCCTCTTACTCTATCTCTCTATTTCTAATACAAGACTAGATCCTATTGAGGACTAATCTTCCCTTGATTGCTAGCTCTGATCCCAGTGGAAATATGAAATAGGGTTTCTGGCCCATAGGCTCTCAGGATCAAATGCATGCATTTTCTAGAGATGGGGGTACAGGTAGGTATATATAGGGGCCTTCAAGCATCCTAGACCCTTAGATCAAACTAACATAAAAAGACAGCATAGATGCAAACCTAAGGCGGTGGAGAATCAACATAGCAAGGAGGGACTGACAGGGTGGTGCCATAGGGCGATCGGCCTGATAGTGGGGCCGGTCGGCCCCACCTATCAGTGGCTCAAGCCCTGCTTTGGTGGAGTACCTCCTGGGGTCTTCTATAGTCATCCCACGTAGGTATCGCTGTGGAATTCTATGATTTCCTTTGACAAACAGATCCTCCTTGGCAGTTTTCTGATTAAATCCTACTGGAAACACAGATTTACCAAAACTCATGGAATTTGTTAGTTAAAACCCCTAAGTCTATGTTGGTGATCCATTTTAGTCATTTATACAAGGTATATTGATGGTTTGTGATGTATATTAACTACCGTCAACAAACTCCCCTACACTTAGACTTTTATTCATCCTCGATAAAAGGATGGATTACTTAAGACATAACCTTAGGACAAGACATCAACATAAAACCATTCCTGGTCATACATACTCTACAGGATTCAACATGTCTACCATGAAACTATGGGTGGTTGAAGAATGGAACAACTTGAAATAGATCACCATCTTCCTTCAGTCAAGTGAATTAGAGAAATATTTTAAGATTTTGAAAACATAACATAGCTTACCTTCTCCTCTTGTGGTACTCTCAAATCACTCAATATATATGTGGTATTTTTGGATCCTCACCAAGGTAATGATAACTTTGCCTTCTTTTTGCCTACTTCTAAAAGCTTATGTGGAGCTCAAGTAGGGATAAATACGAAAACATACTTGCATTGCATATATTATAAAGTCAAAACAAGGATCCAAGGAGAAAAATGTCATACTCTTAGATCAAGATGTGCATGTGTGTGCATGGATATATATATGGTGGCTAACATAATTCTACTATGCTCCTTGGAATATATCTCTCTTGTTTGAAACTTTGAAATACTTTTGTTGCAAGAAAACATGGGCTCTCTTATTCATCTTTCTTTTTCTCTCTTTTTTTAGGTGGGTATCAGAGTATCCAATGTTTTAAATATCTCGGACACTTGTTCATTTTGTCAATACTTTCTTTTTTTCTTTCACGAATAACTCTTGCATAGCACATGCCTCTTTTCTACAATTGAAACTTTTCAAGAGAGATACTTACAAGACTTAGAGCATTTATCCTAACAAACTTATTTTTGTGTCTATTCCCAGTGTAGGAGTAGAATATTTTTGGGTGGATGAAAAACATGTTGTTGCATACTCCTAGTGTAGGAGTAGCAGATATATGTGGAGTGTACGTGATCTTGATCTTGGGAGCATGATAAATTTCTCAACAAGGGTCACAAGGTTTGACCAAACTAAATACAATGACAAGTAGTATATGTAGAAGGTTTTCCTAGTCTATCATATCATGAATGGCTTTGGTAGGACATTACTTTACCACAAAGGAGAGGTGTAGCTATTCTTTTAACTTTTTGAAATAAAATTCTCCAATAACGAGATATCAAGAATCAAGTTCTCATTATTCTACTATATCTCATTCCACAACAAATTAAGTAACATGGGGTCCCTAATAATAAGTTCCCAACAGTAGCAAGACTTCCAGGAAATGTATTATGTGAGTCTATCCTTATGTCATGACTGAAATAATCTTTCCTCAAGTTTTAAAGTTGTTTATTAAAGAATTTTCAATTTGGTTCGAAACAGAAAGCGACACATGTGAAAATAGAACATATTGGACTCAAACATGACTGTGGATGAAGCGCGAGGTGAGGCAGAGCTATGATGGGCCGGCTAACCCATGTAGGAGATCGGGCGGCTTGCCCCAAAGCACAATCGGGTCCTGCTTTGGTCGACGTGGTTCTTGGTCTATTACTTCCTGAATTTCATGATTTTCGTGATCGGATTTCGTTCTATTGTCACCGTGTGCTTCCCCCACACCTGTTTCTTATTTACCTTTATGCACAACATGTGGAGACAAACAAATATACAGAATAGAGAGCAGGTAATAATAACATAATTTATTAATATCATAGGGCACTTTATTACACAACCAAATCTAAGCACAAACTTTAATTACTCTAACTTCTGAGCTAAGCAAAATGACCTAAACATTGACCTAATTGTGCCCTAATGATCCACAACCTAACTCTTAACTCTCATACTTCTCCTTGTTGCAATATAATGACTTAAGATCGCAAGCTCATATTCTAGGTTCTTGCGATAAACGTGCTCCTTATCTATCCTAAACTGCAGAGCGTGGGTATAATCAGTGAGAGTTTTGATCTTGTCATGTAGCATGGCAATGGTTGGCCATTGGTGCTTCTCATCATTTTCTAGATAGAGGGTGGTGCCCTCTTCTTCTTCTCCTTTGGTGGCATGACCTTGATTTGCTCAGGAATAGCACAAACACCATCAATGCTCAAGTGAGGCATGACCAACTTGTACTTCGCACACGTGATGTCTCCAAACTTGTTGGTCTTTATCCTGATCAGCGTCTCGTTCGCCCTTAGAGGAAGGAGGTTGTTCTCCTTCGGGACCTTAATCTTCGGCGCCTCCAGCTAGTGTGGCTTGTCTTGAAAAAGTAGACACAGCGGCAGCGGAGCGATCATTGGACAATAGATGGCTTGGGCAAAGTAGGATTGGTTGGAGGGAACAGGAGCTACTTCTCATGGTGGAATGATGCTGAGCGGTATAGGGGATGATCTCTCTACCGGCCATTGGAACTAGGGAGGTGGAGAGCTTAGGTGCTGCTAGAAGTAGAAGGCTTTGATGGAATGGCTATGGAGGCAAGCAGGGGCTTGTTTATATAGGGGAAAACTTGTAGCAGGGGTCAAGATATTATCCTATAGGGTTTCATAACGAAGGAAAAACGAATGCGGCAGAAAACTATGGGATAGTAGAGGGGAAGGTTCTAGAATACATGAGAGAATTGACCAGAGGTGAGGCGACTGACATGTGGACTGGCCGACTAAGAGGTGGGCCCGATCGGCCCCACATGTCATCTCCTTGTGGGGGTTTTTCTCATGGTGGTTTCTAATGCCTAACTAATCCCGAAAAAGATATTCGCACATTACAAAACATAAAGAGGATGGTAGTGGTGTAAATCTATAGAAAAATAAGAAAATCTACCTCTTCCAAATCCTCAAGTGGTTTTTCAGATTCTAGAAAGATCTTGAGACGATGATATCCAGGTACCAGCCATCAAGAAGCAGCACCAGCCAATAAGGATGATATCTAGGTAGTTCAGAGTTTATCTGAGCAAGCTCAAGGTGCTACTACGAATCAGATATAGTATAATCCTAGATCGTTAGTGCAGCATGTGTAACAGCCGACGGGGCAAGATCAGAGCCAGATGATTTTGGCACATCAGGCCACATACCGTCGTCAGCTCAAAAATAGCACCACCAATTCAAAGGATCCGTAGAGATATAGATCCTAATGTCTATAACCAGAGACTTCAAGCGGCAAGCCAGCAAAGGACCCAGCAGATAGAGATTCCACAGTGACATCATTATGGCACAGATTACAACACTCTTCACATGATTCCAAATCTAGGGTATCAAGGTACACGAGATTCAATCCATAGATGGGTCAACAGGTGTAGAGAAATCCAAATTCAAATGCTGATGAGTTGTTGCTGAGAGTGTCCGAGATGATGAAGAATCAGTTCAGTCTGAAGCCAAATGGGTTGACCTTCTCATACAAATGCCCATATCAAGAATGGTATGAATTGGTCGCTTTTTCTATAAATTACAAGCTCCAAAGTTTGCTAAGTTCACTAGCCAAGACAGCACAAGCACAATAGAACATGTCAGTCGGTATCTTACACAATTGGGCGAGGCATCCGTTGAAGATGCCCATTGAGTTCATTTCTTCTCCTTGTCACTATCAGGGCCTGCCTTCACTTGGTTTTCATCACTGCCAGTCAACTCCATTGCCAATTGGGCTGACCTAGAGAAGAAATTTCATACATATTTCTATACTGGGACTGGAGAAAAGAAGATTACCGATTTGACAACTATAAGGCAGAAAACTAATGAATCGGGCACTGAGTTTCTTAAGAGGTTCCGAGACCAGAAATGTGTGTTTCTCATTAAACTTGGCTGATGATCAGCTAGCTGCTTTGGCCGTTCAAGGGATGCTGCCAACATGGAAAGAAAAGCTGTGGGGACAAGAATTTGACAATTTGGGTCAATTGGCTCAACGAGTGGCAGCGCTCAATAGCCAATTCTAGAGTATACGCAGAGATACCCGATTCCAGAAAAATACCACAATGGTCAAAGCTTATAATCCATATTCAGTCGATGACAGCTATGAAGATAAAGAAGAGGTTGCCGCAGCTAAATGGAATTGGGGCAAAAAGATAGTAATGGTGTCAAATCCTTGGGGAAGAGGAGTCGAGGAGAGCTATAACTTTAACGTCACAAAATCAGACAAGCTCTTCGACTTCTTGCTTGAGAAGGGATAGATCAAGTTACCCGATAATCAAGTTATGTTGCCCCCTGATCAGTTGAAGAATAAGACGTTCTGCAAGTTTGATAATGCCACATCTCATTCTACTAATGAATGCAGAGTTTTCCAGCAGCATATACAGAGAGCTATTCAGTAAGGAAGGCTCAAATTTGATACGCCTCGAAAGATTAAAGTTGATAATAATCCTTTCCTAGAAGATCAAAACATGGTCAATGCTAGGCTGCTCAAAGGAAAGACTAAGGTCCTAACATCAACCAAATCAAGAGAAACTAGAACAGGCGATATAGAGATGCAAATATTGACTAACGAATACAAAGAAATTAAAAGACGTCGCGACAAGCAAAAGAGCCGATATGAGCAGGGAGAAACGCCAAAAGATGGGACGACAAAGCCGCGAGTAACATCTCGAATTCTATTGAATAAATGGCAGCGGCAGAAGGAAAAGGATTATCAGCGTTGGTTAGAAGAGGAAGAATACCAGCGTCAATAGGAAAAAGAGAGGTATGAAAGAAAGCAAGCTGAATCACATTGGAATTATCCTTTCTTTAGACATTGCTGAAACGAAGGTTTGAAATTGCCTACCAAAAATAACTATCCAGAGTGTAGCGATCAATATTGGGAGTTTAGGCAATCTCAAGCCAACCACCGGTCTATCCATGCTCAAGATACGTATCATCATAATAACATGGATCGGCGCTTAAAAAATGGAAGTGTTCATGGTTGGCTTGGAAAATGAGTTGTTGATCAAAACTGGGCTGATTATAAAAGTAATAAAGAAGAATGTGTTTGGCAGGAAGGCCAATGGTGTCCAGGAGGTCTGACAAGAAATCAGAAGATAAGAGTGCAATGCCTAAGGAATAGAGAGTTGAAACAGGCTCAAGCATCCGATAAACCTCAAGTATGGCATGCTAAGAAAACAGCTGATAAAAGACAACCATCGGCTAATATTCAAATGGTTTTTTTTGTTGCCGTCAGAGTTCAGAGCTCCAGCAGATCAAGAAGTTTACTCAGATTTTGATGAATCAGAGTATGAGGAGATAGTTGCCAAGTTGATAGTTATACAACAGGCAATATTTGATAAACTAGTCAACCGTCGGCACTTAAAGGCTTTATATGTAAAAGGTTTTGTTGATAGGAAGCCAATGAATAAGATGTTGGTGGACGGAGGCGCGTTTGTCAATCTCATGCCTTACACCACTTTTCATAAACTTGGCAAGGGACCAGGAGATTTGATTGAAACCGACATGATGCTTAAGGACTTTGGGGGTAATGCGTCTAAGACCTAGGGGGCAATGAACGTCGAACTGACAATTGGGAGTAAGACTCTGCTCACCACGTTCTTCATCATCAATGGAAAAGGGTCATACCGTTTACTCCTTTGTCGTGACTAGATTCATGCAAACTATTGTGTGTCATAGACCATGTACTAGTGTTTGATTCAATGGCATGGAGATGATGTTGAGCTGGTTCGTGCTGATGTTTGCCATCCATTTGTTATAAACTGATTTAAACCTCCTAATCAAGATTTCCTTATACACAGGCACTCAATCTTCCAGCCCTGAGTTACTCTTTCAATCTTGATGAAAATGAAATCAGTTCGTCAGTCACTTCCTCTAAGAAAACCTTGCCAGAAGAGACCAAATATCAGCTAAGAGATGTTCTGCCAATGTTTGAGAAGAATATAGCCGATTTGGTCCAAGACACTGATCCAATGCAGTCTTCTTGGCCATCAAGGGTAATCCATCCCCAGCTCTCTTCAAAGTCTTGTCTCCTTTTTCTATCTTTGAAGATCAGGTCCTAAAGGTGAAACAGGCTCAGAGGAATCTGTTTGATCGTGAAACTTTATTGGCCAAAGGGAACTCTAATAGGCAAGAGGCTAAATTACTATCACAGTCGATTGATCACTTGAAAAACTCCTCGCTTAGTATTGACCTAGAATTGTCTCAACTGGAAGCTAGGCGTGCAAAACTTGAGAAGGAACTAGAAAACGTGAAGACGGCCATTGATCGTTATAAGACCACCTGGCTCAAATACCTGATGCCATTCAAAAAAACAGAAACTGCTGGCCAAAGTTAGAGAAGGCAGAGCCATCCGAAGTAGCCTCGAGAGCATTCCTGGATCAACCGAAGAAGATAAACAATAGATCGCAGAAGCTGATGGTATTCGGCTAGAAGTGTTGAAAGCGATCTAGGATGTTCTAGACTTGTAATCCATGTATCAACATATGTCTTGTGTAGAACCAATGACAACCACACTTTCCGTTGTCTCACTGTGTTTTTCTTTGTTCCGGCTAAAGAGCCGATTTTGAAAATAGTCGATTCCAGACTCCCGATCTTCATCCCATTTAGGTCTGAAGACAAGGCCTTTATTAAGAGAGCCCCTTGATCTTCTGTCTTTAGTCGCCCCACGCCGTATTCCCTTCGGTATTAGTGAAGTGGTGCTTCGCTTTCTATTGATTGTGGTTGCATTTTGCATGTCCTGAGGCATCTACCTCTTCGCCCCGTGGCTTCAAATACCAGGCGAGGGCTCCGACCTCGAACACATCTGCACTCGCAACCGCTCCTGTTCCTTTGCACTTCTCCTCCCTCATAGAACTCTGTAGCGGCCTTCCTCCCTTCTCATAGATCTGATCAATTTCATGGCCGGCGAGGACAACCGCGGCAAGCGTGCAGTGGAGGTCCCGGAGGAGAATATGCCAGTGAACCAGCGCCTCTGACGCACGAGGTGAGATTGACATCTTCTGCTTGTGACGACAAACTGTTCTGATTTGTCTATAGATTTATTTTGAATGATAGTCTAGATCCTCTTCCTAGGGCCGGCGAGCCCACTGACGTTGCATCTTCTACGCCGACCTAGTCGTCGGATTCTTCCGACTCATACAACGGCGACGATGCCCAGCGTTTCCTTCACGGGTGGAGGGCAGCTCAGAGCCGCTATGCCAAGGCGACTTGGGAAAATGGCCAGCTCAATATCCATCTCGGGGTCTCTCAGGCTACCCTTCATGCGGCCGAGGAGGAGGCCAGTGCTGTTCAAACGCGGCTAGCTGAGTCTAACGCCGCGGTGGCGGGTAAGATGAATTCCATGAATGCTTCTATTCTAATTTCCACTGTCTTTATTTTGATAGTGCTTCTGTTTTCTGTGATCGTCAGCCCTAACAGTGCAGTTAGAGTCCCTCCAACTGGCGGCGAACACAACTGCGGACGCCGTCAATGCTTGGGGTCCCCTCATTAATGCTTGCCTCCAAGACATTCTGACCCACGTTCAGGAAATCTCCCTCCACGACGATCGTCATGGCACGTCAGTAGCTTTGACTGCGGCGCAAGTCCAAACCAGGTATGAGCTCCACGCCATGGAGACTGGCTTCTCGATGGGCGACGGCCCCGAGGAGCATGAGGATTTGCTAGAAGAATTCGTCGTAGTTTGTGGACATCACATCTGCTCAGGATGTGGTGAACAAGGTCTTTGATTAGTTTGTATTTAGGGTAAATCGATGAACAAAAACTCATGTTCTTCTATGACTGTGTCTTAGTGCAACGCCCTTGTCTATGTCATGATTGTCTTCGTTTTCGCTTTTGCTCTATAAGCGATACATATCATATCAGCTTTTACATCTTCAGGTTTATTTTTGAACTAGAGGCGATAGCCTTCTGGTATCGGCTATTAGAGCCGACGACTACACCAATCGACTGTCAGGTGTTGATCACACGCTAGGATAATACCCCTTCAAATATTTTTTCATTGATTGCTATTAACAGGTTGCACCAAAACTCTCCAGACCAAAGGTTAAATGATCGATCGATCCAGAGCAAGCATCTCATCAAGCGCAACAAAACTTCCTTTAAGAAATCTATCAACTCTGACTCGCACTTAGGATTCCATTTAGTGTTCATATACGTCGGCATAAACCCATATTCAGAACCAATGCTTATTTCCCTTAATCCAACGGTCGACGCGA
Organism: Miscanthus floridulus; assembly: GCF_019320115.1. Taxonomy (NCBI): domain Eukaryota; kingdom Viridiplantae; phylum Streptophyta; class Magnoliopsida; order Poales; family Poaceae; genus Miscanthus; species Miscanthus floridulus. Next base: position 34,900,074 of record NC_089590.1, on the reverse strand, counting down.
AGCCATGATTACTAACTAAAACAAACCCTCAGAGCCGATTGCTTGGATCGGCTGTTGACCTTCATTGCTGATTTTAATGAAGCCTCCTTCCCATAACTTGTCAGAAAAGCATTCGAAGTCTGCTAACTCCCAAAAGACTGGATCGGTTGTTGCGATACTTATAGACTCATCAGCGTGAACTAGTTCGACATCATCTCCATGCCATTGAATCAAACAATGATGCATGGTCGATGGTACACAACAGTTCGCATGAATCCAATTACGACCAAGGAGCAAATTATACGACCCTTTTCCATCGATGACGAAGAATGTGCTAAACAGAGCCTTACTCCTAATTGTTAGTTTGACGTTCATTGCCCCCTGGGTCTTAGATGCATTACCCCCAAAGTCCTTAAGCATCATGTCAGTCTCAATCAGATCTCTTGGTCCCTTGCCAAGCTTGCGAAAAGTGGTGTAAGGCATGAGATTGACAGAAGCACCTCCGTCCACCGTCTTGTTCATCGGCTTCGCATCAACCAAACCTTATACATATAAAGCCTTTAAGTGCCGATGCTTGACTGATTTATCGAATATAGCCTGTTGTATAACCATCAGCTTGGCAACTATCTCTTCATACTCCGATTTATCGAAATCCAAATAAACTTCTTGATCTGCCGGAGCTCTGAACTCTAATGGCAACAGAAAAGCCATTTGAATATCGACCGATGGTTGCCTTCTATCGGCTATTTGCTTAGTACGCCATCCTTGAGGTTTACTGGATGCCTGAGCCTGTTCCAACTCTCTATTCCTTAGGCATTGCACCCTTCTCTTCTGGCTTCTTGTTAAACCTCCAGGACACCATTGGCCTTCCTGTCAAACATATTCTCTCTCGTTGTGTTCTTCTTCATAATCAGCCCAGTCTTGATCAACAACTCTTTTTCCAAACCGATTATGAACATTTCCATTTTTTAAGCGTCGATCCATGTTATTATGATGATACGCATCTTGAGTATGGATAGACCGGCAGTTGGCTTGAGATTGCCTAAACTCCCAATATTGATCGCTGCACTCTGGACAGTTATTCCTGGTAGACAACTTCAAACCTTCGTTCCAGCAATGTCTGAAGAAAGGACAATTCCAATGTGATTCAGCTTGTTTTCTTTCTTTTTCTTGCTGACGCTGGAATTCTTGCTTTTCTAACTAACGCTGATAATCATTTTCCTTCTACCGCTGCCATTTATTCAATAGAATTCGAGATGTAACTCGCGGCTTTGTTGCCCCTTCTTTTGACGTTTCTCCCTGCTCATATCGGCTCTTTTGCTTATCGCGACGGGCTAATTTCTCTGTATTCGTCAGCCGATATGTGCATCTCAGGATCGACCGTTCTAGCTCCTCTTAATTTGGTTGATGTTAGGACCTTAGTCTTTCCTTTGAACAGCCTAGCATCGACCATATTTTGATCTCCTAGAAAAGGATTATCGTCAACTTTTATTTTCCGATGTATATCAAATTTGAGTCTTTCTTGCTGAATGGCCCTCTATATATGGTGTCAGAAAATTTTATATTCATTAGTGGAATGAGAAGTAGCATTATCGAACTTGCAGAACTTCTTATTCTTCAACTGATCAGGGGACAATATAACATGATTATCGGGCAGCTTGATCTGCCCCTTCTCAAGCAACAAATCGAAGAGCTTGTCTGAGTTTATAACATTAAAGTCATAGTTCTCCTCGACTCCTCTTCCCTAAGTATTTGGTACCATTACTATTCTTTTGCCCCAATTCCATTTAGCTGCGGCAACCTCTTCTTCATCTTCATAGCCGTCATCGATTGAGTATGGATTATAAGCTTCGGCCACTGTGGTATTCCTCTAGAATCAGGTATCTCTGCGTATACTCTGGAATGGACTATTGAGCACCGCCAATCGTTGAGCCAATTGACCTAGGTTGTCAAATTCTTGTCCTAGCAGTTTTTCTTTCCATGTTGGTAGCATTCCTTGAACGGGCAAAACAACTAGCTGATCATCAGCCAAATTTAATGAGAAGCACAAATTCCTAGTCTCTCGAAACCTCTGAAGAAACTCAGTGCCCAATTCATTAGTTTTATGCCTTATAGTTATCAAATCGATGATCTTCTTTTCTCCAGTCCTAGTATAGAAACATGTATGAAATTTCTTCTCGAGGTCTGTCCAATTGACAATGGAGTTGACTGACAGTGATGAAAACCAAGTGAAGGCTAACCCTGACATGGACAGGAAGAAGAAACAAACTCGATGGGCCTCTTCAACGGATGCTTCGCCCAACTGTGTAAGATACCGACTGACATGTTCTATTATGCTTGTGTTGTCTTGGCCAATGAACTTAGCAAACTCTAGAAGCCTATAATTTGTAGGAAGAGTGACCAAATCATACCATTCTGGATATGGGCGTTTGTACGAGAAGGTCAACCCATTTGGCTTCAGATCAAACTGATTCTTCATCATCTCGGTCACCTTTAGCAACAACTTGTCATCATGTGAATTTAGATTTCTTTACCCTTGCTGACCCATCTATGGATTAAAATCCCGTGTGCCTTTATACCCTGAATTCGAAATCATGTGAAGGATGTTATAATCTATGTCATAATAATACACATGTGGAATCTCTATTTGCTGGGTCCTTTGCTGGTTTGCTGATTGAAGTCTCTTATTATGACATTAGAATCTATATCTCTACGAATCATTTGAATTGATGGTGCTATTTTCTGAGCCGACGACGGTATGTGGCCTGATGTGCCAAAATTAATCATCTGGTTCTAACCTTGCCCCGCCGGCAGTTGCACATGTTGCACTGACGATCTAGGATTATACTGTATCTAATTTATAGTAACACCTTAAGCTTGTTCAGATGAACTCTAAAATGCCTGGACAACATCATTACCAGCTGGTGCTGCTTCTTGATGGCTACTACCGATTTGATTAGTCCCTTGAGTCAACAAATGTGGAATAATGTAATAATTCGGTCCAACCTGATCAACTAAAAACCCATGAAACACCTCTTTCATGGTGTTATGGAATATGTTCAAGAAAATTTTATTATGGTTCGATATGACATCATGAACAGACTTGTTTATAGCTTTCGTGAAGAAACGTCTGTCTTTAGTCTCATCTGCATCTGTCTGCCCTTGTAATAGAACTTTAGGCATTGAATATTTCTGAACAATTGTATTATCACGTGTTTTGGTATAGGACAATAAACACTTGTTATGAAATTCTTCTATAGCTTTGTCAGCGACATCTTTATCTCCATTAGGTAAGTCTTCATAATATATCATAAGGATGTCGTTGTTGTTGTAAACGACATGATGATTGTGGGGTCCCACCGGGCGTGATAGAACGTGTGTCAGCACGAAATTTCGTCCTGTGTCGAGGGCACACAAGCAAGCCAGAAGAGTTCGCTCGATGAAGCTGAGGATCCACCAAGCTTTAACGCAGGAATTATCGATCCTACGCACTCCACCCGAGACGTGCCAGTCAATTTGACACTGCAATTGACAAGGAGAGAAAGGTAATCAGTAATTTAAGACGGAACATGTCGATGTTGCTAGACAGTCCCGAATGTGCGGCTTTGACAGCTGATGTGGAAGAAAATCGACTAAATAGTCTATTCCAGCATGCTCATTAGAATAAATCAGTTAAAGCTCATGGGGTTGCGAAAAAAAAATTAGTTATCATTCAGGATGAACATCGTTATTTAGACAAATATTAGTCAATGGCAATAGAATGTCAACAATAATCATTCTATGCTAAGTCAATGACTGCAAGTAACTGAATCCCTTTTTATATAAAAGAAGCAGCTCATCATCATTTAACCATTTAATAGAGATAAATCTAATGAACATATTATATCTTATCTATCGTTATGACCAATGGGGCATGAGACAGAATCATGCAGGTCGTAGAAACAGCGATAAATTCAACGATCCTAACTTATTACTAATATCAGTAGGACATGAGACAGAATCAAGTAGGCCGTAATACAATAATAAGATCATAGGGCTAACACATCTTTCAACCTATTTTTACTTCAACAATCTCATGACGTGAACTGCATATGTGAAAGCACTCGATATCGGTTAAAACAACCGATTCAGGCATAGCGCATAGTTAAAGTCGTACTCTATCAGGAACAGATCTACCAAATAACGATCCCCACTCCACGGTGCTAATAGTGGGGTGTGAGGCAGAATCACATAGACCGTGATAACGGGCCATGGAACAATTTTCGTTAGCCAATAGATCTATTCAAGACCAGACATATCTTAACCGTACACTATGCATGATCAAGATTGACATAAAATAGCCGATAAAACATAACTCGTCGTTTAAGATGCAGATTAGATCAGTTTAGATTAACAAACAATGAGTTAAACAGGATATAAGGTCAATCTAGATCAATTCCAATCGGGCGAAGTGATATTGCTGTTATTAAATAAATAATGAAAGCAATAAGCAATATCAGTAACTTAATAAATCTATCGAAGGAACGTCACCCTTAGAGCCGATAACTTGACCTTAATCTAGTTCGAGCAGTGGAGGTCGACCGGATCAATGCAGTCATACTTGAACTAAACAAGAGTCGATAACTAGCTTATACCAAAGTCGCAGTGGAGGTCGGTCGGATCGATGCAGCCGTACGAATAGAAGTATAAGCCATGACGGTACTTACAGACAAGCTGGAGGTCGACCGAACCGATGCAGCCCTGCTCGCTGAAGAACTCGCCGAGATCTACTCTACTCCTACTCCTAAGGGGTAGCCGGAGCCGAAAAAATTAACTTGTATTTGATTGATTGTGTGTCCTCTTACAATAGCTGGGGTCCGATATTTATACCTGGAGCTTAATCATGAATCCTACTCGACTACGACTTATTACAATCTTCGGCATAGAAGAAAATATTCCTAATTTAAGATAACTTGGACCCTAATCTTTTCCTTTTTGTAGAGTCTGATATGCAATTTCCTGGTGCCAACCATAGCTCATCATCGCTATCTGCTAACGTCATCCAAAGAGATCTGATTCCAGAGTCGTATCTGAATCAGCTGATATCGATCCTTATGCAATCGACTCCTTGATCGACATAATTTTGGAAGCTTCGAGTTCCCACGTTTTTGTCTCCAAATTTTGGTGTAAACACTGACCCTACTCCTTATTAAATTCTTCAACGTGCCCAGTCGCCGTTCTATTGGGTACATACATCCGTACTATACGGTCCCTCTAAAAAGTGCATCGTCAGGTAGATGGACAGTCAAGTGCACCATAACATCAAAAAAGGCTGGTGAAAAAATCTTCTAAAGCTTGCATAAGATTAGTGGGATGTCCCATTTCAGCTTTTTCATGACTTCTTTCCGAAGAGTTCTACTACACAGTTGCCTGAAGAAGTTCCCAAGTTCTAAAACAGCTTCATATACATCTTTAGGAACAAAACCTCTTAAGCCTGCAGGTATGATCCTCTAGAGAAGGGCATGGCAAGTATGCATTTTCAGCTTGCCAACTACCTTGGTACCATCTGCACTTATGGATTTTGCTAGGTTGGCCACATAACCATCTAGAAACTTGACACCCTTACGGAACTTGCAAAATTCTACTCTGTGTTTTTTCGTCATGACATAGTGAGCTTCCGGAAATTTAAGCGAGGTGCCTTGTAGCACGCCGTGATATTAAGGCCTTATGTTCTTATCATGCAAATCTAGCCTAGCATTTGTTGTGTTCTTTGTCTTGCCCTCCACTTTTAGCAATGTGCAAAGAATGTTTTCACATGTGTTCTTCTCGATGTGCATGACATCAGGAATATGTGGCAGCAATAGGTCCGTCCAATACGGCAGCCTCCACCAAGCAGATTTTTTATTATAAATCACTAGCTCTTCTCCACGCTTTCGTTTCCTTTTTCCACCATGCTTACCTGGACAGACATCTTTCACCTTTTCGAGTTCCTCAAGGACTTCCTGTAAGGTGAACTTTTTCGGCACATCTCGATCCTCAGTTTCTACATCAAAATCCAAGCTCTTCCTCCGAGGATGATCCCTAGGAAGGTAACAATGGTGTCCAAGGTAGCCTAGCTTCTTTCTTAAGCTACTTGACAATGGATTTTTGTCGCAATAAATACATGCATAATAACCTTTTGTAGTTTGGCCTGACAAGGTGCTCAATGCTAGAAAATCGTGTATACACCAAAGCAATTCGATGGGTTCACATATTCTCATCGTGGAGTGAAGCCCTTCTTATTATCACGATGTAGTACATGAAAACTATCAACACCATTCCATAGTTCTTTTAGTTCTTCTATAAGAGGCTCCAAGAATACATCAAAATCCTTTCCTGAAGAGGTTGGACCCGAGATCAGTAGAGACATAAAGCAATTCGATGGGTTCACATATTCTCATGGTGGCAGCAGGTTCAGAGGCGTTACAAAAATAGGCCACATACTATGACACTCAAAGTGTCAGGTACCATAAAAAGGGGTCCCCTAAGCAAAAACCAAAAAAATCGCTTAGATCTTGTAAATATCGAAGCCAAGAGATAACCACCGGCAAACCCCCATCTTATCCGAGGCCCGGCTAGACCACCCGACCCACCTCGAACAATATCCAGGCTCACCCAAAGTGGGCTCGGCCCTCGAACAATATCCAGGCTCACCCAAAGTGGGCTCGGCCTAGAATGAAACCACGAGGCCTCGGACGAGGTACTAGTTTTCCAACACGCCCGAGGCCCCATGCCACAAGGCCTCGGACGAGGTACCGATTCTACGACTCGCCTGAGGACCCACGCGCAAGGCCTCGGACGAGGTACCGATTCTCCGACTCGCTCGAGGCCCCGCACGCAAGGCCTCGGACGAGGTACCGATTCTCCGACTCGCCCGAGGCCCCGCGCGCAAGGCCTCGGATGAGGTACCGATTCTCCGACTCGCCCGAGGCCCCATGCCACAAGGCCTCAGACGAGGTACCGATTCTTCGACTCGCCCAAGGCCCCGCGCGCAAGGCCCTGGATGAGGTACCGATTCTCTAACTCACCCGAGGCCCCGCGCCACAAGGCCTCAGACGAGGCACCGATTCTCTGACTCGCCTAAGGCCCCGCGTCACGAGGCCTCGGACGAGCACCCAGTTATCGGCTTGCTCGAGGCCGGCTCGGCATCAACCCCGTCACCGCCGCCTTGATCGACTTCTCTAACGGGACGTCACATCCAACTAACGCGTCCAACCACTCCCGCGACGTTAGCCGAACGACAGCACGATACAGCGAAGTGGCCGACGAGACGAGAGTCACATCGACGCCATGCCGTCCGGGACAGGATGGGACAAGCGTTACCGACCGCTGTGCTCGGCACTGTGCCCACGGCTGACACTCGTGCTGCACTGTGCTGCCCAACCCTTGCTCCAAGGACAGCACGGCATGGAAAGTCAAGTCCGGGTCCCTGTAGCCTCATAATCGACGTACAAGACCAACTGCAACCTCCGAGCCTCGGCTATCCGCTTCTAGGCTCCTGTAGCCTCAAGACTCACGCCCACCGAGCCCCCCACAATGGTTCAGCCTCTCACTAACTAGGCCTTGGCTCTCTACATTGTCAGCACTCTAGGACCGGCACGTCGTCCGCAGTACGCGCCATGTCCTGCATCAAGCTGTAGGAGCTCCCACGTCGTGCACAGGGCCGAGCTCCTGTAGCCTCGGAATCAGCGCACCCGTGCCATCGCATCTACCCAGCCTCGGCTCTCCGCGCCGGTCAAACATACAGTGACCAGCACGCCTCCAACAGAAGAAGGCGTGCATGCCACCACAGGAGCTCCCACATCGCACAGGATCAGGCATGACCGGCATGTCGCTCCAGTGAACCGAGGACAAGACCGCTCCACCGACCATGCCGCCACAGTGATGAGCTGCAGGACTCGGACATACCGCCTCTGCTCACAAAATGCCACGTAGCAAATACATGTACCGCCCCTATGCCTCCCTTCGACTATAAAAGGGAGTGACCAGGGCCGCTCCTAGGGGGAGAGGGGACTCACACATGCAAGCAACGCACAACGCTCTGTAACACACACGCTCCCACACTGCAAGAGATCAACATCTCAAGCAACCCACGCCACTCTACGCAGAGACCTGAGACTAGCTCCCTCTCCCGCTCAGCTTATAAGCCCCTACTACAAGCACCTCGGTGCAAGGAATACAAGATCGCTCTCTCAGACTAGACGTAGGGCACCTATTGCCTGAACCAGTATAAATCTTGTCTCTACATCACCATTCGGGATTAGGGGCGCACAGTACACTTTTACTAGTCGGTTGAGGACCCACCGGACCCAAAACACCGACAGTTGGCGCGCTAGGTAGGGGAGCTACTGCGTGTTAGCTTAGTCATCCCAACAAGTTCCGGATGGCAGAGCCCGTGTGACCACTGTGTCTCGACACGGTGATCTGGTTTGGGAGCCTATAGTTCATGTCTCTAGGATATGAGTACGATATGGTACTCCTCCCACCTAGGGCCCCATCGATCGACGACGACATCACGCACCAGTAGCCTAGGCGTAGATGGCGCCCGGGCCGCCGCTCTCATCGCACTCGCCAGGCACGACACGGGCGGTACCACCCCGACACCGCGTGAGCTCAGGGCGATGCACCGCGCTTCGCTAGTATCCCATACCCGGCTATTGGTACAGAGTCCCTGGCTAGGGACCTGTCTAGCTTAAGCCTAGGCAAGGGAAAGACGCCGGTAGCGCGTAGCGACGCCCCATCATCAAGCTCTGCCCGGCCACCTCCTAAGGAGTCGACTCCAGTGGAGTGGAGCCCGACGACGACACCATCCCCGTACCCCTTCGGCTTAGGCAATGCCGCCGCCACCTACCAACGTTTTGCCCTCGACCTCATCGCTACAACCCCGACCCACGCCCATGCTAACTCCTTGAAGGAGGACGAGGCGTGGGCCGGAGCGGACTTCTCCGGGCTTCGCGACCCTAAAGCCATGCGCCGCTTCATGGCCCCGAGCGACCACTGCTTCGGTTACTCCGACTCCGATGACGAAGACACTTATGATCCCACTCGTGAGTGCTTCAACGCCGAGCTCGGGGTGCCGAGCGCGAGCGATGAGGACAAAGGGGCAGACAATCGCTCCCCGCCCCATGAGGGGGTAGGCGACGCCACACCTCCATGCGTCGAGCCCCCGGTAGCGTGGAACGAGAACACCGCCCCTGAGGAACTTCGACGCCTAGACCTGGAGCAGCTCCGTGAGCTTCGGGCCAAGGTCGAACAAGACCGACTCCTTCTGCAGTAGCTCCAAGACACTCTCGAGCAAGAGTAGCGGGGTCGCGGTGATGGCGGAGCAGCTCAGCGGAGGGCTCGCGACGTCACCACCACCGCATCAACAACGACGAAAGGGGCGAGCAACCCCCTATCTTCAATCGCGCTAGCCAGAACATCGCGGCAGCAGCGATGCTACTTCGGACAATGCCCGAGCCCTCTACCTCGAAGGGGCGATGGGTCCACGATGAGCTCCGAGACCTCCTCGAGACCGCCGTGGTACAACAGGCCAAAAGTTCTGCCTCTCGACGGCGCGGGGGTGCCTCGGAACTACCCGCGGCACCGCCTCGATAGGATAGAGAGGCCTCAGATCGTCCCGAGTCTGCTCGGGCACCGAAAGCAAACAAGGCCCCCTCGGTGCATGACCGCCTCAGCGACCGACGCGAGGCGCAAGACAACCACGATGTGGTCAGCAGGCGACGACACCACGACAACAATGGGCCTGCTCGAGGCTACCACCCGCACCGAGGCGATCGCTACGACAGTGGGGAGGACCGCAGTCCTTCTCCTGGGCCACCTGGCCCTCAAGTCTTCAGCAAGGCCATCCGCGGCGCCCACTTCCCGACCCGGTTTCGGCAATCGACCAACCTCTCAAAGTACAGTGGCGAGACCAACCCCGAGCTGTGGCTGGCCAATTACCGCCTGGCTTGTCAACTAGGCGGCGCGGACGATGACCTGCTCATCATCCGCAACCTCCCCTTGTTCCTGTCAGACTCGGCGCGAGCCTAGCTCGAACACCTCCCTCCCTTGCAGATCAACAACTGACGCGACTTGGTAAAGGTCTTCGTCGGAAATTTCCAGGGCACATACGTGTGCCCCATGAACTCCTGGGACCTCAAGAGTTGTGGCCAGAGGCCGGACGAGTCTCTCTGGGACTTCATCCGACGCTTCTCCAAGCAATGCACCAAGTTGCCCAGCGTCGATGACTCAAAAATTGTCTAGGCGTTCCTCTCCGGCACCTCCTACCGAGACCTGGTCCGAGAGTTAGGCCGGAACGTATCGACCACGGTGGCCGCGCTCCTCGACATCGCCACCAACTTCGCCTCGGACGAAGAGGCTGTCGGGGCCATCTTCCCCGACAACAACACCAAGAGGAAGCGGAGGGACGAGACCCCTAGGGCCTTAGCCCCCCACCTCCCCAAGAAAAAGAAAAAGGGTCGCCAGGGGAAGCAGGAGGTCCTCGAGGATGATCTAGTCGCAGTCGCAGATCGCAAGAATCCCCGAGGCCCTGCCAGAGGCCCCGGGCTATTCGACGACATGCTTAAGAAGCCCTGCCCTTACCACCAGGGCCCAGTGAAGCACACCCTCGAAGAGTGCACCATGCTCTGGCATTACTACGCCAAGCTCAGGCTCCCCAACGACGATGCCAATGAGAAGGGCGAAATCCTCACCAACGCTTGGAACATAGAACAGCTACGTCGCTTCTACCCTTAAATTCCCAAGCATTGCATACATTGTTTCTCGAAATACAATAAAGAAGCATTCTTTAGTTGTTCTAATTTTTCGAGAAACCCTCGAGCCCATCGATGGGGGATCGACGTTACGATAACACTATAAGGGAGACTCGGCTCTACCTCTGCAGAGGTGCCCACTGCGGGGCTCAAACAAGACTCGGCTCTACCTCTGCAGAACCGAGCCTCCCTCGGGGGCTAGAAGGGGGACCCCCCCTATGTCCTAGACACCGTTTTTTAGTCGTTTTTCAAAAAAGTTTCTACGCCAAACTCTCTCGCGTACTCTAACAAATCGATTGTAAAAAACCTAAGGACCGAAAGTCTGTCTCAGGGCCAAAAGGCCGACCGAGCCACGAGACGACCTATGCCTCTGGGCTACGGCAACTCCCTCACCACCTTTTGCTCAAAGGGCAGCTTAGGCTCCGAGGAAGTTTTTTGCAAGAGATATGTTCAAAGACGAGACAGAGGGCAGAGGCTCGGAAATACAATAAAAATGATTAAAAAGCATATACACACAAGTACTTTAAAAAGGCCTCGACGGCCACAAGCGTCATGGTACAATGATGTAAGTCCTAATCTATTTACATGGCCCCTTTGGCCTAGATCAAAACTCAAGGTCGCCAGCGTCGGCGGTCGGCGTAGGAGGAACCACCTCCTCTTCGAATAACCTGGCCAGTGCCGTACCAGGGGCCTCAGCCGCCTCCACCAGCTTCATGACCTCCTCCTCGGCCTTCTCGTCATCCTCAGCCACGACATAACCGTCGCTTATGGCCTCAAGGTCGATGCCGGCGTAGTGCGAGGAAACAACGGCCAGGGCGCGCTTAACGCCCATATGCAGCGCCCCCCGGAGCCGCTCGTGGACTCGGTCGCTCAACGCGATCAAGCGGCTCCCGAGGGAGCTGCCTGACTCGACCCCCCCCCCCCCCGACCTCTAGGGCTTCGCAGGCGGTACGGGCGGCGCTCCGCAGCACGCTGTGCTCCCAGATCTCGGCCTCGAGCACCGCCTGCACTGCGACGGAGGCCTCAACTGCCTGGGAGACCTCCTTCTCCAACCCTACGCCAAGACAAGCGGGATGGGGTTAAGCATGAAAGAAAGCAAACCGAATAGGGGCGCAAGCCTATGAGACTCACCCTCGGCTTTCTCCCTCCAATTTTGGACCTCAACCCAAGAGGCCTCGGCCGCCCTAGAAGCCTCCCTCTCCTGCTCTGCGTCACATCAGGGAGTTAGGGGTCGAACGCAAGAAAAATAAATAAAACAAGGGGCGCGGCTCAACAGGACTCACCCTCGGCCTTTTCCTTCCAGGCTAAGGCCTCGGCCCGAGAGGCCTCGGCCACCTTGACAGCCTCCGCCAGGGCACCTTTCGTCAGCAGGTGCGCGCCCTGCTCCGCCTCTAGCTGCTCGGCGACGGCCTTGGCAGAGGCCGCCTCTTGTTTGGCCCGGGACCTGAAGGTGTCCCGCTCACCGGCCACCTGGGTCAGCTCCTCCTCCAACTCCTAGATCCACGCCGCCAAAGGGGCGGCCTGCTCCCAAGCCGTGGCCGCCTCGGCCCTCATGTCAGCACAGCGAAGGCGAAGGTCCTCCACCTCCGCGCTCCGCGCTGACAGAAGCTCATTAGCATTGGCGAGTAGGTCCTTCTGCTGCCGAAGCTGGTCCCAGACGTCCCTCTCTCGCCGGAGGAACATCGACTTCTCAAGGGACCAGGCCTCGAGCTCTTGGATAGGCAGAACAAACGTCAAGCACTGCAAGAAAACTCGGGAAAAAGATGACACAACACGAGAAAAGAAAGCGCGTACCTGGACAACGCTAGGCAGGTTGTCAGCCACAACGGACAACGCTGTCCGCAGTGACCGCTCCGCCAGCTGACGGAATTGCTCGAGGGGGCCCCAGTGCCTCCGCTCGTCCATGTCCTCGAGGGCGAACAGAGGTTCCCCCTCAGGGTCGTCTCGGCTCCGCCACAAGACACGTGGGCTATCCCACCCGCGGGGCTCAGATCGTACCCGGACGAGGGTCGAGCTTCCCTCGCCAGAAGTCAGAGCGGGCTGCTCCGCGGTGCTGGCCGCCTCGGTGTCCGCCACCTCCTTCCCTCGGGAAGCATCATTGGAGGAGATTGAATGAACCTCCACCTCTCGGGTGCTCTCCTACGATGGCGACGGGTCTTGGACCGGGGCAGTACTGAAGCTTGCCCCGCCTCTGTCTCTGCATCCTAGGCCGCCGGCTCCGCCGCGCCCAAGCCGGCCTCCGCCACCTCGGCCTTGGTGGTCCCCGGAGCTCCAGCCTCCGCCACCTCGGCCTTAGTGGTCCTGGGAGCCCCGTCGTCCACCACCTCGGCTTCGGAAGCCCTAGAAGCCCCAGCCTGCGCCACCTCAGCCTCGGAGGTCCTAGGGGCCTCGACCTCACCCTCGGTGGCCTCAGCGATTGAAAGTGCCTCGGGTTCACCTGACTCTAGGCCCCGGCCTCGTGGGGCGTAGGCGCCTCCTCCCCTGCCTACTTCGTGGCCGCCTCGATAGCCTCTCCTTGGGCGACCGGCTCCTTCAGGTCGGCCCTAGCCAATGCCGCGCCACGCTGCATGGCGGCCTGCGCGTCCACTACCCATCGGGCGGTGGAGCTGGTGCTCACCTTGAGCGCCTTAAGTGGCGCCAGGGCAGGCGCTTTCGCCTGACGCTTCCGACTGAAGACAAAACACTCACAAGGTCAGCATACGACCAAAGAACGAGTGGGAGATGCTGCAAACTCCACTGACAAAACACTTACCTCGAATGGGGAAGCAATAGCTTTTGCACCGCGTCCCTCGTCCTCGGCAATGGCGGTGGCAGCGGCACGACCCCCGTGTCCGCCAGTACCGACCGGCCCTCGCTAGACTCCAACGCCCCCTCGACCCTCTACGAAGGCGGTTGAGTCACCCTCACCGTCGCCCGCTCCACCTCCGCCGTCGAGCCCATCGGGCTGACGGCGCGCTTCCCCGATGCCTGTGTCTCGGGCGTGTCGGCCTCGGCCCCAGGGTGGGCGATCACTAGCCCTGAGGCGCCCTCTCCTCCTCCTAGAGACACCAAGCCGCTCGCCGACGCCCCAGGCGTCGTCTCCCCGATGTCAGGGAGGTGGTCCAGGGGACCCCGCCCCGCCTCGCTCTCGCCATCGTCGCTCAAAAAATCCATCGACGACGATGACGGAGACAGCTCCTCCGGGAGACCGTCGTGTCTCTATTGCCGGCGATGTTTCTCCAGCTCGTCACGCTCGAGGCTCTTCCTCTTACGCCTTGCCTCCTCGGCGTCCTTCCGCTCCTTGTACGCCTCGGCGTGCGCCCTGCTCTCCGCTCGCCGCTCTGTGTCCTCGAGAATGGGCGGCGGGGAGGCTCACAAATCCCTCATCCCTTATAGGAACAGCAAACGCAAATAAGGGAACAGATTGAAAACGTAAGGAGCAAGGAGGCCTCGGGGGGCCGCAGCGACGCTTGACTCACCAGAGAGATGTACCCCCACGACGGGCGCATCGAAAACAGGGTCAGATCACTGCTCCTCTGCCGCCCCTCCACCATCTCTCTCACCCGACGCAGAATCTCCTCGTCGGAAAGGGTGACAGTGGACAACCGGATGCCATCGATCGACTCACCCGGTGTCATCTCGAACAGGCATTGCCGCTGAGCCATTAGTGGCAGCACCCTCCGGTGGTGGAAGGACGCCACGACCATGGCTGCCGTAAGGCCGCGGCTACACAGCCTCTCCAGCGCCCTCAGGAGCGGCTGCAGCTTGGACTGATCAGCCGACAGGACACCGTACCTCCACCTCTCCGGCTGGCTCTCCACGACCCGCCCGGTATAGGGGGGAAGCCCGCTGTCATCATTGCGGAGGTAGAACCAGCTGTTGTACCAGTGGCGGTTGGACGACGCAAGCTGGGCCGGGATGTTGAAGGGCTACCGGTCTTGGCGCACTTGGAGAGTGCAGCCGCCGGCCCTCAACGCCTTCCACGTGCCTGTCGTGCCCACTGGCTTGGTGGTGAGCCCCGCCCGAAAGAAGTGGAGCCACAGCTCCCAGTGGGGGCAATGCCCAGGTACCCCTCGCAGACGGCGATGAAGATGGCCGCCTACGCGATGGAGTTGGGGTTGAAGTTATGGAGCTCCACGCCATAGTAATGCGGGAGCGCCCGCATAAACCAGTCCACCAACAAGCCGAGGCCGCGCTCATGGAAGGCCACGAAGCTCATGATGTAGCCATCGCGTGGCCTCGGCTCCGGCTCGTCCCCCAGAGCAATCAACTCCGGTCTGTTGGGGTCGGTGACCGGGCAGAGGAGATCGTCATCGATGAGCGACTGTAGCGTCGCCATGGACATGTCGGACGGACCCCAAGGATCCGCCTAGAGGACAATAGCGCCGCCGGCCATGGGTGCGGTGGAGAATATGGCTACGGCGGTAAGGCGTGCTCTCGCTATCTCTCTCTCCCTCTCTCCTTTCCTCTCCCTTCTCCCTTCTTCTCCCCGGCGCTCTCTTCCTCTGTTCTTAGCAACCGCTCGAGGGCAGAAAGGGCGAACGCAGGCAGAAAAGGTAAGGAGGGGCGGGGCGCGGCTCATCACGTATTTATGAGGTAGGAAAGAGGGCGAAACGGACGGGCGGCGAAACTGGGAAAGTTTCCCTCAGATCTAGCGCAGTTAATCCGGATCCGACCAAACCGCCCACGCATCCACCTTTTTCTTATTAACCGCGAGCACACAGTAACGTCCCATCCGCAGACGTCGCGTCGCATTCGACCACAGCGACGGCAAACGCCGTTCCGTCTCCCCGAGGAACCGCCTTAAAAGGCGCACCCACCGTCGCCAGCCAATGGGAAGGGAATATCCCCCACCCGATTCCTTTTAGACTAACAAACTGGGCACCGAGCCCGTTACGGTCCAGGGGTTCAAAGGCTGGGCCCCCGAGGGTCTCGACAGCCGCCCCAAGACAAACAAAGTCAAGGATGACTATGGGCGAGCCCGTACATGGCCGAGGCCCAAGCAAGCAATTGCTTGGGATGCCCTAAGTCATGTCCATGATCCACAGGGAGGTCTCTAAATGAGATCCCACCGTAGGGAGGCACCGAGCCCCCGGGGCCAATCGAACGGACCCACTAGAGAAGCCCTCTGGTACTTTTGGAGTGTGTCTCTGGACTGCTAGCCGACCCTATCGAATGGGGCACGGGCCTCCACTCGGACTTACCCGGTAACAGCTTACCAGAGGTGTCACTGCTCGCCCACCGAGGGTAGCCTGGCATACTCCACCCCTCCTTCCGAACAAAAAGGATGCGTGAGGGCCACACAAAAAAGACAGAGAAACTCCTGATCGCCCTCTTGCTCCGAGCAAAGGCTCGGGGGCTCTTCCTGCAACCAAGCCGAGGCCCAGCGACCCGAACTCGCACTCAGGGGCTCGGCAAACACGATAAAACCCCTCACTCAACATGAAAAAAGCCCCTAGAGGAATAAATCCACTCCTCCAGGGCCTCGGGGGCTACACCCAGCGAGTGCGCTCACGCGCACCCACCGAAGCCTCGAGTACAAAACACCATCCCGCTAGGAGCTACCACGAGCCAAGTCTCGACAAAACCTCAGGAAGAGCGCTCGCACTCTCCCCGAGGCTCGGGGGCTACTGTCAGGTACCATAAAAAGGGTCCCCTAAGCAAGAACCAAAAAATTGCTTAGACCTTGTAAATATCGAAGCCAAAAGACAACCACCGACAAACCCCCACCTTATCCGAGGCCCGGCTAGACCACCTGGCCCACCTCGAACAATATCCGGGCTCACCCGAAGCGAGCTCGGCCCAAAACGAAACCACGAGGCCTCGGATGAGGTACCGGTTTTCCGACTCGCCCGAGGCCCCGCGCGTAAGGCCTCGGACGAGGTACCGATTCTCCGACTCGCCCGAGGCCCCGCGCGCAAGGCCTCGGACGAGGTATCGATTCTTCGACTCGCCCGAGGCCCCGCGCACAAGGCCTTGGACGAGGTACCGATTCTCCGACTCGCCCGAGGCCCCGCGCGTAAGACCTCGGATGAGGTACTGATTCTCCGACTCGCCCGAGGCCCCGCGCCACAAGGCCTCGGACGAGGTACCGATTCTCCGACTCACCCGAGGCCCCGCGCGCAAGGCCTCGAACGAGGTACCAATTCTCCGACTCGCCCGAGGCCCCGTGCCACGAGGCCTCGGACGAGCACCCAGTTACCGGCTCGCTCGAGATCAGCTCGGCATCAACCGCGTCACCACCGCCTTGATTGACTTCTCTAACGGGACGTCACATCCAACTAACGAGTCCAACCATTCCCGCGACGTCAGCCGAACGATGGCACGATACAGCGGAGTGGCCGACAAGACGGGAGTCACATCAACGCCATGCTGTCTAGGACAGGACGGGGCAGGGGTTACCGACCGCTGTGCTCGGCACTGTGCCCACGACAGACACCCGTGTTGCACTGTGTTGCCCAACCCCTGCTCCAAGGACAGCACGGCATGAAAAGTCAAGTTCGGGTCCCTGTAGCCTCGGAATCGACGTACAAGACCAACTGCACCCTCCGAACCTCGGCTATCCACTTCTGGGCTCCTGTAGCCTCGGGACTCGCGCCCACCGAGCCCCCCACAATGGTTCAGCCTCTGCATCAACTGGGCCTCAGCTCTCTACGTTGTCAGCACTCTCGGACCGACACGTCGTCTACAGTACGCGCCATGCCCTGCGTCAAGCTGCAGGAGCTCCCACGTCGTGCACAGGGCTGAGCTCCTGTAGCCTCGAAATCAGCGCACCCGCGCCATCGCATCTACCCAGCCTCGGCTCTCCGCGCTGGTCAAACATACAGTGACCAGCACGCCTCCAATAGAATAAGGCGCACATGCCACCACAGGAGCTCCCATGTCGCACAGGATCAGGCGTGACCGGCATGTCGCTATAGTGAACTGAGGACAAGACCGCTCCACCAACCATGCCACCACAGTGACGAGCTGTAGGACTCGGACATACCGCCTCTGCTCACAAAACGCCACGTAGCAAATAAATGTACCGCCCCTGTGCCTCCCTTCGACTATAAAAGGGAGTGACTAGGGCCGCTCCTAAGGGGAGAGGGGACTCACACATGCAAGCAACGCACAATGCTCTGTAACACACACGCTCCCTCACTGCAAGAGATCAACATCTCAAGCAACCCACGCCACTCTACGCAGAGACCTAGGACTAGCTCCCTCTCCCGCTCAGCTTGTAAGCCCCTACTACAAGCACCTCGATGCAAGGAATACAAGATCGCTCTCTCAGACTAGACGTAGGACACCTATTGCCTGAACCAGTATAAACCTTGTGTCTCTTTGCATCACCATCCAAGATTAGGGGCACGCAGTACATTTTCACTAGTCGATTGAGGACCCGCCGGACCCAAAACACCGACACAAAGATTCATTTATATGGCACTCTCAAGTCTCTCAAAATATGTGGTATTTGTGTATCCTCACCGAGGCATAATTTGTTGTTGCCTTTTCTTTTTCTACCACTAAGACAATATAGAGTTCATAGATAGAGAGAAAACTAGAGCATACTTGCAATACATATATTATAAAGTCAAACAACAGATCCAAAGAGAGATGAGTCATACAATCAAATCAAGATGTGTATGTGTGTGGATAAATCTGTGGTGAATATATATAGTGAAAATCTAATTTTACTATGCTCCTTGACACATTTCTCACTTGAAACTTGAAAATATTTTACAAGAGAATAGGGACTATCCTTATTCATCTTTCTTTTTTTCTTCTCTTTTTTCAGTCAGGCATCTAAGTACCCATTGTTTTAAATACTCCAGACATCTTTGTGTCCATTTTTTCTCAACTATTATTTTTCTTTTTTTATGAATAACTTTGCATAGCCCATGCCTCTTTTCTGCAACAAAAACTTTGAGAGATAGCAACAAGAACTTAGAGCATTTATTTAGTGAATGGAAAACCTATCAAACATGTTTTTGTGTTTACCTCAAGTGTAGGAGTAAAATATTTTTTGGTGGATCTAAATGGAATGGTATGTTTTTGCGGCTACCCCTAGTATAGGAGTAGTGCATATTTGGATGTTGTGTATATGATCTTAATTTTAAGAGCATGATAAACCTCTCATAAGAGTCAACAAAGCTTGACAAAATTCAATACAAAATAAGTAGCATATAAATAGAAGTTTTTCTAGCCTAAATAACATGTATGGCTCGAGTAGAAATTCAAGCTTTGTCATATAGAACTCATCATGTAGCATTTTTGTGTTTTTCAAAAAGTAAATCTCTAGAGTTTCGGTATCACTTTGGAACTAGATAAATAGCAGCTCAGACCATCTAATATTATATCTATCAACCACCTACACTTAGATCAAGCATTCGCTACCCACGAGTATCAAGTTCAAAGTAAGTTCTTATATCAAATCAAGTTTATCCAATACTCGGAAGAATTTCAGACTGAAAACTAGGCACTTGAAAGAAATTACAATAGAACAACCATTCATCATATCCATCAAAAGTTTATTGAGGATTAAGTCTTAAACTCCCAACTATATTTATTCTATTGGTACTAAGCATACATTTTTTTTATCTTATTGCCAGAATTAAAATGAAGTGAAAAGATACTTACCTGAATAATTGGAGATGCTCCTCCCCCAAGCTGGTTTATTCATAGGGATGTATCTCCCCCAAGCTGGCTTTTGATTTATATTGTTTTTATAAGTTTTATGATTTTTTTTTGGAAGCTTGTGTTCGTTGCTATTTCCTTCAAAGATTTCTGTTCTCATTATCAGTTTTAACATGTAAGGTGCATCAACAACTCTGTACCCAGGCTTAGCTCTTTCAACACATGCTTTCCATATGTAGAGAACCTTTCCTTCTAAATATTGTTTAAACTGAGGCAGCACTTCTGGAGGTGCCTCGCAGTACATCGCATAACCCTGTAATTTGTAACATTTAAAGATAAGTACTTAGGGAAACAATAGATTTGCAGAAAAAATGGTGAGAAAGAACATTTCTATAAAAATTGCTGATAGAGTATGCAGTTATACCTTTTGATCGATGACCACCATATCAAAATGGATCAGAGGATTTTTTTCACTTTTGCCCCTATATTCCCAAGTCCTTGACACCCTGACATGAATATTGTACAGAGTGTTTATGGGACGGACCTCTGATAATGGAGTTATTTTGCCCTGCAATTTGGTTAGTGGAAATTCTTAATATCTGTTGAATTTGGATAGCAGTAAAAACAATAATGTAGGTGGAGACATTACCTGCATTGTTACTTGAACAATGCAAGGAAACCTGAGGGGGGGGGGGGGGGGGGGGGTAAAAAGGAATAGGTTAAAACATAATAGTTAATGCATAATAGTTAATGTGAAGTATAATAGAAACAATTAGGTTGAACCAAATATTTGTACATTTTAGACCATGTTCAGTATTTCTTTATATACTATATTTGTAGTTTTATTTCCACACGTTCCGTCTTCATTTTCTATCAATATTTTTAGCCCTTGTCTATCCTTTACTCGAGATACCGCAACATATAGTTGGTCGTGAGTGAATACTGGTTTTCTTAGGTACACTCCTACATTGGATAGTGTTTGTCCTTGGCTTTTGTTTATTGTCATAGAATAGCAAATTTTGATTGGGAATTGTCAACAACATAGAACGAATGGCCAACGACAACCTTGCGTGGTAAGATTTATTCTAGGTATATAGACCTTTTGTCCGATCTGTGTTCCTGTTATAATTATTGCCTCTACGACGTTTTGTCCAAGATTTGTTACTATTAATCTTGCTCCATTGCACAATCCTATGCTTTGGTTAAGATTTCGTAGGAGCATAACAGGTACTCCAATTTTTAATTTTAGTTTATGGGTTGAGAAATTGTTTGCACTTAGACTGTTTAAATATTCGATAGGGTATAATATAACAGCATCGTTACAAGTATCTGTGCATTTGGATAATGAGTCTGCACTGTAGTATTCAACTTCATTTCCAGGTACATGTACTCATTTATTTCATCAACTGTTTCATTTGTCGTCGCTAATATTGCTTTATTTTTTAGATACTCGGGATCACTGTAGTTTGATCTAAAATCAGGGAATGTTGACTCTACAAGAGCATCTATCTTATTCTCTGCTTGTTTTATCAATAAATCATCTGGGATTTCAACTTCAATGCATTCTGAAAGATCATTTGTGTCAGATGTAGAGTTATTTTCTGTGCTTCCATTTCCTATACTTAGTATCCATTGGCTGAATTCATTTAATTGTTTGTACTCTGATATGTTTGCCTCAATTTTTTTCAATCGCATGTTTTCATGTAAGTAAAGCTTTTTTGTGTATTTCCATAGATATGAGCGAAATATGGAGGCATTAATTATTTGTGCTCTTGTAGCATTTTCGATTACTGGTAATATTTGTTTTGGGTCTCCTCCTAGTACTACAACGTTTCCTCCAAATGGTACATCTTGTAATTTTGGTTCTTTTTCAGAATGTATATCTCTAAGTGATCTATCAAGAGCCTCAAAGCATTGCTTATTTGTCATTAGCGCTTCATCCCAAATGATGAGATCTGTGTTAAGAATGAGGTCTGCTAATTTTGTTCCTCTTTTGATATCGCAGATTGAAAGTTCATCCACATCTATAGGAATTCAAAATCTTGAATGTGCAGTGCGTCCATTTGTTAGTAGCAAAGATGTAACTCGTGATGAAGCAACTGTAAGTACAATCTTTCTTTGTGCTCTTAAATATGCGATTATAGTGTTTCATAGGAATGTTTTCCCTGTTCCACCATGACCAATGACAAAAAAAATATTTGGCTCTTTATTTAGAACAGAATTTATCATGGAATGAAATGCAATTCTTTGGTCATTATTTAGTTGCTGGTAAAGTTTATTTGATTCTACTTCTAACTCATTGCAATCATAGCTTAGTTCTTCCTGAATTAACTGGTTGTTTACATCAGTTTTGTACTGTGTGATGACTTCTGTGGAAGGTTATAGTTGTACATGTAAATTCCATTCTTTGAAAATATTTCTTCCAGCTCTTAGTAGCATGTCGTGTAGTTCCGTATCTGTTGGAGTGTATATAATTGGGTGATATTTAATAATGAGATAACGTTGAATGTCATCGGTCATTTTCCTCCAATTTTCGTTATAAAATTTTCGTTCATCTTGTAAGTTGCAAAATAATAGCATGGTGAAAAATAGGTATCGCAGTTGTGCTGCAGTTGCCCAATTCGCAGCCTCAGTAAATGTATCATATCATTCTTTGTCATCTTTGAGGAGTCCACGTGCTGCACATGCTTCCTTGAATGTTTGATATACTGTTCCATTATATGTTCTTATATCTTTGTAGCTTTGTGGTCCTTTGAGTATCATAAGCAGCATCCGTAGATAGAAAATGCTCTCCTTCTATTGGATTTACATAGTATAGTCTACCAATTTTAAAATCTCTGTCTCTTTTTGTCCACTTTCTATTTTTATCATCCCATTTCCATTCTTGTGGAAATTCACAATATGTCAGTTTCCTTGCGTCTTCATACAGATTATTAGCTTCGACCTCTGTTAATTTCATTCTTTGGAATTTTGGATCTTTAGCAATTGTTTTCAGCTTTGTTCCTTTGCGCAATGGCACCATGTTTTGTAATGGTAAATGTACAGGCAGTCTTTCTACTGGTGGCCAATGGTAATGTATGTCATATTCTAATAACCTCCAAAGAGCATCTTGTTCACATATATATCCACAATCTAGGTACTCTTTAATTTCATCTATGGCCCCGTTCGCTGGTCTGAATCTTGGCTGAAACTGACTGAAAAACACTGTTCTGGCTGAATTGTTGTGAGAGAAAAACACTGTCCCGGCTGAAAAAACAAGCCGAATATGGGGTAAGCCGAACGGAGCCTTTAACTTGTTCACTTGAACCTTCATGTTCTCCTTTTCTTATGCGTTGGAATGTGATCGATGCTTGGTCAGGTCCTTTGTTAACATATTTGCATAGATATTTTAACAATTTACTTTTGTTTACATATTCTATGTTTATATGTGCTTGGTACTTTTTAAGCAGTTTTATATTGTACGGAACTACCCATCTATTATCTAAGTTATGATTTTCTCTTCAGATATACATATTGGTATCTTGTCTACGATATAGAGTGAATCCATTATCTGTGAATGTGGTCTCTTCTGTAAAATCTTTTGGATAAAATTTTGAGCATTTTCCCTTTTTCACGCAAGGCCATTTATCATTTTTGTCACCACATGGCCCATGCATCATATGTTCAGATACAAGGACATAAGCTAAAGGATCATCTTCTGGATTAGGAATCTCAGCTGATATCCATGAGT
Organism: Miscanthus floridulus; assembly: GCF_019320115.1. Classification (NCBI taxonomy): domain Eukaryota; kingdom Viridiplantae; phylum Streptophyta; class Magnoliopsida; order Poales; family Poaceae; genus Miscanthus; species Miscanthus floridulus. The sequence continues at coordinate 34,876,995 of NC_089590.1, read as the reverse complement.
CTATTACTTCAGCGTTGATGACCAATTTTTTTTTTATCTATCCATAATATGATGTGAACATGGGGCAATCCTCTTTTTTGGAATTCAACTGAATATAAGATAGCTAATATTGGACCAAATAGTTGGCCAGACCAAATATCCTCTATCAATTCTCTAAGTTTCATATGGAAGACTCGTATTATAATATCTGGTCTATCACTGGTTGTTCACCATGTCTTAGGGTATGAACTATTTCTTGCCATTTTGGATTACATGTAAATGTTATGAAAAGGTCAGGAGGTCCGTATACACGACAAATAGCGATGCCATCATGGTAATTTTGTATAGCATAGCGTTTAGAACATGTGTGACTTGATGGTAGTAACGTTTTTTTACCAACCTGATTACTTTCAGTTAATCCTTTTTCTATGGCATCAAAAACTCCTTGTAAGTACTCGACTCTTAATTTGTCCTGGTTTCTAGCAATATATGCCAATCTATCTTCATCCTCCATTGCCCTAGCGTCTACTATGGCTTGTTTGGATAGTCTACCATAGCATAAAAATGGATTTGGTTGATTTGGTCTATAGTGCATGTGGTATTTATAATATTCATGCATTGTAACAGTATTCCTTTTTCTATCTTTGCTTTTGTACATTTCATTCTCATGATATGGTATCCCAAGTTTGAATCCTCTTTCGCCGTAGGGGAAAAGTAGTGGATATTGTAGAGCCATATATGCTGGATGGAAAATAGTTATATGTTGAAGGCCTTTGTTTCTACTACTAACGATAATATCTCTCTTGTATTTTTCTAGATTCAGATCACCAACTATTAGCATTGCTAAATCTTCAGTGTGTGGCATCTCATATTGTATTGGATCTCCTTTTTTAGCACCAACTATATGTATGCTTACATCTATTCCATTATGTTCTTCTAGTAAATCACGAGCATGGCGAAATATTTTTACCAATGGGTTACATTTGTCAAGCATATTTTTAAGCTCTTGTACTATATTTGGATCTATATCTTTTTCTTGAGGGTCTTCTATAATACCCCAGGTGTTTGTCGCTAGTTCAGCAACGGGTTTAAGCTCAACCATGACATGTTAAGTGGCGTTGGAGATGTCAAGGTCAAACCTATGGAAATAAGCCCCTACCTAAACTCGGATATTGCACCCTTGCTTTACATATAGGCCCTTTTCAAGATATATGCTTGGCTAGTGTTATTGGAATACCTTCATGTGTCTCACATCAATACCCATCTATATGGATCACTGGAAAAGTTTCATGAAGTTTGGAATCAAAAAGTCACATGAAATGATAAGTTATATCCTTATTGGAATGATTTTACTAAGTGCTTGAATTGCACTATTAAGTGAATGAGAACATGAGATGTCAACCAAACCTTGGCACCTTTCTCAAACAACTCTACTTGCACTCATGAACAAAAGTTATGAAAGGTTCATGTTGAGCAGGTGGCCAGAAAATGCTCCAATAGATCAAAAATGGTAATTTAAGCTTTATAGTAATGCTACTTTGACTTGGTTTGAACTACAGCTTAGAGTGTTTGCATGGTAGTGGAACCTAAATAAAAGTTGGAGTCCATGTTATGTACAACAAACTTTATGTTTGGACCAAGAGCTAGATCAGCATGTAAGCAAGTCAAACCGAGGCTCAAACTTTGAATCAGCAGCTGTTTTCAGCACTTTGAAATTTGGTTTAAGTCATGGATGACTGAATGCATGATTTCAGTTTTCGTGTACCCCACTTTGGAACCTTGTATCTCCCAAACCAGGCCTAATTAGACTTTGAAGCTTTAATAAAAGTTGGAGCTGGTGTGTAGATCTACAACTTTTATTAATAGAGTTTTTGCTAATTCATCGTGGTTTAGGAGTTACAAAGGCACGAAGTATGAGTTTCAGTGGTATGTTTGAGGTAGAATTGGAAATTTGAAATTGATGAGCAGTGCCGGCACCGTGCCTAGAATGCTCGCGCCGCGTGGCCTCCCGTGCCTGCGTCGCTCGCCACCTCACGACCGTGCTCGTGAAAACGGAGACCTGGCGCCCTCAGCTCTCTCTGGCTCACTCGCTCACCCATCCCTCTCCCTCTTCCCTCTCCGCCCCTGTCTGCCTCTCCGGAGTGCCGGCGCCATGGCCAAGTCGAGCGGAGCTTCCAGCCGGCCGTCGCAGCTCCTACAATCGGGCTGCGCCCCTTACTTCATGGGCGCGAGGCTAGGGCCAGCCGCAACTCCTCCTCCTCTGGCTGCTCGGCCCTCTGCTCGCCCCGTGGCCGAACCGACCGCGCTGCAGTCGCGGCCACGCTCGCGGATGGAGCCGCGGAGGCGCGCGGGCCGTTGTTCTCGACCGCCGCCGGTCAACGCAGGGCGCGGCCACCACCTGGGCCGGGCAAGCCTCCCCGCCGCTGCCGGCTGTCTCGGCCGAGCCCGGCCGGTCCAAGCTGTGACCTGCTTCAGTCTGTGAAGAAGAGAACACCAGGGACTTCGCGCTCGAATTCGATAAAAGGGAAGGTTCTTTCTGCGAAGTTGTGACACATGTGAATAGTGCTTAGGAGGACCTCTTCGCTGACGTTTGATTTATATTTTCCGTAGGGACCCCGATGCAAGATTTCAATTCCTTTTCTCTGGTTTTTACAGATTTGAATGCTCCACTTTGAAAATTTGTAGTAATTTGTAGAAAAATCGTAAAATAGTAAATGAAGACTTTTTGGAATCTTTGTGAAATTATCTATACACTAGATCTATAATATTACATATTTTAGTTTAAAGGTTTAGCTGTAAAAATATATTTATGCAGTTAGGTTTTTAATGCTAGTTGTATTTGTCTTTTTCATAACTGTAGTTCTTTTGCTCAAATAAATGTGAAATTTTTATGGAGTGCTCACATGGTTATTGATGTTGTCTGGTAAAAATTTTAGAAGTGTAGGATTTATATGCTTAGAGTTATAAAAATAACAAATGTACTGTATTGCTTTGCTCCTATTCTGAATAGTCCTGCATGTTTTAATTAATTGGCTTAGTTAAGTTATGAATCATGACTTCATGATAATACATGAGTTGTAGTACTTTTATTAAGCTTTTCAAAAAGCTAAATATTATGATTTTTGGTTAAGTAGATCTTGAGTTATACTTGCTTAAATCTCTGTGGTTGTTTCTGCCCAAACCCAGAGAGGGTTTCCTTGTTCTTATTGTGGGGCCTTCTTAATAGTAGAATTAGCTTTAGGTGTTTCTAAAAAGTTGTTTATAATTTGTTAAGCTTTCTAAAAAGTCTAGAACCACATTTATTGGATATATATAATTCCATTTATAGCTGTTTAAAATGGCATGTCAATTTATATCTATGTTTTGGACAGAGATGCAAATATTGGATTAATTGACCCTTCTAACTGTAAAATCATCTTAAAATGTGAATAAGAAAATTGTAGGTAACTTCCTAATCTTTTCAAAAAGTTATGGTTCATGTTTATTGGAGGTCTAGAACTCCAGTTATGCTTCTCTGAAGTTCCTATCAGTTTTTTGTACCACTACTGTTGGGTTGCATTTGCAGTTTTGCTTGTGCAATTATTTTCGTGGTGTAAATAATGTTTGCTATGGTTGTAGTGAATACAAAAGTTATAGAAAATTTCATGATCTTGCTTGTGTTCAACTTGTAAGGCCATAGGCCCGATAGTGTAGGAGTTACATAACTTTTAAGTCTTCTGTCAGGTTTTGATTGTATTCTGAGCAGATCTGAAAGATGCTAGTGTTTGATCTAGTTAGGATTTGAATGAGCTTTTGGTGATAATAACAAAGTTGTAGATAATTCATGTATCTAGCTGCTGTTAAAATTTGGTGGTATTTGGTCTTGTGGTTTGTGCGTTATGCCTGTTTAAAGTTGGGTTTCAGAAATGGCTGCTCTCTGTCAATTGTGGACCAGTTTATGTAATATATAATTTCGACCCACTTAATTTGAGAATCATGCTAAGATGATTAAATATGAATTATAGAAAATTTCATAAACTTTCCAGAATATCTTGTTGCATGGCTATTGGATTTGTATAACTCTAGTTATGATACAAACATGAAGCTGTTGTTTCCAGTCCAGAAATAGACATATGCTAGTTGTGGTTGTTTACTCCATGCGTTGCTAAGTGTAGCTTATGCCCTTGTTGATGGTCAAGTTATGATACTTGTGACCTTGTAAAACCTGTGTCATGCTTGATGTGCTTGCTCTCTATAGTTAGTTATGTGATGTTAGTTAACTAGCTATTGGTGTCTATGTCTTGCATAATCTTGTCTGTGTCTTGAATGTTTATGTGATGCCTCTTGTATTATCATTCTTCATATTCATGCGCTTGCATCTTGCATCTCATCTAGATACGGTAGATGAACCACACGAAGGAAGCGATGTTGGAGCCAAATCCGAAGATTTGGTTTGGTGGATATATCCTGAAGATGAAAGGACTAAGCAAGTGTCAGGACCGAAGGTGTCACCAAGACGGTGCAAGCTAACTGAACTGACTTGTGTTGGATCCCAGACAAGCCCCGGAGCATATTAAGCCTCTTAATTTCTGAAATACAATTAAAGTATTATTGTTACATATATATTGTTGCATTAAGTTTAGGTGTTGGATGCAAACACTTGCTGCATTGGTTATCCAATCCTTGTCCAGATATTGATACCCTGAATTCTATGTAGCTCAGGCTCGTGTAGTGCTTAGCCCTGCTTAAATGCGGTAGAAGTCAGGTGATTTTCTATCACCTGCGAGCTATAGGGATATACATATGGCACGGTTGGCTATATTTGCTATCGTAGAAAAGAACCTGTCTTAATTTGAATTGAAGACCGGGCGGAGGCTTGCCGGTTTGCAGTGACTCCGTCTGTGTCGCTTAAGGACCGAATCTTGGAGCCTTTCCTGTTCATGTTGAACGCATACCTCTCTCTTAGTTGGCCGGGTCTGGAGACCGACCACGAAGTCGAGTAGCTCAACTCAGGCTGGGAGTCGATAAGTATAAAGTACGCCTCGGAAGGGAGCCGTAGGCGTGAGTCCAAGGGCAGATGATTTTAAAAGTCCTGATCGTCCTGGCAGAAGGGTAATCCTTGAGAGTGCTGGCGCTGATCGAACTCGCGAATTTAGTTCCTGAGTTGTACCAAATGTGACCCACGGCTACCCTTGCAAAGTATGCCAGGGTGAGAGTTAGGAATACCCCCTCAGCTGAGTTGTAATTCGATTCGAGTCGCCGTCTCTCACCGGTTAGTGAAAACTTAACGGGCTTATCTCCAAAGTAGATACACTAAATAACATAATGGTTCAGGAATGATGGTATGATGATGACAGCCTTATTATACCTGCTATGGTTAATATTGTTTGCTCCTAATAAGTGAGTGCTCTAGTACATGTGCTAATCTAGTGGACAGGTAAATGATGATAAACTTGATGCTAAGTTTAAATTGGTCACTATATTCATAAGTTCTTTTATGCAACTGTGTCAAGCTAGCCCACCTCATAAGCTTTGCATGACCCTTGGTGTCCTTTATTTCTGGTTTTGACGGGTAAGTCTAGCTGAGTACCTTCTCGTACTCAGGGTTTATCCCACCTTGTTGCAGGTGCAGTTCTCGGCCTGTTGAAGATGGTGGCTAACCGCCGGTGGGCTCGGTGATTCTATAGTTACTTCTCGTCTATATGCTTTTGTCGGATGATGTCACTTATGCTAGCAATATATTTGGAACTTATATTAATGTAATCATTTGAAAGCTATGTTGTTTTCACTAAGCGGTTTTGAAACCCAAACTCGTACTTTTATTTGTGAACCCATTTGTAATATTATTTTCGCTGCAACCCTGTGTATATGATGTGTATTTGCTTAATCACGCGATCTTGGTTGTGATGTTGATTTACCGAGATCTTTTGGGACACTCGGCGGACTACCGGGTTTATATGGGTGAAAGTATGCGCGTGTCAACGTGTTAGCGAGGACAGCCGTACTTGATCTTGTATAAATTGGGCGGTTCTGTCACATCTTCTTTGTGTAACGCTTTTATTCTATTTTCGATTTCATTTTTTGTATCAAAAATATATAGTTCAGCATATTGTGGTGGTTGACCTTGTTCTCGAAGTAATGATCCTATACGGTGATGTATCTGTCCATTGATACGGAATATATATGGTCCTTTCTCCTTTGTTAATGTCTTTTATTATATTTGCTCCCATTGAGGTGAATGCAAAGAGGCTATTGTATTGTCTTATTCTTTGTAAGAAATGTTTTGATTCTGTGCTTTTTCTATCGTTAATTAACCGTGGCAGAAATTCAGGACGGCCTTTATATGGTGGTATCTTTATTTTTTCATTTTTACAACAGTTTGTGTATATAACTTGTCTACTGCGCCGGCTCTCTGTTTGGTTACGTTCATTGTACAGAATATAGCTCCAGTGTTTACACTGGTAATTTGGTTCACCTAAATATGATCGTTTATCATATGATTCTTTTAAGTGTTGAATATATTCTGGTGTATATGACACCATGCCTTGATCAGAAGTAATTTGCGAGCATATTTTCTTTGAATTGTTTTTTCTTCATGAGGTTCATTGTTTTGTTTCCTTTTCTTGATCTGGTGTGATGATATTTTTTCTTGCCTGATCTTTTTAGAATGTGGCTGAATATCTATAGGAGCAACAGGTTGGTCCTTCCTCTTTGTACGGACCATATGGGGCTGAGAATTTAGCAATGTCTATATTTATTTATGTGCAGCTATAGAGTATATAGATATTTCAGCTAAATATATTTGTGTAGGATTATATTCCAGTATATATATAGATATGTACACACAAAAAAGATATTGTTTTGATTTATTTTTTATATTTACAACTGAAAAAAGGTAGGATAAGTTAGTAACTCATGATAAAACAGGAGAAAAATACACGCTTTGCAGCAGGGAAAAAACAATTATGTAACATACATATAAAAAGTAATACAAGGTAGGCTCAGATTTGTCTATGTAGTTTCTAGCTAGATTTATTGCATGAGCTTAACAAAGAAGTCAACCAAATATTAGGATTAGAAATAGACATTCAATGTTTATAGGCCATAGCAGTATAGCGCAATGCAAGCATAAGAGGCACCCCATGCTATATTTTAATGTTAATATATCAGTTATGGTAATATGAATTGGTAAACAATATTGGTAAGTTGAAGGGCGGGCCTGGTGCCAGCGGTAGAGTCTTACCGTCTGTGACTGGAAGGACCCGGTAGAGTCTTGGTCTCCTCGCATTGTAGAGGCGAGGGTAAGACTCGTCACTGACACCCTTCTCCAGACCTCGCACAGAGCGGGAGCTCTCTGCACTGGGTATGCCCCTTAAACAATATTGGTCAGTTGGTATTACATACCCTTTTTTTTTGGACTCCTTAGTCCTCACTTATTTGGGATAAGTCTTTCGTGATGATTCCTGAAAATACATGGTAAATTTCTTAATATTAAACAATTGAAGTAATAGAAATTGACATAGCACCACATATAGTTGGTGGATCGAATACAAGGCCCTTTTGGTTTATGTGCAGGAGCATCACGGTGTCCACCTATTCGTTTACTGCTACGACAAAAGGGTGAACAGTACAAGCTAATAAGAGCTTGCACATTGGTACTAATCCATATAAAAATTTGTGAAAATTATAGGAAAATAGCAATAGATCCAAATATTATTATTTTTTGATTCAGAAAATAATTCTCTAACTTTTCCAAATATGTTTGCGCATGTTGCTCTAACCAAAATTTCTTGATTTATTGTAATGTGCAGGACGTGAATAAATGCAAAATAAATTCCCGAGGGCTGGCTGTGCCCCGTGCCGCAGCTTCCCCACGCCGCCGCCCGTCCTCGTGGCTACGCTGTGAAGCCTCGCGGATCCGCGTCGCCGGCCATGCGCGCGGCCGCCGCGCTGTAGCTCCACGCGCCATAGCGCGTACGTGCGCCCATTGCTCCTACGACGTTTTCCCTTTCTTCTTCCCCGCAGGAGCAGAGCAGAGCACGCGCCCGGCCTGCCGATTCCGGCCAGGGGAAGAATGGCCGGCGACGATGTGGCGGCGTTGGAGTCTGGGCTCGAGCGGAGGTGGCTTGTGCTGCGCGACCACGGGCGCTGCTGGCTGGGCCCGTACGGTTTTGCGGCGGCGGTAGCCAGTGTGGATGGGTGCGACGACTGGATCCGAAGGAGGAATTTTTGGGACCACTGACTGGGTAGGGTTTTCGCTAAGCTTTTTGAGGTGGAAAGAGGATTTGGTTATGGGTACCGCAAGATTCCGATTCCGATTCTACTAGAGAAGAAGATGACGTACCTCTCGTTTGATCGGAGATTTCTTCTGCGCTGCGTTTGTGACGGTGGCAGACTGGCAGGGACGGGAAAGAGACAGCAGTAAGAGAAGAGAAGAGGGAACGACGGGGTAAAAAAAGATCCCCCTTCGGCCGGGACTTGCCAGAGACTTCACGAAGCCTTTGGTACCGGACTCTGTACAGGCCAGAGTCCAGGCCACGCTGAAACGCTCGATGGTCGTTCGTCTGTAATCTGACGGTTGAGGTTGAAGCAGGTGACGTGGACCAATGAAATGGCCTGGTTTGGTGCAGGAATCGTTCTTAGAGATTAAGCACGAAACAAGCAGAACAATAGACAAAGAAAAAAGAAAAAAACGAATGGGAACAAAGCCGTCCACCAACCTCCCTCCCTCCCTTTTCCCTTCCCAGTGGACTCCAGACGTTTCTTCTCCTTGCTCCCAAAAATCGGAGGAAGACGCTGCTGCTCCAAATCCAACTCTGGAGACTTCACACCGTGTTTAGTTCCAAACCTAAATTCTCAAAAAATGCTACAGTAGTTATTACATCGAATCTTACGATACGTGCAAGGAGCATTAAATATAGACGAAAAAAATTAATTGCACAGTTTGGTTGAAAATCGCGAGACGAACATTTTGAGCCTAAGAGCAAGGCTAATAATACGGTCGGCTTACTGGCTGTAAGGTTTCTTGCAGCCTTCTCTCAGTCCACTCATATAGTAGTTAGCTCTTTACAGTTAATACATGGCCCACTTGTCTCTCTCACAGACTTTCTTGGTTCTTGTGCCTAAGCCGGCTGTAAGCTTACAGCCCGCTTCTTCTCTCTCTCCTCCCCTCTCTCCTCCACCTCAGCATTTAGTCGGCTTACAGCCTGCTGTTATACTTGCTCTAATTGGTCCATGATTGAACACTAATTACCAAATAAAAACGAAAGTGCTACAGTGACCCAAAAATTCCAAAATTCGGCCAACTAAACACGAGCTCAATTATTGGTGCTTGCTGTTGCCTGATCAAGCGAATAAATTACAATAGTGATGGGCACGCAATATACTTGGCCATGCAGCCCGAGGCACGACGGCACGGCACGAAGCACGTTTTTTTAGCCTGACACGAGCACGGCATGGCCCGGTAACATGCGGGCCCAGGCTGGCCCAGCCCGAGGCTGCAGGCCGTGCCTGGGCCGCTGCTCAGGCCCATGGGCTGGCATGGCACGGCCCGGCCTGAGTCAGCCGGCCCAGCAGCGGCCCGGCCACCCTCCTCCTCTTCCTGGGCTCCTGGCCTCCTCACTCCACTCCTCCATCCTCCCCTCCCGGCCTCCCCACGGCCCACAGCGCTGCGCGGCCCACACCCGTAGCCACGGCCACACACCCCCTCCTCATATATAAGCTCACGCCACGGCCGCGGCGGCCACACCCGAAAACGTTAGCTCATTTCACTCGCTCGCCTGTCGCCTCGCCTCGCTGCTCTCGCCTCGCAGTCTCGCTTTCGGCTTCGTCCTCCCCGACTCCGGTGAGGTGACCTCGACGATCCGCCTGCCGCCGGCGAGCAGCTCCCTACTCCTCCTACCTGATCCCCTCCCTGCTCCCTCTCCGGCCTCCGCCTCTCCCTTCTTCCTATCCCTATATCCACTCTAGATCTCGGTGACTATGTGAGTTCGTGTCCCGTCTGCCCCTCCTCCGCCGCTCGCCGTCCTTCTAACCGGTGTGTCGTCTTCTCTGGGTGGCCCTCGTCTTCTCCGGCACCGGGCTCCGGTTGCACAGGTACATCCCAAACCCTAACCCTAACCCTGCCTACCGCCGACGAGTAGCTCCCTACTACTAAGTCCTACCTGATCCCCTCCCTGCTCCCTCTCCGCCTCTCCCTTCTCCCTATCCCTATCTCCCCTCTAGATCTGGGTAATTTATGTGAGTTTGTGTCCCCGTGTGCCCCTCCTCCGTCGCTTGTCGTCCTTCTAACCTTACTGTCGTCTTCTCTAGGTGGCCCTCGTCTTCTTCGGCACCGGGCTCCGGTTGCGCAGGTACATCCCTAACCCAAACCCTAACCCTAACCCTAACCCAAACCCTAGCCCTAACCCTAACCCTAACCATAACCCTAACCCTCCTCTTCTTCCATTGATGAATGGTTTGTGTCTTTGTGATCTATTCTGATGTACTGTTTTCCTCCTCCTCCACGTCTTTACGTAGGTCGGTAGCCGATGCGTCGTCTTCTAGCTATGGCTTAGAGCGAGCAAGGCGGCCACCCGCACCGTCGAGGAACGGGGCTGGAGAGGCGGCCATGGCTGACGAGGATGGCCTCCTACCGGTTGGCCTGGCCCCAGAGGGTGAGAACGACGACGACACTCGAGCCGACGCTGTTGTGTTGTTCAGTATCGATCTTGGGGATGGCTCTGCTGCTCCGATCGATGTGGACGCGAACGGTGGCGAAGGGGGGACGACGACTGCGAACTCCAACAGCACTGGTCCTTCGGTTGCTGGTACAGGTAACACTAGTAAGCACAAATCGCCTATGTGGGCTGATTTTGAGGAGATCTATGAGGTTATTAATGGTTCTAGAATTTGCACCAAGGCTGTTTGTAAGATGTGCAAAACTACCTTGTCTGCTAGATCTTCTGCTAGCACTGGTCACTTAAAAAGGCACAAAAAATCATGTAGGATTAAAACTGATCAACGTGCTAGGGTTCAATCTAGGCTTTCATACAATCCTGATGGTTCTGTTTATAACTAGGATTATAAATCTAAAGTTGCTAGATCTGAATTATGTCGTTTGATTGCTAAGCTTGATCTGCCTTTAGGAATTGGTGAGACTGATGCTTGGGAAGAATACATTGTTAGAGCTCATAATCCTAGGTTTGTAAAGGTCTCTAGATAGACCACCACTAGAGATCTTGGTAAACTTTTTAATGAACGACGTAATATAATTAAGAACTGTGTGTTATCTGGTGCTTCTTCTGTTGGTCTGACATCAGACATTTGGTCTAGTAATGCAAAGGAAGACTATATCAGTGTTGTTGCTCATTATATGACTGCTGACTAGGAGTTGTAGAAAAAGGTAATTGGTCTCCGCTTGATTGAGGTAAAACATACTGGTGACAATATTGCAGTAAAAGTTGCTTATGTGATTGAAGAATTTGGTTTGCTTGACAAGGTGTTCTCTGTTACTCTTGACAATGCTTCTTCCAATGCTAAGGCTATGGAAACATTGACACCTATGTTTGCTGGTTATCTAGGTTCTGAACCTGCACCTACACCTTCAGATCCTAATAAGGTTAAGTATCATCTTGTGCATCAACGTTGTGCTTGCCATATTATTAATCTAATAGTAAAATCTGGCTTAAAAAGGTTCAAACCTTACACTGAGGATTTTAGAACTGCTATTAACTTTTTTGAATTCATCTAATCAAAGGATTGCTTTGTTCAAGAACTTTTGCATTGCTAAGGGTGTTAGACCTAGAAAGTTTGGTTTGGATATGGATGTTAGATGGAATGCTACATATCTTATGCTTAAACACCTGCTTCCATATAAGGATGTTTTTTTTGTGTTCATTAATTCCAACTATGGCTCAACATTGTTAACTGCAAGTCACTGGTATATTGCTGATAAAATACTTGAATTCCTGGAAGTTTTTTATGACTCCACAGTCACTCTTTCTGGTGTTTACTATCCAACTAGTCCACTTATTCTGCACCATCTGCTAGATATTATAACTCATTTGCATGAAAGTTCAAAGGATCAGAATCTGTTTTCTGTTGTCTATCCTATGAAGCTTAAATACCTAAAATACTGGAAGGACATACCTCTGATGTATTCATTTGCATTCATTCTTGATCCTAGAGGTAAAATGAGAGGTTTATTTAATGTTCTTACCATAATGCAACAAAAAACTAGTTTTGACTACAGTTCTTATTATGGTATTGTGAAAACTAAAATTTTCAAGTTGTTTAACAAGTATGAAGAAAAGTTTGGTGTAGCTAGGTCTCAAAGGAGGGCTGCACATCCTGCAAGCATTATAGGTAAGAGGAAGCATGCATGGGGAAGAATTTTTGGAGGCCCTGGAGCATCTGGTGTTGTTGGACCTTCCCCTGCCTCTGCTCCTAGTCCTTCTTTATCTATTTCTGCTGCTACTTATCTGGACAGTGACAATGTCACTGCATATGAGGATGACTTTGATCTACTTCTCTGGTGGCGTGACCATAAGCTAACATATCCAGTGCTTTCTATCATGGCTAGAGACATTATGTCAGTTCCTGTTTCAACAGTGCCTTCAGAATCTTGTTTCAGCTTGATAGGAAGAATACTTGAGGAGCGGTGCCATCGACTATTGCCTGAACATGTGGAGATGCTTGCTTGCATAAAAGATTGGGAGCTAGATGAAAGAAGACTATAGCATGATGTTGACAACCAAGAACTGGTAGACTCCTTCGAGCATCTCTATCTTGATGAAGATGCATCTACTTCTGGTTCTGGGGCTCCTTCTGCTACCACATCTACATCTATGGCTTCTGCATCTGGTGGTTGAGATTGAGAGTTGAGATTGAGACAGTGAGATTGTGAGACTTGAGAGGTGAGCTGAGAGCCCCAGACTTGATTATGATCTGTATCTATGATGTATCATGTAAATCTTTGAACATGATTAAGACTTATAAGAGCTATGCTGCACTCTTTTTCCCTTTCTGGGGTTTCTCACAAGGGTGAGTTTTACCCAGAAAGGTTTTTAATGAGGCAGCATTGCACACAACTCAGTTATCCTTTTAATTTCCTCTTGTTCTCTATGTGTATGGTTTTGGTTTTAGTTTGAAGCTCTTTTGGGAAAAAATACTTTAAATTTGAATACTTCTTGTTGAGATGAATTTTTTGATGTGTAAATGTGTTTTTGAACCATACGGGCCTCGGGCTAGCATGGCTTGGTGATTTGGCTGTGCCTACTAGGCCGGCACGGCACGGATTTAGGCCCACAGGCCCGTGCTTGGGCTATTGGCTAGGCACGAGGCCCGCAGCGGCATGGCATGGGAGGCACGACGTGCCGTGCCGACCTGACATCCTCCGGGCCGTGCCTGTCCCGTGCCCGAGCCGTGCCGAGCCAGGGCGGCCCGATGGCCAAGTATAGCACGCAATGCTACTCTATGGTAGGGCAGTTAGCTGACGGGGCAACCGGGCAAAAAAACGCAAAGGTGTGTCAGCATCCGAATTGAATTCCAACGATATTTGACTTTGGAGCGGCGATCGACAGTGTTTGCAAAAACTGAGAAAGGGAGGGTGCGAAATAAAAATGGACAGGCCAAGGATTAGTGGTTTGAGGTGGAGATTGGGTTTGACGAACATGGTGGTGAAGGATTGACATATCCGGTGGATTTTCCTGTCTATACATTGACGCATGCAGATATCATGGAAGGTCGGGTTTGGTGTGGTGACTCATGGGTTTTTATGGAGAGCCTAGTATAGAAAAGGAAGTGGAGTCATGGCGAGCTCTACAATACTGCTAGGCGTCATCCATGGTTATGTCTATGTTTTTTAGGGGAATGACGAACATGGTGGACTAGGAGACTTGGGTTTTGTAGGAATCCGTATACATGGAGGAATAATAGCCACTCTAGTATCAATTACGCTAGAGAGTGGTTGGATCGGGCGGTTGCAATAGGGGACTAGATCCCACGGTTCCCGGTATACAAGGTGACTAATGGCGAGCCACGACATTTGGATCATAGATCGATTATCGTGGAGCTAGAGGGGGTGAAAGGAGAGGAAGGCCGACTAGAGGAAGTTATTTTCCGTTGTTGAAGCCAGGTGGGCAGAGGAGGATTGCACTATAATTGTGTTGAATGCATAGCGGAGGATTGTGGAAGTGGGGGGGTTGCAAGAGGTGGTGAAGTGTGTGGCGCAGGACCTTGGCAATTGAAGCAGGAATGTTCTTGGTGATTTGGAGAAACATATTAGACGTGCATGCCATTGTTTGGAGGATTGCCAGAGGAGTGAAATTAGTAGCAGGAGTGTGGAGTGGGAAGCGATTTTGAAATATAAATTTGAAAGGTTGGAAGAACAAAAGAATTTGTACCGGTGACAAAGAGCTAAGGTGCATTAGTTGAATAAAGGAGATCATAATACTCGATTCTTCCATCATTATGCTTTAGAGACGAAAGGAGGAGTCAGATTAATCGGCTGGTGAAGGAGAACGAGGAAGTGGTGGAGCAGGAAGCAAAATTGTAGGAGATGATTGCTGACTTCTATAACAATTTATTTACATCTAATGCAGGTAGCCACATAGATGAGTTGTTGCATCATATACACCCAAGGTCTCCATGGCGATGAATGAATCTTTGACGCATCCATTCACAGAGGAGGAGATTAAGTTGGGCCTTGACTCAATCGGTGATTTTAAAGCTCCAGGTGTTGATGGTATGTCCTCACTTTTTACAAGAAATACTGGGGGATTGTGGGGAAAGAGGTGACAAAGTAGGTGTTACTTTTTCTTAATGGCAGTGTTATGCTAGATAAATGGAATGACAATGTGGTGGCTGTGTGATTCCAAAAGTGCAAAATCCAGACCGATTGAAAGATCTGAGACCAATCAGTTTATGCAATGTGGTTTACAAAATAACTTCAAAGGTATTATCCAATTGACTAAATGGTTCTAAGGAATAGATGAATAACATATACAAAACACACAGCTAGTGCCTTGATTCCATGCCCATAGATGTATCAGGATACCTTGCCGAAACTAGTTTTACGTAGTCCATGGGTTATCTTCTTATTGCTATAAACGCCTACGCTATAACCGAATGTGGGGAACTACAAAGGATGGATATGGCTATCATCACCTGCCGCCTACCCCTACAACCCATGGATTGTGCACGTCTTTGATTTGATGGTGTACACCAGTATAAGTACCACACTTAGACTAGTGGACACTACTCTCATCCTCCCAAAAAGAACTAGAGCAAGCCTGAACGCACACCATATTGACACTGTAGCATGGATCAAAACCCTAACTAGGTAGTTTGCATAAGTCAAACAAATAATCTTTATTTGTAATCAACATAGTAATAGGATTAAACTAGTTCTAGAGCGATGAACAATATGAACATGATCATACTAATGGATGAACAAGGAACAAACATGAGTGAGTTCTCATACTAGAACGAAGAACTAGTACAAACAAGATCATAGCAAGTACAAGTTCTAGCATGAAGATAATCATAATAACATAAGAACAATGAACTAGAATGATCAAAGTAGTATGAACACGATGAACATTCCATGAACAAGATGAATATTCCATTTATATTGAAGAGTGTTACAAGATGATCAAAGCTTCTACTAGAGAGCTACACTCACCAAGAACACCCTTAATCTACTTGAGCTTGCATTGCTAGAACTAATTCTCCACTAAAGACAGAGAAATATGGTTACAAGTGTGGGATTTGTAGCTCTGATATGTGGTGTCGAATACAAGAGCACACTATGCTTTTATGAGTGGGAATGACCCCCCTAAGGAGGTGCATTGAAGATCATGTCGAGAGATCTCGGAGAATGGACCAAACGACCTATCTCTTTGGATCGGCCGACCCTTGTATAAGCTGCCTTGGGCTTGGACGGATTAGATGCACCCCTGGTGTCAGTTGGAAGATCTTGGAGATGGTTGGCCCCAAGTCGGGCCCTTTATGGTTTGGTCGAACAAGGGGGTGGGCCAGAGATCGGTCAATCCCTGGTGGTCTCTGGGGCCCATCTTGAGTGGGCCGGACCACCATTGCCTTGTGATTTTGATCTTCCCTGTGTGTCTCTGGTTTGAGCCAATTAGGATTGGATTTGGCCTTTTGGTGTTTGTATGTGTGTTGATGATTCATCGGATGATCGAAATTTGAACTTCTTCACCATATTTCATATGTTTTCCATGAAAAGTTACTTGTACCCAAAATTCTCGAACTATGTGTGAAAATACATTATTAACAACTAAATATGAATGTTAGTAATGCTAGTTCTCCATTATTTTTGGGATAATTGACTATAAAATTTGGCATTTAGTGACCGTCAACAACCATCTACAACATCTGCAATATCCTGGTAGATTAGTTTTGGTTACATATCTACATAGTTTGATACTCGTATAATACAATAATGTAGTTCTTAAGTTGGACAATCTAATCAAACCTTGTTTGGTTGGTGGAGAATAGAATTTAAGCTTTTTTATTTTCTTGATTGATTAATCTTCTCACATTCGTGAAACCAGACACATGCATACGAAAGATTCTCCTGCGACCAACTACGACTCTGCGAGCTCCATCCCGCCTCATTATTTGAGCGCGATTAGACTAGTCTCGGTGGGGTTCATGTCACAATTTTCAACACATCTATATTTTTAAAATAGTATAGAAGAGTTTTATCCCCATAAAATTCTTTCTACTTCCATAAAACTTTTATCATCTCTCTTCATTAATACGGTGCCACATCAACATATTTAATGTCAATAAAACCATGATGAAACCTCCATTGAGACTGGCCTTAGAGCATCTTCAGCAATGCTATCTAAAACATACCCCATACTTCTCTGTTTAGGTAGCCACCTATTTTGAGACTACCCATATTTTGCTTCTAACTTCAGCAATACTACCTAAACCATGCTACTCAAATTCATTTTAGTAGTCAAAATGACACGTGGGGCCCTTTTGCCATCATCTCTCACCTTCTTCTTTACATAGACGCCAGCGGAGCAGAGGCAAGCGCCCGGGCTTGCCGCGCCGCCTAGGGCAGGGCCACCAGTGTTGAGCAGGCCGCGTCAGGCAGGGCGGCACCGCATCGCTGCTCGGCCATATCGAGAGAAGGGGAACCACAGGAGCGCCGCGTCGGGGCAGGGGGACCACAGGAGCGCCGAGTCATGGTAGGGAGGCACCGCATCGCCTCACGCCCGCACCGGGAGGGCGCCGCCGTGGGGAAGCTCGGGCCGGAGCGAACAACAGCGGCTGGCTGGGATCTGGACGCCTGAGCAGACTCGTTGCGGCCCGGCGGACTGCAGCGACTGGGCGGCCGGCAGTGGCGGGGCGGTGGCTGTGGGGAAGGTCCCAACCGGGGCAGACGAGGGGAAGAAGGCGCGTCAGGACCGCTTGCTGAAAAAAAAAACTAGGGTGAGTGGAGTAGGGGCCAACAGAAGTAGGGGTGAAGGAGGAAAAGTAAGAGGCCAACAGAAGAAGGGGTATAGTATGGGTCTGCTGGAGCAGGTTTTTTTTAATCCCACTACTCAAATTCAGAGTAGGGAGAGGATTGCTAGAGATGCTTTTAGCGATGAAGAAATAGGTAGCAAAGACTATTTTTGCATGTTTTCTCACTTCAGAGAAAATTTCAATCAGCCTGTGACGTCGCCCTTGTTGGGAACCATGAAACGATTCTGTCTGAGATTGTTCTGCGCTTGCCTGGTCAAGCGAAACGGCTCCACCTAGTTTGACACCTATTTGTTTCTTGCCTGTCTTGTACACTAGCGATATGATTTGTTTCAGTTGTCCTTTTTAAATGTAACAAGTTAAAATATATTGCAGTTTTAGTTGTTATTTACTAAAAAAAAACCCAGAATTTTTTGAAATACATATAGTTTTCTTTATAGTTTTTTATGAAAAATATTTTTTTAATTGGAATCCACATCATATATATCAACCAAACACTAGGGAATCAGTGATTACGAGAGTACTGAAACATTTTCACAAGAATCTGAATCTCTAACAAAAGTAGCATAAATTAAAGTGAATGTATGAAAATTGAAAAGTATATCCACGACTGCCGATTTTCATTTTCGCAAAAAAAAAAAAAACACTGCCGATTTTCAAGCATCAAGACTCAAGACGCTGCTACAACATGATCCTATAAGTACATACTTGTTAAAATAGGCATACAGCACATGAAGAGCCACGCGGCGTCGATGGCCGGGCGCCACCGTGTGACCTGAGACGAGAGAGTACAAATACAAATGACGGGTTTGGCGTCTCGACGACGATGAAGAAGTACGGTGCGTGCGGTAGTCATCACTGGTAGGCAGCGCCGCTAGCTGGCCGGCCACAGTAGGTACGGCTAGCTAGGCGCCGGTGTAGATGTGGAGGTTGCATGCCATGGTGACGATGACGAAGATGACGAAGAAAAGGATGGTGTGCACGGTGGCGGCCTTGCCGGTGACGCGGAGGCTGCCGAAGTCGACCCAGCGGTGCAGGCCGGGGAGCTCGATGAGCAGGCCCGGCGAGAGCAGCACGAAGAGCACGACGCCCACCACCACCGGCGCCCAGTCCAGCATCCCGGCCAGTCTCGATTAGTTGGTCTCCTTTTTCCTTCCAGATCACTAACTAGCTAGTCTAGCAGCTAAACGATCGTGGATTATTTACTGCCGGCTGGTTTGGTGCGAGAGAAAAATATTATTTCAACTTATAATCCACGATCGTATATGAGCGAACGACAGGTTGTAGATAGCTACTGTACTGCTGCGTGTGCTGGGTGTGGTCGTGTGGATGCCCAACGTGTGCTTGCATTTTGTGGAGCTCGAGCAGCAGGAAGGAGAGGGAAAGTGGGCAATAATAATGGGGCGGAAAAGAGAGGAGATTCATCGAGGAATGAGACGTCGACGACATCCACGCCTGGTTTATCCAATCGACGCTAAAGAGTGAGAAAGGGAGGAGGGGAATCCATGGACGAAAAGCATCGGGATGAGGATGGGATCAGAAAGGGAGCGTTGCATTGCAGCTTCATCATGGAAGCTGACTCTGACCGCGCTTGCTTGATTAATTTGGCGATACGGTGGCATATTTTTTTCCTTGTTTCGTTGATTTGATTGATCTTTTGCTGATCGACTTCGGGGTAATTTATAATAATTCAACTGAAGAACTGCCGCTTGCTTTTTTTTAAAAAAAACGAAGGATGGAGCGGAGCCGGCGGCCGGTGTAAAAAAAGTCTATTGGATCTTTGAAGGGCCCAAGCCCAGCAGGCCTCCCTATTCTCTGCTGCTCCGGCCCGGACCCGTGAGCCGCTGGGGCCCGCGTAGATCCGGTGCGTTGCCCCACACGCACGCTCGCACCGCACCCGTGTACTCCACTGCGCAAGCAAAGCGGCAACGGCTGGATTCCTTGCCCCCGCGCCGGACAGGCTGGCCCACGCCCACGCACGCATCTGTCCCTGCCAATGACGCGTGGGACCCCAAGTCGCTCGCGCACCACGCAGTGGGCCCCGGCCTCGCTTTCTTTTCCCCTCTAAAAATGCGTGACTGGCAGGCGCCACTGCGGCGCTCCTCATTCCCCAAGAGAGACTTCGAGAACAACAAAAAGAGAGCGTAGATTCGGGAGCTTCTTCACTTGAGAGGTCCGGGAGCGAGGTGAAGGAAGGAAGAGGGAGAGGGAGAGGGAGAGGGAGGCGTCGATGGCGGACTGGGGCCCCGTGATCGTGGCGACGGTGCTGTTCGTGGTCCTCACGCCGGGGCTGCTGTGCACGCTGCCGGGCCGGGGCCGGGTGGCGGAGTTCGGCAGCATGCACACCAGCGGCCTCGCCATCCTCGTCCACGCCGTCCTCTACTTCGCGCTCATCACCATCTTCCTCATCGCCATCGGCATCCACGTCTACGCGGGCTAGTACCCGGCCGGGGCCGGAGTAGGTTGCGCCGCCGCCGGCGTGATTCAGATCAAGATCTGCTCTTTTTTTCTTCTCTCTTCTTTCTCTTTCTCTCTCTCCTTGCCCTTCTCCCCAGATGCTGTCATGTCATGCTGCGAGTATGCGAAGGAATGATTGATTATGGTCTGGAAGTCTGCTTGTGATCCATCATGACTTCGGTGTAATTCTTGCCGCCATGAGTATCAATCAAATAGCAATCGCGCCTAATCGATTTTTTTTATTTGAATTGGTTCTCTCGATTGTTCGTTTGCTCTGCTTGCTTGCTTGGTTGGTGGCCGTCGCGTGCTTTGCCCATGTTCAGGGCCATTGATTGGTGAGGTTGATTAATGAGTAGCGTAGGGCCCTTGGTTAATCAAAAGTTACCAAAAGTTTAGCAAATATATTTATCACAGATTTGACAACTTATTGTGAGATATTAGTAAATTTTGTCAACAAATCAAATAGAGGTCAAATCAGTGCTTGCCCAAGTTTTCACAACTAAAATTTGTGTGTCAACCAATCAAGCTCGTAACAACAACTCCGAGAGACTCTTCATGTTATACTTATAATTTATAAAACAAAGATTTAAGATAGAATACCCTCCGACAACATCTTTAAGTGAATCTTTAAATATAGATCTATTATATTCTTTGATTTCTCCTTATCCAAAGATGACGTATAAATGATTTTTTTTGCAAGATCTAGTTACAAACACGGACGCTCACTCACACACATGTACCCTAGCACTTTCAAAAGAACTGTTGAACTGACAAATCTCGAGATTGATGAATTTATCATAAGCGTCTCACCGTCGACGACATTGTCTACCACTGAAAGAATAGCGTCGTTAAATCTTAGAATAAATCTAAAAAAATACAAGCATCCATATTAAATCAGGAACTTAAACCGAGGTGAACGAGAAACCCGATGACATGGAGTATAAATGATCTAGAGAGAATTCCTTATTTGACACTGGGAAAATGAGTCGTTCCTTTCTTGGCCCTGAAATTTTCTTCGTTCCCTATTTGACACTCACTTCAACTTTCGTTCCTAATTTGACACTGCCGTCAAATCCGTTAGCTAACGGTGTTAACTGGCCGTTAAAAAGACGTTTTTGCCCCTAGAAAAAAAAGCGGCGAAGCAAATTTGAGAGGAAAAAAAACGGCGCCCGCCTCTGATACATGCGCCCAGCTAAAAAAAAGGCGTAGGTTTTTTTTCCTCTCAAATTTGCTTCGCCGTTTTTTTTTCTAGGGGCAAAAACGTCTTTTTAACGGTCAGTTAACACCGTTAGCTAACGGATTTGACGGCAGTGTCAAATTAGGAACGAAAGTTGAAGTGAGTGTCAAATAGGAAACGAAGAAAATTTCAGAGCCAAGAAAAGAACGACTCATTTTCCCAGTGTCCAATAAGGAATTCTCTCAATGATCTAAGGTGCGCAAATCAGAGCCAAGAAAAGAACGACTCATTTTCCCAGTGTCCAATAAGGAATTCTCTCAATGATCTAAGGTGCGCAAATCGCAATCACCATCGGATCGGAAATGCCGTGTCCACTCGTTCATGTGATTCTGTTGGCTCACTTAAATCCACTGTTTGCCTAAACGGTCGTTTAGCCCGTTTAAACACTGTGTAAACGCTACACGGTGGTCCGCCGTTTCCGTTTAATCACCCGTTTACCCCGTTTAATTGGCCGTTTAGCCTGTTTAATGGGACGTTTTGTCCGAATAATGGCTAAACGGTAGGTGACCGACTATATACCGTTTAGCGTTTAGGAAAACAGTTAAATCCAACGCAAAAGCGAAGGCGACAATTGGATATCTTATCATGTGAATAGTCGAATAATCAGATCACTAGACAACAAGTCTGGGTGGTGTAGTTGGTTATCACGTTAGTCTCACACACTAAAGGTCCCCAGTTCGAACCTGGGCTCAGACAAAAAACATGTGGTGTTAGATTTTTTTTCCCTTTTTCCCTATTTTTGGTGATTCTTCATTTTCTTTTAAAAACAATGATTTTCCATTTACCCCATTGAAATGTTGAAACGAACAATGTTTTTTCATTTACCCCGTTGCTTCGTCTTATATGCTCCTCTGTACTAAAGTTTCATACCCCTAACCTGCCCTCACAGCACACAAAACTGGAGAAGGAATCAGGGATAAGCAGCATAGAGCTGGAGGATCAGATGATGAATGCTTAGGACACTCTCAACAATATGAGCTACTGCCTCTAAGATAATGATGTTAGCTTTTAACAGTAGCTCGTAATATGATTAGGTTCATATGATAACCTCGTATGATCTTAAAATAGTGTATGAGAGTAGCTCTTGATCAAAAGTTAGTTTTTTTTCTCTCTTCTATTAAAATATAAAATAAAATACTTAGAACTAGATAATGACTCACTATGGAGCTGTCATTAGACCGAGGAGTTCTGGGTTTTTTTTACACATGGTATCCTTTCCTCACCCTTCTAGGAATGCAAATAGGATACAGCTTGGCAGAGCCTACACTATACTTGGCCAAATGGGCCAGGCTCCAAGGGCCAGCACTAGCACGGCACTATAAAAAGCACGGCCTGAGCACGGCCCGACCCGAGGCTTATCGTGCCCGTGCCTGGCATGGCCCGGTGGTAGTGCCGTGCTTAGGCCGCAACTTCGGCCCGTAGTACCGGCCCGGGCACGGCATGGCTAATGGGCTGGCACGATGCCGGCCCGATTATTTCCACCGTCAGATGCTCTGAGGATAGATGCTAACCGTTGGATGCATTCTAAGCCACATATATAAACGTCACACCCTTTCAAACCCTAGCTCCTCAGCCTCCGTCTCTCTCGATCTCTCACTGTGCCGCTCCCTGTCTCTCCCTCTATCGATCTCCCACTCTCCCATTGCCTTTAGGCCCCGACGGTCGCGTGCCCTCAGGCCCAGTGCCTACGCGGCGGCGCGCGCATACTCTCCCCATGGCGCATCCCCATGGCGGAGGTCGCGCGGCTGGGGCGCATCCGCGACGATGGCGGCGAGGCACGGCGGCTACGCCGTGGTTGCAGCAACCTCGCGCGACACGCGGGCTGCCGTGCCTAGCAGCACGGCACGACTAATAGCCTATAGTGCCGTGCCTGAGCCGGGATACTGGCATGGCAGCACTACGCGGCACGGCACGGCAACGCCGCCGTGCCCCACCGTGTCAGTGCCATGCCATGCCTGGACGGCCCGTTTGGCCATGTATAGCCCACACACACACCCTGCTCTTGCTGACTCCTCACGGTCTGGACTAGACTCACTTCGTCAGCACATGGACCCAGTCCGGCCCAAAGACGCGACCATTCAGCTTCCTTAAGAGTTTGCCGCTCTCCTGGCCCAAGCTATGATCATCCAGTGACGCTGATGTGTTAACAAAAACTCACGCCTGATCATCATATTGGACGGAATGTGCTGATATAAATTCACAAGTAAAGCTTGTCTTTAGGTTCTCGCGATGAACATGTCATATTAATTTGCAACTACAGCAAAGTAAAGTTAGTGCCTTTCACAAGTGAAGTAGCCACTCTCCCACTCGCCTCGTCAACCTTCCGCATGGCTACATTCATTCTTTGCTTTAGTTTTGAATAAGGTATTGTTTGGATCATAGAGTTAATAGTTAATTGCTAATAATTAATTTCTTTGATTCAAACAGGTCTAGCTAATTTTAGTTGAATGCTCAGCTAACAACTATCTCACTAGTTGGGATAAACCAACAACTAATATCAGCTAATATATAGT
Organism: Miscanthus floridulus; assembly: GCF_019320115.1. Classification (NCBI taxonomy): domain Eukaryota; kingdom Viridiplantae; phylum Streptophyta; class Magnoliopsida; order Poales; family Poaceae; genus Miscanthus; species Miscanthus floridulus. The sequence continues at coordinate 34,853,349 of NC_089590.1, read as the reverse complement.
TAGATAGCTAGCATTCCCTTCATTCTAAATTGTTTTTTCTAGATACGTAGTTTTGTTAAGCACTTAGAGCTGAATTCATCGGTGAAGCTGATTTTCGAGGTTAAGTCACAAAAAAATTGATTCACCGGTAAAGCTGAGCTGTACCAAACAAGACCTAACTGAGCCACACAAACTGGCAGCAAGGCGCCTCCACCTGTCCATTCTTTTTGGATTTGAAACTACTCAAATGTTTGGTAGCGAGAAACGTTTAGGGTGGGTTATCGACAGGAAGGCATCTAGTGATTTTCCTGTTAAAATAACAAACCTCAAAAGTTGGATATCTATGTTTTATTTCACTAAGTCGTGGCTTCGGCTTCTACCTCTCTGCTATAGCTTCATCTTCACCACTGCTTCTAGTGGCTACAATTACTGGCTCCATGTCTTCTTTTGGCCCTCTAAGAATTTTGTGTGCCAATCATCTCTATCCATTTCTAGCATGTATTAATCCCCATGGTTAACTCAAATATGTGTGTTGTACCTTTTTCACAGTTCTTAATTTAATTTAAAGCAGCAGGGGCTGTGGCCCCTCCTGACTCCTAAAAAATAATATGGTGTCCACTTCGGCTAGCTTCAACTTCCTGTCGTGATACTGAAATTCCCTTCGCTTTGATAGATCTAACAAATTCTTACCTTCGCCGGGAAGACACAAAACACTAGCAACCACTTAGGCCTACAAATCATATTTAATAGTCTATATAGTCCTGCTCGCATCTCTATCGGATTAATGATATGCAAACCCTGCAGTGATGGCATGACAATAGCGCCTGAAAGAAATCCAAGCGAGGCCTTATTTGTCCAGTCGTATCCACCTCATTTCACATGTGTTTGGGTAGATTAGGATCACCCTAACACATCATATATGAGATTAATACGAATGCACCAAGGAAGAAGAGGAGCACTGCTCGACGGCACAGGAGGGAGACTGAGATGGCGATCGTCTTGGAGAAGTTGGAGGCGAGGATTGATTGATATTTGATCTAGGTTGAGGCTCGTAGGTGAGTGAAGACACGTGGGTGGGTAAGAATGTGCGGCGTGTAAAATCTTGGATAGGTAACGATAGCACAACTGTGACAGAACCGACCAATTTATAAGACCACAAGTACAATGACAACCACCGAAACGATCGCACTGTCATACTTGAGCCTATATAAACCCGGTAGTCCGTCGAGTACCACGAAGGGTCTTGATTCATCGCCAACATACAACCAAGATAGTACATGATTCAACATACATGCCACATATTACATAGAGTTCACAAATACCTCATCATACATCGGAGTACAATTAAAGTTATTACAAACCAAGTTCAAATGAAGTAGTAGCGGAAGCAAAGGTAGTTGTGAAACTAACATCTCACACCATTGTTCAAATACTTGCTAGTTTGTGATCACATCCCACAAAAGCATTATAGATTAGATATATAGAAGCGCCTTGCCCATGGCCTACTCCTCGTACACGGCAGGATAGAAGCAATTCTTACAATATCCATGATAGACTGTATTATTTGCAACAAGTGGAGAAATAAACCCTGAGTACAAGAAGGTACTCAACTAGACTTATCCGTCATAAACCTAAAATAATGTGACTCCAAGGATAATACAAGGCTTTATAAGTGGAGCTAGCATGACAATATTTTGCATAAAGAGCCACTAGTTCAACTATACATTTTATAATTCGGGTATCAAGTTAATTATAGCTATTCACCTCTAGATTAACAACTAACCTATGCCAAACATGTGATATATCATTATGTAGCATCAAAATAATAACCATAGCCGATGTAGCATTCCTATGTCCAATATAACCATCAAATTTCATCGTCCAGTTACTACGATGTTGGGACTACTCAAGTTTCTCACTATCCGGGAGAGACGGCAATTCGAATCGGTTGCAACCAGCTGGGCAGTTATTCCTTACACAAACCCACACTTCCCCCATTAGGGTCACGTCGGGTCACCTTTGGTACAACTTAGGTCCACATTTCGGGGGTTCGATCAGCGCCGCATAACCAGGAACAACCAGCTGCCAGGACGTTCAGGCCCGGCCTACCCTTGGGCTCACGTCTGGCTCCCCACACATCCTTAATATCATCTAGAGTGCGCACTCTAACAGAATGAGGCTCGGCTTGAGTTGAGCTACTCGGCTTCGCGGTCGGAACGAGTTATCCGGCCAGCTAAGTGAGAGGCATGCATTCAATCTCGACAGAAGCGCCAACAACGGTATGGTCCTTAATCGACATAGACGGGATCAACATAACCAACCCACACCATGTGCATATATGATCCCACCCAGTCTCCACTTAGATAACATCACATGGTTATTTTCCACGATAGCAAATATAGCCAACCGTGCCTCGGTATCCACCTATATCTCGCAGGTGACAGGAAATCACCCGACTTCTACCGGTCTAAGCATGGCTAAGCATATGTTCGATCCTGGACCTACATAGGGTTTGTTCAAGGTATATTTTTGGACAAGGTAGTTCTATGCATCAAGTGTTTTCATCCAACTCTTATAACTTAATGCATCAAATATAAAGGACTCAAGTGATATTTGTAAAAACATAGGAGGCTTAGAATGCTCCGGGGCTTGCCTTTTAGAAAGGAGGTAGGCCTGTGATCGGGGCACTCCGGTAATTCCTCAGGAGCCTGCTCCTCGCTTTTGGGGGCTACCTACTGTGGTGCCTCCTGATTCTCCTCCTCCTCTGCCTCAAACTCCAAGAGTGTGATTCCTTCTGGCGATCCTATATGCATGAGCGCAAAATAAGATACAAGAATGCACGGTAATGATATGGATGATATGATATGATGCATAAACATAAATGTTCTTAACAACAAGGTATTAGGGTGATAACAAGATTAACTTTTTTTTACCGAGTAGGTGCATATCTCCTCTCTAGTAATTAAACAAACACCTATTTAGTATTTTTTGGGCTGCAAGACAGCAGCTACTTATTTTCACCATAACTAGAGTTTTATACACCCAAATAACATGATCTTTGACTTTCTAGAAAGCTTATAAAATTGGCTACAACTTTATTGTAATCATCTTAAGGTGATTTAGTATCTATATAGGTCAAACAATTCAATCTTTTAGATCTGTCCAGAGGACAAGCAAATCTAATAGCATATTTCTAACAGCTATAAATCTTAAACCATTAGGCCTATGACCTTGAAATTTTAGGACAAGCAATATGAGTAAGTTATCTATAACTTAGTTATTAATAAGTTTCACAGAAAAAGTCACTGTCATCATGAATTTGTCAACCCAACAAAAACTACTCACGCAACCATTTAGTTGAATTATAGAGCAATAATTAACTAGGTGCCTATAATCAATTACTTCTAAGCCCAACTACTAACATCTACAGATCATATACATCACAAGCACCCTAGAAAACATCATGGTTAAGCCCAAATAATTTATTTATATTCATTTATTAATTTTCCTTATATAATAGGGTGATTTCGAGGATAAATATTTATAGTGCTCAATAAATTCAGATAAACTTACGGTAGGTCACATATAACCCCAATATTGACCACGAAAAGCTCGCCGACGGTGAGGTCTCCGGCGGTAGCATCACCACCGTCATGTTACCCTCAACATCCTAGATCGAATGAGGTAGGTCGTCGGACCTCTAACGGTAGTTGGCTACGGCGGCGGCGCTAATGGTGGCTCGATGGAGGCGTGCGGCGACGCTCCGGCCATCCCCAGCCATGGCATGCTTGGGCGAGCACGGCTATAGCTTTGTGGTGACCTAGCGGAGATCTAGGGTTAAGGTAGGGCTTCGCGGTGGCACTGGTGAGGTATGGCCACGTGCATGGTGGCTCGACGACAAGAGCATGACAGTGCGACGTGGCGTTCACCTCCGGCAAGGCCGGCATTGGCCAACGGCTGATGGCTCGAGCAAGCGCGAACCCTAGCGGCTACAACATGGAGGAGAGAAAAGGGAGAGCAACCATGAGCTGTCCTAGCCATGGTGGGCCCAAGCTCGATGGTGCTCTGACAGACATGGCGACGACGGTGATGGCATTGGCCTGAGGGCCCTCACCTTGGTTCAAATGGCGACGTGAGCAGGTCAGGGGTGAAGAGGATGGCGCGGCAACTCTATGTACATGAGTGATTGCGCGGTGGTGTGGCGTGGTGGCAAGCTAGTCTAGCGAAGCTCAATGGCGGCGACGGCATGGTGCTCCTTCGCTTCAGTGCTGTACGAGAGCGAGAGAGAGAGATAGGAGAGCGTGATTGAGAGTGAGAGAGGGTGCGCGCAAGGCTTGCCCTCCTTTTGGCCTAGCAGCACGGCCCAGCGCTAGCTTACGGTCGCTAGATTGTGCGCCTAGCCTGCACGCGATCGGCCACTGAGGCCATTTGAAATCGGCCATCAGGCTAGATTCAGTTGATTGGCAGGGCGACTTTGAGCTCCTAGATCTCCTAATCCGTAGCGAGTTAGCAAAAACATCATTACTAAGAATTGTAGAGCTATAGAATATCTACAACTTTGCTTAAAAGGGTTTTGTCTAATTCACAATGGTTTTCAAACTACAATGCTCCAAAGTAGGCTACTTCAAAACTAAAAACCAGCTTTAGACTTAGCAAAATTTCTAAGTCCCTAAACAACATTTGATTGCTACTTTAGAGCTATTTTTGACTATGTTAGGCACTGAATTAGCTCATCACCCTTAAATAAAGTTTGTTACCCATGTCAAGAACTACAACTTTTATTAAGGATGCACTGTCATGCAAACAATCTAGACTATAGTTCAACTCTAGTCAAAGTAGTATTATGAAAATTGAAGCTTTGAGTAAACTATGACTTAGAAGCAAATTTGGCCCGTGTCATGAATACAAACATTGTTCTATTTACCATCCTAGACTTGTTTAAGGTGTTTTCATGACCTCACAATCATCTCTTGCATTGGTCACACATGATCTTAAGGATATGCATGTATATAATCAACATCACATGTGATAATATGTAAGAATAAGATGAAATTCCATATGCTCATGCTCATGAATCCTTGGATGATGCTTGTGCTCATGAAATGCAAGTGCCAAATGCATGCTTAACACTAGGGTGTTATAGCCCCTCCCCTTATAAAAATCTCGTCCCAAGATTTGAAAGACCTACCATTTTTTATAAAAGGTGGGATAAACTTCACGTAAATAATCTTCTCGTTCCCATGTGGCATCTTGTTCACTGTGGTTATTCCACACCACCTTGTAGAACTTAATGACTTTGCTTTGGGTTACTCTTTCCATTTCTTCTAGCACTCGAATTGGTTTCTCTTCATAAGTCAAATCTGATTGGAGCTTAGTATTGGTGGGTTCAATCGCCTCATCAGGCACACGAAGACATTTCCTCAGCTGAGAAACATGGAAGACATTGAAGATAACACTCATCTCTAGTGGAAGTTCCAACTTGTAGGCTACCTTTCCCTTCCGTTCAATAATTTGATATGGCCCTACATATCTGGGTGCAAGCTTCTTCTTTACTCTAAATCTCTGTACACCCCTCATGGGCGAAACTTTTAAGTACACATAATCTCCCACTTCAAAGGTTAGTGGCCTTCTTTTTTCAGCATAACTCTTTTATCGTGCTTGGGCTGCTTCAATATGGCCTTGTATAACTCAAACCTGTTGTTCGGCTTTCTTGACAAAATCAATACCATAGTACCTCCTTTCCCTAGGCTCAACCTAGTTCAAGGGGGTCCTACATTTTCGACCATAAAGTGCTTCCAAAGGAGCCATCTTGATACTCTATTGGTAACTATTATTGTAAGAGAATTCCGTGAGAGGTAACTACTTCTCCCATGATCCCTTAAAGGATACAACACTTGCTCTCAACATATCTTCTAAGATTTGATTCACTCACTCGGTCTACCCGGAGGTTTACGGATGGTATGCTAAACTTCTGATTAGTCTGGTTCCCAAGGCCTTATGCAAATGTTCCCAAAAGTGAGCTATAAACTATGGTCCTTGATCTGAGATTATGGTCCTTGGTACCCCATGTAACCTCATGATCTGAGAAACGTATAGCTCAGCATACTTCCTAGTGGGATACTTTATGTTGACCGGTACGAAATGCACTGACTTGGTGAGGCAGTCCACAATGACCCATATGGAATCATGACCCTGCTGCATGTGTGGGAGACCTATAATAAAGTACATACTTATTTCCTCCCATTTCCAGCCTAGAATGGACAACGGTTGAAGCGGTCCAGCAGGTTTTAGATGATCTACTTTGACCCTACTGCAAGTATCACATCTAGCAACATATGCGGTGATTTCTTTCTTCATCTTGGTGCACCAAAAATGAGTTTTCAAATCTTGATACATTTTGCTACTACTCGGATGGATAGACAACTTGGATGAATGAGCTTCATCTAAAATTTGATTTCTAAATTCATGGTCTTTCGGTACCACAAGTCGGTCCTTGAACCATAGCACACCTCTTTCATCTATCCTAAAATGTTTGGTTTCCTGTTCTTTCATCTTTCTCTTGATGTGAAACACACCTACATCTGTCTTCTGTAGTTCGATGATCTTGCTCTCAAGTAAGAAACTTACAGTAATGTTGTGTAGCACATTAGGATGCAATAGATTAAACCCATCTTTCAACAAGGCTTCTAAGGTGTTAGAATGAGATTTCTGACTAAGTGCATCTGCTACAACATTGGCTTTTCTCGGATGATAGTGCACTACCAAATTATAGTCCTTAATCTGCTCTAACCATCTACGCTGTCTCATGTTCAGTTCAGGTTGAGTGAAGATGTAGTTGAGACTTTTGTGATCAGTGTATATGTGACATACATTCCCCAACAAATAATGTCTCCATATCTTCAATGCATGGACAACTGCGGCAAGCTCTAAATCATGGGTAGGGTAGTTGACTTCATGCCTTCTCAACTGCCGAGAAGCATATGCAATGACTTGGCCCTCTTGCATAAGCACACACACTAAACCTGTACCCAATGCATCACAAAACACATAAGAAGGTTTTTCAATGTTGGGTTGTGCTAGAACAGGAGCAGTGGTTAGCAAGGTTCGTAGAGTGTGAAAAGCAGCCTCACACTCTAGAGTCCAATTAAACTTTTCATCCTTCTAGAGTAATCTGGTCATGGGCTTAGCTATTTTGGAAAAATCTGGAATGAAACGACGATAATAGCCTGCTAGCCCTAGAAAACTCCAAACTTCATGAACCAAAGTCAGGGCCTTCCACTCCATGACCTCTTGCACTTTAGATGGGTCTATAGAGATTCCATTTTCAGATAATATATGACCCAAGAAAGGTACTTTCTTCAGCCAGAATTCTCACTTGCTAAACTTTGCATACAATTTATGCTCTCTCAGCTTAGACAAGACAATCCTTAGATGCTCTACATGATCTGCTTCATTCTCAGAGTAGATCATGATATCATAGATAAACACGACCACAAACTTATCGAGCTCGGGCATGAATACCAAATTCATCAAATACATGAAATAGGTAGGAGCATTTGTCAGTCCAAAAGACATGACCAAATACTCATACAAGCCATACCTAGTTGAGAAAGCTGTCTTAGGTACATCTTCGGGTCGGATCTTGATCTAGTGATAGCTTGATCTCAAGTCAATCTTATAGAATACCTTTGCTCTTGCTAGTTGGTCAAACAAAATATCAATGCGAGGCAAAGGATACTTGTTCTTTATGGTTACGACATTGAGTGGCCTATAGTCCACACACATCCATAACAATTTATCCTTTTTCTTCACAAACAAGGCTGGACAACCCTAGGAAGATGAACTAGGTTGAATGAGACCTTTGTCCAAAAGTTCTTGTAGCTGAATTTTAAGTTCGGCTAACTCATTAGGTGGCATCCTATAGGGTCTTCTTAAGATAGGTGTTGTACCTGGCACTAACTCAATCTTAAATTCCACATCCCTATCAAGCAGCAAACCAGACAACTTATCTGTGAATACATTAGGAAACTCACAAACTACTAGAATATCACAGAGAGTAGTGGCTTGGATGGCACATGACAAGTTTTGAAGATCAAAACTTTGGGGAAGTGGTATTAGAAAAGCATTACCCCCTTTGGGTTCTCTCAACATAATTGTTCTAGTGGTAGTGTCATTGAGAACTCTATGACCACTCATCCAACTCATGCCCAATATCACATCTATGGCTAATCCTAGCAATACTATGAGATCCATAGTGTACTCCCTCTCTTGTATGGAGATAAGCACATCTCTAACTAATTGGTTTGTAGAGATAGTAGCCCCCGTTGAACTTATACTATAGACACCCTTGTCTACCTCAATTATTTTCTGATCATGTTTAGATGCAAAAGTCTGACTCATAAATGAATGCGAAGCTCTAGAATCAAATAAAATAATTGTGGGGTGTTTGTTTACAAGAAACATACTTGTGATAACAACTTCTCCCGTGGGGATTTCCTCCACGGCTGTATAATGCACATACCCAGGATGTGCTTTTGGATTGGCTTGCTTTTGGTTTCCTTGATTCTAATTACTGCCCTTTTTAGGATAGGGGCACTCTTTGGCCTAGTGGCCCGTCTGATTGCAATTGAAGCATGGCTAGTTACTTCATGGTCCTATTGAGCTTCCTTGGCCTACGTTACCCTTGGGCATGACAATGGTGAATGCCTTGCGAAATACCTTTTGAGGTCGGCTAGACTGTGTGTTCTTTTGGGGAGGCCTAAACTTAGGTGCTAGGGGACATAATTGTGGCCTTGCTACCATGGAAGCCCTTGATTGAGATCAGCCTAAGGCACTCGCCTTAGCGGCTTGCTTGTGGCCATTTGCTGCCGCATGCAAGTTGTTTTGGTTCTCTTGCATGAGGGCAGCACTAACAAATTCATTATATGTAGCACATCTAGAGTTGGCCATGGTTTTCATCAACTTGGTACCAAGGCCTCTCTTGAAGATTTCTATCTTTTTCTCTTCTGTATCCACGAATGCTGGTGCATATCTAGACAAGTTGTTGAATGCATGCATATACTCGGTGAGAGTCTTTGTCCCCTATGTCAGCTTCATAAACTCAATGGCCTTCATCTGCATCAGCCCTAGGGGTATATGATGCCCCTACAGGCTATCTTGAATTACTCCTAGGTAACATTTGCTCTAGCCGGTAAGGCAGACAAATAATGAGTCCACTAGATACCTATAGGCCCTGTAGTTGATGCGATGCATACACGGCCTTCATCATTTCAATGACCCTCAACAGATAGAACTTCTGTTTAATAGTGTTCAACTACTCATCAGCCTAGAGTGGTTCTTCTGCCTCTTTAAAGATAGGAGGCTTAGTCTCTAGAAAGTCCCTGAATGTACTTGTTAGGTTCATAAACCCGGGGTCCCTCATGGACCGGCTTCTCAACAAAGGCTCGGCCCAACAAACAACATTGCGAGCAACGTGCAACTCATGGGCCGGCCCAAATACCTAGACGAAAGGCTAGAAGGATGATCCAATCTCTAACCGAAAGGCCTAGCCGAGGAGGAACAATGCCCGCTTTCGACTCCGGCCCACCTCTTCGACCGAAGCGCTCGCTTCAGTCTCCATCCTGCCTCTGGATGACCTCTCTGACTGGAAGGCCTAGCCAAACACCACTTCTAACTCTAACCCGCGTCTTCGACCAGGAATGCACCGAACCCCTACTTACAGCTCTTCTTTGACTGGCACAATCAGAGCCAACTAGGAGCAATCGATCGGGGATGCCCGCTCGGTAAGGACCAGGAAATAGATAGAGAAAGTAAGGCAGGGGACCTAAGTCAACTGCAATGCCAAGAACCGTACCCTATACACCTATAGGATAGTACCCTACAACCTCCTTGGCATGACAGAGCCCAAATAGTGTTATAGGCACCGACATTTTCCCCTATAGTGTTGTGGGTGCCAACAACTCCTATACCAGACAAATACGGTAAGGCTCCCCCACATGCCTCTGAGGCATCAATAGTGTTGTGGGCGCCGGTATTTACCGTACTAGGCAAATATGGTAAAACCCTCTAGGTAACAATAGTGTGGCAGGCACCGACGTCTGCCATACCTGAAGAAGACAACGGAACCTCCCACGTGCATCTGACATTAAACAGTATTGTGGGTGCCTACCATCATCTTGCACCCATTGGCGTGGGCAACAAGACTTAGTAAGCATACACACTCTGTCCCTCTCACTTGTAAGGGCATCCCCTTCATCTATAAAAGAGGATGCACTCTCTCCAACATAGCTCAATTGATTTAGATCGATCAAGTTCACTAGTACACAACAACATAACCACTAGGTTCAAACCTCGAGCATATGCTCAAACACATAGCACATAGCGGAGCTCCCATCACTCTTAGTCCCTTTGACCAGAGTTTGACCGGACCTCTTGTACCCCCATCTTTCTCCTTCTTGTTTGTAACCCCACTGCAAACTTCGAGCACCTGGGCTCAGGAATAAAGTCACCGACCGACTCAAACTGGACATAGGGCACGTTGCCTGAACTAGTATAAACCCTATGTCATTGAGTGCTAGGCCACCTCCGATCACAATGTATGGCAAAACTACAAATATTTATGTGTTGGTCACTTTCTACACCGACAGTTGGCGCTGTCTGTGGGGAAGACGTTGTATATTCAACACTTTTTGTTCATCAGATGGCCCACTTTTCCGCCACCTTCGCCATGGCGTGCTCAAGCAATACGACTTGCTTTGGTTCACTAGAGTTTCCTGCACTCCCACCTATTGGGATGCGGATCCCACCCATCTTTGAGCCGTCCTAGGCCTTCCTCTTTGGAAGCCTAGACTTCGTCGCTGACTGGCTCGGCGTACTACACCTCCGTGAGGCGGCACTTGTTTCGGTGCTCATCGGAGCAGTGCCCTCCCTCGGCTCTAGGATGCACGATGAGTTCAATGACGAGGCACCCGCGCTTCATTCTGAGCAAACTCTCTACTCAAACCCCACTGTGAGTAATGTATATACTGTTATTTACTCGCTATTCACTATCTTCCATCGATTATCCAGAGGGACCTTGTTGTCCCTGCCGTGACCGCCATGCGACTGGTTCCCTTATGGCCTCGTGTCCCCCACGGATGCATATGCCTGGGGGCTTCGAAGGATGCCGACGCTGCCCCCTCTCACATCCAAATTCATGGGGATGGTGAGCTATGCTCCCACCTATTTTCTTGACCTCATGGATGACAATGTTGAGAGTGATGGCTCCAGCATCGGTGATGTGGCACCTAAACACCGCCCGTCTTGAGAGTGCGCTATGGCAGACGCTCCGAGACAACCACCAGTGGTAGCAGAGTCCTTGCAGACTCACATTCCTCTGGACCCTTGTGCGGGGAACCTCATGCTCACATGAGAGCACGATGAGGAGCTACAACAACGGTGGCAGAACCAGCCGCCATCTATGTCGACACACTCGGTGCACCACGCTGCGCCCCGTGCGCATAAACCAGTGAGTGACGCTAGGGTTTGCACCCACCAGCTCTAGCGCAACATCATGGATGGGTGGAACGATCCCCCATAGTTCGCTCGGGCTGACCAGAACATCACCACTACAGCAATGCTTCTGTGTGGCCTTCCCAAGCCGAACAACCCCTAGAAACAGGTGATCCACCAGAACCTCCGGGCACTAGCGGAAACCACCGTTGTTCAATAGGCAGAGAGCTCTGCATCACGACACCGACTCGTGGCCTCTCTTCCCACCAAGGGATTAGTACGCACCAAATGAATCGCTCCACCCACTCACCGCTACAGCCACCGAGCACGGCACAAGAGGCCACATCTGCGCCTCAGCTTGACTTGGCGCCCGCTCTGCACCAACCACCTATACGTGAGTGCCTCAGGCCGAACTTAGATGCTCGTAGCGTCATTAGCGATCAGCGTCAGTCCCAATAGGATGATGGCATCCATCGAGCAGTAGTGATGGTAGGCGACATAGACCATGGCTAGACCATCACGAGGAGTGGTGAAACACACCCCAGGCATGGTCGCCGGCCAGACGATCGGAGTCCTAGCCCAGATGGCCCAGGACCACAGGCCTTTGCCCGATGCATCCAGAGAGTGCCACTCCCACAATGCTTCAACAGAGGCTAAGGCAAAGGCAAGGCCAAGTGCGAGGATCAGGACGAGGGCCTCTCCACATGGAGGGGCAAAAAGAACAGAAAAGATCACTGCCGATTGGCCAACTCCGCGTTGGTCGCCATGGCTGATCACACGGGCAAGCAACCCCAGCAGGGCCTTCTGGACCACTTCAATGAGCTCATGGAGAGCCCATGCACCAACCACGCCTACCTCATCAAAGACCTCTATAAGGACTGCGAGCTCCTCAAGCGCCTTCTGCGATAGGCCGGCGGGCTGAAGGAAGAAAAAGGTGAAGAAGCAGCGGCCAAGAAAGGGGGCGTAGTGGGCAAGGATCCAGATGACTGAAGGTCGAGGTGATCCGACCAGACGCCTACCGACTAAAGGACGACAACGACAACGTTCTCACCAGTGCTTGGAACAGCTATGTCGTTTCTTCCCCTAAAATTCAGTCTTATAATTGTTTACTTAACGTTTGCTCCTATAAAAGTGCCCCGACCCGAACACTTTCAGCCTAGGTCACTTGGGGGCTCCATGGGGGCACACTTCCACCTCTCTTTTTGTTTACTATCATATGGTAAAACTCCTTCCTACCTGAACAAAAGGGTAGTTTATTCCTTTAAATTACCTCACGTAGCTTTGTTTTAAAGTATTCTGGCCGATTGCACCCCGCCTCTACCTATGGTTACGAGCAGCTGAGCCTCGCAGGCCATGCCCGGGCTCCTAAGGTTGTAGCCTATGAGACGAATGGGCAAGTGTGAAAAAGAAAGAATAAAAAACAAAATTATGCTAAGGTAAAATTAAGGAACGAATGGGACAAGCTTCCCCAAACGGAGTGATTCCATCACAAAAAACAAAACTGATTGTATTCATTAAGTACACAGGAACATTTACACGGGGGCTCCACCACGAACTTAACTTTTTACATCTACTAAACTACTTGTACTTTACAAGCTATTGGGGCTGACCGGTGGCATCTGCTGTCGGTACGACCTGTGAAGGCATGGGCTGCTCGCTCCCCGGCTGGACGACATTCGGCTCAGTTAGAGGTAGGGCGATGTCCACTTCTAACCCAGGTTCCACGCCATCCACACGCTGGGTGATGTCCCCCTAACGCACGCTTTCAGCCATGTCCTCACGGCGAGCATCCATCACCCACTGCACGGAGCCTTGCTCGGCCAACAACTTTGCATGTGGCAGTAAGCTCTCCCCGAGCGACTGGATGTCCTCCGTGCTACAACCGTCGGTATACCCACTGCAGATGGTGGCGAAGTGCAGGTCTGGGTGGTACGTCGCCACCAAAGTCAACACACTAATGCTTCATAGAACAACCCTTGGGTGATGAGGGCCTAGACCTCATCCAGAACCTCCGCTAGCCGGATGGCGGGCGCACTAGTACTTGGCACCTAACCGAAGACCTCTGAGACAACAAGCTGGGCAACATTGTGGATCTGGTCAAGTTCCCCCTTGTAACACCTTTGGTGTTTTGACCTAACACTAAAACTTGACATGTCATCATGTGCATTGCAAAGCATTCATAAAGTAGAAAATTTTGAATGCATTCACTAAATAAGCTTTATTTCATAATGTTGTTATTTCATGTGATGTGATTCAAAACCCTAAATAAAGATCATGATTACAAGGGTCAAAATTCATGTGATCATGTGAGGTCTTGTGTCATTTGACTCAAATAACCCTAATGGGCCATGTTACTGGTCAACAATCAAAATTAAAGTAAAAGGAAGACAAATCAAATTTGAATTCAAATTCAAATTATAAAAGTCCTTTTTGCCCCTTTTGACTAATTCAAAATCCATGTGGAATTTGGGGTTGAGGCAAAAAGCAAAGTTGGAGATTATTTTATGTGGATCAACTTTGGTATTCAAAGTTTTTCAAGTTTACATATAAAATTTGGAGTAATTTTGAAATGATTCAAATGCTCAAATGCACCCCAAATTCAAATTTCAAAATGGAGGTAGAATTTGAAAATGTTCCTAGAAGCAAAGTTGTAGAGTTTGAAAAATTGAGCAACTTTCATTTTTGGAGATTTTCAACTTCTTTAGAAAATTTGAGAGTAATTTGAAAAATAGACTCAGTGGCGGTTTTGTAAATATTTCAAAAATCAAAATCGACATCGCCTGTTTGCCACCGGCGACACGTCGCTGTTCGCCGCCGACCTTCTTCGCCGCTTTCACATGCGGTGACACGCCGATGCCTCCGTGGCGAGCTCGCTCGTGTGCTGTCGACACCGCACGCCTTCTTTCTTTCTATAAATAGGAGCACGCCGTCGTCGTTCCTCAGTTTTCCATCGACTGCTCGCCGCCGGTGTCCTGACCGCGCTCGCGAAATTCGTCCTCGCTGTAGTACCTAGGGCCAATTGCGTTGGCCAGAAGCTCCGCCTCGCCCTGCCGCTCATTCCCGACCTGCTCGCCTCGCCTCTAGCCGGTCAGCGCCACCACGCGACATCGTCTTCTTCGGAGCCGGACGGAGCTCCGCCATCATCGACCTCACCGTGGTCCCGTCGATCCAGTATGTCTCCGCCTTCACCGAGTCTACCTACGTGATCATGGTGAGCTCCTGAATGTGATGATCGTTTCACTTTAGTCTCTACTGTAACGTTGCCGTGGTTATGCCGTACACCGTCGTGCCCAAGCCGCCATGCCTGGCGTGGAGCTACCTCCGGTGCGCCTTTTGCCTTTCTGATAGCTGGGATCGGTTCGGGGAAAAGAGTAGGTCATGTAGGTGCGGTCTGCTTTGCTGGAGCTTTGCCGCCGGCGTGTTTTGCCGATCGGAGCAGACAGCACCGCCGTGCATCCTCTTTGGGTCACTGACGAGCGGGGCCTGGCTGTCTATGCGAGAGAGGAAGAAGAACAGTGTGATTTTGTATTTTCTGAAATTATGAATAGTGCTGAAACTTTGGGAATTTGTAGGAAAATAATAATAGCTCCAAAAATTCTAAAAATTTTTGTGTAGCTTCTGTACGTGCTCTAGTATGGTCTAAAAATTTTAAACTTGAAATTTGAATAAAATTTTAATGTTAAAAAATTTAGTCAATTAATTAATAAATGCAACTTCCATGATTTTTGTTGGCCACTGTATAATTCCAAAAATTATGAAATTTGTTTTGGTACACTAATTTGACATAAGGAAGCTTACATAAAATTTTGAGATCATTTGGAACAAGTTCATTTTTGGGCTTATTTCCAAATTAATTCAAAAATAAATAAAAGCGAACCCTAAGTATTTGATTAGTGTTGAATCTTATTTTGGTCATGTTTTGTGACTAGTAGGGTTTCAAGATTCATTTGGTCAAGTCACATGTGTGGTTCTTGACGGTAGGATTGCAAGTTGGTTTTGTTGGCTTGCAACTGTACCGTGAAGGAAAATCGTATTCGGGGTGTTTTTATATTTCATGTATCATGACAGCATCATGTTTACATTATCATCATGTTAAAGCATATGTTATCATTTTGTGTAGAATCCGAGAGTGAAACAATTCTAGTTGAGCAAGTTCTGGAAGAATCCCCGGTTGTCACAGGATTCGATAAGTGTGGTACGGATCTGGAACCTGAGATCGTCAATGAAGGCAAGCCCCAGTTTATGCATTAAACCATTACCTTGTTTACTTTGAAAAGTTTATCACCTATGTTATTTATTGCATTAAGTCGATTAAGTTCAAATGTTACCTACTTGATGCATTGCCTACCTTATTAATTGTTTACCATCCTTGAAGATGATTTTATTTACAAAGGCGTAGAATGCTTAGTATGCTTTATGATAGGCTTTCAAAATAAAAGTTTTGATACAATCAAAGATGGCATACTGGCCAAAGAAAGAAAGAAGGTTGAATGAACTAGAGACTAGTCGGGTGACTTATCTTGAATGTTGGGTAATGTTGCTGACTATGTTGCTTAAAGGCCACTCATTGTGGATCTTCTGAACAAGACACTTTGTAGTACTGGTCACATACTCCGGTAAGCCTACTTCGGCTAATCCGATACTAAGACGAATGCCCATGCACTGGGAGTGGAGAGATGGTGGGAGTAGCGTGTACCCTCGTGGCTGGAATGTGGCTGGATTTGAGGTGTGCTATGCTCTCGAGTGGCATGGAGACGGCTTATTATAGGAGGATCCGGTAGCGAGGTTTATATATGCAAGATTAAGTTCTACATATGTCGTGTGATAAGGAATCCCCAGCTGGGACTTGAATCAATTCGAATTGCTGGTGCTCCGCGGATATGGAGACTCGATTCATTACAGAAGCAATGCAGGATTGGTGAATTACTAAAATTTGAGAAAAGAATGGAATGAAAAGGATTGGAACATGGGAAATGTACATTTAGTTGAGATAATGAACTAAAAGGACTTAGGGGTAAAACATGAAAATAGGATGAAGAATAGTAAGCTTTTGGCAAAGAACTTTTGAATCTTGCTACATCCTTACCTTGCCCCAACCCCTGCATCTTTAAAAGTCTTACACCCCTTTACGTTGGGTTAGTCTTGTTGAGTACTTTTGTACTCAGGGTTTGTTAACCCTTGTTGCAGGTGAGTCGCATGCACAGGCTTGTTTTGGTCCCTGCTGCATGTCTGTGTTCGAAGTCAATGACGATGAGGAGTGATGAATGGCCTTTGGACAAGACAGTAGTTTGTATGATAAATAAAGTTAATGTAATATTATCCCGCCACTATGGTTGTATGACACTTATGGTATTGTAAGTTTGAAAACAACTGGTTTGTAAACTATGTTATCTTAAGACTTCCACCATCTTTTACTCTGATGTATATATTTGAATAAACTGTTGTAATCTGCAATGTCTACAATTGGGATCCTATTCGAAAAAGAATCGTGGATGATTCAGGTTTCCTGAGGACACCCAACAGACGTGTTAAGTTGTTGGGAACTCGTGTACGCTATCAAAGGTCTATTGAGACAACGATAGATGCACGTGGGCCCGATTTCTTAGGAGGTTCTGCCATAGCTGGTATCAGAGTAGTTCCCATCTAAGATCATTGTAGGTTACTTTGGAAAAACCTTCAAATTGATTTGGATCAAAGAAAGTAAACTTGATATTTTAAAGTTCAAATTTCTTTCTTCTTACCTTTGATCTAGCCTCAATCTTGTCTTATTTGAAAAGTTTGTGGCGGATAATATGCTTAGGTTTGTCCTATGTATTAAAAATCTAGTACTTATGATTATATAAATCTTTTGTACTTCGATTCATAAGATCGATTCATGCATCATGCTTGAGCACATTGCATAATAATTCCCCTTAATAGTGGTTGGGTAAGTAATGTCAATCCCATTCTTGCTAACCTCCATTATCCTCAAGCTATTCTTATAGTCCTACCCTAAATTCTACAGGCTATGGCAAAGACCAAGGTAACCGCACACAAGTCCACGGGACCTCATGGAGTCCCTCGTCACCAGTTGGCACCGCGAAACCATGAGCTTGGTGAAGGAAGTACCAAGAACCTAGGAGATGAAGAATCTTCAAGCAACCCCGCCAACATCGAGAACCTTACCAAGGAGCTCAATACTCTTCGTCGGGCTCATGCCAAAGATCAAGAAGAGCTGGCGGAAATGCAAAGGGGTATCACCATGACCATGGAGCTATGGAATGAAGCCTAGACACGAGAGGATGCGGCCAATGAACGCGTCCATGAGTTGGAGTTCTACGTAGAAGACCTAGAGATGGACAATGCCATTCTTCATGAGAATGTCCACATGCTGTATGCTCAACTTCATCCTCCTCATGGGGATGGTGAAGTTACAGATGAAGAAATGATTGTAGATCTAGGAGAAATCAAGAATGAAGAGGAGGAGGATCCTAAGGAGTTAGTGTACTTCTCAGATGAAGATGAGGTTTCGTCCGATATGGGCACGGATGCTAAAGACTAAGAGCTCAGAGTAGTAATAGTTCCTTTACTGCTTTCCTAGTAAACCAGGGTTGTCTTGTGGGATACAAGACATGTAATTTAAATAAGTAACCCTTAGTAGCAAGAAACCGTTTAAATGCTTTCAATAAAGAATAATGTAAGTAAACGTGTTTCTCTAACAGATGCCTCGTCCTATCACCCGAACTGGTGCTAGTGGCTCGCATGACGATGATGAGTGCCCAAATCCTCCACCAATGCCTTCGACTATGGCAGATGCCATAGCCGCACTCGTCAATGCAATGGCAGAGAATGCTAGGCTGTTAAGGGAATTGGCATAGAACCAGCAGGCACCATACCCTAATCGTGGCCGTCATAATAATGGAAATGACGAGTCAACCTATGTTGATTTTACTGACACACGTCCACCGGTGTTCTCTAAGGCAGAAGAACCTTTAGAAGCAGACGATTGGCTTAGGACAATAGAGCAAAAGTTTGAGCTGATTCACTATACCGAGGTTTAGAAACCTAGGTTTGCGGCACAGCACCTCCGAGGAGCTGCTGGTGCCTGGTGGGCAAATTTGGTAGCAGTACAGCCCGCTGGTCACCAAATCAACTAGAGGGAGTTCAAGGATGCCTTCAGGGCACACTATATTCCGGACGGTGTGATGACCATGAAGTTAGAAGAGTTCTTGGCTCTTAAGCAAGGGGAGCACCCGGTGATGCATTATGTTGGGCGTTTCAATCACCTGTCACAGTATGCTATAGAGTATGTGAATACTGACAGGAAGAAGAAGAATCATTTTCTTAGAGGCCTGAACACTAAACTTCAAACCATGATGGCAACTTGTGGTAACGCAACTTACCATGAGACAATCAACATTGCTATCGCTTTAGAGGAGAATTACCGCCGACACAAGGAGGCGAAGAAAAAGAAAATATCTGCTTCTGGATCATCAAGTGGCAAGCATTAGAAGATAGTATACCATCCTCAGAATCATGGCCATACGCCATTCCGCCCACAACAAGGCCAAAGCAGGCAGCAAATCTTCATTCGCCCTATAACTAATACGCCTTATACTCATCAAGCACCGTAGCAGCAAAATAATACAAATAATGCAAACTGCAATGCTACTCCCCAGAATCACAATTTTCCATGCTATAATTGTGGTAAACCTGGACACTTTTCTAGAGAATGTCCATATCCTAGGAAGAACAATCCTGATGCACCCAAAGCCCCAGTTACTCAAGCTCAGAATCAGTACAAGGGCAATGCTCAGAATAATCAGAAGGGTCAGGCTAAGAAGAAAACTAGAGAGGTCTTCTATACTCAAGTGGAATCTATTCCAGAAGGAGAACCAGTAATGATGGGTATGTTTCCCATTGCTAAGCATCCTGCAATTACCTTATTTGATTCTGGTGCATCCCATACATTCATCAATCGTACATTTGTTGTGAAGCATGGGATAGCTATTGGGGAAACAAAAGAACCATATCGTATACAGTCGCCCGGGGGATGAATCTATACAAGGGAGGTAGTTCAGCATGTACCTATTGATTTGGGAGGTTATGAGTTCCCTACCAATATGCTGATATTAAAGGATCAAGATATAGATGTGATCCTTGGTATGAACTGGTTAACCCAACACGGGGCTATCATAGATGTCCTGCGTAGAACCATAAGGGTAAATGCACCTGACAGCAAAACCCAACTTCTCATCCAACTTCCCTTTCCTAAGAGTACAGTGGAAATAGTCTGTGCAACTATTGTTGAAGAAGCTGAGAAAATTTCAGTGGTATGTGATTTTGCGGATGTCTTTCCCGATGATCTGCCTAGTCTGCCACCAGACCGAGACATGGAGTTTAGAATTGATATGAAACCAGGAACAGCACCAGTATCCAGAAGAGCATATAGGATGCCACCCAAAGAACTAGCAGAATTAAAAATGCAACTACAGGAGTTGTTAGACAAGGGTTTCATTCAACCCAGTTCATCACCTTGGGGATGCCCTGCTATCTTCGTGAAGAAGAAGGACCAAACCTTAAGGTTATGTGTTGACTATCGGCCATTAAATGAAGTCACCATAAAGAACAAATACCCCTTACCCTGAATTGATTTGCTTTTTGATCAACTTGCGGGAGCTAAGGTGTTCTAAAAAATAGACTTGAGATCAGGCTATCACCAGATTAAGATCAGACGAGAAGATGTGCCGAAGATAGCGTTTACTACTCGATATGGTCTATATGAGTATCTAGTCATGTCTTTTGGGCTGACCAATGCCCCAACTCATTTCATGTATCTGATGAACTCAGTTTTCATGCCCGAGTTGGATAAGTTTGTCGTGGTATTCATTGATGACATTCTTATCTATTCTAACAGCAAAGAGGAACATGTGGAACATCTCCACATTGTTCTACAAAGATTAAGAGATCACCAACTATATGCCAAATTCAGCAAATGTGCATTTTGGTTGGAGGAAGTACAATTTCTAGGTCATGTGTTATCTACTGAAGGTATAGCTGTTGATTCGAGCAAGGTAGAAGAAGTCCTTAACTGGAAAGCACCTACAACTGTTCATCAAGTTCATAGTTTTCTAGGGTTGGTAGGGTATTATCGTCGGTTCATCCCTGACTTCTCCAGAATTGCGAAGCCGATTACTAGGCTGCTAAAAAATCAAACTAAGTTTGTATGGTCAACAGAATGTGAGAAGGCCTTTCAGACATTGAAGAAGTTGTTGACAACTGCACCAGTATTAGCACAACCTGATATCGAGAGGCCATTTGATATCTATTGTGATGCATCTGGAATTGGTATTGGATGTGTTCTGATGCAAGAAGGTAGAGTCATAGCATACGCTTCTAGACACCTCAAGAAGCATGAGGAACATTATCCCACCCATGATCTTGAATTAGCCGCTATTGTTCATGCACTCAAGATTTGGCGACATTATTTATTGGGTAATATCTGTCATATCTATACAGATCACAAAAGTTTGAAATACATCTTCATGCAGTCAGAGTTGAATATGAGGCAAAGAAGATGGTTAGAACTTATCAAAGATTATGACTTAGAAGTGCATTATCATCCGGGCAAGGCTAATGTGGTTGCCGATGCCCTGAGTTGCAAGAGTCATTGTCATTGTCTGATTGTAGAACCTATGCAACGAACCTTGTGCTAGAGATGGAGCATCTGAATTTACAAATCATAGAGCAAGGTTCCCTATCCAATATTGCAGTTGAGTCCACTATCAGAGATCAGATCATTGATGCTCAACGGAAGAGTGAGGGCATAGCCCATATCAAGGACAAAGTCAGATAAGGAAAACCAACATGTTTCAAGATTGATGAATCAGATGTCGTATGGTTCAAGGATAGATTGGTAGTACCCAAGAATCCAGAGCTGCGAAAGCAGATTCTTGATGAAGCTCATTCTACAAGATACTCCATTCATCTGGGTAGCAACAAAATATATCATGATCTGAGAAAGAGATATTGGTGGACCAAAATAAAAATAGAAATAGCTCAATATGTAGCCAAGTGTGATATTTGTTAGAGAGTCAAAGCGGTTCATATGAAGACTTTAGGTCCATTACATTCATTGCTAGTTCCATCTTGGAAGTGGGAAGATATTTGTATGGACTTCATCGTGGGATTGCCTAGGACATATGCAGGCTACAATTCAATATGGGTTATTGTTGATCGTCTAATCAAGATAGCTCATTTCCTACCAGTCAGAGATAAATATCGAGCGGAGCAGTATGCAAAGCTTTATCTTGATAGAATCTTCAGTCTACATGGCGCACCCAAGACGATTGTCTCTAACATAGGGTCATTGTTTATATCCAAGTTTTGAAAAAGTCTACATGAGTCTTTAGGAACTAAACTTATCCATAGTTCTGCTTATCATCCGCAAATAGATGGACAAACTAAAAGGATAAATCAAATTCTTGAAGATATGTTTGAGCATGTGTCCTTTTCTTTGGTGCTAAATGAGATGAATGCCTTCCCTTAGCTGAATTCTCATATAACAATAGCCATCAAGAGAGCATTAAAATGACACCATTCGAAGCACTGTATGGCTGTAGATGCCGACACCTTTAAATTGGTCAGAAGCTAGAGAACATTGGTTCTTTGGACCAGATGTGGTCAAGGAAGCTGAAGAGAAAGTTAAACTCATACAAGCCAATATGAAGGTAGCTCAATCCCGACAGAAAAGCTATGCTGATAAGAGGAGACGACCGCTAGAATTCAAAGTGGGAGATTATGTCTACCTCAAGGTATCACCAATGAAAGGAGTTCATCGTTTTGGGATTCATGGAAAGTTGGCACCCCGTTATGTAGGTCCTTTTCAAATCCAACAACGATGTGGACCGATTGCCTATCGCGCCAAGCTACCAGATCACATGTCAGCTGTGCATGATATCTTCCATGTATCTCAATTAAAGAAATGTCTTCAAGTACCTGACCAAGAGATCGACTTTGGTGATGTAGAACTAGAACCTGATTTGACTTATGCCGAGTACCCTATTAGACTCTTAGATCAGAAAGATCGAGTTACTCGAAGACGTACAATCAAGTTCTACAAAGTACAATGGAATCAACACACTAAAGATGAAGCTACTTGGGAGTCCGAGGATTACTTAGAAGAGAACTTTCCTGACTTCTTCGCTTCTATCTAGTTGCAATACCTTGTCTATGTTGTAACTTGTTTCGTTTGACAACAGAATGGAAAACCCCCTCACTCGCCTTTTGAATAAAGTTATGATGTGTTAGCTTGACACATTTCCTTTTCCATTACTTAGCCTTAAGTTTTAAATCTCGGGACGAGATTTGTTTAAGGGGGAAGGGTTGTAACACCTTTGGTGTTTTGACCTAACACTAAAACTTGACATGTCATCATGTGCATTGCAAAGCATTCATAAAGTAGAAAATTTTGAATGCATTCACTAAATAAGCTTTATTTCATAATGTTATTTCATGTGATGTGATTCAAAACCCTAAATAAAGATCATGACTACAAGGGTCAAAATTCATGTGATCATGTGAGGTCATGTGTCATTTGACTCAAATAACCCTAATGGGCCATGTTACTTGTCAAAAATCAAAATTAAAGTAAAAGGAAGACAAATCAAATTTGAATTCAAATTCAAATTATAAAAGTCCTTTTTGCCCCTTTTGACTAATTCAAAATCCATGTGGAATTTGGGGTTGAGGCAAAAAGCAAAGTTGGAGATTATTTTATGTGGATCAACTTTGGTATTCAAAGTTTTTCAAGTTTACATATAAAATTTGGAGTAATTTTGAAATGATTCAAATGCTCAAATGCACCCCAAATTCAAATTTCAAAATGGAGGTAGAATTTGAAAATGTTCCTAGAAGCAAAGTTGTAGAGTTTGAAAAATTGAGCAACTTTCATTTTTGGAGATTTTCAACTTCTTTAGAAAATTTGAGAGTAATTTGAAAAATGGACTCAGTGGCAGTTCTGTAAATATTTCAAAAATCAAAATCGACATCACCTGTTTGCCATCGGCGACACGCCGCTATTCGCCGCCGACCTTCTTCGTCGCTTTCACGGGCGGTGACACACCGATGCCTCCATGGCGAGCTCGCTCGTGTGCTGTCCACACCGCACGCCTTCTTTCTTTCTATAAATAGGAGCACGCCGTCGTCGTTCCTTAGTTTTCCATCGACTGCTCGCCGCCGGTGTCCTAATCGCGCTCGCGAAATTCAACCTCGCCGTAGTACCTAGGGCCAATTGCGTTGGCTAGAAGCTCCGCCTCGCCCTGCCGCTCATTCCTGACCTGCTCGCCTTGCCTCTAGCCAGTCAGCGCCACCGCGCGACGTCGTCTTCTTTGGAGCCGGACGGAGCTCCGCCATCATCGACCTCACCGTGGTCCTATCGATCCAGTACGTCTCCGCCTTCACCGAGTCTACCTACGTGATCACAGTGAGCTCCTGAACGTGATGATCGTTTCACTTTAGTCTCTACTGCAATGTCACCGTGGTTACGCCGTACACCGTCGTGCCCAAGCCGCCATGCCCGGCGTGGAGCTACCTCAGGTGCGCCTTTTGCCTTTCTGATAGTTGGGATCGGTTCGGGGAAAAGAGTAGGTCATGTAGGTGCGGTCTACTTCGCCGGAGCTTCGCCGCCGGCGCGTTTTGCCGATCGGAGCAGACAGCGCCGCCGTGCGTCCTCTTTGGGTCACTGACGAGCGGGGCCTGGCTGTCAGTGCGAGAGAGGAAGAAGAACAGTGCGATTTTGTATTTTCTGAAATTATGAATAGTGCTAAAACTTTAGGAATTTGTAGGAAAATAATAATAGCTCCAAAAATTCTAAAAATTTTTGTGTAGCTTCTGTACATGCTCTAATATGGTTTAAAAATTTTAAACTTGAAATTTGAATAAAATTTTAATGTTAAAAAATTCAGTCAATTAATTAATAAATGCAACTTCCATGATTTTTGTAGGCCACTTTATAATTCCAAAAATTATGAAATTTGTTTTGGTACACTAATTTGACATAAGGAAGCTTACATAAAATTTTGAGATCATTTGGAACAAGTTCATTTTTGGGCTTATTTCCAAATTAATTCAAAAATAAATAAAAGCAAACCCTAAGTGTTTGATTAGTGTTGAATCATGTTTTGGTCATATTTTGTGACTAGTAGGGTTTCAAGATTCATTTGGTCAAGTCACATGTGTGGTTCTTGACGGTAGGATTGCAAGTTGGTTTTGTTGGCTTGCAACTGTACCGTGAAGGAAAATCGTATTCGGGGTGTTTTTATATTTCATGTACCATGACAGCATCATGTTTACATTATCATCTTGTTAAAGCATATGTTATCATTTCGTGTAGAATCCAAGAGTGAAACAATTCTAGTTGAGCATGTTCTGGAAGAATCCTCGGTTGTCACGGGATTCGATAAGTGTGGTACGGATCCGGAACCTGAGATCGTCAACGAAGGCAAGCCCCAGTTTATGCATTAAACCATTACCTTGTTGACTTTGAAAAGTTGATCACCTATGTTATTTATAACATTAAGTCGATTAAGTTTAAATGTTACCTACTTGATGCATTGCATACCTTGTTAATTGTTTACCATCCTTGAAGATGATTTCATTTACAAAGGCGTAGAATGCTTAGTATGCTTTATGATAGGCTTTCAAAATAAAAGTTTTGATACAATCAAAGATGGCATACTGGCCAAAGAAAGAAAGAAGGTTGAATGAACTAGAGACTAGTCGGGTGACTTATCTTGAATGTTGGGTAATATTGCCGACTATGTCGCTTAAAGGCCACTCATTGTGGATCTTCTGAACGAGACACTTTGTAGTACTGGTCACATACTCTGGTAAGCCTACTTCGGCTAATCCGATACTAAGACGAATGCCCATGCACTGGGAGTGGAGAGATGGCGAGAGTAGCATGTACCCTCATGGCTAGAATGTGGCCGGATTTGAGGTGTGCTGTGCTCTCGGGTGGCGTGGAGACGGCTTAGTATAGGAGGATCCAGTAGTGAGGTTTATATATGCAAGATTAAGTTCTACATATGTCGTGTGATAAGGAATCCCCAGCTGGGACTTGAATCAATTCGAATTGCCAGTGCTTCACGGATATGGAGACTCGATTCATTATAGAAGCAATGCAGGACTGGTGAATTACTAAAATTTGAGAAAAGAATGGAATGAAAAGGATTGGAACATGGGAAATGTACATTTAGTTGAGATAATGAACTAAAAGGACTTAGGGGTAAAACGTGAAAATAGGATGAAGAATAGTAAGCTTTTGGCAAGGAACTTTTGAATCTTGCTACATCCTTACCTTGCCCCAACCCCTGCATCTTTAAAAGTCTTACACCCCTTTATGTCGGGTTAGTCTTGTTGAGTACTTTTGTACTCAGGGTTTGTTAACCCTTGTTGCAGGTGAGTCGCATGCGCAGGCTTGTTTTGGTCCCTGCTGCATGTCTGTGTTCGAAGTCAATGATGATGATGAGTGATGAATGGCCTTTGGACAAGGCACTAGTTTGTATGATAAATAAAGTTAATGTAATATTATCCTGCCACTATGGTTGTATGACACTTATGGTATTGTAAGTTTGAAAACAACTGGTTTGTAAACTATGTTATCTTAAGACTTCCGCTATCTTTTACTCTGATGTATATATTTGAATAAACTGTTGTAATCTGCAATGTCTGCGATTGGGATCCTGTTTGAAAAAGAATCATGGATGATTCAGGTTTCCCGAGGACACCCGACAGACCTATTAAGTTGTTGGGAACTCATGTACGCTATCAAAGGTCTATTGAGACAATGATAGATGCACGTGGGCCCGATTTCTTAGGAGGTTCTGCCACACCCCTCAAAAGCACGTCGCTCTTCAAGGGACTTGGCTAGCGCATCCGCATTTTGGCCAATTGTCGCCTTGGCCATCTCCAGGTCCTGCTCCAACAACTCCACCTTTTCGCCCAGCTCTAGAAGGAGGGCGACAGGCTCAGAAGCAAGCTATAGGAAGAAACCAACACAATGAAAAATAGAAAAGGTATGTACCGAGGTGGGAGTTCTTGAGGATGGAGAGTCCCTCTGCTTGCTGGGTCACCTGCTCGCACAGCCAGGCATTTGCCTTCTCTGTCCCCATCACCCTATCCTGAAGCATGAGCAATTCTTGGTTGGCCTTCGACTAGGCCTTCCGCTCTAATGCCAGGGCACTCTGTTCCATCTGCAAGGTCTCTAGGGTACCCTAGAGGACCACCTCGGTGTTCGCTAGGGACTTCTATAGCATCGCCTTGGTCTCCACCTAGCGGGCCTTTGCCGCCTCAAGCCCCCGCTTGGCGGTGGTCGTCCGCTCCACCCCAAGCTGCTCCACCTCCCACGCCTCGATCGCCTTCGCCGCCTGGTCCTAGGACTCATGGTGGGTAGACTCCAGCTGGTGCTCAAACTTGGCCATCTGGGCGTGCTCCATCCGGAGGAAACAGGACTTGCGACATGACATCTCCTGTAGACCCTGCAAAAATGAGAAGGAAACATGCTGAGGCAACCAACGAGAGACCAAGGGGTCAAGCACAAGTGCAAGAATCTCACCTCTATGGTGTGGCACAAGTCGACCTTGACCATCCACTAGATGGACTTAACCCACTCCTAGGCATCCTCAAGCTTCACCAATAGCTTGGCAAGATCGGACTCCATGGCAAGTCTGCTCCCCCCAAGGATGTGCCAAAGCTAACACTCTTGTGAATCCCAAAGGATGAACCAAACCTTGGCAGGGTCCTTAGGGCAGGGCCACACCAGGTCAGTCTCCTCTAGCCCGCTGGAGGGCCCAGCCTTTGACCAGGACCACCGCCAGCTCCCACAACAGCACCGGTGGCTCCACCTCATCATCTACTTCATTGTCGGAGGTGATCTCCACCACCTCAGCCTCATGGGCCATCGATGGGCTTTCTAGCTCCGTCCTGACTGCATCTCCCCCTGGCACCTCTAGCGCTAAAGAGGAAGGTGAGTCGTGTAGCCCTTCTGCCTAGCGAGGCAGGGAGCCTGGTCTCCCTCTCCTCTTCCCCCATAGCCGGTGGAGGAGGGGCCGCAAGGGACACCTCCAACATGGCCTCTGTCATCACCACCGGGATCGCTGCCAACACCGTCATTGCCTCTACCACCGTACTAGCGACCGACCTAGGGGACACCACCTCTAGAAGGGAAGGATCCGCCACCACCACCCTGCTCTCCCTGCTACTCGCCATGGCGCAATGCAAGGTGGGCCTCCAAACCTCCTGCATAGGAGTTGGGGCGATGCTCAGCTTCGTCAGGATCCGATTGCTATCGAAAAAGTACAGGTCAGTCACACTCCAAAAAACTAATAGCAAGATCAAAAAGAAACAAAAAGGGGCATACTGGGATGAAAGTAGTATGACTCTAAAGACCCAACCCAATGATGATGGGCCCATAGGGCAAGGACCACTCCTGAGCCACAACCCATGCCCCCTCACTTCAACCGGGGGAGTCGACTCAACCGCCAGCAGCTTGGCCTGTGGATCACCATGACCATCGGCTCGGGGCACGCCGACTAGAGCAGCTGGCGGGGCATCCTCCCGCTATGAGTCGCACACCGGCGCTAGCCCCAGTGATGCGCGGGTGCAAGCCTACTCCTCTAACCGCCTAGCTTGCTCCACCACACCCGCGACAGGCGGGGACGAGACCAGCGACGCCACCGAAGGGCATGGCGATCACGTCCACTTTTCCTCCCATTCACCAATGGCATCCGTGCTAGTGGCACACTTCCTTGGCATGGGAACATCGCCGCACCTCTCTGCCTCCTACTCGCCGCCAGTGGACACAGCGACAGGATCGTGATGCTCCACCGAGGTCACAACAACCTCCCAGCTTTCCTCCTCCTCGTAGAAGATCATATCGTCCCCCACCTCTATAGGGTCATCCGACTCAAGCTTTGACTCAATTTTGCTCCTATTTTCCCTAGCCCGCACATGCCGGGTGATCTCCTTCTCCTTCTCATGCTTCTGCCGAGCCTCCTCAGCTTTCTTCTTCTTCCTGGCATCCGCCGCCTCCTTTTGGGCGGCTTGCCAAGCCATGCCCTCTGGCCCCTTTGGAAGGTGCAGCTAGGATTTGTAAACTCTAAGTCCCTGTGAAATAGGTGACTCAATCAAAAATAGGAGAACAAAGGGGAAAAGAACACAGAGTAAAGAAAGGGGAGCATACCAGTTTGGATAGCACCGATGAGTTGAGAGGTCTAGGCTTTCCATTGACATTCTCCTTGGGCTTCAGTTGCAGCACCCGGTCAAGACAACTCTAGACCTTGTCGCTCGGTAGCTCCTCTAACAAAGTGCGGTCAGGGTCCGTCGGGCCGCTGTACTTCCACATTGGCCACGTCCTCTCCGCCAATGGAGCAACCTGATAGTGAAGAGGGTGTGGAACACCCACACCCCATCAAGGTTGCACTGCATGAGCTTCTTAAGCTCTGCCTTGATAAGCTCCACCTTATGCTTCTATTGGCTAGTGGGGCCCCATGACCAGCTATCCAGCCTCTTCGGCCTCCTACTGGTGAAAGGAGGGAACAATGCCTCTACCGGGTTCCTAATGTAGAACCATTCCCCATGCCACCCCTAATTGGAATTGCAGGGGATATACACGGGGTACGAGCCCCATGCCCTTGGTTTCTTTTGTAGGGCAAAGCCCCCCACCAGCGCAGCCTCGGGCAGATTCCCCACCAACAAAGTTCACCTAGAAAACATCCACTGAAAGAAATCCATGTGTGGCTCCATCCCAAGGAAGGCCTCGCACATGGTGACGAAGCCAGTGATATGCAGCACTCTAGTCGGATTGAGGTGCTGTAGCTCCAAACTCCACTCGTTGAGGAGCCTGCATAGGAACTAGTGCATGGGGAATCCTAGCCCATGCTCGTGGAAGGCAAGAAAGGAAACCACCTCACCGGGCCGAGGTTGCAGGAAGTCCTCCCTCCCGGGAGCCCTCCAGTGCACCACCTCCTTCGACGACAGAAACCCCTTCTCGGCGAAGGCCTCCAACACTGGCTCCCTCATAATGGATGACCTCTAGCCCAACATTTTGCTCTAGGTTTGTGAATGGATTTGTGAGTTTTCTCCTCTCCCACGCTCTCTCCTTTTTCTCTCCTAGGAACCTCCATGGCACTCAGACGCTCTTGGCAAGAAGGAAGAAAGAGAAGAGACGGCAAATGAGGAATAGGTGAAGGAATGAGGTGAAAGCCCTCTCCCTTCTTCTACTTAAAGAAAAGGGCACAACAGTTGGGGAAGGCATGGCGATCGGGGAAAGGGGGAGAAAAACCCTCTCCCTTCCGCATTTAATGCAGATGGGATACGATGGGATGCGCCCTGATCGATGAGATGCACCCTACCTGATGGAACGATGCCTGATCAAATGGGATGTGGCTTGGGTATGGCCCACCACTACCGTATGACCGGGCATGAAAAACTAAGCACCACTATGCGCAGGCGGCTCTTCGCCTCCCCAGGCGGGACTTAGAAAAACCCAAAACAACAGCATCTCCACCGGGAGAGACCATCGGGCTTCCTAAGTTAATCGAAAGGCTTAGGAAAACACCGAGAGATAGGTAAGGAGCAAAGGGACGCCCCTTGTAGGCCATGCTGACTCTGTCATGAACGATGAGCATGGGTCCTGGTCCGACATTTCCGATGGGAGCTCTTCAAACCTCATCACTTGAGTCATCAAGGTAACATTACCAACCCCCTCTCTCTTTTTATAATCATTCATACATCCATACACGCATTCATTCCATAGGCCCATGCCCCCAAACAATTTGGGCCCAAATTGCCCTAGGGCTCAGGAACTAAGGCATCGCACATGCGGCTAAATGCATCACAACGCTCCGTGTTGCATCATGAAGCGATAGTTGCCTCATTCAACATGAGCAACGACCAACTGAGGTTTGAAGGCTGGCCCACGAAGGGCTCGAGGCCACCTCACATCAAATAGAGCTAGGGGAGAAAACATAGATGAGCCCTGTGCGGCCCTCGCCCAGTCTAGCCCAAAGCAGACAGGGTCATCTCAACCTTCTCCTTCGATCCTAAACCTCTATCAAACCCACATAATCTCTATCTAGGGGAGGCTAGCGGGCCACCTAGGTCAGTCTCTAGAACGACCTAGGCATATGTCAGGTTGCAGGTAAAGGAGCAGTGGAATGTCACAAGAGGGCTATGCTGACCCCATCATGAACGACAGACCTAGATTCCACTCGATCATACCCGTTAGTGAGCTCATCGAGCATGTCACTCAAGCCTGAGCGATCGAGATGTCGGTGTTTCGTACAAGCACCAGCAAGTAAATTTATAGTGATGCGCATTAGGCTCGGATGGTGCGCTAAAGGATACAAGATTTATACTGGTTCAGGCTGAATGTCCCTACGTCTAGTTTGTTGCTGCTTGTGTTATTAGCACAAAAAATGGTTCATAGTAGGGGTACAAACGATCGAGAGAGGGACTGGTCCCAAGTCTCTGATGGAAGGGTCAAAAGGAGGCCAAGAGCTTGGTAGCAGCTTGACTGTGTGTGTTGTGTGTTGTGCCGTCAAAAGTCGGTCCCTCTGTTGGAGGAAGTGCATCCCCTTTTATAGATGAAGGGGACGGCTTTAAAAGTGTGAGGGCTAGGATGCATACTCTACCTAGCCTTTTGGCTCATGTCTACCCAGCCTGGTTTCCCATTTTGATAGGTGCGAAAGGATGATAAGCGCCTACAATACTGTCGATGCCTCTGTAGAATGTCAGGATGGTTATAGAGCACTGCCCCTCGCCTTGTAGGGTATGGACTGTAGTATAGTGGCTTTGACTTATGAGCCTTGCCTAGTCTTGCTCCGCATGCCTTCTGGTTCCTATGAATCTTTGTCGGAGGGACGCGGGGTCAGGGTCCGAAGTAGAGCTGTGGGCAAGGTCTTTCGATCGGAGAGGGCATCCAGAGGCTGAAGCGTGTGCTCCAATCCGGTGAACCTAAGGGGGCAGGAAGCAGGCGCCACTCCCTTGGGACCATAACATGGTGATGGCATATCCGTCATTTGTAGAGATCGCAAATCCTTTTCTAGAGCATAGTGGTTGTTGTATATCTTTGTCGGGTTCCATGTCCCAGAGCTGAAGGCGGCACCTATAACTCTACAGGGTGAAGAGCATGCACCTGCAATACTTTTCAGGCTCTGCTATGCCTAGAAGGGTCTAAAGCACCCATCCCGTCGTTCCCTTGCCGTACCTTTCCTGCTGGGGCATAGGGTATGGTCCTTGAAGCTGTGGTTGACCCGAATGTCTTGTCTTGCCCTGTACCCATCATCATGAGGGAACGGGGAGAAGTTGTCAGGCAAGAGGAAACCAGTCTTTAGACATCGGGTGGGGTGAGGTTTGTCCTCAGTCATTGGGCGAGGCGGAGACCAGTCCTTATCCCTTGGGTGAGACCAAGCCTGCCCCTCGAGGGTTGGGCAAGGCGGAGTCTATCCCTCAGCCCTTAGGTGAGGCGGAGCTAGCCCAAAGGCATCGGGCGAGGCTGAGACTAGCCCTTAGCCCTCAGGTGAGGCGAGGCTGGCCCAAAGGTGTTAGGCAAGGCGGAGACTAGCCCTTAGCCCTTGAGCGAGGCAGAGCTGTCCCAATGGCATTAGGCGAGGCTGAGACTAGCCCTTAGCCCTCGGGCGAGGTGGAGCTATCCCAAAGGCATCGAGCGAGGCTGAGACTAGCCCTTAGCCCTCGGGCGAGGCAAGGCTGGCCCAAAGGTGTCGAGCGAGGCGGGGCTGGCCCAAAGGCATCAGGCGAGGCAGAGACTAGCCCTTAGCCCTTGGGTGAGGCAAGGCTAGCCCAAAGGCGTTAGGTGAGGTGGAGACTAGCCCTTAGCCCTTGGGCGAGGCGGGGCTGGCCCAAAGGCGTCGGGCGAGGCGGAACCAAACTCCCATCATTTGGGCAAGGAACGTAGTGACGCCCTTGTCTGTCTAGAAGTTTTTAACATTCAATGGTTATTGGTTCCACCTTCTGAGGTACCCCAGTATTAGGTCCCCGATAGTAGCCCCTGAGCCTCTGGGTGATTTGGATAGAATCGCCTAGGGGGTGTTTTCGATTTCATCGGAGTTACTTTGCCAGAGGGTGCGCGCGAGCGCACCCGATGGGTGTAGCCCCCGAGCCCCTGGATGATTCAAGTAGAGTCGCCCAGGGGGTAGTATCGAACCCTTTGCAGGTAAGGCTGAAAGACTTGGTTTTTCATCAACTAGATATTTTTAAGGGAATCGTGGTATTCCGTTCATAGGAATTTTATTCAGTGTCGGCCCGGCTGGGACCCAACTGCGGATCGAGGCCCTAGTGATGCTTGCATCCTTGAGTCCTAGTAGTTTGTGGGCCTATCCCTTGTTGGGATAGCCCTTTGGCTCTAGGACCCTAGGTGGGTCAACCTCCGGTCGTTATGGGCCCAGACGGGTTTAGTGAAGAGATTTTTCTGGTCCACGTCCCCTCTGTGGGAAAAGAGTCCGGTCACTTTGGGAAAGCGAACCGCCTGATTTGATTTTGGTGGGAGAGGATAGGGATCATGGGCATGTGTCCCACAACACGACGCAACGATGCACATGGCTAGCCCAGAGATCGAGGCGAACGGTTACCCTTCTCGCATCTGTCGCCACTATAAAACCACTGGGTTCGCCCCTAGGGTTCTGTACTTTGCTTCCTCACCTTCGCATCCATAGCTTTCGCCGCCAATCACCTTAGCTTCCCACGCTAAGACTGCCACCGCCATTAGGTTTGCATCCGCATTTACTACCACCATTGAGCTCACGTCCGCGCCGCCGTCCTTGTTGAGCTCGCACCCACCTTGCCCCCGATGTTTCGATGGAGCTATGGGGCAGATCCGGCATTACTTCTCGGTGTTTGGAGGGCCTCGTCCACCATGGCCTCCTTCACCTGCTGTCTGCCATTGGGGAGTGGTTGCTACCCAGTGATGAGAGTGAGCCAGCACTGCCTGAAGGGTACATCGTGTCTTTTGCCATCTTTCATGAGCGGGGATTTGTCGTACCTACGCATAGATTTCTTCGGGGGTTGTTGGATTATTACCAAGTGGAGTTGCAACATCTTACCCCAAATGGTGTCCAACATATGGTGGTGTTTGTTGCTCTGTGTGAGGGTTTCCTAGGGATCGATCCCCACTTCAACTTGTGGTGGCACTTTTTCACCGTCAGTTTGTTGAAGAGGAAGATTGGGGGAAGGATGTGAGCGTGCCAATGGGATGTGCCAGCATTCATCTTTGCCCCACCCAGTCGAGGGACTACCTACTGATGCGTCTATCATCCTCAAATAAGGGGTGGCACTCATAGTGGTTTTACATCAGGGATGACCTGAGTGCCACATTGCCAAATTACTCTGGGTGCCTCATCGACGAGGCTCCAGAGTCATGGTAGTGGGGCTGTCCGACTTCAGAGAAGAAACACCTTGCCGACCTTCTCGTCGCCATTCATGCTCTGAAGGTTCAAGGCATGAAGGGGTCGAGGATCATTGGTGCCTACCATGTGAGGAGGGTGGCGCCGCTAATGGCGTGCGCGCTTCCCTTGTACCGGATGGTTCCTAGAGAGTCGTTCGAAGGAACGGTGCTCGTTGATGAGGCACTTGCTCTTACTGAAGTGGCACAGCGTATCAAGGAGGCGATGGAGCCTATGAAGGACACCTCCAGCTCCACCCTCGAACATGTGTATCCAGTGCTAGGGCATCCCCTAATGCGACCGAAACCCAGGTTCTTTGAATTTGTAAGCTCTCCTTCCCCGTGCCCTCCTTTTCGATTGAATTTCTAATCCTTTAATACCAACCTTGTGATGGTAGGACCAGCTGAGGAGGCTATTCTTCAAGGACTGCTCGGTCCTACTGCCAAAGGATCAGGTTGTGGCAGCGGCGAATCATGTCGTGGCCGAGTGGGAAAAGAGGGCAAGGGAGCAAAAGAAAGCTGAGGAGCGGTGGAAGTAGGAAGCACAGGATCAAGGAGAGGATGTAAGCGATGATGATGACAATGATGACGACAATGATGATGTTGATGAGGTTGCTGCCGGTGTGGATTGGGGCATCCTGGAGGACAAGGGCACACTGACCAATGCCCCTCCGTCTATGCAGGAAACCCCCTCGTCCCATGCGAAGGGAAGCGAGTCTGCAAGGTTGGCGGAGGTTGGAGCCGAAGAGTCCGCCGCTTCACGCGGGGTGCCGGTAGAGGATCAGTGGGTGGCTAGATCCGAGGAGGACCCTAAGGTGCTAATGGAGGAGGGGGTCCTATTGCCATGTCTCATGAGAGGGTGGTGGTAAGTGGATCTGCCACCCAGCCTGAGGTGTTGACCGAGAGGGGTGGCTCTACAACCACGCCCTCAGAGATGAGGGAGATGAGCTCCCCTACCTAGGAGTAGGGGGTAGGTTCGAAGCGGTCCCATCCCGATGAGTTGGGGCAGGGGTCTAGGGGTTCATCCCCAAAGTGCTCTTGTCGGCCGAAGGCATCAGGGTAAGCCACTAACTCCCCTGTCTCTCTTTTATTTCATTTTTTTGTTTTGATTTTATGCCTTTTTCTCTTGTGTAGACTTTTGCGGATGGGCCGCCCTCTAAGGACGGCACCCAAGAAGAGCCTTGCCCATCAGACAGGATGGGCGGCATCACTCAACGTTGCTCCTATTTTGGGCAGGAGTGGCGACGATGCTACGGCTGCGTTGGTCGACTCGACGGCGGCCGTGGTGGCACCCGTGCCTTTGGTGGCCGCCGAGCAAGCGAGATCTTCCCGCAGTGGGTGTGGCACCACCGACCAAGGGTCGCATATCACCGGTGGAGGTGGTC
Organism: Miscanthus floridulus; assembly: GCF_019320115.1. Taxonomy (NCBI): domain Eukaryota; kingdom Viridiplantae; phylum Streptophyta; class Magnoliopsida; order Poales; family Poaceae; genus Miscanthus; species Miscanthus floridulus. The sequence continues at coordinate 34,818,057 of NC_089590.1, read as the reverse complement.
GTGACCACGCCAAGCTAGGATCAGCCGGGCATAGCCACGGTGGTGCTCGAGGGCATAGTGTAGTCCGCGCCACCAGGGGCCCAGGTGGATCTGCCCATGGCACTCGAAGCGGCCCAGATGGAGGAGGATCTGATCGGAGGGTCCTTGGGCGTCATGGCGGTGGTGCAGAGGACTAGGAGGGAGTCGCCCCTGGCCCCTTTGTCAGGAGGCAGTCGCTGCCCCGCACGGGGCGAGCCGCCGCTTTAGTGGATGGCCGCTCAAGACCCAACATCGGCTCTTTTCACGCTCGACGACCATGCTGAGAGCATGGAGCGGGAGAGTCTCAACTTCGGGCTTTCGACTATGATGAATGCCCTGGACCAGGTCAGATGGGCCCTGCGTGAAATTGTCATTCCTACTAGCCAGGTATCTGCTCGTTCTTCCTTGTTTTCCTCCTTCTTCAAGTACTTTTGTGTTTTCGTATTTTTGATATCGGTCTTCTTTTAAGGTCATTGTTGCTCGCAGTCAGAGCAAATCCTAGTTCCTCCATGAACAGAAGGTGGAATGGGATCGCCTTGCCGAGGAGGCCTAGCTACGAGGAGATGTGGGCGCGTAGCTTGCTGCCGCCCAGTAGCGGGAGGCCCAGGCGTGTTAGGACACGGAGGAGGCCCACGGGATGTTTGAGGACTTGTCAGCGAGGACAAAGCTAGATGAGGAGGAGATCGCTAGGCTCCAAAAGGAGCGAGATGAGCTACTGCAGAAGAATGCCATGGCTAGTGAGAAGGCCGGTGAGCTCCTGGCGGAGCTACAGATAGAGCAGGACCTCAAGCTGAAGGCTGAGGAGAGGTCCATGACATTGCAGGAGAAGGTGAACCAGGATGCCGCGGTGATCGATCGGACCATCCGAGAGCATGACAAATGCGTTGGGAGGCCAAGGAATGCTAGGCGGATCTTGGAGTCGAGGTGACCCGACTGCTGGATGCCATGGAAGTTTCTGCCGGTCTACGCGCCGATCTCACCGAGGTGCGGGGGTTTCTCCAAGCTGAAGGTGATGAGTTTGATCGCCTATCCCTCGCTGTTCTAGCAGTCTACGACAACCTGCAGGTGGCACAAGAGGAGGGGACTAGCTCGCTTGTGGCCCGTGCCACTAGTATCATGGCTCGGGTGGGCCAGCTTGAGGAGAGTGCTTTTCACATCGGGATCACCCAGGCCTTCACCATCGCCCATTCTCATTACGAGAAGGAGATCAACCTGGAGGTGATGAGTGAAGGTTTCCCGCCTACTTATGAGGATGATGAGCTAGACACGATTGAGAAGGTGGTGGCTCCTCTTGCAAAGAACCTAGCGGATAATCTAAAAGAATTGGTTCTCCCTTCATGGAAGTAGTTAGTCAAATAAATTTGAACAACACTTATATGTAATATGTGAACAAGTTTCAGTACTTTCGAGTCTGGAAGCAGTTTCATGATTTTGCTTCGTAATTTTGTTTTGTCTAAGGCTGCAGGGCCGGTGGTGCTTTCAGGAAAAAAATTGGGTTGTGCTACTTGAGCAAAACATACCGTAGCCGTCTGGTCGTTTGGTTTTTTGCGGTCTTACCAATCTGTTCCCCCAAATCTTGTCGCTGGTCTTGATGCGAGGAGGGAGTCTGATGTAATGATTGTTTCGAAAAAAGGAAGGGAGGTAGCTATACCTTTACCAGCCCCCAAGTGAGATCCGACCCCTTGCGTTCGCTGGGGTTGGGTGTTACTAGAGACTAGAGCATTTAGATGGAATCCCATTCTATGGTTTTTGTGACAGGGTTGGCAAAGTCCTCGGATGGCGTTCCACTATTCCCCAAATGGGGACTCTATGGGCTCAGCAAGGGGGGGCCTTCGAACCGCTGTCCCTGTATCTTGCGGCTTGAGCCCCCGAGCGATAGGGGTCGGCCGTAATTCGCGTGTTACCCCGTCCTCGATTTTTGTAATTGGAGGGGCTGAGTAGACAACACTTGCCTGGTGGCTCGAGTATTGTGCTCAATGAGCTTGCTAATGGGTATGTTCGTGTGGAATCCAGGTCCATCATTTGCTGATGGGGTTGGAAGAGCCCTCTAGTGGCATTCCACAACTTCTTAACCCGCCTCTCGACAGATGCCTGAGCCGTTCGATAGGCTCAGGTGGCCCGATGGCCTCTCCTCGATGGAGATTCTATGGGTTGGGCTCGGGGTTAGAATCGAACGAGAAAAGGTTGAGACGTCCCCGTCCGCTTCTGAGTGGGGTCGGGCAAGGCCACTGGGGCTCGTCTCAGTTATTTTTCCCTGGCTCTGTTTAGCATGAGGTGGCCTCGAGCCCTTCGCGGGCCAGCCTTCGAACCTCAGCCTGCTGCCACCCATATCGAATGAGGTGACGGCCATTTCGTGATGCGACACGAAGCGTTGGGATGCAATGTTTTGCATATGCAATGTTTGAATGTATAATTTAATCAAAATGAAGGCGGGGTCGGTAATGTTACCTTGGTAGCATGAGTGATGGAAAGCTCCCACTGGATGTGTTCGAGCCAGGTTTCAGGTCTGATGTTTTCGACAAGGCCGACGTAAACTGCATAAGTATTGCTACTTTTGTTTTTGCGATTGTTTTTAAGCGATTTGACAGCTTCCCCCTTAAAGGGGGGGTTCTGCAGGTGGACCCCTCCAAAGTCCTTTCAGGAAGGTGGGAGCTAAGGCTAGCAGTTGAGGAACTATGAACGCGATTATGCTGGTGAACCAAAAAGACTCCGTAGCCAATGGAGGTGGTTTGTTTAGTTGTGCTCATCATTGTATTCCCACATGCCACGCTTTTGGTTTTCCAAACATAAGGAGGGGTCAGGCTAAAAAAGGGTGTTTAAACAAACATGCGCCCTTGGTAGCCCCTAAGCGATGTTCGTGTCCCTACCATTGCTAGGGTTGGAAGCTCGGCAAAGAATTCAACACTCAAAGTAAATAAACAGGGGTGCTTATCTTTCAGTCGATCATTCGTTCGTTATTTTGACTGGGCCGACCGATCGACCTAGGGGGCTCAATGGGCTCCCCCTGGAAGGAGGTTCCATTGTTGGGTCATCCCTGGTCCTACCTGGGGAAGCGAAGAGTCGCCTGTAGGTGAGTGTGCCCTGGTTCTTGTGTCCGGGGCGCATTAGTGGTGGGCCATGCCCGGGTGATGTTCTGGCTTACCAGGCGGCATCCCGTCGATCAGAGCGCGTCCCGTCGTTTCTAGCACATCACCTCAGATTTCTGTCAGCATTGATTTCGCATTTGATTGAATAGGGGAAGGCAGAGAGTTTTTTATCTGAACCTTTTGCCTTTCCTTAGCTGCCAAGCCCCCTCTTTAAATGGGGGGGGGGAAGAGTTCTCGCCGCACCTCCTCGCCAGCCTTCGAGCCACCACCTCTTCTGCTTCCTTTCCACTGAATGTATCGGTTCCTAAGTAAGAGAGGGTAATGCCAGGGAGGGATAAACTCATAGGTCGAGCTAGAGGTTATCCAACATAGATGAGATGGCGCGGTTCGCCTGTGATGAGGAGGGGTAGCCACTGCCAGAGGAGAAGAGGCACCGGAGGGCGATGAGCATTGTTGATTTTGCCGCCGCTAGTCGTGGCCTTCCTTTAGCGGGAAGCACTTTATGCCCCAATGCCATTGTTGGGATTGGGGCTGATGATGATGGCGTAGTCCCTGAATGTCCCGGCGGAGGGGCATCGTATTCGCCGGTGCGGTGCTCGATGTTGCAGATGACGGTGCCTTTGAAGGTCCTATGACGTGGTGGGATAACATCTCGACGGAGGGGCACCATATTCACTAGCATGGTGCTCGACGTTGCAGATGACGGTGCCTTTGAAGGTCCCGCGACATGGTGGGATGTTGCCGATGGAGGGCGTGGTGCGGTGGCCATAGTAGATGAACTAGCCCGTGGACATGCCCGGACGTTGCCGATGGAGAGCTCAACGCGGCGGCCGTAGTAGACAAATTGGCTCATGTACATGCCCAGATGTTGCCAATGGAGAGCTTGGCATGGTGGCCACAGTAGACGAACTGGCCCGTGTACATGCCTAGACGTTGCCGATGGAGAGCTTGGTGCGGCGGCCGTAGTAGTAGTCATAGTAAAGTTGAGCAGAGAATGTAATTGAATAAGTTTGGGGGAGCCCCTGAGTGAACAGCCCTTTGGATTTTTAGGAGTACACTAGTCTTTTGCATGATGAAATCATTTTGTAAGTGGTTAATTTGTGAAAAAATGAACAAATTTTCATTTTTTGTTAGGGCAAACAGCTTTTTAGTTTTCTCTTCTTGTAGAAGAGGTGCCCTCCAACCCTTCCCATGGCCCAAGTTGTAAGAAACTAGGAGTGTGGGTGAATTAATTCTGATCACGCTGGTGAGCAAAGAGGTTGTAGCTGCTGGGGCATGGGTCTCCCGTAGTCCTACTAGTTGTACTCGGAATTTGTTCCCAAAATCTTAGTCCTTAAGACTTGTTTACGAGAAGATTGAAAAACTTAGATAAAGTTTTCAAAGATAATAGAGAAAGTGTTTGTAAGATAAACGTACTTGTCCTTGTATCAGCACCCGAGTGAGGTCTGGCCCCTCACAATTTGCAGGGGTTGGATGTCACTAAAGATCGGGGTTTTGTAAAGACAAAGACTGATAAGAAGAAACATGTGTTTATTTAAGGGTAAAAACGACGTAGCTGCTCAATGTTCCAGGCGTTGGTGAAGACCTCGCCATTGATGGTTTTCAACCTATAGGTGCCTAGGCGAAGTACTTCCGTGATGACATAGGGCCCCTCCTAGGGTGGGGAGAGTTTGTGGCGGTCCTTATTGCTATGCACAAGGCAGAGGACGAGGTCCCCAATGTTGAAGGCTCGACCCCGCACCCGTCGGCTGTGGTACCATCACAACGCCTGCTGGTACTTAGCTGAATGGAGGAGGGCGATGTCGCAGGCTTCATCTAGCTGGTCCATGGCATCTTGATGAGATGCCTCGGCCCCCTGTTCATCGTATGCTCTAATTCTTGGTGCTCCATAGTCAAGGTCCATTGGGAGAATAGCCTTGGAGGCATAGACCATGAAGAAGGGTGTGTAGCTGGTGGCCTGGCTAGGAGTTGTACTTAGGCTCCATAGTACGGCCAGAAGCTCAGTGAGCCAGCGCGCGCCAAACTTGTTCAACCGGTTGAAAATTCTAGGCTTAAGGCCTTGTAGGAGCATGTCGTTTGCGCGCTCAACCTACCCGTTCATCCGGGGGTGCGCGGCAGCTGCCCAATTGATCCGGATGTGTTGTTCATCACAGAATCAAATGAATTTCCTACCGGTGAACTATGTGCCATTGTCGGTGATGATGGAGTTTGGTACTTCGAAGCGATGGATGATATTGAGGAAGAATAGCACAGCTTGCTCTGATTTGATCGTGGAGATCGGTCGCGCTTCAGTCCATTTTGTAAACTTGTCTATGGTGACAAGCTAGTGGGTGAAGCCCCCGGGCACCTTTTTGAGTGGCCCAACCAGGTCAAGCCCCTAGACCATGAAGGGCCTCATGATGGGGATCATCTAGAGTGCCTGGGCTGGAAGGTGAATCTGCCGAGCATAGTACTAACACCCTTCGTAGGTGCGTACAATTTGCTCGGCGTCGGCTACTGTGGTGGGCCAGTAGAAGCCCTATCAAAATGCATTCCCAACCAAGGTCCTTGGTGCGGCATGGTGACCGCAGACCCCACCATGGATATCACTTAGTAGAAGTTTTCCCTGTTTGCCAGGGATACAGAGCTATAGGATCCCCGTATGGCTCCGTTTGTAGAGTTTGCCTTCTACAAGAACGAAGGACTTGGCACGATGTGTGAGCCATTGGGCTTCTGTCTTTTCTGCTGGTAGTGTGTCACGGAGGAGGTAGTCGAGGTAAAGCGTTCTCCAGTCATTGGGAGGGTTGGACTTTGCTGCTGGGTCCTCTTCAAGCTCCATGACCTCGGGGTCGGGCAGAGCAGTTGGTGGATCGACCCCTGGGGTCAGACTAGATGGGCCATCATCGGCCTGTTCTGACCCCACGTAGCGTACCGAAGGTTTATGTTGATCGCTGGCGAAGACACCTATCGGGACTGGCTCTCGGCCGAATGCTGCTTTCGCGAGCATGTCGGTTGCTTCATTGAGACGCCTTGGGATGTGATTGAGTTCGAGGCTGTCAAATCTATCCTCCAACCGTTGAACTTCTTAGCAGTATGCCTCCATCTTGGCGTCGTGGCAGCATGACTCCTTCATGACCTGGTTGATAACCAGCTAGGAGTCACCCCTAACATCAAGGCGTCAGATGCCTAGCTCGATGGCGATTCATAGGCCATTGATGAGCGCTTTGTATTCTCCGATATTGTTTGATGAGGGGAAATGGAGCCAAACCATGTACCTCATGTGGACCTCGAGGGGAGATACGAAGACTAGTCCCACACCAGCGCCCTTCTTCATCAGCAATCCATCGAAGTACATCGTCTAGTACTCTTGATCGACGACTGCTAGTGGCATCTGGACCTTGGTCCACTCCATGATAAAGTTTGCCAGCACCTGGGATTTGATCGCTGTTCAGGGGGCATAAGTAATGCCCTGATCCATCAGCTCGAGTGCCCACTTTGTGGTTCTTCCTATACCATCCTGGCTATGGATGACCTCACCAAGGGGGAACGATGTCACGACTGTCATAGGGTGTGACTCAAAGTAGTGGCGTAGCTTCCTCTTAGTGATGAGGACGGTGTAAAGGAGTTTCTGGATTTGGGAGTAGCGGGTTTTGGAGTTGGATAATACCTCACTGATGAAATATATAGGGCACTGTACCTTGAAGGTGTGCCCCTCTTCTTCTTGCTCAACTACCAAGGTGGCGCTAACCACTTGCATGGTGACCGCTATATATAGGAGGAGGGATTCTCCATTGCTTGGAGGGACCAAAATTGGGGGTTTAGTTAGAAATTGCTTAACCATGTCAAGCGCCCCCTGAGCCTCGGCTGTCCACTTGAAGCGATCGAACTTCTTCAGGAGTCGATAAAGGGGGAGTCCTCGTTCACCGAGGCACAAAATGAATCGGCTGTGGGTGGCAAGGCACCCTATGATCCGTTGAACCCCCTTTATGTTTTGGATCAGGCCCATCTTTGTTATGGCTGATATCTTCTCTGGGTTGGCTTTGATGCTGCGCTCTGAGACAATGAAGCCGAGCAGCATGCCCCTCGAAACCCCGAAAACACATTTTTTGGGATTGAGTTTGATGCCGTTTGCCCAGAGTTTCACGAAGGTTTATTCAAGGACGGTGATAAGGTGGTCAGCTCGCTTGGACTTGACTACGATGTCATCGACGTAGGCCTCAACGGTCCACCCGATGAGGTCCCTGAAGCAATTGAGCATACAACGCTGGTAAGTTGCCCCAGCGTTCTTTAGACCGAACGACATTGAAATGTAGCAGAATGATCCGAAGGGGGTGATAAAAGATGTCGTGAGCTGGTCAGACTCTTTCATCATGATCTGGTGGTAGCCAGAGTATGCATCAAGGAAGTAGAGGGTTTCGCACCCTGAGGTGGAATCAACTATTTGGTCAATGCATGGCAAAGGAAAAGGGTCCTTTGGGCACGCCTTGTTGAGGCCCATGTAGTCGACACACATTCTCCATTTCCTACTCTTCTTTCGTACAAGAACGAGATTTGCTAGCCACTCTGGGTGGTATACTTCCTTAATGAACCCAGCAGCCAATGGCTTTGCTATCTCTTCACCGATGGCCCTGCGCTTTTCCTCATCGAAGCGGCGCAGGCGTTGCTTCACCGGCTTGGAGCCTGGGTGGATTTTCAAGGTATGCTCGGTGACTTCTCTCGGAATGCCTGGCATATCCGAGGGTTTCCACGCAAATAAGTCTTTGTTATTGTGGAGAAAGTCGATGAGCGTGCTTCCTATTCGGAGGAGAGCGCAGTACCAATGCGTACCTTTTTAGCCTTGGAGCTGCTGGGGTCCACGAGGACCTCCTTGGAGCCTTCTGCCGATTCGAATGACCCGATCAATTTTTTGGCGTCGAGCATTTTTTTGGCAACCTCCTCCCTGAGGGTGGCGAGTTCCTTGGAGACGATGACTGCAGAGGCATGACCCCAGCACTCAACTTCGCACTTGTAAGCGCGCTAGAAGGAGGTGTCGATGGTGATGACCCCGCAGGGGCCTGCCATCTTCAGCTTAAGGTACGTATAGTTGGGGACGGCCATGAACTTCACATAGCATGGTCATCCCAGGATGGCATGGAAAGTTCCCGGGAACCCCACTATGTCGAAGGTGAGGGTCTCAGTCCTATAATTGGACCGATCCCTAAAAGTGATGGGCAGATCGATCTGCCCTAGTGGCATGACCTGCCTACTAGGCACGACGCCATGGAAAGGTGCTCGGATGGGGCGAAGGTTCATTCGGTCGATGCCCATCTCATCGAGCGTCTTGGCGTACATGATGTTGAGGCTGCTGCCTTCGTCCATCAGTACTTTCATGAGCCGCTTCAGGTCGACGATCAGATCGATGACAAGTGGGTACCTACCTGGGTATCAAACGGCAACCGGATGGTCGGTCCAGTCGAAGGTTATGGCAGATTCTGACCACTAGAGGAAGGTAGGCATGGCTGGTTCGGTCGTATAGACCTCACGGCACGTGACCTTCTGGTGGCATTTGGAATCGTAGGCCACTGATCCTCCGAAGATCATGAGAGCACCGTTCGGAGTTGGGAAGACGTCATCCTTCTCCTCTATGTCGTCTATGGTGGGGGCAGGTTCCTTCCCCTGCTCCCCTTTGTTGAGGCCCCCAGACAAGTATTTGCGCATGAGGCCGCAATCCTTGTATAGGTGTTTGGCCGGGAAGGCATGGTTTTGGCATGGCCCCTCGAGCATTTTTTCAAAGTGGTTCAGAGTGCCCTCCGCGAGCTTCCGGCCACCTTTACTATCGACAATGGCCATGAGCGAGTTGTTGCACCGTTGCTTCTTATTCTTTCTTTTGGCGGGACGGTTGGAGGTGCCCTCATCGGTGTCCTCGTCCCGCCTCGCCATGCCATCGGAGCGGTCGAAGATGGCTCTGACCGCCTCCTCTCCTGAGGCATGACTAGTGGCGATGTCTAGGAGTTCCTTGGTAGTCTGCGGGCCCCTACATCCTAGCTTGTGGACCAGGGATTCATGAGTTGTCCCAGATAGGAAGGCTCCTATTACGTTGGCGTCGGCGACATTAGGGAGCTCGTTGCACTACTAAGAGAAGCACCGGATGTACCCACGAAGGGTTTCATTGGCCTTCTGGTGGCAGTTCTTGAGGTCCCATGGGTTCCTAGGGCGTTTGTACATGCCCTGGAAGTTCCCCACAAAGATCTCTGTCAGATCTGCCCAACTTTGAATGGCATTGGACGGTAGGTGCTCCAACCATGCTCGCGCTGAATCGGCCAAGAACAATGGGAGGTTGTGAATAATGAAATTGTCATCACTCACACCATCGGCCTGACATGCAAGCCGATAGTCTTTGAGCCAAAGCCTGGGATTTGTTTCCCTAGAATATTTAGGGATGTTGATAGGCGGTCGGTACCTTAGTGGGAACGCAGCGTTGAGGATGTGTCGGTCGAAGGCCTGAGGGCCTGGCAAGCTAGGGCTCGGGCTTCGATCCTTGCCGCTATTGTAGCGTCCGCCGTGTCAGGGATGGTAGCCACGGTGAGCTGCCTCTCCTGTGTCACCGTGGGTGCACCTACGGGCATCGATGGTGCTACGCACGTCACGGTCGTGGTCGAGACATTGATGCACCAGGACGGCAGAGGGCTACCTGCCGCCTGGCGGTGTCTGGTGAACGGACGTGTCCTTGGTGGGGCGCATCGAGGGCATATGATGGCTAGCGTCGGGCTTGCGTCGTCAGGACAATGAACTTTCTGCCTGCTGCGCCACCGCATGCTTGAGCAACGTGTGAATTTCTCGGCGGGCGCGGCGATCCTCGGACGTTGCGGCCTCCGGTAGGCCATGAAGCAAGGTGGTTGCTGCGGTGATGTTTTGGCTCCCATCATCAGTGAGGATCCTTTGGTGTACGGTGCGGGCCCTGGCGCGTGTGCCCCCTATCTATGCGGCGTTCAATCTCGCGATTGATGTCCGCGTACTCTCGGACGAGCCCTTGCCCGGCCTCATCGATCTCTAGCTTGTGGGCCCTTAGCTACTCCATCCTTAGGTGAGATGGGGCCACTGTCTCCTCCCCAGACCTACCGCTAGGGTTGCTTGTCAGGGTGGCCTCTTCCCCAGAGACACTTTTGACATGCCCCTTAGGGGTCTGCTCCATGAAGCATTCCTGGGAAGGGTGGTGGCTCCCCCTGCTAGAGTCCGAGCTAGAGAATGATCCTGACTCCTCCATGAGGAGCCTGTGGAGAGTCTCTGTATCATGTTCAATCATCCCCATGAACTCACTGTCCGTGGGTGGCTGAACCATACGTAGTGCCAGAAGGTGGCCAGCGGTCGCCGTAGCGTTGCGGAGACCAAACAAAAATGCTATTGGGGCGCTCCGTACAGGGTCTTCTAGGGATAGGGTGATGCAGCGTGGGTCCTCCTTGGATAACTGGGGTCCACAGGAGTCGCCTGACTGGCCCTCAAGCCTCTGGTGGCTAAGGCTGATGGAAGGGAGAGACTGCACGGCCGTGTGGGCCAGCGCCAGCTCTCCTCCCAGTGTAACAATGAAATCTAGGTTACCAAAACGCACATGTGCGCTTGGGACCCAGCTGATTGCGTGGGTGGCCATCCAAGGCCTGATTTGGAACGCGCAAAGTCCCCTACCTAGCATGCCAACTGTCGGTGTTTCGTACAAGCACCGGCAAGTAAATTAATAGTGATGCACGTTAGGCTTGGATGGTGCGCTAAAGAACACAAGATTTATACTGGTTCGGGCTGAATGTCCCTACGTCCAGTTTGTTGCTGCTTGTGTTATTAGCACCGAAAAATGGTTCATAGTAGGGGTACAAACGATTGAGAGAGGGACTGGTCCCAAGTCTCTGATGGAAGGGTCAAAAGTAGGCCAAGAGCTTGGTAGCAGCTTGACTGTGTGTGTTGTGTGTTGTGCCATCAAAAGTCGGTCCCTCTGTTGGAGGAAGCACATCCCCTTTTATAGATGAAGGTGATGGCTTTAAAAGTGTGAGGGCTAGGATGCGTACTCTACCTAGCCTTGTGGCTCATGTCTACCCAGCCTGGTTTCCCATTCTGATGGGTGCGAAAGGATGATAAGTGCCTACAATACTGTCGATGCCTCTATAGAATGTCAGGATGGTTACAGAGCACTACCCCTCATAGGGTATGGACTGTAGTACAGTGGCTTTGACTTATGAGCCTTGCCTAGTCTTGCTCCACATGCCTTCTAGTTCCTATGAATCTTTGTCAGAGGGATGCGGGGTCAGGGTCCAGAGTAGCGCTGTGGGCAAGGTCTTCCGATCGAAGAGGGCGTCTGGAGGCTGAAGCGTGTGCTCTGATCTAGTGAACCCAATGGGGCAGGAAGCGGGCGCTGCTCCCTTGGGACCATAACGTGGTGACGGCATATCCGTCATTTGTGGAGATCACAAATCCTTTCTGGAGCATAGTGGTTGTCGTATATCTTCATCGGGTTCCGTGTCCCAGAGCTAAAGGCTGCACCTACAACTCTACAGGGCAAAGAGCATGCACCTGCAATACTTTTCAGGCTCTGCTACGTCCGGAAGGGTCTAAAGCACCTGTCCCATCGTTCCCTAGTAGTACCTTTCCTGCCGGGGCACAGGGTATGGTCCTTGAAGCCGTGGTTGACCCAAATGTATTATCTTTCCCTGTACCTATCATCATGAGGGAACGGGGAGAAGTTGTCAGGCAAGATGAAACCAGTCTTTAGACATCGAGTGGGGCGAGGTTCATCCTCGATCGTTGGGCGAGGCGAAGACCAGTCCTTATCCCTTGGATGAGATCGAGCCTACCCCTCAGGGGTCGGGCGAGGTGGAGTCTATCCCTCAGCCCTCGGGTGAGGCGGAGCTGGCCCAAAGGCGTCGGACGAGGCTAAGACTAGCCCTTAGCCCTCGAGCGAGGCAAGGCTGGCCCAAAGGCATCGGGCGAGGCAGAGACTAGCCCTTAGCCCTCGGGCGAGGCAGAGCTATCCCAAAGGCGTTGGGCGAGGCTAAGACTAGCCCTTAGCCCTCGGGCGGTGGAGCTGTCCCAAAGGCGTCGGGCGAGGCTAAGACTAGCCCTTAGCCCTCGGGCGAGGCGAGGCTAGCCCAAAGGCGTCGGGCAAGGTGGATACTAGCCCTTAGCCCTCGGGCAAGGTAGGGCTGGCCCAAAGGCATTGGGCGAGGTGGAGACTAGCCCTTAGCCCTCGGGCGAGGTGAGGCTGGCCCAAAGGCGTTGGGCAAGGCGGAGACTGGCCCTTAGCCCTCGGGCAAGGCGGGGCTGGCCCAAAGGCGTCAGGCGAGGCGGAACAAAACTCCCATCATTCAGGCAAGGAACATAGTGGCACCCTTGTCCATCCAAAATTTTTTAACGTTTGATGGTTATTGGTTCCACCTTCTGAGGTACCCCGATATTAGGTCCCCGACATGAGGCATGCGACAAAGCTTAGCCCCTCCAGTTGTGAGAAACCGAGGACGGGGTAACGCACAAAACTCAAACTGACCCCTACCAAGCCCAACAGGGCTCTGGGGCCCAAGACACCTAAAACTAACTGCCTCAGCTACGCGGGCTACATCGACGCTAGGATCAGGCAAGCTCAGCCTTGCCCGATCCTAAAACTAACTACCTCGGCTACGTGGGCTGCACTGATGCTAGGATCCACAAGCTCAGCCTTGCCCGATCCCAAAACTAACTGCCTCGGCTATGCAGGCTGTATCGACGCCTAGATCCACGAGCTCAGCCTCGCTCAATCCCAAAACTAATTGCGTTGGCTGTGCGGGCTGCACCGATGCTAGGATCAATGAGCTCAGCCTCACTCGATCCCAAAACTAACTGCCTCCACCATGTGGGCTACACCGATGCCAAGATCCATGAGCTCTGCCTCGCCTAATCCCAAAACTAACCGTCGACTCTGTCTCGACTAAAATGCATGCACACACGCTCGCTTACAAAACCCCCAGACAATTCTACCCGAATTGCCCAGGGGCTCGGGGGCTACACCCACAGGTGCGCTCGCACGCACCCGCTGACGAAACAAAAACTTCCTCCGCTGGCAACATGTAAAACCCCCTAGATGATTCTGCCTGAATCGCTCGGGGCTTAGGGGCAACACCCGCGGGTGCGCTCGCGTGCACCCACCGACGAGATAAAAATCCCCTAGATGATTCTACCCAAATCGCTCGGGGGCTCCTATCGAGTTCAAAAACTCGAGGTCCCTCATGGACCGGCTTCCCAACAAAGGCTTGACCCAATAGACAATGTTGCGAGCAACGCACAAGTAATGGGCTAACCCAAATACCTATATGACAGGCCAGAAGGACGATCCAATCTCCAATCAGAAGGCTTGGCCAAGGAGGAACGATGCTCACTTCCGACTCTGGCCCACCTCTCTGACCAGAGCGCTCGCTTCAGTCTCTAGCCCGCCTCTAGACGTCCTCTCCAACTGGAAGGCCTAGCCAAACACCGCTTCTGACTCTAACCCACATCTCCAACCAGGAATGCACCAAACCCCTGCTTACAACTCTTCTTCCACTAGCACAATTAGAGCCGACTAGGACCAACCGACCGGGGATGCCCGCTCGGTAGGGACCAGGAAACAGATGGAGAAAGTAAGGTAGGGGACCCAAGTCAACCACAATGCCAAGGATTGTACACTATACACCTGTAGGACAGTACCCTTCAACCTCCCTGGCATGATAGAGCCCAAGCAGTGTTGTAGGTGCCGTTATGTTCCCCTATAGTGTTGTGGGCACCATCAACTCCCATACCAGACAAATATGGTAAGGCTCCCCCACGTGCCTCTGAGGCATCAATAGTGTTGTGGGCACCGGTATTTAACATACCAGGCGAACATGGTAAAACCCACTAGGTAACAACAGTGTGGCAGGCATCGACGTCTGCCATACTTGAAGAAGACAATGCAACCTCCCGCGTGCATCTAACATTAAACAGTATTGTGAGCGCCCACCATCATCTTGTACCCACCGGCATGGGCAACAAGACTTAGTAAGCATACGCACTCTCTCCCTCTCACTTATAAGGCCATCCCCTTCATCTATAAAAGGGGATGCGCTCTCTCCAACACAACTCAGCTGATTTAGATCGATCAAGTTCACTAGTACACAACAACAGAACCACCAGGTTCAAACCTCAAGCACATGCTCAAACACATAGCACATAGCAGGGCTCCCATCACTCTCAGTCCCTCTGACCAGAGTCTGACCAGACCTCTTGTACCCCCCATCTTTCTCCTTCTCATTTGTAACCCCACTGCAAACTTCGAGCACCTGGGCTCAGGAATAAAGTCACTGACCGACTCAAACTAGATGTAGGGAACGGTGCCTAAACCAGTATAAACCCTATGTCATTGAGTGCTAGGCCACCTCCGATCACAACGTATGGCAAAACTACAAATATTTATGTGTTGGTCACTTTCTGCACCGACAACACTGTATTGATTGGGTTCTGGCCCGTGACTATGCTAGCGAGCACGAGCAGTATTCTACGCAATGAGGCGCAGTGTTTCTTCCATTGCTCGCTGATTTCCCAAGAATTGCGTGAAAAACTCATTTGTGGAGAGTGGCGGCGGTGGTGGTAGGTCACCATCATTGCCACCTGGCTAGTACCTACCCCAGCGCGAGTGCGAGTCATCTGCAAAATTACAACAATAAGTGATTATTGGCTTATGTCAAGAAAGTGCAGAAGAATTGTGTAATCATGCCAAACTGAATTTACTAGAGAGAATCTAAATTCATACAATAAAATAGATGCACAATAATTCATTCTCACAACATGACATCACAAATTTGATCACTTATCGTACTCGCAATATGTTCGCATGCATGTCACATTTTACAAGTAAAACAAAACTAGAATTTCATTAGAGTTCAACCCATAGTGGAGAAACATGCAAGGTTCCAATATTACATTAACAATACATCTAAAGATCAAAACTTAAATCACATGTCCATTACATAAAAGATCAAAAAAGATAAGGAGCTATTGCATCTAGCTAAGCACTATAGCTGAGTTATGCCTCGGAGTGGTCACTATCAACACCGGACATAGCATTTGCCTCATCATTGTCCATAGGCACAAGTTGTTCTTCCTCTTCCTCTTCCCAACCATCACCTTCCACTAACATTTCTTGATCTTCCTCTTCTTCTTCCGTGGCTACTAGGGGAGGAATAGGATTAATGATGTTGTTGAGGTGATGAACATCATGCTGAAGCTCGGCAATGGTGTTCTAGAGCTCCTGAATCTGATGCCGATACACCATCTCCCTCCAACGGTAGTCATTCTCCAGCCACCCAGCTAGAACCATAGTCCTAGTCCTAGCCTCCTCTCTAGCCTCAGCAAGACGATAGGCCTCATCCCTCTACTAGACGGCCTACACCCTCTGAGCATGAGCGGCTCATGTCTCTGCCTATGTTATGTTCCTATCTACAACATCATTCTCCATCTGAGTCCGAAGGGCTCCCAACACTGTATGAGCATCATTAGTGTCCCAAAGAGCCTCCCTAGCTGTCTTCTTATGCTTACGCACATGCTTCTTCAGCCTTCGCTATACTTTCCTAGCTTCCATGAGCTTGTTCACATAGATGTTATAAGACTCTTGCCAGACATAGTGGGTGTCTTCTTAGGCATAAAACATCTGCATGACAGTGAACATGACACTCATAGCAGGACTCGAGCTCTGTGCTCGCTTGTCACGATCTCGCACCATAGAAATGTGGTCATGCTGTCTCCAAACTACAGTAGCTAGATCCACCTGAGGAATAGATCTCGTTGCACTATTGGTGAGTGAATCACCATGCTGCTGACAAAGTGTGCTCAAGATCTCAAAGGCTGCCACTTGAGCGCCTTCCCAAGGGGTTCTTCCCTTAGACTCTGCTTTCTAGCCCTAATACTGCGGTGCCCGAGTACAAGCTAGGATGGACACTTGCACCTCAAACCATGGTTCTGCCTACACATGCCTTTGTGTACAAAAGTATTGGGGTGGCTCTGTGTACCCCACAAAGTGCAACACTCTCCAGAGCAAGGCAGGTGTGCCAAAGATACCCAAGAATGCCTCATTCCCTTCTAGTGGGTAATAGGTTGCCATCTATAGCAAAAATGGTGCAACCCTTGTGAGAACAACGTTATAATAGAAAAGAGTTATTTAACCAATAAGAAACTTATTAGGGGAGGAACAATGCAAGTATGTAATAAATAATTTATCATGATGCATGCATGTTCCATACGTCCTCACAAACTTAGGAAAAATTGAAACTTCTAGCGAAATACACGGTGGCATACATATGTTCTCTCATAAATAACATAACTAGTCGAGCTACACGTTTCGCTATTAGTGTACCTACATAAGAATTTCATTGCAGCCCAACCCCACAATTATATCTGCAGAAATGAACATCTGGGCTCTAGGTTACAAGCTAAATACTTCCATATATATATACCCATATATATACTTCTGTATCAAAGCTACCCAAAAGTAAATACGTCCCATACACACATATAAATATGCATATATAGTCATATCAAAGCTGACCCACTATTAAATACCTCCATATATATAGTATATATATACACACACTTTAGTATCAAAACTACCTCTCCCCTTAGACCACACACTCACATCTTGCGGTCATGCCACTCATCATCTTATATTGGGCATAGAGGTATTTGATCCATACATTACCACTCAAGTGAATGGCATCCATATAATAGCACATCGTATGGAGGACAAAAATAAAAAACCCCATGTTAGTACTTATTTAGCCACCTGAAATTCTTAACTGAGCATAATGGAAATGATCACTGGCATACTTTAGATTCAAATTTCAGATTTGGACACCTATATATATGACTATAAGTTGCCAAAAACTGGTTTTGGAAAATAAAAACCTTTGTTTTAAATACACATGTGGCAAATAATGTTAAATCTTGCTCCGATGCCAACTGTGACAGAACCAACCAATTTATAAGAGCACAACTACAATGACAACCACCAAAACGATCGCACTGTCATACTTGAGCCCATATAAATCCGGTAGTCCATCGAGTACCACGAAGAGTCTTGATTCATCGCCAACATACAACCAAGATCATACATGATTCGACATACATGCCACATATTACATAAAGTTCACAAATACCTCACCATACATTAGAGTACAATTAAAGTTATTACAAACCAAGTTCAAATGAAGTAGTAGCGAAAGCAAAGGTAGTTGTGAAACTAACATCTCACACCATTATTCAAATACTTGCTAGTTTGTGATCACATCCCACAAAAACATCATAGATTAGATATATAGAAGCGCCTTGCCCATGGCCTACTCCTCGTCCACGGCGAGATAGAAGCAGTTCTTACAATATCCATGATAGACTGTATTATGTGCAATAAGTGGGGGAAATAAACCCTGAGTACAAGAAGGTACTCAGCTAGACTTACCCATGTTGGGACTAGTCGATGTAGCATTCCCATGTCCAATATAACCATCAAATTCCATAGTCCACTTACTACGATGTTGGGACTAGTCGAGTTTCTCACTATCCGGGAGAGATGGTGATTCGAATCGGTTGTAACTAGCTAGGCAGTTATTCCTAACACAAACCCACACTTCCCCCATTGGGGTCGAGCAGGGAACCTTTAGTACAACTCAGGTCCACATTTCACGGGTTTAATTAGCGCTGCACAACCAGGGACAACCAACTGCCAGGATGTTCAGGCCCGACCTGCCCTTGGGCTCACGTCTAGCTCCCCGCACATTCTTACTACCATCCAAAGTGTGCACTCTAATAGAATGAAGCCCGGCCTGAGTTGAGCTACTTAGCTTCATGGTAGAAATGAGTTATCCGGCTAGCTAAGCGAGAGGCATGCGTTCAATCTCGACAGAAGCACCAACAATGGTACGGTCCTTAATCGACACAGATGGGATCAACATAGACAACCCACACCATGTGCATATAAGATCTTGCCTAGTCTCCACTTAGATAACCTCTCATGGTTATTTTCCACGATAGCAAATATAGCCAACCATGCTCCGGTATCCACCTATATCTCGCAGGTGATAGAAAATCACCCAACTTCTAACGGTCTAAGCATGGCTAAGCATATGTTCGATCCTGGACTTACATAGGGTTCGTTCAAGGTATATTTTGGGACATGGTAGTTCTATGCATCAAACATAAAGGACTCAAGTGATATTTGTAAAAACATAGGAGGCTTAGATTGCTTTGGGGCTTGCGTTTTAGAAAGGAGGCAGGCCTATGATCGGGGCACTCCGATAATTCCTCAGGAGCCTGCTCCTTGCTTTTGGGGGCTACCTATTGTGGTGCCTCCTGATTCTCCTCCTCCTCTGCCTCAAACTCCAAGTGTGTGATTTGTTCTGGCGATCCTATATGCATGAGCGCAAAATAAGATACAAGAATGCACGGTAATGATATGGATGATATGATATAATGCATAAACATAAATGTTCTTAACAACAAGGTATTATGGTGATAACAAGATTAACTACTCATGCAGCCATTTAGTTGAATTATAAAGCAATAATTAACTAGCTGCCTATAATCAATTATTTTTAAGCCCAACTACTAACATCAATAGATCATATACATCACAAGCACCCTAGAAAACATCATGGTTAAGCCCAAATAATTTATTCATATTCATATATTAATTTTCCTTATATAATAGGGTGATTTAGAGGATAAATATTTCCATTGTTGAATAAATTCAGATAAACTTACAGTAGGTCACATATAACCCCAATAATCTACTATACAAATTTCAAGCTATTTGGAGAAGTATAGCAACCTCTACTAAAATAACAAGTTGCATAGGCTTATTTTAGCAAAAAATAGTTTATCCTAGTGAAAAGTGTCAAACAATAGATTTAATATTTTTCTTACTTTAATCCTAGCATAAGAACACTGTGTAAAAATTTGCATGATCATATGTTATAATTTTTACCCCATTTATTTTCACTAGAAACTATCAAATAATCAAGGTTAAATAGAAAGACCATATTTCAAGTATGTCTTCTATAGGTTTAGTATTCTTCCTAGCTAGATCATGACAACACAAGACCAACAAAATTAGAATAACAATTTTAGCACTTCCCTAGCTCAAGTTATGCATTTTACAAGATAGAAACTAATTTAAAAGCACTTTACTAGCTTAATTTAATTTCCCTAGAAAAATACCCCAAATAGTAGATTTCATATTTTTATTAAATACTACACTACAAGATGAATCCAACAAAATTTGGTTCACCCAAATTGGACAATCCTAGCTCAAGATATAAATTTTTTAATTTTAAGCATTTCTAGAAAATCAATTAAAGAAAAACACAAAGCTGGGTTACACGAAAACCAACCCACACCCTGTGACTTCCACTAGGCCCCCTTGGTCAACCGCATCCATGCGTCAATCAACCAAAGATAAGGTGGCGCTTTGACCGCAAAAAGCTCGCCGACGGTGAGGTCTCTGGTGGTAGCGTCACCACCATCGTGTTACCCTCAACATCCTGCATCGAATGAGATAGGTCGTCAGAATAAACTCTGAGTACGAGAATGTACTCAGCTAGACTTACCCATCATAAACTAGAAATAATATGACACCAAGGAGTATGCAAGGCTTTATCGGTTTAGTTAGGTTAACAACATTTTGCATAAAGCTTAAGTAACATAACTTGGAGATTTAATATCTTTCGCATCAAATTGAATACCTATTCAATTAAGCATCTCTAGATTAGCATCTATGCTAGAGCAATCACGTGATTAAGCTAACAAGCATTAGTAACCATATCCGGTGTATTAATTTGAGCATCATCATAACCATCAAGTTTCATCAATTAATGCTATGTTGTCGCTGCTTAGTCAAGTTCTCACTATCTAGGAGAGACAGTGACTTGAATCGATGCCAACCAGTTGGGGAGTTATTCCTAACACAAACCCATACTCCCCCCATCAAGGTCATGTCGGATCACCTTTAGTACAACTCTGGTATAGTCACAGGTCCAATCAGCATTGCACACTTAGGGATACTACCAGTCTGCTAGGAAGTTCAGGCCCAGCCTACCCTTGAACTCACGCCACTAGCTCCCCACACATCCTTACTTTCTCTAGTGTGTGCAGTTTTCACTTACTAGATCCCAACCTGAGTTGAGCTACTCGGCTTTGCGGTCGGAACAGCTTATCTGACCAACTAAGTGCTAGGCATGCGTTCAACATGACATGAGGACGTACATTAAATTGGTCCTTAACTGACATAGATGGGGATAAATAGGCACCAAGACCTCCATGCCTTGTTGCTTCTCTATCACAACACTGCCCGATTGTGGTAGAACTGTCTATTCTAATGCCTCCTGGGAGTACTTGTCTTCCATTAGACACTAAGTACTCAAGGGAGGACACTAAATTATGTAGTTCTGTCAAGCACACCCAAGGGAGAATCCAAAAATCCATATTTTTCCATCAGGATCATAAATAAGAGAATAAAGCTTACAACATTTTAGCCATTTCTTACTTCACTTTCCATGCAACATTAGAGTATAATATTTATTATTTATAATAGCATAATATGATCATATTATAAGAGTTATGAACAATTTAATTTAATAGCGGAATATAAATAGGTGATCGTAGTTATAGCAAAATAAATATCTATTCGTGACATAATGAAGCATTGATATATAAACTATGACAACAGATTATAAAACTTTTATTTAGAAAACATTTAGCGAGAGTTATAAATAAAAACTATGATCATAGCATAAAGGAACCCTCTCTGAGCCCACCAGGAGGAATCCACACACAAGGGTTAGCTCTAGCATCCACCTGTCACCTACAACAGGGAGAAATAAAACCCAGAGTACTCAATTATACTCAGCAAGACTTACCCGATAGGAGGAAAGAAAAGACTCCAAGGATATGCAAGGCTATCTGGCTTATCGGTTTATTGCATCTGTAGGAACCATTACTAAGCGTGTGTCCTTATATTCAATTTTATTAGCAGTCATCATTAGTTCATTAACTAATCATTCTATGTAAGAACCTATGCTACTTTCAAATAGGTGGTAAGCAATTAGAATCATTTTACCATCTTCCATCTTCCAGTTCTTACTATGTTGCTAGACTATAGACAAGTCATACCGGATCGCCGGTGATTCACAAATCAATGTGCCCAGCTGGGTATCCTGAAACACAGGCCCCGCTTGTACCCTAGGCACAAGCAAGACCAACCCACCACTCTCTTGTCATGGGGTCCAGGTCCCCATCCAAACTTGGACTCTAAGCCCCCACTCCTGAGTCTTGAACTCAGTGCGGTGCTTAGACCTCCACCATCCTCGCCTCCAATCAGTCGGTCCGAAAAGAGCCAGAACCTACGACAAGAGAGCAACAAGCTTTCCCTGTGCCCATACACAAGTATGTGCTCGGGATAATAAGTCTGTGACCTGCCTAGAACCCAATGCAACGCCCAGTCCTTAACCAACACAGGCGGAACAAATGCAATCTGAGCCTCGCTCGAATGCCAAACCAAGTCTAGACCCAAAGTACCATTCCGCCTAGTCTTCAATTATCATATATGTATATATATATTCTAGGTGATAATAACATAGTAACAACAGTAATATATTTCCTATCTCTTGTGAGTGACAGGCCACCACTTGACTTCTACCGGAGTCCTATAGCATAGCAATCTACATGATCCTATCATACTAGTAAGACTCATAGGATAAAGATATATATATATATGCAAGTGGGTTTCATTTAACTCCTTAAAACTTAATGCACAAACATAATGTAAAGTGTAGAAAAGTAGGGGTTATGCACCGGGGCTTGCCTGGGTAAAATATAACCAAAAGTTAGCATTCCATCTTCGTGACATGATTCCTGGCACCATCTTTTCTGCTACTCTAGTTGATTCCATGATCCATCATTGTCCCTATTATGGTATACAATGCGATACAGAGATGATGTAACAATTAATTAACAAGGCAACAACAACTCTTAAAATAGAGTACATACTACGAACTAACAAGCTAGCTCTAATGACTAACATACTAATCTATGTATCAACATCATCGAAAAAGGTGTCATTTCCCAACAAGTGTTTTAGTTATACAATTCCAAGGTGTTTCTTTATTTTATTTTTTTGATTTACTATATATTCAAACTAGGGCTCATTAACTACTCTAGTAAACTAATTATTATTGGGCTACAAAAATTACAGAGAACACCTGATAACACTTCTAACCTATTGTAAAATTTTATAGTTAATACTATCACCAATTCATCACGGAAATCCCTACAAGTTTATGTCTTATCAATATTAAGCATGTTAAAATAATTAGGGCAAACCCTAAAAACATACAGAACCTATGCAGACAAAATACCCTATTAGATAGATCATGATTTTATAAACTTAACAAAATTAGTTTGGCATTTTTGTGATTTTTCTACACTTTATTTTCAATTTTTGGAGAGCACTAAATTAACAAAACAAAAACAACACAAAAATAAAAGGCCTGAGCAGCCAGGCTTGGCCCATAGGTGCGCGCGTGTCCCAATGTGGCGTGGTAGCGGCCCAGCGCTGGAAGCGGCCGGCCCACGCGTGGCCAAACGCACAGCGCGCATAAGTGACCCCGGCACGGGCCACACATGACCGGCCTAGCCGGGGCACACGGCCGGTGGCCTAGGCCGTGGCCCATGACCTGGCAAGCATGGCCCAACATAGGGGAGGGGCACGAGCGGCCTAGGAAGCCGACCCACGTGGCCAGGGCAAGGCGGTGGTGGAACATTTGTGAAGAGGCCCCTGAGTTATCTCGAATCTAACCCAAAGTACAAAACACGATTCATGAGAGTCACTAATTTTGCATTGAGAACCCTAAATAATTTCTATTCTAATTCTCACCCTTCTCCTTCCTTAGGTGAAGCAGAGGTACAGAGGACGGCCGGCTCCGACCAATTCCTGCTGGAGGGTCGGTGACCAGGCGGCATAGGAGCAGCAGCGGACCTGGTCGTGCTCACGAGCGCTGGCGGCATGGCCAGAGGTGGCCCATGGCACCCTAGCCACACACACATGTGTGGATAGCAGTAGGGCGATTGTGGGAGGCGGAGCAGCTTAGCGGTGGGAGCATGCCGGCGGTGACTAGACGACTGAGGAGGGGCGTGGACCATGATAGGACCTAGGCCTAGCTGCGGCGTGGACCAAAGCAGAGCACGGCATGGTAGCCACATGTACGGCGGTGTGCAGAGGCCATAGTGGGGGAAAAGCCATCACCGGTGGGTCTCTATCTGGGCAGGGAGAGGTGGTCGTGGCCGACAGCAGCTCGACGTCGTGGCTACATGACAGGGTGGTGAGGTCATGGCTTCGGTGAAGCAGAGGAGGCATAGCATGGCAGAGGAGGCTTGGTCAGCTAGGGTGCAATGGTGGCAGTGGCCACAGCTATGGCGCTCCTAGGCTCGGGTGGCTACGCAGTGGTGGAGGAGCTGGGATGGAGAAGGAGTAGCTCAGCGTCACGCTTTATGGGTGGCCGGGCAGGAGTTGTGCCACCCGTGCCTAGCTTGGCGTCTAGTGCCTTGGTGTGGCTATGGCAGAGTGGGTACTGGCTGAGCGATGTGCATGGCGCAGGTGATGCTGGGGCAGCACATCGTGAAGCAGCAGGTGGCGATGGCGTTGAGGCAATGGCCGCATTAGTGGCGTATGCGACAAGGATGAGCTGCATCGCTTGCGTGCATGCTTCGCTCTGGTGGTATGGGGTGCTTGTGCGTGTGTTCCTGCTCAACTCTATTAGCTACCGATGCTGTGGTGGAGAGTAGCCCGGCGTCGGCTTGTGAGCATCGCTTGCCTACGATGACGGTGGCACTGAGGCGATGGAGTGTGCATGTAGAGTAATGGCACAACAGAGGTGGGTCAAGCGGTCACCGGCTTTAGTGCAAGCTTAGCGCTGTGCTACCTGCCCGTGCACATTCCTGCTTACCGACTCACCTCGCTGTCGATCAGTCTGCTTGCTAGCCAACAACTAAACCATGACAGACAGCTGATGACCAACTGTAGGGATAGCTCACAGCTCAGAATTAATCATGCTCTTTGGATTACACAAGATTGTACTACATATAGTAGTAGTAGCAGCAAACACATGTGATGGAGACATGGACTAGATGCAGTGCTGTTCACTATGACACAATTAAGACAGGTACAGTATGAAGAGAGGATATTACTACTCCTATATCTATATATATTTCTATCGGTTTACTAATTTAGACAATTAGCAACATCTAGGCACAAGAAAAATTTCAACGAAGCTCGAATTTAAATTAGATTCAAAATCTATATGTATATATATCATTCTATTTAATACTGTATTTATTTCATTCTATTTTTGAGTTCTCTTCTACTCTAATCTTGCTCTAATTTATTATTAACAAGTTAATAATTACATGTTTAGTGCTAAAGGGCTCATGTAACACTAGAGGTGTTACACCGGTCTCCTTTTATTCATCAACACATGGTTATTTCTATGATAGCACTTGTAGCCAACCGTGACTAGATATCTACTTATCTCTTGAGGTGACAGGAAATCACCCGACTTCTACCATTCTAAGCCTGGCTAAGCATATATTCAATCCTAGACCTACATAGGATTCATGATATATTTGTCTGGATAAGGAAAGTATGTGCAACAAGTGGTTCCAATCAAATCCTAGTACTTAATGCATCAACATAAAAGGACTCAAGTTGATATTTGGAAAACATAGGAGGCTTAGAATGCTCTGGGGCTTGCCTTTCGGAAATGAGGAAGGTTGATGATCATGACACTTAGGAAGATCTTCCATGTTGACTCCTTCCACTTGAAACTCCTGCTCCTGGGCTGCCTACTCCTCCTGGCGCTTAGGTTCAAACTCGAGTAGTGTCACTCCTTCTGGAGAACCTATTGCATGTATATACACAAATAAGTATCATGATTGCATAAGAGATGAGATGGCATGATGAAGTGTATACGCATGAACATGGTTATCCGTAAGATGTACGATAAGTTTAACATTCGTTGACCAAGTAGATGTATAATTTTCTTCTAGTTGATCTTTACTGAGTAGGTGCATATCTCTTCTATAGTACAAGAAACATACACTCACCAAGTTCTAGTAACCTAAGGTAAAGTTGTTCATCATCAGTAAGAGGCTTAGAACCTGCAGCTAACAACTGGTCTCAATTAGCCTAAGCATCTATACAAGCATCACATAAGACAAACAATTACAATTTGACTTAGTCATTTCCTGGACTATAAACAACAACTACTTATTTTATCCATATCTGGAGTTCTACTCAACCAAATACTATGATCTTAGACTTTATGGAAATATTATAAAACTTCCAACAACTTTCTTATTGTCATATCAAGATGATTCAATGGCTATCAAGGTCAAACAAAGCAATTTCCCAGATCTATCTAAAAATTCTAGAGAATAAGCATTTCTACAAACAAACTTCCAATAGCTATAACTCCCAAACCATTTAGCCTATTACCATGAAAATTTGACACAAGCAATATAAGTAAGTTATCTACAACTTTGTTATTGACAAGATTCACAGCAAATATCATTTTACCCATGCAATTTACTTAACAACAGAAGCTGTCTAAAACACTCACTATAATTAAATTATAGAGCAATTAATATTTTACTGCATACAAGCAATTAAATCTAGGCACAACCAATGATACCAACAGTTCATAGACATCATATACACTTTATAAAACATAATGGTCAAACCCAAATAAATTATTTAAATGCCTTTATAAATTTATTTGGACACTAAGGTGAAATAAGGAACATATAACAAAACTACATAGTAAATTTTGAGAAAATTACAGTAGCCTACATATGATCCCAAAAGTCTACTGTAAAACTTTCATGCCATTTGGATAAGTATAGCCATCTCTACAAAAATGACAAGTTGCATAGGCTTATTTTCGCAAAAATAGTTTAGCCTAGTCAAAAGTGTCAAACAACATATTTTATATTTTTCTTACTTTCATCCCAGCACCATAACACTGTGTAAAATTTTGTATGATCATAAGTTATGTATTTTTCCCCATTTAATTTCACTAGAAAATAGCAATTAATCAAGGTTAAATAGGAAGACCATATTCCAAGTATACCTATTATAGGTTTAGCATTTTTCCTAGCTAGATCATGTCAACAAAAGACCAATAAAATTTGAATGATAATTTTTGCACTTCCCTAGCTCAAGATATGCATTTTACAAGATGGAAACAAATTTTAAAGCACTTATCTAGCTCAATTTAATCCCCCATGAAAAATATTCCAAACAGTAGGTGTCATATTTTTATCAAATAGTACACTTCATAAAGAATCCAACAAAATTTGGATCACTCAATTTGGACACTCCTAGCCCTAGATATGAATTTTTAAAGTTTGCTACAAAATCTAGAATAATAAATAAAGAAAATCAAATTTCAAATCGAGCTCAGCTGCTAGGTGCACCCAGTTCATACACCCCGTAGTGACTAACACGTGGAGCCCCGGGAGTCAACTGAACCCATAGGTTAGCCACACCAAAGTAGAGCCATGGTTGACCGGTGAAAAGCTCACAGACGATGAGGTCTTCGGTGGTAGCGTCACCACCACTTCACTCGTCTCTCCATTCCACGTCGACTGGTACCCTCGGTTGGCTTAGTGACTCACCAAAGCTGGCTCAACAGCAGCGATGGTGGCTCGATGGTGATCCATGGTGGTGCACCGGCCATCTCTGGCCATGTTTAGCTCAGATGGGCTTGGCTACACCTCTACTAGGATCTAGCGGTGACCTAGGGTTCGGATTAGGGCTTATGAGGGCGCTGATGAGGCATGACCTCATGCATGGTAGCACAGTAGTGCAAGCATAGTGGCGTTCTACTCTATCGAGGCTAGCATCAGCCTTAAGTTGTTGCCTCGAGCTAGACCAAGCTCTAACCTAACCCTTACACGAGAAGAGTGGAGATGCGAGGGCTTCGATGAGCATGACCATGGTGAGCTCGAGCTTGGTGGCACCAATGGCGTTAGCGGTGATGTCACGGCCTAAGGTCCCTCACCTTGGCTCAAAAGGCAATGTTAGCGAGTCGGCGAGGTGGAGCAATGCACAATGGAGCTATGGGTATAAGGGATTGAGTAGTGGTGCTATGGCAGCGGCGTATTCATCGGTGAGGGCACGACAGTGGCGGTGCAGCTCGGTGTTGGTCATGGCAAGGGTGAGAGTGAGCAGGAGAAGTGGGTGAGAACAAGAATGAGTAGCAGCAGTGCATCACCCTCTTCTCCCCCTTCCGGCCTGACCAGCCGGGCCAACGCTGGCATACGGCCACCATGTGGTGGTTGTGAGCTAGTGCCGGTCAGCCACTCTAGCTAATTTGAAATCAGCTAAGTGCCGATTCAGTTGACTGAATCCACCCCCTTCTTCATCCTCTACTATAAGGAAAATGAACCCTAGGCCCATTTACTTTAGATTTTAGTGTTTGATGACCAACATAACCAAATTGGACTAATGAATTTGCAAGTAATTGTTTTGTAGTTCAATAGGGTGTAAGATGTGACTTGGATGAAGGCAACATGATGATCCTATGATCAACACCATAAGCAAGACCCTAGAAGCAGAAGAGAAGACCCAAGATATCTAGCAAAGTCCAAGCATGAAAATAGAAACCAAGCCAGATGCAAGATCATGAAGAAACGAGCTCTGTAGAGGTGACTGGATGCGGCCCTATGAGGACCGAATGAGTCTGATCAGTTGCTTGGCAACAGCAGGCGTCAGCAGCAGCAATCAAATGCTGAGTGAGGAAGTTACCAGATGCACAAACTTCACTATTAATTGTCGCTTCAACAACTCAGTGAGGATCGGATGTAGCGGCACTGGATGACCGGACACATAAAGTGTAGCATCTGATCGAGTCTAGAGAGGTTTTAGAGTGATGCAAATGCGATCGGATGTGTTCGGTCGATGATGACCGAACTCGGCAGTGCGTTTGATCTTTAAGCACACATTCAATGTTCAGGATGACTGGACATGTCATGTCATGATGATAGCAGTGTCCAGTCAGTAGCAGAAAGCTAGGTTTTGCCCCCAACGACTACTTTCTTCATGGGGCTTATAAATAGACCCCCAACTGGCCATTTGAGAAGTGGAGAGTTGAGGAAACATACCAAGGGTGTTGATACACCATTTTAGTAATCTCCACTTGCATAGTGCTTAGTGGTTCATTAGGTGATTAGCATAGGTGCTTTGCGAAGTGCTTAGGTTGATTAGACCACTGCTTATATGCTTGCTCTAGGTTTAGGCCTAGTGTTTAGTGAGGTTTGCATACCTCTTACCACTTGTACATCGGAGGGGCTTGTAGTCTTGCGAGATCACATCAACCGTGTTTGTGGTGTGGTGGCCACCATGTACTGAAGGGAACAAGGCTCTCAGTGGTTTGGCCAGAAGCTTAATAGTGAAGACGGAGGGGAGTGGTCCGGGAGAGGCTTGCCAGAAGGCACACTAGAGACCCACTTGCACGTGGGGAAGGCCTAGGGCTATCCATGGAGTTACCCGACCGAAAGCTTGGCCCTTGAGAGGGATTCCTTGTGAGGGGCTCCAATGAGGACTAGGAGGAATCTTGCGCACTTCTTGATACCTTGGTAAAAATACCAGAGTCATCGACGGGAGTTTGCATATCTCTATCCTACTCTTTAGCTTCTGCATTTACATTGTTTACATAACTCCTTTTGCTGTAGAGATATCAACACACTAGCAAAACCATAGTTACACATTTAGATAGTTTATCTTTTTGCATAGTTTTGCTAAGGTTAAAAAAAGAGGTCATAGTTTAGAGTTAGAGTTTTAAGTTGCCTAATTCACCCCCCTCTTAGGCGCACTATCCCTTACATCTACCTCCTAATCCATGGCAAATTAATGAAGACTTCAATGTAGAGATACATGTGTACTCCAACTTTGCTTAAAGTACTTTGGTCTAACTCCCAATGGTTTTCAAACTATAGCATGCCAAAGTAGGGTACCTTGAAACTGAAAACCAGCTTTAGACTTACCAAAATTTCTAAGTTTGAAAACAACATTTCATTGCTACTTGTGGGCTCTATTTGACCATGCTAGGCACTAAATTAGCCCATGTCCCTTAAATAAAGTTTGTTACCCATGTCTAGAACTACAACCTTTATTAAGGGTGCACTACCATGCAAACACTCTAAGCTACTATTCAACTTTAGTCAAACTAGCATCATGAAAAAGGCATTTGAAAGTAAACCAACACTTAGAAGCAAAACTGACCCATGTCATGAATACAAACATTGTTCCATCTTGCATCCTAAGTGTGTCTAAGGTGTTTTAGTGATCAACATCAACCACTTGCATTAACAAGCATGACCATAAAGCATACACATGTTGCAACATAGAATAACAAAGGTATGTTTCATATGTTTCTCTTGTATGTTTCATATGTTAATGCTCATATATGAATGAATGATGCTTATGCTCATGCAATGCAATGCTTAACACTAGGGTGTTATAGCCCCTCCCCCTTATAGAAATTTCATCTCGAGATTTGAAAGACCCACCATTTTTCAAAGAAAGTTGGATAAACCTCTCATAGATAACTTCCCATTCCCACATAGCATATTGCTCACTATGATTATTCCACCTCACTTTGTGAAACTTGATGACATGATTTCAAGTTACTCTATCCCTGTTATCTATAATTTGCACTGGCTTCTCTTCATAGGCTAGATTTGATTTTAACTTGATATCTCTAACCTCCACTCTTTCTTCTGGAACACGTAAGCATTTCTTTAATTAGGATACATGAAAAACATTGAAGATAGCCCTCATTTTATGGAGGTAACTGGATCTTGTAGGCTACTCTTCCACCTTTCTCAATGATTGGATATGGACCTACATATCTAGATGCAATCTTTCTTTTTACGCCAAAACATTATACTCCCTTCATCAGTGATACCTTCAAATATACATGATCACCTACTTTAAACTCAATGGGTCTTCTTCTCTTGTCTGCATAACTCTTCTGCCTTGATTGAGCGGCTTCAATATGTTGTTGAATGATATGCACCTGCTCTTTAGCCTCTTTGATAAAATCAATACCGTAATATCTTCTTTCTCTGGGTTCAACCCAATTCTAAGGAGTTCTACATTTATGGCCATACAAAGCTTCAAAAGGAGCCATCTTAATGCTCTCTTGATAACTATTGTTGTAGGAAAACTCGGCTAAAGGTAGCCACTTTTCCCATGAACCCTTTGAAGAGATGACACAAGCTCTCAACATGTCTTCCAATATTTGATTTACACATTTAGTTTGCCCGGAGGTTTGAGGGTGATAGGTAGAACTTCTGATTAAGTTGGTGCCTAACATCTTGTGCAAATGTTCCTTAAAACAAGCAGTGAACTAAGGCTCTCTGTTAGACACAATGGTTCTTGGCATGCCATGTAGATGTACTATTTGGGAGAAATACAACTCAGCATACTCATGTGGTTGGTAGTCAGTTCTGTCTAGAATGAAATGTGCAGACTTGGTTAGGCGATCCACAATCACCCATATGGAATCAAAATTCTTATGAGTAGGTGTAAGTCCAACAATAAAATCCATGCTAACTTCTTCCCACTTTCAACCTGGAACAGACAGTGGTTGAAGCAGTCCAGCAGGTTTCAAATGAACAGCCTTGACTTGGCAATAATTATCACATCAAGCAACATAAGCTGCAATTTTCTTCTTCATTTTGGTCCACTAAAAATGGGTTTTCCAGTCCTGATACATTTTACTACTACCTAGATGAATGGATAGTTTAGAAGAGTGAGCCTCACCTAAGATCTGGTTTCTAACTTCCTTATCCTTTGGCACTACCATTCTATCTTTAAACCATATAACACCATTCTCATCTATCCTGAAATGCTTAGTCTCTTGCTCCTTCATCTTTTTTTGATGTGGAACACACCTGGATTGGTCTTCTGAAGGTCGATGATCTTGCTCTCAAGAGAACAACTGATCATAATATTGTGCAACACAGCAGGATGTAACAAATTGAAGCCATCTTCTAACAAAGAATTAGAATGAGACTTTCTGCTCAAAGCGTTTGCAACAACATTCACTTTGCCAGGATGATAATGTACTTCTTAATTGTAATCTTTGATCAATTCTAGCCATCTTCTCTATCTCATATTCAATTTGGGTTGAGTGAAGATATACTTAAGACTCTTATGATCTATGTAAATATGACACACATTGCCAAGCAAATAGTGTCTCCAAATCTTCAACGCGTGGACAACTGCTGCTAATTCTAAGTCATGGGTTGGGTAATTGACTTCATGCTTCCTCAGATGATGTGAGGCATAAGCAATGACTCGGCCTTCCTACATAAGAACACATCTCAAACCGGTACCTGATGCATCACAAAACACATCAAAAGGTTTCTTGATATCAGGTTATGCCAAAATAGGAGCTTAAGTCAACAAAGTCCATAAAGTGTGAAAAGCAGCCTCACACTTTGGAGTCCACACAAACTTCTCATCTTTCTGAAGCAATCTTGTCATTGGCTTGGCGATTTTGGAGAAGTCCAGAATGAATCAATGGTAGTAACCTGCTAAACATAGAAAACTCTGAACTTCATGAACTAAAGTTGGGGCCTTCCAATCCATAACTTCTTACACCTTAGAGGGGTCTATAGAGATCCCATTTTCTGATTGCACATGCCCTAGAAAAGGTACCTTTCAAAGTCTAAACTCACACTTGCTAAACTTAGCATACAACTTATGTTCCCTTAGCCTGGTTAGAACAACTCTTAGCTGCTCTGCGTGATCCTCCTTGTTTTCTAAATAGATCAGAATGTCATTAATGAACATAACCACAAACTTATCTAGCTCAGGCATGAACACCGAATTCATTAGATACATGAAATATGCAGGAGCATTTGTCAGCCCAAAGGACATGACCAAATACTCATACAGGCCATACCTAGTGGAGAAAGCAGTCTTAGATATATCTTCCGACCTAATTTTAATCTGATGGTAACTAGATCTAAAATCAATCTTGGAGAACACCTTATCCCTTGACAACTAATCAAACAAGATATCAATTCGAGGCAAAGGATACTTGTTCTTGACCGTTACGGTATTAAGTGGTCGATAGTCCACACACATCCTCAAGGATTTGTCTTTCTTCTTCACAAATAAGGCCAGACAACCCCATAGAGATGATCTATGTCGAATGAGACCTTTCTCTAAAAGCCCTTGCAATTGAACCTTAAGCTCGGCTAGCTCATTCGGTGGCATTCTATATGGCCTCCGAGAGATGGGTGTTGTACCTGGTAATAACTCAATCTTAAACTCTACATGCCTGTCAGGTGGCAACCCAGACAATTCATCTAGAAACACATATGAAAACTCACATACCACCAGAATATCATGGAGGGTCATGGTCTGAATAGCATAGGATAAGTTTTGGAGATAAAAAATCCTAGGAAGTGGCACTAGGAAAGCATTATTACTCTAGGGTTCCCTCAACATGTTGGTTCTAGTCGAAGTGTCAATGAGAACTCCATGGCCACTCATCCATTTCATAACCAAGATTACATCTATCCCCAACCCTAGCAATACTACAAGATCTGAGGTATACTCTCGGTTGCTTATTGAGATGCGCACATCTTTGACTATCTGGTTGGTAGAGATATTATTCTCGGCTACGATTATGCAATAACCACCCTTATCTACAGTAACTACCCTCTGATCATGCTTGGATGCAAATGTTTGACTCATAAATAAATGTGAAGCTCTAGAATTAAACAAAACAATTGTGGGGTGTTGGTTCATAAGAAACGTACCCACAGTAACAACTTCACCTAAAGGGATCTCGTCTAGGGTGGTATAGTGCATGTGTCCCTAACGTGCATTTGGATTACCTTGCTTCTGGTTGTTCTTCTTCTTAGGATAGGGGTAATTTCTTGCCTAATGGCCAGGCTTGTTGTAGTTCTAGCATGGCATGTTGCTAGGTGGAATGTGGGAGCTTCCTTGTCCTGTGCTACCCTTTGGTAGAGCAATAGAAAAGGCCTTGTGATACACTTTCTGGGTCTAACGGGTCTGTACCTTCTTCTGAGGTGGTCTATACTTTGGAGCAGGTGGGTGGAATTGAGGTCTCACAACAATAGGAGCTTTTGACTGAGATGCACCTGCTTCATAAGCTCTCTTATGACTCTTAGATGTTGAGTAGATATTGTCCTAATTCTCCTGAGTTAAAGCATCACTAACAAACTCATTGAAAGTGGCACACTATAACACCCTCGGTGTTACACCATAAATCATTTACTAAAACATGTCATGAGCATCATGTTTATGTGTTAATGCATGTGACAAAGTGTGTAGATCAATTTCTATAACTCGAAACGATCAACAGAAATGCAAAAACGAAAGTTGATTCAATAGTCATGTTATATCACTTAGAGTTTAAAACCATTTTTATTAAGCAAAACTATTATAGAACATTCATGTGGTACTTAAATAAAGTTTGAAGTACAAACTTTGTAGATGATAATGAAATACTTGTGGTCAAAAAATGATATTACTAGCTAATATTTCCACTAGCTTAGAAATCACAAATGGAAATCAAATTCAGCTCTAAAACTTAGAATTTTTCAAGTCTGCCGACTTCTAGACATTGCTATGTTTAGCAATTTATTGTGAGAGATTGGATTATGGAGTAGGGTAGTATTATGGGTTGTTTTAGTAGCACGTCTACCCTCTAAGGTATAGCAAAAGTCATTTGGGGATTGGATCAACGGTTTAGACATCTCGAATGCTTTAAAATCCATGCATAACATGAACTCGGGCCATCTTCTTATGTTGGGCGCGGTCACGAGTCCGTCCTGCCCCGATGTCGTGGCATCGGTGCACTAGGAGCGCACGCACGTGTGCACGTGGCAATGCTGGCCGATTGCTGCCGCCGCAGGCTGATCACAGTGGGCACGCCGCTAGCCGCCAACCGTGAGCCATCGCGCCCCCCCCTCACCTACGCTTGGCTGTCTTGCTGCCATGCCACGCTGCTGCCGCTATCATCATGCCACCTAGGCTTGGCCGAGGCTAGCCACATCAAGCCGCTAGCCCTACGCCATGCTGCTCTACCTCGCACCGCCATTTTGGGTGCCGTCATGGCTGCGCTGCGCTGCCGTCATGTCCACACTGCTGGCACTATTCATGTAGTGATGTTGCTGCTGCTATTGTGTCATCATTGCATCCACGCTGATCCGCTACACCTCTACGCTGTTGCCAGCCTTATGCGTGTTGCCTCTACCGCACGCACGTGGGCGAGGCGCCGTCGCCAGGCCATTTATGGCAATGCGATGTGCGGGCTACTTTGGTCGGGCGCGCGCACGTGTTGTCCATAGCACCAACGCATGGGCCTCCCATGCTCACCGCTCGCGTCCTGCCAAGGCATGGATGAGCCAAGCCCACCTATCACGCCATCTCTCTCTTTCCCTCTTTCTCCCTCTATTTTCTGCCGTCGTCGCATCATGTCACGGTGAAGCCAGAGAGAGCACCTCTCATCAGTTCCTCGTGCTCCCATCTCTACCTTAATGCCCCTCTCCAGCCGACCCCACCCCGCCTTGACTCGCATCATGTAGAGCTCCAATTTTGGAGCTTTGCCCACCATCGTGCCATTAAGGCCCGTCACCGCCTGTGCCGTGGCCAGCCTCCACCACTCCACCCCGCGCTAATTCTTCTGCACCACTAGCTTGCCTTGGCTCCCTCTCCACCATGCACACACTAGTGGGAGTGCTACCACCTCCCCGCTGACGCTGATGCGACCGTGCCTTTGTGGTCCACTGTTCACCTCACAATGCACATGTGGCCAACCTCGCTTGGGTCATCTTTGGCCGAGCTGGCTTCTCAGTAAGGTCACTGGTGAGTTGTCATTGTTCACGCGCTACCCCTACAACCTTGTTGTTGCCGTGGCTCACCAGAATGTTGTTGCCATTGCCATAGGGTGCCTGCCATCATGGAGAGGTCCTTCTACGGTGTCCTGACTCATGCAACCGTTGCCCATCATCTTGCATCGAACCCTAGGTGAGCATTGGCCTCGTAGATAGGTCAGCAAGGGTCTCGTGTGGCCAGCATAAGTGCCAGTGCCACCGCTCACCGTGCCGAAGCACGTGGGGATGGCCAAGGACCATGTCGTTGTAAAGAGGAGAAAGATTCAAGGGTTCCGTTGCATAGTCGCTGTCTATAGAAATAGTAACATGGACTATGGGTTGTTTTGCTTATAGTCTAGGGGCATTTTTGCAAGAGTGCTAGCACGCACATGCTTCCTCGCTGTGGGCCACCTCCGCACATGGGACGCGCCTCACCTGTGGGCCACCACATGCTCACGCGCATGCGCGTTGCTTCGCGTGGGCTAAAATCAGTTTAGCTTTTTCGAGGAGAATAGAAATAGATTTTCATTTGTATTTCTGAGAACTCTTGTTGTATGAAATGGACTAAGTATTGTAAACTTGTTCTCATTATTGGATCTTAGAGAAAAAATGTGGATGGTTCGAGTTCTCCCTTAGGGTGTGCTCGACGGAACCATCCGATGTAGCCATCTTTTGGGGTGCTTAGTGTCTAGTGGAAGACGAGGGCCTCTAGAAGCGTGCTATTTCAGGCGATTCTACCACAGGTGGTATTAGAGACAATAATGACTTATGAGTTTCATAACTCTTTTTAAAACCTAAAATTTGACCAACAAAAGTTTTGGAAAAAGTAGGATGCAATAAAATTATGTAAATAAGTATAACCCCTAGCAATATGGTCTATCTAGGATAGCGGCACTGGTTTTATCTAATCAAGTTTCTATAGGTACACTAACCTACATTGCGCACGAATCGTTTACCATACGGAAAGTGAGTGTGCGATGTGCTGAATTTTTTTGCCAATGCCGCTATATTTCGGCTAGAGTGAACGGGTAGGCCGATGCATGCATCATGAAATGAGAATCTTGCTTAAACTAAACTTCCTCCCACACGTATAATTTGGATTAGTGAATTGATTGGACAACCTAAAAGAATGCTTTAATAAAAGTCTTATCATTTCTCTAAGTCTCTTGTTCCTAATATGGAGGGTTGTCCCTAATAGTTGGTTCCTATCTGTTTATAGATGAACCTGAGGTCTGGTCGTGGGAGTACCAGCGCTGGGGTAGACTAGGATGATAACAGTCATGGTGAGGGCTTTGGCAACACCAATGGGGAGAGGCACGAGGCCCCACTTCTGGCTCCTCCTTTGCCACCACCACCTCCAATGACCCATGCGAAGATGATGGTAGAGATGCTGGCTGCTCGGCATGAGTTAGCCCATGCCTTGGAGATGCTAGCCCAGGCGATTGGTGGCTTTGCCCATGGGGGCCACGGAGGCAATGGCGGGAATGGGGGTGCCTATGGTCCTAAGGGGCCTTGTTCATACCAGGATTTCTTGAAGATGCACCCACCCACATTCATGCCGACTGCTGAGCCTTTGGATGCGGAGCATTGGCTTCGTATTCTAGAACAGAAGTTTCAGCTACTCACTGTGCCTGAAGAACAGAAGGTGCGCACAACAAATGTTGGGCTCTGCTAGTGCATGGTGGGACACGTTCAATGCCATATAACCGATGGATCACCATGTGATTTGGTAGGAGGTTACTGCTGCTTTCAGAGAGTACTACTCTCCTACTAGTGTGCTAAATAGGAAGTTGACGGAGTTCCTGGACCTAAAGCAATGGAGCATGTTTGTGATGGATTATATGAACAAGTTCAACCATCTAGCATAGTATGCTAGGACCCACATCGATACTGATTAGAAGAAGAGGGATTGTTTCTATCGCGGTCTCTCTTGAAATCTGTAGAAGGAGCTATACACAGGAAACTATTAGACTTTTGGTGCTATGATGAATGCTGCTATTGCCATGGAGGGACTTTAGTGTGACTCTTAGGCTGAGTGGAAGCACAAGCGCGTGATTACTAGGTCTTCTAGTCACCCCCAGGCTCAGAAGGTATAGGTTGTCAGGCGGGTGCCCTATCAGTCTCTGGGTGGGCAGTCATTCTATCAGCCTTAGTAGACCTACCAGGCACCTTCCACCCAGTATCATGCACCTACTTAGCAGGTGCAACAACAGCCTTAGGGACAACAAGTCTTGCCTCATCAGGGAGAACTCGAACCAGCCTGCATAGTCTTCCCAACCTTTAGCCGACTCATGTCTAGTCAAGAGGACGATTATCAAGAAGAAGGTGCCTATAAGCCACTCTAGACAAGTCAACTTCACTAAGGCTGAGGAGATCTTGTAGAATGAACCTGTGATAGCTGGTATGTTTACCATTGATTCCCACCTAGCATATGTGTTGTTTGATTCTAGTGCATCACATTCATTCATGAGCATGGGGTATGCACAAAGGCACAATATATCTCTTATGGCTATTCCTATTGCCTATAGAATCAATACTCTAGGTGCGCAGTTGTGCGTTAATACTTGGACGGACACAGTTGGATTAGTGCTAGCCACTCACACTTACCGCCTCTAGTTCATGGTGTTGCCTGGGCAAGGCATTGATGCAATTCTGGGCATGAACTAGTTGTGAGTTTATGGGGTAGTCTTGGACCTTAAGCAGAGATTTGTCAAGGTACAACTTCCTTTTTCCGAGGATAGGATGTCTCTTCTTATGCCCTCTGATCTAGCCTTACCAGTTGTTGCTCATGTTCAAGCTTCTCCTGATCTTGCCTCTATTTTTGTGATCTGTGAGTTCCCAGATGTCTTCCCTGAAGATCTACCTGGGTTGCCACCAAATAGAGATGTGGAGTTTTCCATTGAGTTAGAGCCTAGCGCTGCTCCTATTTCATGGCTTCCCTACCGTATGGCTCCTAAAGAACTAGAAGAAATGAAGAAGCAGTTAGAGGAATTATTGGAGAAGGGCTTTATCCATCCTAGTTCTTCACCATGGGGCTGTCCAGCTATTTTTTGTGAAGAAGAAGGACGGTACTCTGTGGATGTGTGTGGATTACCACCCTCTGAATGCGGTAACCATTAAGAACATGTATCCCTTGCCTCGTATGGATACTTTGTTCGATCAGTTGGCTAGTGCAAAGTTGTTTTCAAAGATTGATCTTCGTTTGGGTTATCATCAAATTAAGATCCAGCCATAAGATATACTAAAGATAGCTCTCTCTACTAGGTATGGGCTATATGAATACCTAGTAATGTCTTTTGGTCTCACCAATGCTCCTGCATTCTTCATGTATCTCATGAATTTAGTCTTCATGCTAGAGCTAGATAAGTTTGTAGTGGTGTTCATTGATGATATTTTGATATACTCCAAGAACAATGAAGAGCATGCACAACATCTTTGGACAGTACTGACTCGATTAAGGGAACACAAGCTATATGCCAAATTAGCAAGTGTGAGTTTTGGTTGGATCGAGTGAAATTTTTGGGACATGTTCTGACACCTGAAGGTATCTCTGTGGACCCAAGCATGGTGCAAGATGTGTTAAATTGGAAGTCTCCGAAGCCAGTGCATTAGATCCATTAGTTCCTTGGTCTTGCTGGTTTTATTGGCGTTTCATTCCTGACTTCTCCAAAATAGCTCAACCAATGACCAAGTTGCTCCAGAAAGATGTCAAGTTTGTATGGAGTTTGGCTTGTGAAGAAGCTTTCCAAGCCCTGAAGGAATTTCTTACCTCTGCTCCTATTCTTGCCCAACCAGATATTGACAAGCCATTTTATGTGTATTGTGATGCCTCAAGGACAAGACTAGATGCATGCTTATGCAAGATGGGCGTGTGATAGCTTATGCTTCACACTAGCTAAAAAAGCACGAGGTGAATTATCCCACCCATGATTTAGAGCTGGCTGCTATGGTGCACACTCTAAAAATTTGGAGGCATTATTTGTTGGGAAATAAAGTGCATATTTATACGGATCATAAGAGCCTCAAATATATTTTCACTCAGTCTGAGCTGAACATGAGGCAATGGAGATGGCTAGAGCTAATCAAGGATTATAATTTGGTGGTTCATTATCATCCTAGAAAAGCTAATGTGGTAGCTGATGCTTTGAGCCAGAAGTCATATCAAGTCGAAGAAGCACCCTTGTCTCTCAACTATGCTGAGGTGCTAGCCCATATTGCTCTAGTCTCGGATTTTGCTTGAGCAAATTATTATAGAGCAAAAGCAAGATGTTTCGGAAATCCCGCATATCAAGGGGTTAATTGCCGAAGGGTGTGGTCCTCATTTCAGTGTTGATGGTCAAGGTGTAGTGAAGTTCAAGAACCGATTAGTTGTTCTGTCAAGTGAGGAATTTAGGAGAAAGATTTTGGATGAACTCATAACACCAAGTATCCATTCATCTAGGAAGTAACAAGATGTGCCATGATCTGCGCCACTTGTATTGGTGGTCAAATATGAAGCAGGATATCACCAAGTACGTTGTGGAATGCGACACTTATGGAAGAGTTAAGGTAGACCATATGCATACACTGGGATTTTTGCAGCCCTTGCCTATCCTTGTTTGGAAATGGGAGGATATTTCCATGGACTTTGTTGTGGGTTTACCCCACATGTCCAAGGGGTATGACTCTATTTGTGTCATTGTGGATCGCCTTACCAAGTCCGCTCATTTCCTTCTAGGTGGATACAAGGTATTTAGCCAAGAAGTATGCCAAGTTGTATTTTGACCGGATTATGACCCTGCATGGAGTTCTTCTTACTATCGTCTCTGATAGAGGGTCAGTCTTTGTCTCTCATTTCTGGGAGCAACTTTAGCAATGTCTTGGTACTAGTCTTCTCATAAGCTCAGCTTATCATCTGCAAACTGACAGTCAGATGGAAAGAGTCAATTAGGTACTTGAGGATATGTTGAGGGCTTGTGCCATCTCTTTTCTAGAAAAGTGGGACAAATTATTGACTCTAGCTAAGTTTTCTTATAACAATAGCTATCAAGAAAGCATTTGTATGACACCTTTTGAGGCCCTGTATGGCAAGAAATGTAGAACACCTCTTAACTGGGTTGAGGTGGGTGATCATGGATATTTTGGGCCTGATTTTATCAAAGAAGCTCGAGAGCACGTTAGCATTATTCAGAGCCATTTGAAGGCAGCTCAAAGCCATTAGAAAACTTATGCGAACAAGCGAAGAAGGCCTTTGCAATTTGAAGTTGGTGACCATGTATATTTGAAGGTATCCCCCATGAGAGGTGTGCATCAATTTGGTGTCCGTGGGAAGCTAGCCCCTCGCTATGTTGGACCTTACAAGATTTTGGCCCGGTGTGGTTCTGCTGCCTACTGTATCCAACTCCTGGATATTTTGTCAGCAGTGCATAATATCTTCCATGTTTCCCAGTTAAAGAAATGTTTTGTGAGTCCCCAATGAAGCAGTGGAAATTGAAAGACTCACTCTCCAACCTAACTTGTCTTATATTGAGCATCCTGTCAAGATCTTAGATGAAAAAGAAAGAGTGACTAGAAATAATGTGGTGAAGTTTTATAAAGTTCAGTGGCAAAATCACTCAGAGGATGAAGCAACATGAGAGCAAGAAATCTATATCTTGAAGCATTATCCTCACCTTCTTTCTAGTTCACCGAAGTAATTGGTTAAATCAGAATTTATTTCTTATCTCTTTTCTCACACTAGGCACATGAAATCTCTGGACGAGATTTTGTTTAAGGGGGGTAGATTTGTAACACTCTTGGTGTTACACTATAAATCATTTACTAAAATATGTCATGAGCATCATGTTTATGTGTTAATGCATGTGATAAAGTGTGTACATCAATTTCTGTAACTCAAAACGATCAACAGAAATGCAAAACGAAAGTTGATTCAATAGTCATGTTATATCACTTAGAGTTTAAAACCAATTTTTATTAAGCAAAACTGCTATAGAACATTTATGTGGTACTTAAATAAAGTTTGAAGTACAAACTTTGTAGATGACAATGAAATACTTGTGGTCAAAAAAATGATATTACTAGCTATTATTTTCACTAGCTTAGAAATCGCAAATGGAAATCAAATTCAGCTCTAAAACTTAGAAATTTTCAAGTTTGTCGACTGCTAGACATTGCTATGTTTAGCAATTTATTGTGAGAGATTGGGTTAAGGAGTAGGGTAGTATTATGGGTTGTTTTAGTATCCTAATATACCCTCTAAGGTATAGCAAAAGTGGTTTGGGGATTGGATCAAAGGTTTAGATGTCTCGAACGCTTTAAAATCCATACATAACATGAACTCGGGCCATCTTCTTATGTTGGGCACGGTCACCAGGCCGTTCTGCCCCGACAATGCAACGTTGGTGTGCTGGTTGCGTGTGCACGTGCACACGTTTCCATGCTGGTTGGTTGCTGCCACCATAGCCTGGCCGCGGTGGGCATGCCGCTAGCCGCCAGCCACCAGCCGTCGCACCCACCGGTCACCTATGCATGGCCGTCCGGCTACCGTGCCGTGCTGCTACCGCTGCTATCATGCCGCCTGGGCTTGGCCAAGGATGGCCGCAGCGAGCCATTGGCCTTGCGCCCTGCTACTCTACCTCGCACTACCATTTTGGGTGTCGCCACGGGCGCGCTGCGCTGCCATCATGTCCGCACTACTGGCACTGCTCACGTCGCGCTGCTGCCGCTACCATCATGTCATCATCGTGTATGCACTGATATGATGCACCTCTATGCTGTTGCTAGCCCTGTGCATGTCGCCTCTACCACTCGCACATGGGTGAGCTGCCGTCGCCATGCCATTTATGGCACTGCAGTGCATGGGCCAAACCGATCGAACACGCGCACGCATTGTCCGTAGCACCAGCGCATGGGCCTCCCATGCTCACCGCTCACATCCTATCAAGGCATGGATGAGCTGAGCCCACCTACCACACCGTCTCTCTCTTTCCCTCTTTCTCCCTCTATTTTCTACCATCGTTGTGTCATGTCATGGTGAAACCAGAGAGCGAGCACCTCTCATCAATTCCTCATGCTCGTGTCTCCACCTTCATGCCCCCTCTCCTGCCGACCCCACCCTGCCTTGACTCATGTCACACTGAGCTCCAATTTTGGAGCGTTGCCCGCCGCCGTGCCGTTAAGTCCGTCACCGCCCGCGCCGTGGCTAGCCTCCACCACTCCATCCCGTGCTAATTCCTCTGCACCAGTAGCTCGCCTTGGCTCCTTCTCCACCATGCGCATGCCAGTGGGAGCACTACTGCCTCCCTGCTACCACTGATGTGGCCATGCCTTTGTAGTCCGCCATTCACCTCGTAGCACGCACGTGGCCAGCCTAGCTCGGGTCGTCTTCAGCCTAGCTGGCTTCTCGATAAGGTCACTAGCGAGTTGTCGTTGCTCACCCACTACCCCTACCGCCTTGTTGTTCCCGTGGCTCACTAGAAC
This sequence comes from Miscanthus floridulus, assembly GCF_019320115.1. NCBI lineage: Eukaryota > Viridiplantae > Streptophyta > Magnoliopsida > Poales > Poaceae > Miscanthus > Miscanthus floridulus. The sequence goes on along the minus strand of NC_089590.1, from coordinate 34,775,548 downwards.
GATAGCACCAATGCTATAGGGTGCCTGCCATCATGGAGAGGTCCTTCTATGGTGTCCTGGCTCATGCAACCGCCACCCATCGTCTCACGTCGAACCCTAGGTGAGCATCGACCTTGTAGATAGGTTACTGGGGGTCCTATGTGGCCGGCGTAAGCGCCAGTGCCACCGCTCATCGTGCTGGAGCACATGGGGATGCCCGAGGACCTTGCTGTTGTACAGAGGAGAAAGATCCAAGGGTTCTATTGCAAAGTCGTTGTCTATAGAAATAGTAACATGGACTGCGGGTTGTTTTGCTCATAGTCTAGGGGCGTTTTTGCAAGAGTGTCGGCGCGCGTGGGCTTCCTCACCGTGGGCCACCTCCGCACATGGGCCGCACCTAGCCTGGGGGCCGCCGCGCGCTCACACATGCATTCGCGTTGCGTTGCATGGGCTGAAATCAGTTTAGCTTTTTCGAGGAGAATAGAAATAGCTTTTCATTTGTATTTCTGAGCTGAACTTTGGTAATTAATATAAAATCATATAGGTATCCAAAAATTGTCAAACCAATTTTGTTCAGTTCCTAAAATTGTGCTCTATCTGTTAGTGTATTTAGTTCATGTATATACTTGTTGATACCAAGAGCTATTAAATTATTTGTCAGTGCTTAATATTACTTGGTTAAATATTGTAGGAATTTTTGTGGCAAAATGGTGATAGCTTTAGTTTTGAAAATTTTAAAGTAGCTTCGTGGTATTATTATATGGTCACTGTAATTTTTGTAGCTTTAGAATAGACTTAACATAAGGGTAGTTAAATGCTCTTTATTTCAAATATACATTAAATCAATAGTAGAAATAGAGATATATCCTTCATTTGTAAAGCTAGGTGTTTGTTAGTTGAACCCAACACTTTACTTGATGAAGATGATAGTTAGCTTAGTATCTTAGTCATTAGAGCTAGCTTAGTAGTTTACCATGTGTATTCTTATTTTAAGAGTTGTTGTTGCCGAAATGCTAAGTGTTGCATCATCATCTCATGCATGTAGAGATCGAGTAGGCGGAGATCGTGACCATCAGAGATCATGAGTTCAAGGAGATGATCGAGGAGTACGAGGAGGAGATCCTCATGTTGGAGGAGGAACTAGACCCACCACTGACTGACTAAGCTGACACCCTGCCTGCCCAAGGCAATCCCCGGTGCATAACCCTTATTTTAAATAATCACTGGATATATATGTGATGTGCATTTACGTTACAAGATTATGGTTGAAACTACATGCATAGATAAACCTACCTATGAGTCCTACTAGCATAGGTCAAGTAGCTGCTATGCTTAGGGTATTAGTAGCATGAGTAACCTATCATTTCTGGCAATAGGTGATTATTATTATCACTCTCATGATAAATGGTGAAAAAGAAATGGAGACCGAGCAGGGATATGGTACAGGTATTGGTGGGTGTAAGAGGTTGTGTCCCGTAGCTAATAGGGCATAGCTTGGTTACACTATTTTCTCTATCCGTGTCGGTTAAGGACCGATCGCTGCATTAGATTCTAGTTAGGTCACCGACTTATTATCCTGAGCACATACTTGTTTATAGGAGCAGGGAAGGCTCGTTGCTCTCTTGTCGTGGGTTTTGGCTCTTTCCGGACCAACTGATTGGAGGCGGGGATGGTGAAGGTCTAAGCACCACACTGAGTCTGGGACTCAGGTGTGGGGGCCTAGAGTCTAAGTTTGGACGGAGACCTAGACCCCTTGATAGGGGAGTGGTGGGTTGGTCCTGCTTGTGCCTAGGGTACAAGTGGGGCATGTGTTTCGAGGTACCTAGCTGGGCTACATTGATTCATGAATCGCCGTGTAATACGGTATGACTTGTCTATGATCTAGCACCGTAGTAAGAACTGGAAGATGAAAGATGGTGAAATGGATCTGATTGCTCAACTCTTGCTTGAAAGTATAACATGTGCTTACATAGAATGGTTAGCTAATGAACAAATCATGACTGCTAATAAAATACATACATAAGGATTCACTGCTAGTAATGCTTTTGCAAAAAGGAAACCCAGCAAACCATAAAGCTTATCATATCCTTTGGAGTCAGGAAATTATTCCCGCTAGTCGGGTAAGTCTTGTGAGTACATTGTGTACTCAGGTTTTATTTACCCCTATTGTAGGTGTAGCTTGAGGAATGGCTGTTGTGTGGAGGATTCTTCTAGTGGGCATAGATGGATCCTTATATCTTATCGTTAGATGTTTAATTTAATTCTGTTGTTAAATTTCGCACTCTGAACTTGGTATTATAATAATGTATTTCTGAGAACACTTGTTGTATGAAATGGACTAAGTATTGTAAACTCATTCTCATTATTAGATCATGGAGGAAAAATGTGGATGGTTCGAGTTCTCCCTTGGGGTGTGCTCGATAGAACCATCCGATGTAGCTAGCTTTCGGGGTGCTTAGTGTCTGGTGAAAGACGAGCGCCTCCAGAAGCGTGCTATTTCGGGTGGTTCTACCACACACACTTGCTGTTAGCTAGAGTCTTCATTAGCTTCGGACTAAGCCCCCTCTTGAAACTAGCAATTTTCTTTGCATTAGTGTCAACAAACTCTATGGCATACCTTGACAGATTGTTAAAGGCATGCAGATACTTAGTTAAGCTCTTGGTACCCTATGTCAGCTTCATGAATTCTATATGCTTCATGCTCATAAGACTTAGGGGAATATAATATCCCCTAAATGCAGCCTTAAACTAGTTCTAGGTAATTTGAGCATTCTCAGGCAAAGTCGATCGATGATGACTCCACCACATGCTTACAGGCCCCTACAGCTGGTGTGATGCGTACTCTGCCTTCATGTGCTCTATGACCCTTAAGAGATAGAACTTCTATTCAATTGTATTCAGCCATTCATCTGCCACAATGGATCCACTGCTTCTTTAAAGATAGGAGGTTTGGTGTCAAGAAAGTCCTTAAAATCGCTGAACTGGTTAGGTTCAGGCCCATGGCGTTGGTCCCTTCCCCGTCCATAGTCAACATTCTATGCAAGACCACACAACACTTCTCCCATGGAACGTTGGGTTTCCATGAGCTAGGACATCATCTCTGTTGGTGTGGGATGTGGTGTGGTGGGAGGTCCACATTGTCATTACCACGCAAACCACTACCACCCGCATCATCTCCACCAGCTCCCCTACGAGTGCATGTCATCTGCAGAATTGCAACCATAGGTAATTATTGATGATGTCAGAAAAATTGTAGAGGAATTATATAATTATGCCAAACTGAATTTATTGGAGAGAATTTACATTCATACAATAAAACAGAGGCATAATAATTCATTTCCACAGCACAACATCATCAATTATATTACTTAGCAATCACGCAATGCATTCCCGTACATGCCAAATACTTGCCAACACACAAATTGGATGTTTATTAAGGTTCAACAATGACATGGATTAAACATGCAAGGTTCTGAGATTACATCAAAGGAGTACATCATGAGATCAAAACCTAAATTACGAGTTCATTACATAAAGGATCAAAGATAGAGAGCTAGCGTATCTAGTTAGGTACTATAGCTAACCTACTCCTCGGAGTGGTCGTTGTCGATGTCAAACACATCATCACCATGGTCATCCTCAAAAGGCTCGACCTCCTCCTCCTCTTTAGACTCAGCCTTGGTGTCCACCTCCATGCCATCGTCCCCAGCAATCAACACATTGGGATCTTCTTCCACCACTGGAGCTGGAGGAAGAATTGGGTTCACCATGTTGTTGAGACGATGAACATCTAGCTGAAGCTCCTCAATCTGGTGTATGAGTTCCTGCTCTCTACGATCAAACTCCATTGCCTGCCTAGTAGCCTAAAACATAGTTCATATTCTAGCTGCCTCCCTAGCCTCAGCAAGGTGAATGACCTCGTCCCTCTTAGCATGGACATCCTATATCCCTGCCCTAGCTACATCTCTTTTTGCCACAACATTCACCAACTGAACATGGTGAGCTTCCAAAGTTGTAACAACATTATTGGTTTCCCACTGAGCCTCTCTAGTTGCCCTCTGATGCCTGCACACACACCCTCGCAGCTAGCATTGCTTGGCCTATGCTCGCTGGAGCTCTAGCATGCAACTAACGTAGTTGTCTTGGTAGGAGTAGAACATCTTTAGGACAGCAAACATAGTGCTCATAGTAGCACTAGAGCTCTCTGCTCGTTCATCATAGTCTCTCACCAGTTCATTGTCGCCTAGCTACATCCAAGCGGTCACCGATGGATCCACCCAAGGAAAGGTTCTGGCTGGACCTTTGATGAGCTTATCACCAAACTCCTGACAGGTCTCACTCAGTGCCTCCAAATCTACCACTTGGGCACCTTCCCAAGGAGACTACCCATCTGAGTCAATACTCCAACCTTGCCACTGTGGATTGTTTGCACAGGCTAGAATGGTCACCCGCACATCATACCATGGCTGCCCCTCAGCTGCCACTTCTCTCTAGAAGTAGCGGGGTGGCTCAGCATACCCAACTGAGTTTAGCATCCTCCACAGCAAGGTAGGAGTGCCAAACACAGCCAAGAATGTGTCACTATGAGGCGGGGCTCCTAGTGCAACCATATGTATCAAAGTGTGCAACTCTTGTGAGAGGATATCATATGTGAGAAGAAATTTAATGAATGGGGTAAGCAATTATAAGGGAGGGAGGAATGCAAAAATGTAAATGCATGAGTGAACATGATGCATGCATGTTCCGTATGTCCTCACGATTCTTAGGAAAAATTTAAAATTCTAACGACATACACGTGGCATACATACGTTCTCTCCATATACGTAACTATTGGACTACACGTTTCGCTGTTAGTGTACCTGCACAAGAATTTCATTTCAGCCCAACCCAACAATTATATATGCCAAAATGTAAATCTGGGCTCACCCATACATATACTTCCATATCAAAGCTACATGAAAGTAAATACGTGCCATACATACATATAAATATGCATCTATAGCCGTATCAAAACTAACCCACAATTAAATACCTTAGTATATACATGGGACATATATATACCGCAGTACCAAAGCTACCTCCCCTTAGATCGCGCGCTCACCCTTGCGGTCTTTCTAGTCTTAGCTTGGGCGTAGAAGCAATTGATCCATATATTACCACTCAAGTGAATGGCATCCATACAATAGCATGCTGTATGGACGACGAAAGTAAAAACCCCCATGTTAGTACTTTTTTAGCCACCTGATAGTCCTTAACTGGGCATAAAGTATATGACCACTGGCACACTCTCAATTTAAAATTCAGATTTTAACACACCTATATAGACATAGCTATAAGTTGTCAAACTGATTTTATAAAACAAAACCTTTGTTTTAAATACCGATATGACAAGTTTAGCATTGAACCTTGCTCTGATGCCAGCTATAACAAAACCGTCCAATTTATAAGAGTACAAGTACAACAGCAATCACCGAAGCGATCAAACTATCATACTTGAGCCCATATAAACCCGGTAGTCTGATGAAATCATGAAGGATCTCAAACCAACCAACATACAAGCCAAGATCATACATGATTCAACATAACAAGTCACATGTTACATCACAGTTCACAAATGGTTCACAAGTATCTCACATACAGTGGAGTTCACATAGTTATTACAAACCAAGTTCAAATAGCGGAAGCAAAGTAGTTTGACATCAACATCACACTTAGTTCAAATACATGTCAGTATCACGGTCATTTCTAGCAAAAGCATAATAGAGAGGATAACTTAGGAGTACCATGCCCCATGGTTTAGTCCTCATCCATGGTAGGATGAAGGAAGTTCTTATAGTACCCATGATACATCATATCATCTACAACAAGAGAGAATAAACCATGAGTACGAGAATGTATTCAGCTAGATTTACCCATTGTAAACTAGAAAAAATATAACACCAAGGAGTATGCAAGGCTTTATCGGTGGAGTTAGCTTGACAACATTTTGCATAAAGCTTAAGTAACATGACTTGGAGATTTAATATCTTTAGCATCAAATTGAATACCTATTCAATTAAGCATCTCTAGATTAGCACCTGTACTAGAGCAATCACATGATTAAGCTAACAAGCATTAGTAACCATATCTGGTGTATTAATTTGAGCATCATCATAACCATCAAATCCATCAAATAATGCTACGTTGGCGCTGCTCAGTCAAGTTTTCACTATTCGGGAGAGACGGCGACTCGAATCGATTTCAACTAGCTAGGGAGTTATTCCTAACACAAACCCATACTTCCCCGTCGGGGTCGCGTCGGGTCACCTTTGGTACAACTCCAATACAGTCGTGGGTCCAATCAGCGTCGGACCCTCAGGGATACTACCAGTCTGCCAGGAAGTTCCGGCCCAACCTGCCCTTGGACTCATGCCACTAGCTCCCCGCACATCCTTACTTCCTCCAGTGTGCGCACTTTCACTTACTGGGTCCTGGCCTAAGTTGAGCTACTCAGCTTCGTAGTCGGAACGGCTTATCCGGCCAACTAAGTGCTAGGCATGCGTTCAATATGACATGAGGATGTATAGCGAATCGGTCCTTAACCAACACAGACGGGGATAAATAGGAACCAAGACCTCCATGCCTTGTTGCTTCTCTATCACAATTCTGTCCGGTCTCCTTTTATTCATCAACACATGGTTATTTCCACGATAGCACTTGTAGCCAACCGTGACCAGATATATACTTATATCTTGAGGTGATAGGAAATCCCCCGACTTCTACCGGTCTAAGCATGGCTAAGCATTTATTCGATCCTGGACCTACATAGGATTCAACATATATTTGTCTGGACAAGGAAAGTATGTGCAGCAAGTGGTTCCAATCAACCCCTAGTACTTAATGCATCAACATAAAAGGACTCAAGTTGATATCTAGAAAACATAGGAGGCTTAGAATGCTCTGGGGCTTGCCTTTCATAAATGAGGAAGGTTGATGATCAGGACACTCAGGAAGATCTTCCATGTTGACTCCTCCTTCCGCCTGAACCTCCTGCTCCTAGGCTGCCTGCTGCTCCTCTTGATGCTCGGGTTCGAACTCGAGTAGCGTCACTCCTTCTAGGGAACCTATTGCATGCATATGCACAAACGAGTATCATGAATGCATAAGAGATGAAATGACATGATGAAGTGTATACACATGAGCATTATTATCCTCAAGATGTATGATAAGTTTAACATTCGTTGACCAAGTAGATGTATAACTTTTTTCTAGTTGATCTTTACTGAGTAGGTGCATATCTCTTTTATAGTACAAGAAACATACACTCACCAAGTTCTAGTAACCTAAGATAAAGTTGTTCATCATCAGTAAGAGGCTTAGAACCTGCAGCTAACAACTAATCTCAATGAGCCTAAGCATCTACAGAAGCATCACATAAGACAAACAATTACAATTTGACTTAGCCAGTTCCTGGACTATAAACAGAGGCTACTTATTTTGGCCAGATCTGCAGTTCTACTCAACCAAATACTATGATCTTGGACTTTATGGAAAGCTTATAAAACTTCCTACAACTTTCTTATAGTCATCTCAAGATGATTCAACATCTATCAAGGTCAAACAAAGCAATTTCCCAGATCTGTCCAGAAATTCCAGAGAATAAGCATTTCTGGAGACAAACTTCCAACAGCTATAAATCTCAAACCATTTAGCCTATTGCCATGAAAATTTGACACAAGAAATATAAGTAAGTTATATACAACTTTGTTATTGATAAGATTCACAGCAAACATCATTTTACCCATGCAATTTACTTAACAACAAAAACTGTCCAAAATAGTCACTATAATTGAATTATAGAGCAATTAATATTTCACTGATTACAAGCAATTAAATCTGGGCACAACCAATGATACCAACAGTTCATAGACATCATATAAACTTTAGAAAACATAATGGTCATGCCCAAATAAATTATTTAAATGACTTTATTAATTTATTTGGACACTAAGGTGAAATAAGGAACATATATCAAAATTGCATAGTAAATTCTGAGAAAATTACAGTAGCCTACATATGACCCCAAAAGTCTACTGTACAACTTTCATGCCATTTGGATAAGTATAGCCATCTCTACAAAAATGACAAGTTGTATAGGCTTATTTTCGCAAAAATAGTTTAGCCTAGTGAAAAGTGTCAAACAATAGATTTCATATTTTTCTTACTTTCATCCTAGCACCACAACACTATGTAAAAACTTGCTTGATAATAAGTTATGTATTTTTACTCCATTTATTTTCACTAGAAACTAGCAATTAATTAAGGTTAAATAGGAAGACCATATTACAAGTATACCTACTGTAGGTTTAGCATTTTTCCTAGCTAGAGCATGTCAACACAAGACCAGTAAAATTGGAACGACAATTTTGGACTTCTCTAGCTCAAGATATGCATTTTACAAGATGGAAACAAATTTAAAAGCACTTATCTAGCTTAATTTAATTCCCCTAGAAAAATATCCCAAATAGTAGGTTTCATATTTTTATCAAATAGTACACTTCATAAAGAATCCAACAAAAATTTGGACACTCCTACCCTAGATATGAATTTTTGAAGTTTCCTACAAAATCTAGAATAATAAATAAATAAAATCAAATTTCAAATCGAGTTCAACTGCTAGGTGTACCTGGTTCATACACCCCACTGTGACTGACGCGCGGGACCGGGAGTCAACTGACCCCATAGGTCAGCCACACCAAAGCAAAGCGGTAGTTGACTAGCGAAAAGCTCACCGATGGTGAGGTCTTTGGTGGTAGCGTCACCACCATTACACTCGTCTCTTCATTCCACGTCGACTGGTACCCTTGGTTGGCTCAGAGACTTGCCGGAGCTAGCTCAGCGGCGGTGATGGTGGCTCAGCGGCGATGCATGGCAGCGCACTGGCCATCTCCGGCCACGGCAAGCTTGGACAGGCTCAGCTACACCTCTATTAGGACCTAGCAAAGACCTAGGGTTTGGATTGGGGCTTATGAGGAGGCCGGTGAGGCATGGCCACGTGCATGGTGGCATGGCGGTGCGAGCATGACGGTAGCATGGCGGCGTTCTGCTCTAACGAGGCCAGCATCAACCTTAAGATCTTGTCTTGAGCTAGACCTAGCTCTAACCTAACCCTAACACAAGAAGAGAGGAGACACGAGGGCTCCGGTGAGCACAGCCATGGTGAGCTCGAGCTCGGCGGAGCTAATGGTGTTCGCGGTGACATCGCGGCGCGAGGGCCCTCACCTTGGCTTGAAAGGCAATGTTAGCGGGTCAGCGAGGTGGAGCAAGGCACGGTGGTGGGTGCGAGGGATTGAGTGGTGGTGCTATGGCGGTTGAATATTCATTGGCGAGGGTGCGATGGTGGTAGTGCGGCTCGGCGTTGGTCGTGTTGAGGGCAAGAGCGAGCGAGAGAAGTGGGTGAGAGCGAGAATGAGCAGTAGTAGCAGCGCGTCGCCCTCTTCTTCCCCTTCTGTCCTAACCAGTCGGGCCAACGCTAGCATACGGCCACCATGTGGCAGCCGCGACCTGGCGCCAGTCGGCCACTCTGGCCGATTTGAAATCAGCTAAGTGCGGATTTAGTTGACTGAATCCGCCCCCTTCTTCATCCTCTACCTCCTAATCCATGGCAAATCAATGAAAACTTCAGTAATATAGATTGTAGAGATACATGTGTACTCCAACTTTGCTTAAAGTACTTTGGTCTAACTCCCAATGGTTTTCAAACTACAGCAACCCAAAGTAGGGTACCTTGAAACTAAAAACCAGCTTTAGACTTAGCAAAATTTCTAAGTTTGAAAACAGCATTTTATTGCTAATTGTGGGCTCTATTTGACCATGCTAGGCACTGAATTAGCTCATGACCCTTAAATAAAGTTTGTTACCCATGTCAAGAACTACAAATTTTATTAAGGGTGCACTACCATGCAAACACTCTAAGCTATTGTTCAACTTTGATCAATCTAGCATCATGAAAAAGACATTTCAAAGTAAACCAACACTTAGAAGCAAAATTGGCCCATGTCATGAATACAAACATTGTTCCATCTTGCATCCTAAGTGTGTCTAAGGTATTTTAGTGATCAACATCAACCACTTGCATTAACAAGCATGACCATAAAGCATACACATGTTGCAACATAGAATAACAAAGGTATGTTTCATATGAATGTTTCATATGTTTCTCTTGTATGTTTCATATGTTAATGCTCATATATGAATGAATGATGCTTATGCTCATGCAATGCAAGTGAAAAATGCAATGCTTAACACTAGGGTGTTACAAAGGCAGTGCTTTGACCGCGAAAAGCTCACCGACGGCTAGGTCTCTGGTGGTAGCATCACCACCGTCATGTTCCCCTCAACATCTTGCATCGAATGAGGTAGGTTGTCGGACCTCTAACGATGGTTGGCTATGGCAGCGGCACTAATGGCGGCTCGACGGAGGTGCACGGCGGTGCTCCGACCATCCCTGGCCATGGCCTGCTTGGACGAGCATGGCTATAGCTTTGTGGTGACCTAGCGGAGATTTAGGGTTGAGGTAGGGCTTCACGGTGGTGCTAGTGAGGCATGGTCACGTGCATGGTGGCTCGGCGGTGAGAGCGCAGCGGTGCGACATGGTGTTCGACTCCAGCATGGATGCATTGGCCAACGGCCGATGGCTCGAGCAAGCATGAACCCTAACGGCTACAACACAGAGGAGAGAAGAAGGAGAGTAGCCATGAGCTGTCCTGGCCATGGTGGGCCCGAGCTCGGTGGTGCTCTGACAGACATGGCGATGGTGGTGATGGCATGGGCCCAAGGGCCCTCACCTTGGTTCGAACGGCAACTCGAGTGGGTTAGGGGTGAAGAGGATGGTGTGGTGGCTCTATGTACGTGAGCAATTGCATGGTGGTGTGGCATGGTGGCAAGCTATGCCGGTGAAGCTCAGTGGTGGTGACGGCATAGTGCTCCTCCGCTTCGGCGCTGTGCGTCAGTGAGAGAGATAGGAGACCACGAGTGAGAGAGAGAGGGTGCGCCCAAGGCTTGCCCTCCCTTTGGCCTAGTAGCATGGCTCGACGCTGGTGTACAGCCACCAGATGGTGCGCCTGGCCTACACGTGGTCGGCCACCGAGGACATTTGAAATCGACCATCAAGCCAGATTTAGTAGACTGACAGCGCGACTTTTAGCTCCTAGATCTAATCCGTGGTGATTTAGCAAACTTTTCTTAAAAGAGTTTTGTCTAATTCACAATGGTTTTCAAACTACAATGCTCCAAAGTAGGCTACTTTGAAACTGAAAACCAGCTTTAGACTTAGCAAAATTTCAATGTCCCTAAACAACATTTGATTGCTACTTTGGAGCTATTTTTGACTATGTTAGGCACTGAATTAGCTCATGAGCCTTAAATAAAGTTTCTTACCCATGTCAAGAACTACAACTTTTATTAAGGATGCATTGTCATGCAAACAATCTAGACTATAGTTCAACTCTAGTCAAAGTAGTATTATGAAAATTGAAGCTTTGAGTAAACTATGACTTAGAAGAAAATTTGGCCCATGTCATGAATACAAACATTGTTCTATTTACCATCCTAGACCTATCTAAGGTGTTTTCATGACCTCACAATCATCTCTTGCATCGGTCACACATTATCACAAGCATATGCATGTATATAATCAACATCACATGTGATAATATGTAAGAATAAGATGAAATTGCATATGCTCATGCTCATGAATGCTTGGATGATGCTTGTGCTCATGAAATGCAAGTGCCAAATGCATGCTTAACACTAAGGTGTTATAGCACCTCCCCCTTATAGAAATCTTGTCCTGAGATTTGAAAGACCTACCATTTTTCATAAAAGGCGGGATAAACGTCACGTAGATAATGTTCTTGTTCCCATGTGGCATCTTGTTCACTGTGGTTATTCCACGCCACCTTATAGAACTTAATGACTTTGCTTCGGGTTACTCTTTCCATTTCTTCTAGCACTCGGATTGGTTTCTCTTCATAAGTCAAATCTGATTGGAGCTTAATATTGGTTGGTTCAATCGCCTCATCAGGCACGCGAAGACATTTCCCTAGTTGAGAAACATGGAAGACATTTAAGATAGCACTCATATCTGGTGGAAGTTGCAACTTGTAGGCTACCTTTCCCTTTCGCTCAATAATCTGATACGACCCTACATATCTAGGTGCAAGCTTCTTCTTTACTCCAAATTTATGTATACCCCTCATGGGCAAAACTTTTAAGTACACATAATCTCCCACTTCAAAGGTTAGTGGCCTTCTTCTTTTATCAGCATAACTCTTTATCGTGCTTGGGCTACTTCAATATGGCCTTGCATAACTCGAACTTGTTGTTCGGCTTCCTTGATAAAATCAATACCGTAGTACCTCCTTTCCCTAGGCTCAACCTAGTTCAAGGGGGTCCTAAATTTTTGTCCATAAAGTGCTTCGAAAGTAGCCATCTTAATACTCTATTGGTAACTATTATTATAAGAGAATTCCACGAGAGGTAACCACTTCTCCCACGATCCCTTAGAGGATTCAACACATGCTCTGAACATATATTCTAAGATTTGATTCACTCGCTCGATCTGCCTGAAGGTTTGCGGATGGTATGCCAAACTTTTGATTAGTCTAGTTCCCAAGGCCTTATGCAAATGTTCCCAAAAGCGAGCTATAAACTGTGGTCCTCAATCTGAGATTATAGTCCTTGGTACCCCATGTAACCTCATGATCTGAGAAACATATAGCTCAGCGTACTTCCTAGCAGGATTCTTTATGTTGACTGGTACGAAATGTGCTGACTTGGTGAGGTGGTCCACAATGACCCATATGGAATCATGACCCTGTTGCATTGTGGGAGACCTGTAATAAAGTCCATACTTATTTCCTCCAATTTCTAGCCTGGAATGGACAACGGTTGAAGCGGTCTAGCAGGTTTCAGATGATCCGCTTTGACCCTACTGCAAGTATCACATCTAGCAACATATGTGGCGATTTCTTTCTTCATCTTGGTCCACCAAAAATGAGTTTTCAAATCTTGATACATTTTGCTGCTACACAAATCTTGAGCTTCATCTAAAATTTAATTTCTAAGTTCATGGTCTTTTGGTACCACAAGTCGGTCCTTGAACCATAGAACACCTCTTTCATCTAACCTAAAATGTTTGGTTTCCTATTCCTTCATCTTTCTCTTGATGTGAAACACACCTACATCTATCTTCTGTAGTTCGATGATCTTGCTCTCAAGTGAGCAACTTACAGTAATGTTGTGTAGCACAACATGATGCAACAGATTAAACCCATCTTCCAACAAGGCTTCTAAGGTGTTACAATGAGATTTCTGACTAAGTGCATCTGCTACAACATTGGCTTTTCCCAGATGATAGTGCACTTCCAAATTATAGTCCTTAATTAGCTCTAACCATCTACGCTGTCTTATGTTCAGTTCAGGTTGAGTGAAGATGTAGTTGAGACTTTGGTGATTAGTGTATATGTGACATACATTCCCCAACAAATAATGTCTTCATATCTTCAATGCATGGACAATTATGGCAAGCTTTAAATCATGGGTAGGGTAGTTGACTTCAAGCCTTCTCAACTGCCAAGAAGCATATGCAATGACTCAGCTCTCTTGCATAAGCACACACCCTAAACATGTACCCGATGCATCACAAAACACATCAGAAGGGTTTTCAATGTTGGGTTGTGCTAGAACAGGAGCAGTGGTTAGCAAGGTTCGTAGAGTGTGAAAAGCAGCCTCACACTCTAGAGCCCAATTAAACTTTTCATCCTTCTAGAGTAATCTGGTCATGGGCTTAGCTATTTTGGAAAAATCTGGAATGAAACGACGATAATAGCTTGCTAGCCCTAGAAAACTCTGAACTTTATGAACCGAAGTCAGGGCCTTCCACTCCATGACCTCTTGCACTTTAGATTGGTCTATAGTGATTCAATTTTCAAATAATATATGACCCAAGAAAGGTACTTTCTTTAGCCAGAATTCACACTTGCTAAACTTTGCATACAATTTATGTTCTCTCAGCTTAGACAAGACAATCCTCAAATGCTCTGCATGATCTGCCTCATTCTCAGAGTAGATCAGGATATCATTGATAAACACGACCACAAACTTATTAAGCTCGGGCATGAATACCAAATTCATCAAATACATGAAATAGGCAGGAGCATTTGTCAGTCCAAAAGACATGACCAAATACTCATACAAGCCGTTCCTAGTTGAGAAAGCTGTCTTAGATACATCTTCTGGTCTAATCTTGATCTGGTGATAGCCTGATCTCAAGTCAATCTTAGAGAATACCTTTGCTCTTGCTAGTTGGTCAAACAAAATATCAATGCGAGGCAAATGATACTTGTTCTTTATGGTTACGGCATTGAGCGCCGTATAGTCCACACACATCCATAACGATTTGTCATTTTCTTCACAAACAAGGCTGGACTACCATAGGGAGATGAACTAGGTCGAATGAGACCTTTGTCCAAAAGTTCTTCTAGCTAAATTTTAAGTTCAGCTAACTCATTGGGTGGCATCCTATAGGGTCTTCTTGAGATAGGTGTTGTACCTAGCATTAACTCAATCTTAAATTCCACATCCCTATCAGGTAGCAAACTAGGCAACTCATCAGGGAATACATCAGGAAACTCACAAACTACTAGAATATCATAGAGAGTAGTGGTTTGGATGGCACATGACAAGCATTTCTCCCTTTGGGTTCTCTTAACATAATTGTTCTAGTGGTAGTGTCAATGAGAACTCCATGACCACTGATCCAACTCATGCAAAATATCACATCTATGGCTAATCCTAGCAATACTATGAGACCCATAGTATACTCCCTCTCTTATATGGAGATAAGCACATCTCTAACTAATTGGTTTGTAGAGATAGTAGCCCCCATTGAACTTATACTATAGCCACCCTTGTCTACCTCAATTATTTTCCTAATCATGCTTAGATGCAAAAGTCTGACTCATAAATGAATGCGAAGCACCAGAATCAAATTAAACAATTGCGGGGTGTTTTTTACAAGAAACATACCAGCGATAACAACTTCTCCTATGGGGATTTCCTCCATAGCTATATAATGCACATACCCAGGAAGTGCTTTCAGATTGGCTTGTTTTTGGTTGCCTTAATTCTAATTACTGCCCTTTTTAGGATAGGGGCACTCTTTGCCCCAGTGGTCTGTCTGATTGCAATTGAAGCATGGCTGGTTACTTCTTGGCCCTATTGAGCTTCCTTGGCCAACGTTACCCTTGGGCATGGCAATGGTGAATGCCTTGTGAAATACCTTCTGAGGTCGGCTAGACTAGGTGTTCTTCTGGGGAGGCCTAAACTTAGGTGCTAGGGGATGGAATTGTGGCCTTGCTACCATGGAAGTTCTTGACTAAGATGATCCTGAGGCACCCACCTTAGCGGCTCGCTTGCGGCCTTTTGCTGCCGCATATAAGTTGTTCTGGTTCTCTTGCGTGAGGGCATCACTGACAAATTCATTATATGTAGCACATCTAGAGTTGGTCATGGTTTTCATCAACTTGGTGCCAAGGCCTCTCTTAAAGCTTTCTATCTTTTTCTCTTCTATATCCATGAATGTTGGTGCATATTTGGACAAGTTGTTGAATGCATGCATATACTCGGTGAGAGTCTTTGTCCCCTATGTTAGCTTCATAAACTTAGTAGCCTTCATCCGCATCAGCCCTAGGGGTATATGATGCCCCCTAAAGGTTGTCTTGAGTTGCTTCCAGGTAACATTTGCTCCAGCAGGTAAGACAGACAAATAATGAATCCACCAGATACCTGCAGGCCCCTACAGTTGATGCAATGCATACGCGGCCTTCATCATTTCGGTGACCCTCAATAGATGGAACTTCTATTTAATAGTGTTCAACCACTCATCAGCCTAGAGTGGTTCTTCTGCCTCTTTAAAGATTGGAGGCTTAGTCTCCAAAAAGTCCTTGAATGTACTATATTGATTGGGTTCTGGACCCTGATTTTGCTAGCGGGCACGAGTAGTATTCTGCGCAGTGTTTCTTCCATTGCTTGCTGATTCCCTAAGAATTGCATGAAAAACTTGTTCGCATAGAGTGGCAGTGGTGGTGGTAGGTCACCATCATTGCCACCTTGGCTAGTACCTACCCTAGTACGAGTGCGAGTCATCTGCAAAATTGCAACAATAAGTGATTATTGGTTGATGTCAAGAAATTGTAGAAGAATTGTGTAATCATGCCAAACTAAATTTACTAGAGAGAATCTAAATTCATACAATAAAACAGAGGCACAATAATTCATTCTCACAACATGACATCACTAATTTGATCACTTATCGTACTCGCAATATGTTCGCATGCATGTCACATTTTACCAGTAAAACAAAACTAGAATTTCATTAGAGTTCGACCCATAGTGGACCAACATGCAAGGTTCCAATATTACATTAACGATACAACTGAAGATCAAAACTTAAATCACATGTCCATTACATAAAAGATCAAAAAAGATAAGGTGCTATCGCATCTTGCTAAGCACTGTAGCTGAGTTATGCCTCAAAGTGGTCACTGTCAACACTAGACATAGCATTTGCCTCATCATTGTCCATAGGCACAAGTTGTTCTTTTTCTCTTCCCAACTGTCATATTCCACTAATATTTCTAGATCTTCCTCTTCTTCTTCCATGGCAACTAGGGGAGGAATAGGATTAATGATGTTGTTGAGGCGATGAACATCATGCTGAAGCTCTGCAATGGTGTTCTGGTGCTCCTAAATCTAATGTCGATACTCTGTCTCCCTCTAACGGTAGTCATTCTCTAGCCGCCCAGCTAGAACCATAGTCCTAGTCCTAGCCTCCTCTCTAGCCTCTACAAGACGGTAGGCCTCACCCCTCTGCTGGATGGCGTACACCCTCTGAGCATGAGCGGACCATGTCTCTACCTGTGCTATGTTCCTATCTGCAACAGCATTCTCCATGTGAGTCTAGAGGGCTCCCAACACTGTATGAGCATCATTAGTGTCCCAAAGAGCCTCCCTAGTTGTCTTCTTATGCTTACGCACATGGTTCTTCAGCCTTCGCTATACTTCCCTAGCTTCCATGAGCTTGTTCACAAAGATGTTATAAGACTCTTGCTAGACATAGCGGGTGTCTTCTCAGGCATAAAACATATGCATGACAGTGAACATGGCACTCATAGGAGGACTCGAGCTCTGTGCCCGCTCATCACAGTCCCGCACCATAGAAACATGGTCATGCTACCTCTAAACTACCATAGCTAGTTCCACCTGAGGAGTAGATCTCGCTACACTATTGGTGAGTGAATCACCAAGTTGCTGACAAAGTGTGCTCAAGATCTTAAAGGCTGCCACTTGAGCGCCTTCCCAAGGGGTTCTTCCCTCAGACTCTGCTTTCCAGCCCTAGTACTGCGGTGCCCGTGTATAAGCTAGGATGGACACTTGCACCTCAAACCATGGTTCCTCCTGCACATGCCTCTGTGTCCAAACGTATTGGGGTGGCTCTATGTACCCCACAAAGTGTAACACTCTCCAAAGCAAGGCAGGTGTGCCAAAGATACCCAAGAATGACTCGTTCCCTTCCGGTGGGTAATAGGCTGCCATCTGTAGCAAAAATGGTGCAACCCTCATGAGAACAATGTTATAATAGAAAAGAGTTACTTAACCAATAAAAAACTTATCAGGGGAGGAGCAATGCAAGTATGTAATAAATGATTTATCATGATGCACGCACGTTCCATACATCCTCACAAACTTAGGAAAAATTGAAACTTCTAGCGAAATACATGGTGGCATACATACGTTCTCTCAAAAATAACGTAACTAGTTGGGCTACACATTTCACTATTAGTGTACCTGCATAAGAATTTCATTTCAGCCTAACCCCACAATTATATCTGCAGAAATGAACATCTGGGCTCTAGGTTGCAAGCTAAATACTTCCATATATATATACTTCTATATCAAAGCTACCTAAAAGTAAATACGTCCCATACACACATATAAATATGCATATATAGTCGTATCAAAGCTAACCTACAATTAAATATCTCTGTATATATATATATATATATATATATATATATATATATATATATATGTGTGTGTGTGTGTGTGTGTGTGTGTGTGTGTGTGTGTGTGTGTGTGTGTGTGTGTGTGTGTGTGTGTGTGTGTGTGTGACATATATATACTTTAGTATCAAAACTACCTCTCCCCTTAGACCGCACGCTCACATCTTGCGGTCATGCCACTCATCATCTTACCTTGGGCGTAGAGGCATTTGATCCAAACATTACCACTCAAGTGGATGGCATCCATACAATAGCACGTTGTATGGACGATGAAAATAAAAAACCCCCACTTTAGATTCAAATTTTAGATTTGAACACCTATATATATAACTATAAGTTGCCAAAAACTAGTTTTGAATAACAAAAACCTTTGTTTAAAATACACAAGTGACAAATAATGTTAAATCTTGCTCTGATGCCAGCTGTGACAGAACCGACCAATTTATAAGAGCACAGGTACAATGGCAACCACCGAAACGATCGCACTATCAAACTTGAGCCCATATAAACCTGGTAGTCCGTCGAGTACCACGAAGGGTCTCGATTCATCACCAACATACAACCAAGATCGTACATGATTCAACATACATGCCACATATTATATAAAGTTCACAAATACCTCATCATACATCGGAGTACAATTAAAGTTATTACAAACCAAGTTCAAATGAAGTAGTAGCAGAAGCAAAGGTAGTTATGAAACTAACATCTCACACCATTATTCAAATACTTGCCAGTTTGTGATCACATCCCACAAAAGCATCATAGATTAGATATATAGAAGCGCCTTGCCCATGGCCTACTCCTCGTCCATGGCGAGATAGAAGTAGTTCTTACAATATCCATAATAGACTGTATTATCTATAATAAGTGGGGAAATAAACCCTGAGTACAAGAAGGTACTCAGCTAGACTTACTCATCATAAACCAAAAATAATGTGACTCCAACGATCATGCGAGGCTTTATAAGTGGAGCTAGCTTGATAATATTTTGCATAAAAAGCCACTAGTTCAACTATACATTTTATAATTTGGGTATCAAGTTAATTATAGCTATTCACCTCTAGATTAACAACTAACCTATGCCAAACATGTGATATATCATTATGTAGCATCACAATAATAACCATAGCTGGTGTAGCATTCCCATGTCCAATATAACCATCAAATTCCATAGTCCAGTTACTACGATGCTGGGACTAGTCGAGTTTCTCACTATCTGGGAGAGATGGTGATTTGAATCAGTTGCAACCAGCTGGGCAGTTATTCCTAACACAAACCCACACTTCCCCCATTGGGGTCATGTTGGGTCACCTTTGGTATAACTTAGGTCCACATTTTGTGGGTTCAATCAGTGCTGCACAACCAGGGACAACCAGCTACCAAGACGTTAAGGCACAGCCTGCCCTTGGGCTCACGTCTAGCTCCCCACACATCCTTACTACCATCTAGAGTGCGCACTCTAACAGAATAAGACCCAACCTGAGTTGAGCTACTTGGCTTCATGGTTGAAACAAGTTATCCAGCCAGCTAAGTGAGAGGCATGCGTTTAATCTCGACAGAAGCGCCAACAATGGTATGGTCCTTAATCGACATAGATGGGATCAACATAGCCAACCCACACCATGTGCATATAAGATCCCACCCGATCTCCACTTAGATAACATCCCATGGTTATTTTCCATGATAGAAAATATAGCCAACCATACTCTGGTATCCACCTATATCTCACAGGTGACAGGAAATCACCCGACTTCTACCGATCTAAGCATGGCTAAGCATATGTTTGATCCTAGACCAACATAGGGTTCGTTCAAGGTTTATTTCTAGACAAGGTAGTCTATGCATCAAGTGTTTTCAACCAACTCTTATAACCTAATGCATCAAACATAAAGGACTCAAGTGATATTTATAAAAACATAGGAGGCTTAGAATGCTCCGGGGCTTTCCTTTTAGAAAGGAGTAGGCCTATGATCGGGGCACTCTAGTAATTCCTCAAGAGCCTGCTCCTCTCTTTTGTTGGCTACCTACTATGGTGCCTCCTGATTCTCCTCCTCCTCTGCCTCAAACTCCAAGAGTGTGATTCCTTCTGGCGATCCTATATGCATGAGCGTAAAATAAGATACAAGAATTCATGGTAATGATATGGATGATATGATATGATGCATAAATATAAATGTCCTTAACAACAAGGTATTAGGGTGATAACAAGATTAACTTTCTTTTACTAAGTAGGTGCATATTTCCTCTCTAGTAATTAAACAAACACCTATTTAGCATTTTCTGGGCTGTAAGACAGCAGCTACTTGTTTTCAACATAACTAGAGCTTTATACACCCAAATAACATGATCTTGGACTTTCTATAAATCTTATAAAATTTCTTACAACTTTCTTTTAATCATCTTAAGGTGATTCAGTAGCTATCTAGGTCAAAGAATTTGATCTTTCAGATCTATCTAGAGGACAAGCAAATCTTATAGCAGACTTCTAATAGCTATAACTCTTAAACCATTAGAACTATGAACATGAAGTTTTAGGACAAGCAATATGAGTAAGTTATTTACAACTTTGTTATTAACAAGTTTCACAGGAAAGGTCACTATCATCATGAATTTGTCAACCCAACAGAAATTACTCATGCAACCATTTAGTTGAATTATAAAGCAATAATTAACTAGCTGCCTATAACCAATTACTTCTAAGCCCAACTAATAACATTAACAGATCATATACATCACAAGCACACTAGAAAACATCATGGTTTAGCCCAAATAATTTATTTATATTAATTTATTAATTTTCCTTATATAATAGGGTGATTTAGAGGATAAATATTTCTAATGCTCAATAAATTCTAAGAAAATTATAGTAGGTTACATATAACCTCAATTGTCTATTGTATAAATTTCATGTCATTTGGATAAGTATAGAAACTTCTACAAAAATGACAAGTTGCATAGGCTTATTTTAGCAAAAAATAGTTTAGCCGAGTGAAAAGTGTTAAATAATAGATTCAATATTTTTCTTACTTTAATCCTAGCATAAGAACACTATGTAAAAATTTGCATGATCATATTTTATATATTTTCCCCCATTTATTTTCACTAGAAACTAGCAAATAATCAAGGTTAAATAGATAGACCATATTTCAATTATGTCTGCTATAGGTTTAGTATTTTTTTTAGCTAGAGCATGCCAACACAAGACTAGCAAAATTGGAATCACAATTTTAGCACTTTTCGAGTTCAAGTTATGCATTTTACAAGATAGAAACTAATTTAAAAGCACTTTACTATCTTAATTTAATTACCCTAGAAAAATACCCCAAACATTAGATTTCAAATTTTTATCAAATACTACACTACAATATTAATCCAACAAAATTTAGTTCACCCAAATTGGATAATCCTAGCTCAAGATATGAATTTTTGAAATTTGTTAGCATTTCTAGAATATCAATTAAAGAAAAACACAAAACCGAGTTAAGCTACTAGGTACACCCAAAAATTAACCCACACCCTATGACTATGAAAGTGCAATCAAGCCTTAATTATGGGTTTTGGTGATAATGACCATGCAATTAGAGAACTAATGAGATTTATCGAGATAACAAGCAGGGAATTTATATTCCAGGATGCTACACGAAACAGAGGAGCCCCCAATTATAAATATAGATGGCTTTAAACTCAAAGGAGGTTTAAATTCTTTTATATATTGAATTTGAATATAGGAAAAGTCGTACTATAAAGGGGGCACAATGCTTAAGCTAAGATGTGCTACCAAGTTGAATTTGAATTTGAAAACAGAACAACCACTCTTGTTGTCTACACTTCACTATTACTCTTGTTGTCTTGCGTGGTGCGAGCTACGTCTCGCCCGCCCCCTTTGGGTGTGAGCTCCGTCTCACCCGACCCTTTGGTCGTGGGCTCCGGCTCGACCGACCCCTTGGTCATGGGATCCAGCTCGCCCGAACCCTTGGGTGCGAGCTTCATCTCACCCGACCCCTTGGTTGTAGGCTCTGGCTCGACCGACCCCTTGGTCATGGGCTTCATCTCGCTCGATGTCAAGGCCATGGGCTTCGTCTCATCCGACCCCATGGGTGCGGTGTCTGTTGTGGGCCAAGGGTATATATACCTTTCTCTTTCCTCACCAATGGCTATCTGTAATTTAAGTGATCGTTGGGGGTTTGGGCGTATATATATCTTTCCCCTTCCTCCCTAACGGTAACCAGCTCTCTTCTTCCTAACTTCAGCACGCCCAAAACAGAGTAGGAGCTCTCTCTCTCTCACTTCATTGTTGACCTCAAGCCCCCAAGCAAATCTATTGACTTCCCCATCAATCCTTGAGGGAAAAGCATCCAAAACTTTATTAGAGAGCATCACCATTGATTCCAAAACTCTAAAGAGCACTTGGTTCACGTTTTAGTCGGTGGTTGTGTTTGTTACTCTTGGAGCTTGGCTCCTAGCCGGCTAGAGCTTCGTCTATGGAGCTTGCCAACTTGTGTGGCAGCCCCAGGAGGTCTGTAACCACCTCTTGCAACGGAGTAAAATCACCCCTCATCTCAATAGTTCACTCTCTTGACTTGAGAACGAGGTAGGGTTGCAAATTCCTAAGCCTTAGTGGTATACCTCAAAAACATGGACTTAGGCAAGCCTTGGTGGTGAGCTAAACCATGGGATAAATCCTTGTATCATCTTGCACTTGTGATTGTGTTCTTGTTGTTGTTGAGGTGATTTCTAGCATTGAGGCTGATCTACTTGTGTGTGGTGTTCTCACCACTTTCAATTGTCGATCTGTGATCTACTATCATGTAGGAAGCTAAGAAATACACTCAATCTAAAATTTGTTGGGTAGATTTTGAACTATGAACTAATCTCTCCTACAGGTGCGGCAGTGCCGCACTCATAGAGTGGTAGTGCCGCGGGTGAATTTGACTTCGGTTTGAGTTGAATTTTTATAGGCCTATTCACCCCCTCTAGGCATACTAGAGATCCTACAAGTGGTATCAAAGCTCGTTTACCTGATGTGCACTTCACAGCGTGAGCTATGGAGCACGGGGGAGGATCCGATGTTGTGAAGCCCATCAACGTCGATCTAGAGGATGTTGGGTTGCATGACACCGATAGTAGTGAGCTTAGTGCCTCTATAACAAGCAACTCTATGCTTCCATAACTAGAGGCAACCAATGCCAAAAAAGGTCAAAATGAAGAAGAAGGGCAGCTAGAAAAGAGAAAAGAGTAGCAAGAGAGAAGAAGAAGAAGGAGTAGCAGCCGTTAGAAAGAGAAGAAAGCAAGAAAAGAAGAAAGAAGACTCAAGAGAAAAGCTAGAAGAAAAAGAAGAGAAGCAAGAAAGAAGGAACAAGAACCAAAAGCCTCAAATGCATCTTCAAGTGAGCTATCTAGCAGCTCCGAAGATGGTGATGATGATGAGTCCTACCAAGTGCATAGCAAGAAGGATAAGAAAGGAAAGGGCAAGAAGAATGACGACAACAAATATGTCGCTGTATCCTTTAACTATTCTTCTATGTCTATGACTAACCATGATCGCAAGTCTTTCATCAATGTGCCCATGGGCAACTTACCTCATTTCGATGGGACTAACTTTGCCAAGTGGAAGCACTTGATGAGAGCCTATCTTATAGGTCTTCATCTAGGCATTTGGGAGGTTGTTTGCAATGGATTTGAGCCACCGGTTGATCCCAAGAATCCAACCATGGAAGAAATGAGGATCATCCACCTCAACGGTCAAGCTACTAGTGTGCTACTTAGTGTCTTGGATGCTGATGAGTATAATAGAGTGATTGGTGTCGATGTTGCCAAGCAAATTTGGGATACTTTGCATCTTGCACATGAAGGGGTTGACAAAGTGAGAAAAGCAAGAATTGATTTGTTGATGTCCAAGCTCAACCGTGTTATCTTGGATGGAGAAGGGATACAAGAGATGTTTGATAGGTTGATGACCATGGTGGACAAAATTAGAGGCTATGGTTGTGATGAACTAGATGATCACAAAGTTGTCAAGATTATGTTGGAAGCTTATTCACCAAGAAATGAGACCATAGTAACTCTAATTAGAGACAAGAAGTTTGAGTACTTCACACCAAATAATGTACTTGGGAGGATCTTGACCTTTGACATGCAAAGAGAAGAAGCAAATGAGAGGAAGAAGCTTGGAGAATTGCAAGAAAAGCTAGAAGGTATCAATATCAACAAGGATGTAGCTCTCAAGGCCAACAAATCAAGCAAGCAAGGCTCTACTAGCAAGTCCAAGACCAACAAGCAAGCTTCAATTAGCAAGCCCAAAGCAATCAAGCAAGTTCAAGAAAGAGTAGAGACCACCTCATCCTCTAGTGAGAGTGAACATGATGATGACCAATATGAGAAAGTGGATGATGTTGCTCTCTTTATGAGGAGGTTTCACAAAGGGTTGAAGAAGCAAGGGTACAAGGTAGTAAAGAGGAAGTTTCCAAACAAGAAGAAGAGGACATGCTACAATGGTGGAAGCACCAATCATTTCATTGCCAAGTGCCCACATGAGATCAAGGAGAACAAGTATAAGAAAGAGAAGAAGGAGGACAAGGCCGACCAGAGAAAAAGGAAGAAAAACATGGGAGAAGCTCACATTGGGCATGAATGGGATTCATCTATTGAAAGCTCAAGTGAAGAAGATGAGAAAGTTGCAACTATTGTTATCCATGAGCCATCTTCTTCACCAAGACTCTTCACCAACATGTCCGATGATGACTACTACTCCCCTCACATTTGTCTTATGGAAAAGGGTGAGAAGATAAAATCTAAATCCAAGGCCAAAGCTCCTCCACCTCCACCTCCTAGTGATATCTCTAGTAGTGATATTAGTGATAGCTCTAGTGATGATGAATCTAGTGATGAAGAAATTGATAAATTAACTAAGAACTTAGATGGAAAGACCAAAATATTCATCACTAAACTAATGGAGGACTTAGAGAGTGTCTAAGCAGAGCTAGAATCTAGAAAGGAAACTCTTATCCAACAAGAGGATCTCTACATTGCTAGCAAGGAAGCTCTTGCATTAGAGAGAAGTGAGGTGGAATCCTTGCGCAAAGCCTTGGCCAAAGAACAAAGGGACCATGCTATCACAAAGAAAGAAAATATTGCTCTCAAGAAAAAGTATTGTGACTTAGATGAAAAGCACAAAGAACTTGAGCTGCAATATAACACTCTTTGGGATAGCAACTCACATCCCTCTAAGGCAAAGGATGCCTCTACTACCTCCACTAGTCAAGGTTGTGGAAAATGTTATAATATTGATTTGAATTATTATTACACTAACCTTGCAAACATGGAGGTAACGAGAAAAGAAATTGCTAGACTCAATGAGATCATTGGCAAGGGCTGCTTGAGTGGTAAGGCTCAAGTAAGTGACAGGAAGGCAAATGATTTAAAAGTGCCTCAATTCAAGCAAGGGAGACACCCCTCAATCAAGCATGGGCTTGGGCACACTGCAGGATCCAAGACAAATGGAAGAAATATCATAAATGGCTATGAGTGTGTCAAGTTTGAGAAGAAGAAAAGAGTTGTTATAGATCAGCCTGCATAGACAGCGGCAGTGCCGCAGTGAAGGCCAGTTGGGAGGCTTCCCACAAAAATGCGAAGGCTACCAATTCCTCTCCTCATCAAACTAAGCTCAAGAAGGTGTCCTAGCAGAAATAGGTTCAGCAGAAGCCAAAGGAATTAGTGTGGGGCACTATGAACAAGTATGCCTACCAACCAAAGTTTCAACCACCTCGACAAAGCTTGACTTTGTGTTTGTTTTAAGGAACAACCGCAGTGGAAAAGTGGTTGCCAAATATATTGGAAAGGAAGCCAACACATATAGGAATACTTCTATTTGGGTTCCTAAATTTCTTGTGACTAACATGCAAGGCCCCAAGTCAGATTGAGGACCTAAATCAAGCAACTAAATCTATTTTGCAGGCATCCGGTGGGTCAAGTTGGGTGCTTGATAGTAGATGTACAAATCATAAGACTGGAGAAAGGAGTATGTTCTCATCATATACCCTAAAGATGGACTCAAATGAAAATATTCTCTTTGGAGACAACTCTAAGGGGGATGTGATTGGTCTTGGTAAAGTTGCTATAACCCTTGAGCATTCAATTACAAATGTTTTACATGTTGATTCGTTAGGTTACAATTTATTGTCTGTCTCTCAATTATGTGAGATGGGCTTCAATTGTCTCTTTACGGATAAGGGTGTCGAAGTCTTTAGAAGGGAGGATTCTTCTATTGTCTTTATGGGTCATTTAAAGAACAAGCTTTACCTAGTTGATTTCAACAAAAGTAAAGTTAATCTTGAGACTTGTTTAGTGGCAAAATCTAGCATGGGGTGGCTTTGGCATCGCCGACTAGCCCATGTTGGGATGAGGAACTTGGCCAAACTTCAAAAGGATGAACACATCCTTGGACTAACAAATGTTCACTTTGAGAAAGATAGGATATGTAGTGCTTGTCAAGCCAAAACGCAAGTTGGCGTATCTCACCCACCAAAGAGCATCATGACCATGACGCAACCATTGGAGCTCATACACATGAATCTCTTTGGACCGGTCACCTACCTAAGTATTGGGGGTAACAAATATGGTCTTGTTATTTTTAATGATTATTCCCGTTTCACTTGGGTATTTTTCTTGTTTGATAAGTGTCAAGTTAGAGACAAAGTGAAGACTTTTGTTAGAAGAGCTCAAAAGGAGTTTGGTCTCCCCATCAAGAAAATGAGAAGCAACAATGGGACCAAATTCAAGAACACCCAAGTTGAGTAGTTTCTTGATGAAGAAGGCATCAAGCATGAATTCTCAACTCCATACACCCCTCAACAAAATGGTGTAGTAGAGAGGAAGAATCGTACACTAATTGATATGGCAAGGACAATGCTAGATGAGTACAAGACACCGGGCCTCTTTTGGTGCAAAGCCGTCAACACCGCTTGCCATGCTATCAATCGCCTCTACCTACACAAGAAGTTGAAGAAAACTTCATATGAGCTTCTAACCGGTAACAAACCAAAGGTGTCCTACTTTAGAGTGTTTGGGTGCAAGTGTTTCATACTTAATAAGAAACCCAAAACCTCTAAGTATGAACCTAAAGTTGATGAAGGTTTTCTTCTTGGTTATGGATCAAATGAGCATGCCTATCATGTTTTCAACAAAACCTCCGGGAGAGTTAAAATAGCGGTAGACGTGACATTTGATGAATCTAATGGCTCTCAAGTGGAGCAAGTTGATTCAAGTGTTGTAGGAAAGGAGGATTCACCATGTGAAGCAATCAAGCAATTGGCTATTGGTGATATAAGACCACAAGAAGACGAAGTCACTAAAGTGGAGGTTCCTCAAGCTGCTAATGAACAGAGTTATGCTGACGTACCTAATGCTAAGGGGGAGCCAACCGCTGCTGCAAATCAGCAGAGCAGCAGTGTTGCACATAAGAGCGGCAGTGCCGCACTCCCTCTAATAGTAGCAGCAAGTCCAACTCTGATTCAAGGATAGAACCTACAACCTATATTTGAGCAAGAAGATAATGAAGATACAGAAGATGGACAAGAGGCCATTGATCATCCAAGGCTAAGGCAAACAATACAACGGGATCATCTCGTTGACAACATCCTTGGGAGTCTTTGAAAGGGGGTAACAACTTGTTCACATTTAGCAAACTTTTGCCAATATTACTCATTTGTTTCCTCTTTGGAACCTCTTAAGGTTGAGCAAGCACTTGGTGATCTAGATTGGATGATGGCCATGCAAGATGAGCTCAACAATTTTGAGAGAAATCAAATGTGGACCTTGGTGTAGAGACCCAACACCAATATCATTGGCACCAAGTGGGTCTTCCACAACAAGCAAGATGAGAATGGCGTGGTGACAAAAAACAAGGCAAGATTGGTTGCTCAAGGTTTCACTCAAGTAGAGGGCTTGGACTTTGAGGAAACATATGCACCAGTGGCAAGACTTGAAGCAATCCGAATGCTTCTAGCCTATGCCGCTCATCACAATTTCAAACTATATCAAATGGACATGAAGAGTGCATTCCTCAATGGCCCCATTCAAGAACTTGTCTATGTTGAGCAACCACTAGGTTTTGGAGATCCCAAGTTCTCCAACCATGTCTACCAACTCCAAAAGGCACTCTATGGGCTTAAGCAAGCACCAAGAGCATGATATGAATGGCTTAAGGAATTCTTTCTTAAATAAGGCTTTAAAATAGGCAATGCCGACCCTACCCTTTTCACTCACAAAGTTGGTAAAGATATATTTGTGTGCCAAATATATGTCGATGACATAATATTTGGTAGTACTAATCATACTTTCTGTGACGAATTTAGTAGGATCATGACGAAGAGATTTGAGATGTCCATGATGGGTGAGTTGAAGTTCTTCCTCGGATTTCAAATCAAGCAAGTGAATGATGGAACTTTTATTAGTCAAATAAAGTACACCCATGATATGCTCAAGAAGTTTGACATGGTGAATGCCAAGCCTATCAAAACTCCCATGCCAACCAATGGATCTCAACATTGAAGGGAAAGCCATGGATACCAAGGTATATCGTTCCATGATCGGCTCCCTACTTTATTTGTGCGCA
This sequence comes from Miscanthus floridulus, assembly GCF_019320115.1. Classification (NCBI taxonomy): domain Eukaryota; kingdom Viridiplantae; phylum Streptophyta; class Magnoliopsida; order Poales; family Poaceae; genus Miscanthus; species Miscanthus floridulus. The sequence goes on along the minus strand of NC_089590.1, from coordinate 34,746,850 downwards.
TCTAGGCCCGATGTTATGCTTAGTGTGTGCATGTGTGCTAGATTTCAAGCTAACCCGAAAGAGTGTCACTTGGTGGCCGTTAAGAAAATCTTGAGATATTTAGTACACACTCCTAACCTTGGTTTGTGGTATCCTAAGGGCTCTAAGTTTGATCTACTTGGGTATTCGGATTCCAATTACGCCAGTTGCAAGGTAGATCGAAAAAGCACTTCAGGGACATGTCAATTCCTTGAACGATCCCTTGTGCCTTGGAGTTCTAGAAAGCAAAATTGTGTAGCCCTTTCCACTACTGAGGCCGAGTACATTGTGGCTGGGGCATGTTGTGCACAACTACTTTGGATGACTCTTTGTGATTTTGGATGTCATTTTACCAAAATCCCATTATTATGTGACAATGAGAGTGCCACTAAGCTTGCAAACAATCCCGTAAGCCACTCTAGAACTAAGCACATAGACATCCAACATCATTTCTTGAGTGACCATGAAACCAAAGGATATATCGAAATTCATCATGTGAGCACTGAAAAGCAACTAGCCGATATCTTCACAAAGCCCCTCGATGAGTCAAGGTTTTGTGCTTTGCGTAGTGAGCTAAATATACTTGATTCTCATAATGTGGTTTGAATTTTAGTATGCCTCTATTTGATAAACTAGTATCTAGCCAAAAGAGTTGAAAATTTTCATATTTTGCATGAAAATGATTCATAAAAGGCAACTTATGTATCATGATCATGGTTTGTATTGTTTATTTGTTTCTGGTCATGGTATATAGGTGATATGTGTCCATATCTTATACAGAGAGAGTCATATAGATTATAGCTAACTCCCACTATTTTGGGGAGTGCGGCAGTGCCGCACCTGCCATGCGGTAGTGTTAGGCTAGGCATGCGGCCGTACCGCACTTTGAATCTCAATTGAGATTCGGCCCAAATAGTTTTACTACGGGGTCATTTATTCTTCCTCTTATCCTTAGGTCCATAGTAACTTCTTTCCCTCTCTCTTCCCCTCGACGCTGACGCCCGCGCCTCTCTCTCCTCTCGTGCCGTGCCATCGCCGTCGCTTGGCCATGCATTGTCGGTCTCTAGTAGTGCTACGGTCGTAGCCAGCCATCCCTCAACATTGTTGATGGCTGCTACTACCCCTTGCCTGAGCAATTTCTTCCCTCTCCTCTCCTATCCTCTTTTGAGAAGATGGAGCATGGAGATATTGACCGAAAGGGGAAAAGGAAGATGAATGAGCAATGAGACAAGGATCCATCTCACCGTGGTCGAGGGAGGTCAATAGCAGCAGGTAGTAGTGTAGATCCAAGGGGACTTGGTGATAGGGGGAGGCATGAGCAATGCATTGAAGAGGAGGAGAGGCTTGAGTTAACAGGTCGTACCACTGATGCCATTCCTAACACCCGACAACATCTCTCTAAGTTTGATGGTAGATACATGAGAAATTTTGAGGGTGAGATCATCATGAGACCTCCAGATGACTCTTGCCAGCATGTAGTTGTCAACTATTCCAAGAGTTGGAAGCTAGTGGAAGAGGCAAGGGGGATCAATCCCTATGCAGCGTACAAGGATTTGGGCATTGATTACAGATTCTAGAATGAGTTTCATTCCAACTTTTATGCCACTACCATTCTTGCATCCAAGAAAACCAAGATCATCAAGATGCAGTATATTGATTGGGATGAGATGCAGGAGAAGGAGGAGCCTGAGTTTGACAAAGTAATCAAAATTTGTGATAGGTTCTAGCTTTCAGACATCATGGGTTTCCAGTATAACTAGAATGAGGAGGTCCTTGCACAGTTTCATGCCACATACTTCTTGAAGTGACCTGATTTCCACAAAGGGAAATCCACAGAGTCGAAGTGTAGTATGACCATTGTAGATCATAATACCCAAATTCCAGTCGAATACCACATCCATACAATGATAATATCAGAGTACATAAAGTGCAGAATTACATAAATTATTATATCACCGCATTGGCGGAATCAAAAGTAGCATTCATTCAGAATAGCTTGAAGATAAGATCGCCAAACTCGAGCGTAGGAACGAACCCCTCAACCGTCAAACTCCTCGGAGCTATACTCCTTAGCAGAACCTGTGTGCCAAAATTTATCAGTACGATTTGTACTAGCCACTCCCACCCTATGAGCATTGCTTTGTGGAAATTGGATGCAAGTTGAATATATTCAAAAGGAACCTATAAGGCTAGGGTTTCCTATGTTTTAGCATATCAAGTATATAATAATTGTTGGTCAAGTTTTAACACCATTCCCACACCCATTCCACCCCATTTCCATCCAGAGCCAGGTTTCAATCCTGGGATCGATACACCACCATCTCCACACCATCACCATACCATCACTTAGTCGATAGGCCAACTCCCTTTTAGCACTGTCTCAAGGCCCATAGCCCCTGGCTACAACCGACACTCTCTCACGGGGAAAGAAGAGAAGGACTCATCTCACTATCTAGTTTAATCAAAACCCAGGAAAGGTCCATAGCCGACAAGTCGGCACATGTATCTATCGATCAACCATACACTCTACAGAGGTTTTACATAACCACAAGATCTGCCTTCTTCATTGACCGTCGTCAATTGGGCTGATTCCGACCGCTTGCTAGCCTAGGATAATGCCACCCTACCATTTAGCCCTGGTACACCCCAAGTTTAGTCTGGGGTGGCTGAAACTGTGAGTCATGAGCCAGGTCCACAAGGTCTCCATGAAGTCTCGGAAGGGTGTGGGAGAATCCTCCGCACCCCGTACCTCCTTACACTATCTGCTATCAACCTAGCAGTAGTGGCAATATCCTACCAAGTAGTCCGGCCATCCCGCACCATATAGGGTGAGTGGTACATAAGGCTTCCCGGTGAATCTGAGTACTAGTAAGTCCTTAGGGATGACCAAGCCAGAATGTCTTCATTAGGGTTTCCATTTACCGTGCCACCACAGCACCTCCACCCCGGGCTCCTCCCATCATAGGTTCACACCCAGGACCACCTCATATACCATTTACCCACCACAGGTATCCATTTCTAGCACCCCATGGCAAGACTTGCCCCAGGCTCATCGTATACTCCAACTTGGTCGACACAACCCTCACCCTCCACACACCCAAGTCACACACGCAACACTCTCCCCATAGTCTAGATAACACCAGTTTCCACCACGCATTAATGTAGTATAAGCATAGTAGAAGTATAAGCAATGAAATGTAGCAGTAAGCGTGTGTCTAGCCTAATAGCAGGGTAAGCAGGGGTAAGGTTGCGTTAAGGTAAAGGCCATCAAGTGAGCATACTACCATGCAAGTCCTATCATAGTGTGAATATAACAATAAAGTAAGCAATAGCAGTTCTATATGAGCCATGCGTAATAGGTGCTACGAGATTGGGTGGGATGTGGCACCTTCAATGTAGTCGTCTCCGTACTCCTTAAGGTACTCACGATCCTCGTCCGTCTGGTTCTCCTCCGTGTCTGCATACGTTCTAATTATAGTCGCGTTAGCGACGTCTATAGAATAGCACAAAGAAGCAATGAAAATTCAAAAGAGCCAAATGCACTCAAACAAGGGTTCATTGCGTAAAGTTCGATTTTAGATGAATTTTGGTCCTGGTTTTGTATTTTTCTGTGGTCGTATGAAATAGTTATGAATTTCTGAAGTTTAAATCATCTCTGAAAATGGGAAAAGGCTGATTAATTCACGGCTGACATGTGTCACACTATGACTGGTCCACGTGGCATGCTGACGTCAGTGTGACATCAGCATGACGTCATCATCTCAGCTCTGAGCTGACAAGTGGGGTCCTGCTGACGTCATCTTGATGTCATTAACGTCATCAGTTCCGACAGGTGGGGCTAGGGTCTCTTGGGTCACTGACTTATGGGTCTGGTCAAAGTCAACGTCAAGTCAATGGGTGAGTCAATGGTCAACGGGTCATAGTCACTGACGTGTGGGGCCAGAGCTACTAACGTCAGTAGCTGACGTCACCGTGATGTCAGCATGACGTCACCGTGACGTCACCTCGGCTGTGTTGTTACTGACAGGTGGGACCCGTGTGACGTTGTCATGACATCAGCATGATGTCACTTACTGACATGTGGGTCCAGAGTCTCTGTGTCACTAACATGTGGGTCTGGTCAATCGGTCAACGTTGACCAGTTAACGGTCAACACAGACCGGGTCTGAACTAGGCCAGTTGGGCCTAGATATGGGCTGGGCTTTGGCCCACCACGTGGCATGCTGTGGTGCTGCCACATCGTAGCCAAGGGCCTCCACTGGGCTTCATCCACAGCTCGGCCCACACCGCATGGCTCACGGTGGACTTGTGTTCACGGTCCATGGACCGTTGGCTGGGTCTTCGGTGGACTGAGTCCACCCTTCTTCCCTCTGGCCTGGTCCATGTGCACCAGGTGTAGGCGTGTGTGGCCGGTTAGGAAGGATTCCTCTGCTTCCTTCCCCGGCGTGTTCCCGCCGGTGGTGTGCTCACCGGCAAGCTCCCACAATGGTGCTGGCATCCAATTGAGGTGGGGAAAAGCTTCACCCGGCCTCGGCATGTACGGTGGTGGGGTCAAGGTGGCGGCCAGGGCTTCCCAGGGTGTTGGCCATGGTGGTCGACGGCTCGGTCGTGGCGATGCTCACCGGCGGGGCATCTCGGGGCTATTCTAGGGGTCCTGGTGCCCTGTTTCCTTTCAGACAGCTAGCGAGCGATAGGGTATAGCATCGACGACGACCATAGGGTGTGGCGGAGTCCACGCACGATGGTGGTGCATGGCGGAGCTCCGGCCGGTGGTCTGGTGCTCGTGGGCAAGGCGCTATGGTCGGCTAACGGGGTCTCGGTCTACGCGGCTATCCTCCGGGCGTCACGGTGGTGCTACGGCTACTTCCTAGTCTAACGAGGTGACCAGGTGCGCAAGTGGTGGCCACACCATGATGGCGGCAGTGTGAGCACGGCATGCGCGTCCTCTGCTACGGCGTCCAAGGGCTAGGAGGAGGTCTTAGCAAAAGGACTCACCGAGTGGTGCTGGCGGCGTTCAGTGGTGGTGCAGTGGCGAGGCACGTCATCGAGGTAGGTGCTCAGGGCGACGCTCTAGCTTTGGTGATCAGCGTCTCTGAGCTCACTGCTCACCTCCCCTCTTCCAAATTTCCCTCTTGGCCCTCTTCTCTCGGTGCGGTGCTGGTAGTTGGGCCACCGAGCGATGGCATCATGGGCTGAAGAATTCCCTAGGGCACTCTAGCGTTGCTTTATAGTCCCGAGGTCCGAGCTCCACCCATGGCGGATGGGGCGGACGGCTGATGATGCGTCGGTGGCATCGGACGGTATCACGGGCGTGGGTGGTTGGCGCGGAGGTTGCGTGGGCGCAGCACCAAGGGGACAGGGCCAGGTGATTCGCGTGACCCTAGGCCCGCGCCTGTTGTTTTGGTCAGGATTCGGTCGGAGGAGGTGCCGGCATGGGGAGGAAGATGACACTATGCCGGGGAGTGGCTGACGCGTGGGGTCTGGTGGCAGCGGCAGCTGGTGGGTCAGACGGGCGCACGGGCGTGAGCGCGCGCTGGACTGGCTTGCTGGGCCGGTCGCTCGGTCGCGCAAGTTGGGCCAGCCTATGCGCAAAGCAGGGCTGGCTTGCGGGCCGAGCAAGCCGAGCCAGCTGCGAGGCCTTCTCCCTTTCTTTCCTTTTTCTGTTTTATTTTTCTTCTCCTTTATTTAAATTCAAATTTGATTTGGAATTTGAATTCAAAATTGGTGTACCTTATTCATTAGAGTTTTAGATATGAGGCCCACAACACTCTTTTATATATATTAGGAACTTTATTTAGCTATTTTGTATAACAAAAATAGGTGTAGTTTTGTTATACCAAAAATAGAAATAGTTTTCTCTTTAAGCATTTATTCTTTGGTTTGATTAATAATTACTTTATGGTTTATTTCTTTAAAGGAGTTGTTAGGCATTACATAAAGCAAATGGAAATCCAAATCACCATTTGAATTAACAATGTATGCTATATTTTATTTGTCAGTATTTAAATAAATATAATTAACAAATGATATGCCATGCTCGTGAAATTGTTTAGTTGGGTTACAACTAATGCAACACCTAGGGTTGGCTCCTACAGATGTCACTCAACATTGCATAGGGTAACAACAAAAATTTTGTAGTTGTGATTTTTGGTGTGTGGATTTTTGGGTTGTTACACTTCTATGACCAGACCTCTGATGAGATTCACTGGATGACTGATGGTTGGCACTACCGAGTAGACTTTGTCACGTTAAGCCTAGATTTTTGGCTTTGGGGAGGAGCACAGAGGTTACACTTACATTCATGATGAGCATCGTGCTGAGATCCATGACATCAGTTACATGTGGAGAGATAGAAGGATTGCAGATGGCAAGAGGAGTGGTCTACATAGCTTCTATTACATCCTCAACAACCTCATCAGGAACACCATCAACCCAAAGGATGGAGCAGCCTCAGATATTAATGCCTATGTGAGAAATGTGTTGGCTAGATTTGCTCTAGGTGGGGATAGGTTCAATGCCCCTAGATTCATGTGGACTGAGTTGAGATTTGCAGTGGAGGATGGGAGGAGGGGGCTGCCCTATGCCCCTTACCTCATATTCATGATTGAGAGGCTTACTAGATTTTATTTTTTGAAGGATGGGATGCACACCATCTACAAAATTGAGAAGACCCAGCCAGCTGCAACTACTCAGGGAATAGGGAGCTCTCATGCTCATGTAGATATCCCTGAGTCTTCCCGCTCTAGGTCTCATAGAGGAGGCAAGATGAAGAAGTTTGGCAAGTGGTTGAAGGCAATCTTCGGCAAGTGCACCTATGCACCTGACAGAGCATATGAGACACAGCTTAAGCAGCATCAGCAGCGTGGACAGGACCTTCCACCACTTCCTCCTATTTCACCTCCTCCACAGTATGAACTTCTGGGTCTCTCTAACATAGATTTAGATGATGGGGATGATGAGGATGATGAGGAGCAGTAGGGACGAGCAGCAGATTGGGATGAGACCTTAGAGGGATACTGTCAGAGACATGAGCCGAGACGTTCCACTCGTTTCACTCGCTACACTACCACTACTCACTATCAGGGCCATGCACATATTGACTCCAATGACGATGATTGTGATGTTGGTGCCAGGACTACTTTAGGTGGTACTAGGGCTATAGGAGGTGATGATATTGATTGGACGGACATCTAGGGAGATGACGAGTAGGTGTTGATCTTTCTTCTTTTCTTCTCTTTTTGGTGCTTTATGCCAAAGGGGGAAAAATTAGAGGGGTCAACAACTTTTTGATGCCATGGTCAGTAGCTACGCTTCATGTCCTATTCGATGAGTGTTAGTCTTCGCTAGGTGGAAAGTTTGAGAGTCGCTCAAAACTCTAAATTATGAAATAATGCTACTATTTGACTCTTTGTGTGGGATATGGACATATATTAATCTATGCTGTCACTTGTGATATAATTGTGCTAGAATATATATCTTTATATGTATCACATGTTGTGTGGTGTTTGTTCTAATCTGTGTGTTACTGCAAGTGCGTCAGTGCCGCACCCAGCTACAACAACAAACTATGTTGTGCATAAACTGTCATTTGCATCATGTTTTACATACCTGACACATTATGCAGCACCCCATAAGAGCATGGATGTAGGGGGAGCCCCATCACTTTCACTAAAATGTGAATCTTGGCCTCTTAAGCCAATTTGAGAATTCAATTCTCTATTCACATACTTAGGGGGAAGCTCTACACCCATGGCTCAAAAGTATTTGTATTTATTTTATATCTTTTGTAAGCTCTAATTGGGTTGTCATCAATCACCAAAAAGGGAGAGATTGAAAGTGCAATCAAGCCTTAATTATGGGTTTTGGTGATAATGATCACGTAATTAGAGAACTAATAAAATTTATTGAGATAACAAGCAAGGAATTTATATTCGAGGATGCTACACGAAATGGAGGAGCCCCCAATTATAAATGTAGATAGCTTCAAACTCAAAGGAGATTTAAATTCTTTTATATATTGAATTTGAGAATAGGAAAAGCCATACTATAAAGGGGGGCACAATGCTTAAGCTAATATGTGCTACCAAGTGCTCAAACAACCACATGCATCCTCAAATTCATAGCCAAGATAGTCTACACTTCACTATTACCCTTGTTGTCTTGTATGGTGCGAGCTCCGTCTCGCTCGACCCCTTTGGGTGCGAGCTCCATCTCGCCCGACCCCTTTGGGTGCGAGCTCTGTCGCGCCTAACCCTTTGGTCATGGGCTTCGGCTTGACCTACCCCTTAGTCGTGGGATCCAGCTCGCCTGACCCCTTGGGTGCGAGCTCTGTCTCGCCCGACCCCTTGGTTGTGGGCTCCGGCTCGACCGACCCCTTAGTCATGGGCTTTATCTCGCTTGACCTTGAGTCCACGGGCTTTGTCTCACCCGACCCCTTGGGTGTGGTGTCCGTTGTGGGCTGGGGGTATATATATCTTTCCCTTTTCTCACCAACGGCTATCTATGATTTAAGTGACTGTTGAGGGCTAGAGGGTATATATACCTTTCCCCTTCCTCCCCAACGGTAACTAGGTCTCTTCTTCCTAACTTTAGCACGCCCAAAACAAGGTAGGAGCTCTCTCTCTCTCACTCTATTGTTGACCTCAAGCCCCCAAGCAAATCCATTGATTTCCCCATCAACCCTTTAGGGAAAAAGGGTCCAAAACTTGATTAGAGAGCATCTCCATTGATTCCAAAACTCTAAAGAGCACTTGGTTCATGTTTTAGTTGGCGGTTGTGTTTGTTACTCTTGGAGCTTGGCTCCTAGATGGCTAGAGCGTCTCCTATGGAGCTTGCCAACTTGTGTGGTAGCCCCAGGAGGTTTGTAACCACCTCTTGCAGCGAGTAAAATCACCCCTCATCTCAAGAGTTCACTCTCTTGACTTGAGAACGAGGGGTTCCATATCCCTAAGCCTTAGTGGTATACCTCAACAACGTGGACTTAGGCAAGCCTTGGTGATGAGCTGAACCACGAGATAAATCCTTGTGTCATCTTATGCTTGTCATTGTGTTCTTGTGGTTGTTGAGGTGATTTCTAGGATTGAGGCTAATCTACTTGTGTGTGGTGTTCCCATCACTTTTAGTTGTCGATCTGTAATCTACTACCCTATAAGAAGCTAAGAAATATACCTGATCTAAAATTTGTTGGGTAGATTTTGAACTGTGAACTAATCTCTCCTGCAGGTGCGGTAGTTCCACGCTCACAGAGCGGCAGTGTTGCGGGTGAATTTGACTTCGGTTTGAGTAGAATTTTTATAGGCCTATTCACCCCCCTCTAGGCATACCAAAGATCCTACAGACTACCACTGGGCCCCCTTAGTCAACCAACCCCACGCGTCAGTCAACCAAAGCGGAGGTGGCGCTTTGACCGCAAAAAGCTCACCGACAGCAAGGTCTTTGGTGGTAGCGTCACCACCATCGTGTTCCCCTCAACATCCCACATCGAATGAGGTAGGTCATTGGACCTCTAATGGTAGTTGGCTATGGCGGTGGCGCTAATGGTGGCTTGGCGGAGGCGCGTGGTGGTGCTCTGGCCATCCTTGTCCATGGTGTGCTCAGGCGAGCATGGCTATAGCTTCGTGGTGACCTAGCGGAGATCTAGGGTTAAGGTAGGGCTTTGCGGTGGCACTGGTGAGGCATGGCCACATGCATGGCGGCTCGACGGTGAGAGCACGGCGGTGCGACACGGCGTTCGCCTCCGACGAGGCCGGCATTGGCCAACAGCCGATGGCTCGAGCAAGCGTGAACCCTAGTGGCTACAACACGAAGGAGAGAAGAGGGAGAGCAACCATGAGCTATCCTAGCCATGGCAGGCCTGAGCTCGGTGGAGCTCTGACAGGCATGGCAATGGCGGTGATGGCACTGGCCTGAGGGCCTTCACCTTGGTTCTAACGGCGACGCGAGCGGGTCAGAGGTGAAGAGGATGGCGCGGTGGCTCTATGTACATGAGTGATTGTGTAGTGGTGTGGCATGGTGGCATGCTAGGCTAGCGAAGCTCGGTGGCAGTGATGGCATGGTGCTCCTTTGCTTTGGCGTTGTGCTAGATTGAGAGAGAGACAAGAGAGCGCAAGTGAGAGTGAGAGAGGGTGCGCATGAGGCTTGCCCTCCCTTTGGCCTAGCAGCATAGACCGATGTCAGTGTACGGCTGCCAGATGGCATGCCGGGCCTATGCGCGGTCGCCACCGAGGCTGTTTGAAATCGGCCATCAGGCCAGATTCAATCAACTAACAGGGCGACTTTGAGCTCCTAGATCTCCTAATCCGTGGTGATTTAGCAAAAACATCATTACTAAGAATTATAGAGCTACATAATATCTACAACTTTGCTTAAAAGAGTTTTGTCTAATTCACAATGGTTTTCAAACTACAATGCTCCAAAGTAGGCTACTTTGAAACTGAAAACCAAATTTAAACTAGCAAAATTTCCTAGTCCCTAAATAGTATTTGATTGCTACTTTGGAGCTATTTTTTACTATGTTAGGCACTGAATTAGCTCATGACCCTTAAATAAAGTTTGTTACCCATGTCAAGAACTACAACTTTTATTAAGGATGCGCTGTCATACAAACACACTAGACTATAGTTCAACTCTAGTCAAAGTAGTATTATGAAAATTGAAGCTTTGAGTAAACTATGACTTAGAAGCAAATTTGGCCCATGTCATGAATACAAACATTGTTCTATTTACCATCCTAGACCTATCTAAGGTGTTTTCATGACCTCACAATCATCTCTTGCATTGGTCACACATGATCACAAGCATATGCATGTATATAATCAACATCACTTGTGATAATATGTAAGAATAAGATGAAATTCCATATGCTCATGCTCATGAATGCTTGGATGATGCTTGTGCTCATGAAATGCAAGTGTCAAATGCATGCTTAACACTAGGGTGTTACAACAGCCACACACGAACAGATTCCACTGGTAGGTTTGTAATATTCCTAGCCTTCGATTCAAAATCATTGCCAAATTCATTTATTGCCAAATCTAGGCCTATAAATCATATTTAAGGCTTGTTCATAACGTCCCCTGGAATAGTTTCAACTGGAATGATAGGCTTATTGTTTGTATTAACATTGATTAGCAAACCCCGCAGCTTCAATCCAGGCCAAACAAACGAGGCCTTAATAGTCTATATGTATAGTCGTGCTTGCATCTCTATCTGATTAATGATTAGCAAAGCCCGCGGCTATGGCATGATAATAGCACATGAAAGAAAGCCAAGTGAGGCCTTGTTTGTGCAGTTATATCCACCTTGTTTCACATGTGCTAATAAGGTAGATTAAGGTTACCCCGACACATGTAGATTGAGATGGATATGAGTGTAAGTTGCAACCAAACAAGATCTAAGAGGGAAGAGGAGCACTACTCAGCGGTGCAGGTGGGAGACGGGGGGTGGTGACCATCTTGGAGCAGTTGTCATAGTTGGAGGCAAGGATTGATCTAGGATGAGGTTCATGACAGATGAGGAAGAATGTGTGGCGTGTAAAATCTTGGATATATAGCAACAACACAGGAACAGATTATTCCACCGGCAGGTTTGTAATTGTAGCACCCGGTTTTAAGAACAAAACCAGATACTCACCATATGTGAGCCCAGGAAGTTAAGTCTCACATATAGCTACAAATAAAGGTAATATCAATAGACAATGCTTAACATATAACGTACTTAGTATAAAGAATATAACCTTAGATAGTAAACAGCGAAAAGATAACTCCAATCTTCGGGTGAAGACTCTAGTTCCACATGGACAACTGACTGATCGATCACAAGCCTAATTCCTCCAAACTCTAACAATCTGGTACCCATCTGGGATTTTTATCCAAATAATTAGGAAAATAAAGCAAGCGTAAGTACATGTCGTACTCAACAAATATAACATGGGGTTCATGAGGCTCAAAAGGCTAACATTGGTTTACTGCGATTAGCTTTCAATTGTCACAATTTTAGCATAGGAGTAGCAACAAGTTTATCACAAGCCCATACAAACACATGATTAGGTAAACATGAATAATGAACAACATAAACAGTAATCAATAGTGTGCATCTTCATCATCGGTATCATTCGTGTTCTTCATCATTAACCATTATTGATCATCTATTTCGTAAATGTTCCAAGGCCGCTCGTGACCATGAGCATGGCTGATATATCAGTTTTACACTCTGCAGAGGTTGTACACTTTCACTGTGAGTCATAATTTACCCTTTTGCCCGAGGTAGCAAATCTCTTGACCCACTTCCAAGGAAGGTTGGCAGGGTTCACTATGAAGCCTTTCAAAGGTTCGTCTAACAAGTTAGGGCCATTAGATTCACTCGGCAAACAGATGTAGAGCCCCCTTCCCGATGGCACAATGACGTGCTGCCTATACTCAAGGGGATAGAGGCCGCACTATACCCGATTCGTCAAGCCATTCTTACACCAATAAAGGTAATCACTAACAAGTTAGAAAAGGTCCTCATACTGAGCTAAAGCCAGAACCATATAGCCCTCACAGTTGTACTGTAAGTCTTGGATGATCACTTACAGATAAGTCCTTAGGGAGAGGAATCTAGAGCACCATAAAAACAGCACAATGCTCTAGCCCCCTTGTTCCATGTTGCTAAAAACATCTTTTAGTATTTATTGCATATACCATTAGTCAAGTTACAAGATCATGATTTTAGTTGAGCACTAGCATCATAGTACCCAATGCAATACCCCATAGGTATCAAGGCACAAGGTACAAAGCACTAGGAAATCCTTAGTGGTAGTCAAGATAGACACATGCGGTATGAATTAAATGATTAAAGGTGTATAGGACAACAAGGAAGATCCCAAGCTATACTTGTCTTAAACACTGATCCTTCGGTAAGATTTAATCTTCAACGTTCTTCTTCTTCTTCTTGATCACCACGTATATCTCACCAACTGAACGTAATCATAAAGCACCACACAAGCATCCATACAATCATACACAAAGCAAACAATAGAACTAAATCATAACAGTACACCAATCATAGAAAAATAAGTAAAAGAGTTTGAAACACGACTCTACGCATCACTAAGAACACACAGTCGCGAGAAGCACTCTAATCGGAGCTACGATTGAAAAGATACAACTACCAAGAGATCTGCTTTATACGCGAAAAAGAAAACTTTAAGCTTCATTTATTTTAACTATATAAAATCATATATATAAGATATTTTATAGATATTATAAATTGAATTAAGTCAAATTTAGATTCGAATTATAAAACTAAAGTAAAACAAATCAGATTTTATTTACAAAGTCCAGTTGCATAATTATTAATCAAGATATGATTTAGACCATGAAATTCTGAAATAGTGACATGGTAACCACTGTTACTAACGCGTAGATCTCGTTGCTATGAATCTAACGCAACTTGAATGGGTCAAAACAGATCTAAAACGCAGAATATATGAAATAAACAAGATTTCCTTTATTAAAATAATAGATTAAATCTAATCACGAATTTTAAAAATTGAAAACATATTTAACAGTAGTATGAACATGTAGATTATAAAATTTTGAACCTAACGCAATTTGAATGGGTCAAATCAGAGTTAAAACAGAGAAGTTATGGCCTAAAGAAAATAGTGGCAAAACTGTAATTAACTGAAAACATATTTTGGATTAAACCGACGAAACTACGCTTTCCAAAGAAGAAAATGGAATCGGGAAAGGCATTTGGACTGCGGGTTTAGTCTCAAATATTTATAAGGTCTCTTTTGCAAATCTAGCAGCGAAGGGGTATGAGGAGATTTGGACCGTTAGATTAGAAAGGAGCGGCTCAGATTGGATCGACGGGGGAGAGAGAGCTGGCCGCCGGAAAGAGATGACTGCGGCGGTGGTGGCCATTGCCGACGTTAGAGCACCTCACCGGTGAACATGTAAACGGCCCTAGAGGCCTCAGTTCACCACGAGCAAAACATAGGGAGCAAGCGGAGATGGAGAACCCGATGAGGGCATTGGAAACGGAGGGCTCGGGCATCTGCTATTTAAGGGGCGCAGACACTTGCGGCGCAAGGCAACAACGCGGGCGGAATAGTAGCGGACTTCTTTGGCGGAGCAGAGTCCGTTGCGGGGATGGCTCAAGGTGGGAGAGGATCCTGACGGGTCGGTCCCACCTGTCAACGAAAGGAGGGCGCAGGGACGGGCGGTCAGAGAGACAAAGGGAGGGAGGAGAAACGCACGGCGCGGCTGCTGGCTACGAAGCTGGGCCGGGCGCGCGGCTGGGCCGCTGTGGAGCGGACGCGGGAGATGGGCCGACGCGGGAAGAGAAGGAGAACAGCGGCCTGTGGAGAGGAAGGAGCGGGCCGGGGGTGAGGCAGGCCGACTGGGCCAAAGCGGGGGAAGGGAAAAAGAAAAGGGAAATTTATTTTTTTCCTTTTTAATTTCTTTTCAAATCCAATTCAAATATGAACCAAATCAAATTTGAACACGGTTTAAAATACATTTTTCAGTTCAAATAAAAATGAAAAATTTTGGGTAAGTTCCGAAAAATAAATTTTACAACTAAAAAAATACTTTTATTTTCAAATTCTCTTTTTCTCTCTTTTCTTTTTCTTCAAAACCATTTTTAATTTCATTTGCAAAAGCAATTTTAACCATTTTAAATTTTCAATCAAATACATCAAATGCAAGGGCATGTATACACAAACATATTGCTCAACCTTATGATGAATTTTAATTAAATGAAAATTTTTATTTTCCTACATTTTATGAGCACAAAATTCAGAAATAAATCATTTTATACCTATTTTTAAAAGAGGCAAAATTTAGGGTGTTACAGTAATATTCCTAGCCTTCGATTCAAAATCATGCCAAATTCATTTATTGCAAGTATTTGGCCATGCATGCAACTCAAGTACCTCCATATCCAGCCAGTCCTTAAAAAATATACCATGGACACGCCAACATGCAGGATAGGATATGCAACACTTGCTGGCTTTTCCTTTACGATTCTCCCCCTTTGGCACATTCGGAAATAATAGAGATTGCGACGAGGTAGATGCCACGTTTGGGTGGGAATGATGCTGTTGTTTTGTCGAGAGCTTCCTTTAGGAAGAAAGACATCAACTTGAGGAGTTATTGCTCCTATAATATCAGTCTGCGGCCCCCTTTATTCTCTGCCTACAAGGACATCAATCTTATCTATATATGAAGCTTCTTTCTGCAGGCATGCATGTCCCAAATATATACTTGATTCTTGAAGTAAATGATTAGTTAGCTAGACAGGGTGATATGGATGAAGAACGGGATGACACTTGTTGGTTGCACGGACTATACGTACTTATCTAAATTAGAGTATATAAAGCAAAGTCTGCAAATGGTAGGATTAAGAATGATTCTAAACACTGGGATCTATTGTGATAAAATCATAGCTTAAATCCTGACGGCTTTGATGACTTGATCTATGGGAGTACATATGTTTCGGCGGCCGTGATTATAATAAAATCATGAAAGCATATTGGCTTTCGATGTTGTATGTGCAACTGGTCCATCAATTCCCAATGCGCAAGCACGGAAAGCTCGCGATCAGCGCAACGAATATTGTTCGCCTTTTTTCTTTGCAAGAAGCTAGTCACAAGAGAAAATGGTCATAGCATGATCGATAATAATGCGATAGTGGTATGGGTAATAGGTCTTAGACCAACAGCTCATTGGCATCAGTGATGGTTCCACAGTTTTTCTGAAAGCCTTAAGATGTCTATGGATGTCGCCGCAATGACAGGGCCAGCCAATGCATGCTTGATGAGACAGCGATGGCTGTAGCAGACTTGAGCAGCATTGTAATAGCTATGTGATATTTTAGTGAAAAAAAAAAACTATAGATCTCTCCAACATTCAAAAATTCAAATTTAAAAAGAGCTAAGGAACTGAACAATTTGCGAGAGCTTTTTCTCAAGAAATGGAGTTCACCAAGAGAAAACTTAAGGCTTCCTTGATTGTCCCTAGCAGAAATTATATAGCCACGAGATAGGAGTGAGAAAAAGGAATAGAAGAGAGACAACAATAACTTCAAGCCAATGAATTGTTCAACGATAGTTATATAAAGTTTGTGCCAATGAATGTGGTGGGTGCACAGAGAGAGGACAAATTCCAATCAAATAAATAAATGTACTTGCAAATGTCTTTTCAAGTAAAAAAACATATATGCTACAATGGGGAAAAAAACTAACTACCCACGGTATTTACGCGGGTCACCTTTGCTAGTTATATTTTATTGTTTTGATCTTCAGATTACTTTGGATTTTTTTTTTGTGAGTACTTTGAATCTATATGAAGGCTGGTGACTAATATGTATAGTTCAATCTGTGTATTGTCGCTCCTAAAATTTACATATATTATGATAAACATTTAGGATTGGAAACGTAATTTTGATCGATCGAGAGTAGGATGTATTTGAGATGAAGAAATAACTTATTTAGTTAGTTGTATAGTACGTTAAAACTTGGAAGTATGTGTTGCGTGAGAACCCTCCCGGTGCTCTTGCACTATGGTCCATCCTTGGAATGTTGATGCAAATAGTCATGAGCCTCTGAGCCTGTGAATGGCTTCATGGAGTCCAGGGTGCATGTGGCATGGAACCTGCACAGGTGCACATCTCAAGAGAATATATAGACATTATTTCAGCATACACACACTATGATACACAAGATCTTGACTATTCTTGGCAGCATCTTGTACAGTTGCAGCACAATGATATTTTCGCCGTGTGCACACAGGTCATCCATGTCAGAGCATAAACCAGCCACACATGAGCTGCATATACACACACATGGCCTTCACAAGAGATCAATATGCCAAAAGGCCACCCCAAGAGCTGAGCTCGTAGGTTGCCTGCATGCATCATCGATCAACGATCATCAACATACATGAGTACATTAGTAACATTTGGAATAATCCTTTTATAAATGTAGAGGGCCTATCTTATCATATGCAGGAAATTCTCCGCACCATTTCACAAAGTTTTGCTGGATATGTACAGCACTAGCTAAAAGATGGGAGCATCAGACATATGGAATATAGATCAACAGGATTCAGAATTATATTGGTCCTGGACTGGCCACTATTCCCTATCCCATGGAGCCCGGCCGGCCTACTAGCTACCTCGACTCTGTGAGCGACATGTCCATGGTAGACGTGGCACGCTCTGTGTGCACAGATCATTTCCAAGGTACTAGTAGAACGAAAGTGCTATAAATAGTCAGGAACATGATGCCCGGAGCCTACACACACACACCACCTCAGTGCCTCTCACACACATCCTAGCAAACACCAGCAGCTCGCTCCCGTGTGCAGTGCAATGGACATCGGCTTCTACAAGCGTGTCAGGGGCATCAAGCACAAGGCGACGACGATGCCCTTGTACCCCCGGAAACCGGCGCAGGTGGCACCCGCCGTGCCGGCGCAGCAGGCCGTCAGCAAGGCGAAACAGCCCTCCACCACCACGGTGTGGTCGATGCCGGCACCGCCGCCATCGACCGTGGTCGCCATGGAGGTTGTCGGCGGCATGGTGCCCGGCGGTGGCGATGTCGGCAGCGACGCCGACGTCGACAGCCAGGCGGCCTTGTACATATCCAGGGTGCAGGAGCGCCTTCGGCGCGAGC
The DNA here is from genome assembly GCF_019320115.1 of Miscanthus floridulus. NCBI lineage: Eukaryota > Viridiplantae > Streptophyta > Magnoliopsida > Poales > Poaceae > Miscanthus > Miscanthus floridulus. Next base: position 34,729,170 of record NC_089590.1, on the reverse strand, counting down.
GCATGGCCGAGGACTGGCGGGTGTACTACTGACCAAGCTGCTCTGCTAGCTGCATGATCCCGGAGCAAGATCGGCTGTGCCCAGTTAGTTAAATATATTAAATTAAATATATACCAATAGTACTTACTAATCCATGAGTTATGTAGTTACTTTCTCGGTGTGTGTATGATGTATGTACACTTCATGTACTACGTATAATGCGTTATATGTTTTATATGGCAACTTCAAATTTCTAGAGCAAAAATCAGGACGGTTTCAGTGGAGATTTTCATTTGAGTTTCATTTGTATTTAATACTGTAACACATCAACGGATTTAATGACTAGGTAGGTTAATTATGAAGAGAGAGAGAATTTCATAAAGTTTTATCTAGATTTGTCATAGTTACCAACAACAAAGCCTGACATGACAGCCTCGGTTATCACGCCATGCCTTATAGTTTTACCATGCTAGAGCAAGGCGGTCCGCTTGGCAGTTATGAGTGGTGAGGTGATGGGGATGAGGAGTTTCTTTCCTTCATCCTCGTCCCCCTTCTCCTTTTTCAAGGTTGTCGCCATTTTCCCTTTATAAGGCTCATAATAGCTTTTGTGCTGGATGGCGGGGACTCTAGACCCTAAGTCAGGACATACAGATCTAACTCCATCATATTTAGATCTAGAGATTCCATGTCTTTATGTTATATTAGGACGGTCCTCTGATGGACCTATTTAGTTGCATCATGAAAAAGCATGCATAGCATGCCACACTGATAATTGTTGAGTTATGAAAACTCAACATAAATGGAATGATAACGAAGGTTTAAAATGGCATCGTGGGCTCCATTTCATTACTAGAACTCTATCTCATCTAGATCTAGGGCTCTCACATCTGTTAAGACGTTTCTCAAATGGATCTATTTAGCTACATCATGGAGAAAGCATGCCACATTGATGATTGTTAAGTTATGAAAACTCAAATTAAAAATACAGTGATAACTAAGGATTAAAATGGCATCATGTCGTCTCTATTTCATTATCACTCGCCCTGTACAGTGCAGGGGAGGGATATTTATATTAGGTAATAACTTTTACATTTTTACCCCTCCCCTTATAAGGTTTTGTACAAATGTCTAGAATATAATATTCTAGGGCATAATAATTTTTTCATGAAGGCTTCACAGGCAGCTGTTGCCAACACGGGACTTCATTCTGGAATGGTCTCTCCAGTCGGTCGAGACTGTGCCCAAGACTTCACTCGATGCTCGAAAGCTTCACGTCCCTGGCTGGCAAAGTCTTCCACCAAGTCTCCTTTGGCCAAAGTCCCTTTTCCTACTTCTAGCGAAGTCTTCTTCCTTCAATATTTTTCTATCATAAGGTCCCTATCACATCTAGATCTAGGACTTCCACATCTGTCAAGACAGTTCCCAGTGCATCATGGGGAAAGCATGCCACATTGATGACTCCACTTGGTAGCGATGTCGCAGTGTTGCAAGGGAACTGTAGAGATGCTCGCATGGCACAATCATAGGTGGAATAGGACTGGGTTGCCCTATCTTCAATGACATACCACTTCGTCTATCACCCAAATTGGGACCAAGATCGTGCATTTGGAGTTGACATTATGAAGTAAGCCATAAAGTATGATTTGAGCTGGAGCTTGCAAGTTGTAATCTTCTTTTCTTTCGATTTTTAGTCGACAATGGAGATTTTTTATTCTTCTTTTCTTTCAACTTTTAGTTTCTCTTGTGTGCATCAGGATCCATTTTGCATTTGTAAGGTGTGGTAGAACCACCCAAGTTATATGGCCCACATGTGCCCATCATTGTCTTCCAGACTTCTGATAGTCGCACATGGGAGCCAGACAACTCCGGTAGTTTGTTGGGTGTTCTTGGGGAACCCTGAATCATCCATGTTTTCCTTCCGAGCAGGATACATTACATAAAGCATTGCAGTAATACAACAGTTGTACAAATATACAAATATATTACTTCGGAGTAAATAGAGGAAGCCTTACAAACCATAAGTTAAGTTATTACAAACCATAAGTTTTAGCCATCTAGGCAGTGGGGTAGCAAAACAGGTACCACTTATAACACATCACATAAAAGAGAGTCACCCTGCCCAAGGGTGCACAACAACATCTACTGCTGGGACTCCTCCTAAACCGTCATGCAGCAGGGGCAAAAGCCTAACTGCTCATGAGGCTCACCTACAACCAGGGTTTAACAAACCCTAAGTACAAAGGTACTCAACAAGACTTAATCGACGAAAAGGAAAGACTCCAAGGATATGCAGGCTTACGGGAACCAAGGTAAGTCTGTAGCAAGAATCAAGATTAACTTTTGTAGAAAAGCTTACTAATGATTGATCCTTACTTTCAAAGTTTTAGCTCAAGTTAAGTCATTACAAGTCTCCATTTTGCACCTATTCTAATTCGTTCACTTCATTAACCAATCCATCTCATGATCATAAGTACTATTGTTTCATTAATTAACTACGATGCAGTTCAGTTGATCAAGTTTTCTTCTCCGAGAAGTAGCGGCGATTCGAATCGATTTAGCCCAGCTGGGGTTTCCTTACCACACGACATATGCAGGTCTAGGTCTGGTCCCGAACCCACATATATCAACCTTCACTCAGATCCCCAAAACATGAACGGGTTCACGCTACCCAAGAGTACAGTACTCCACCTCCCTACGCCACTCCTGGCGGATTCATAGGATGTGTACACGCTACTCTCGCCATCTCTCTACTCTCAGTGCGCGGTTGGACTTTCACATAATGCAATAGCTGAGGTATCAGGCTTACCGGAGTATGTGGCCAGTACTACAAGTCATGATCACAAGCGGCCCTACAACGATCGGTCCTTAATCGACACAGACGGGACGAGCACGACCAGGCAACCATGTCGGCTTAACGACTAGAGACATATCCCATGTCCCATCCGATCTCCAATTAAAGCATATTCATTAATAACCTTTCAGGTCAATTCCTGAGTATAGAACCATTGTGAATGATGAAATCATCACCCGACTCTTATCACTAAGCAGGGCTAAGCATAGCTAACCTATTATACTACAAAGGGTAACAAGGAATGGTATTTAGAATAACAAGGTAGTCATGCATCAGATGGTATTCATCCAACTCCTAGTTTACTTGATGCAACAAGCATAAGACTTATGTGAATAACTTTTATAAAACACAAGAAAATGGTTATATGCTCCGAGGCTTGCCTGCGGTGTCGGGGTTGTCATATACTTCAGAAACACCACAGCTATAAACCCCAACCTCTTCTGAGTGAAAACCCGCCTCAGAAGCTTGCTCAACTATCGGATCACCACCCTCGTTCACTAGACGTAAATAAAGATGTATGCTTTAGGATGATGATGCATAACACAACACATGGATGGTGAAACATGGATTAAGATGACTTAGACAAGGTTAACTACTTGAATACAACTTTCCTTCACTAAGCAATTAGGTTAATTACTCACAAAACAAGTATTGTTATTATTATTAACCAGTTGAATTTGAGTACACAATCATGTAATGTAATTGCCAAGGAACAGCAAGGTGTTAGTGTTCAAGGTCCACAATCAACTCCAAAATTACACCAAACCATTTAATGATTTTATAGAAAGCATTTTGGTATTTTTATTAATCCATAAAAAGACATCTAAATTAAGTGGACAATTTATTTTCATCAAAACAGAGCCAAACTTTTTATGAAGACTAGTCTAAGCATAAAAAGCATATACACAAAGTTTCATGATTTTAGGATAATTATTTTAGTCTATAAAAATCATGGAAGGTCCATTTATTAATTAAAAGAGATAATTTTTTAACCTAGCAAAAGTACTGATTTTGACAAACTTATATGTTTCCATAATTAAGCATATCATAACAAAGTCACAGAATTAATTTCATAATTTTATCACTTCTAATTATTTAGTTATGAATTAAACAAGGTTTAGCCTTAATTAGTATTTTCTGAGAAAAAAACAAAAAGGATAAAAATCCTTTTCTCACTTAACCCTCCCTCACCCTCTCTCACTGACAACGGGGCCTAGGGGCACGCCCACGCTGACCACAACATTGGGGTCGTTGACCAGCGGGTATCCCGCCGGTGGTGAGACATACCCCGCTAGACTCTCCTCGACCTCGCGCACCTCCTAGTAGTACCGGTTGATCCAGATGGCACATGACAACGACCACGACGGCAACTCTAGCGGCTCGGTGATTCTCCGACACGACGACAATGATCGACGACGGCGACTTCTAAGACACGAGCTACTCCTACACGTCCTCCTCGACCTCACGAACTCACGGACATCGACACAAGACAAGCTAAAGCACGACAGCATGCACGCCAGCGGCCATGGCGGCACGACGGAGCTCCGACAACACGGCTACGCCCAACGACAAGCTCTCCGGCGACACGAAGGCCTCCGGCATACTAAACTCCCTCTTACGCACACACTCGAGGGGTCTGTCGAGTGTGCGCGGCCGTGGTGGCTCGACAAAGCAGAGCACGCCGACGCGGCGGCGATCCGGCCATAAGGGCTCAGTAGAGGTAAAACAGATAGCGGTGTTAGCATCAGGAGCTCACCGCGACTTCAGAACGGCGACTGGTTAGAACTGGGAGACGTCGGAACTAGGTCTTCGCCGTTGAGGACGAAGGTGGCGGCGTAGTTCACGGACACGTCAGCATTCCGACTCGTCAAGGGCTCCACTGTGAAAACCAAAGGGCTAGTGAGCAGCAGGGTGATAAGATGGAACAGAAACATGAGCTAGATGAGGCGGAGATGCGCCACAGTGGCCTGGCCACGGTGAGGGGCTCACGACAGCACTTTGCTCGACGCCAGGGAAGACGATGGCGTTCGGTTAGCTCCGGCGGGAAGAGCTAACACGAGTTGGTTCAACAGGCAAGGATGTGGCGAAGCTGAGGGTGACGTGAACTGCAAGAAGGTGGTGCAGTGGCGGTGAAATCGACCGGCAAACTGGAGGTGCTCGATGGCGGCCGAAAAAGGAGAAGATGGACTCGACGACCGGCTCGGCGACCTAAGGGCGTTGGCGCAGCTTCTGGGCGTCCAGCAGCTGCGCGTCGCGCGCGCGTTAGGCGGTGGAAGGCGGTCGGTGGCAGCGTCAAGCAAGCAAGTCACCGGCGACACTGTAGCGACTGAAACAACCCTCTTCCTCTCTTTTTCTCTTGATTTCATGTAGCAACATGAAAATCTCCAAGAACAAAAGTTTTTCATCATACTTCAATGTCCAACTTTGCTTTAAGCAAGAACATCTAATTCAAACCAGATTAGAAGATAAAGGATCAAGAACATAGGCAAGATGAACTGAAACCTTAAACCTTCAGTTTCAGTGGTTAGGGTTTGGCAAAAACAGTTAGTTTATCAACTTTGGTGAATTAATTGGTGATTAATTAATAAGCAAACACATCAACCAATACCACCATTGTAAAGTACACATTTAATACTTCAAAATGATGCTATTGTTTGAACAAGTTTATTCATGAAATTCCTTTTAATAAATTCCCCAAAATTGAATCCAATACTGAAATCCAGCACAGCCAAAATGACTAAGTATTGAAACTCAAGTTTGAATTCAAATTTGGAGCTCAAGTTTTAAGGGTTTGGACTTGAATTCACACCCCATACTTGACACTAGTGTAAAGCACCTACTTTACACTCAAAATTTATTAGGGCATAATTTCAAGTATTTTAGTGAAATTCAAAAATAGAAGGCCACAAAGTACCTTAAAAGGATTTTTGAGTCTAAGCACAAACCAACACAAATGCATTGCAATACTAATAAATAAATATTGATTTCAGTGAATGCAAAGCATGGTGAGCTACTATAGATGATTAACATGCTTGATGATGACATCATGAAGTTTTAGTGATGCTTAACACCAGGGAACCCACAAAAGGAGGTGAACATTTCACATCTCTCCCTACAGGAGTCAATGGTAAGTCATGCATAGGTTGAGGGGGGATATGATGGAGGGCAATAAATGTTAGGGGGTTGGATATGCATAAGAGGTACTTAGAGCTAGGTGTGCATGATTAACTTAGATAAGTTGGATCACATCCTAAGTTGGATCATTAGGAGAAAGGGCTGATGTAGACTTTTCACAATGTGTAGGTTGATAAGGTTCGATATTAGTAGGGTATGGTTCCAACTAAAGCCTACATTTATACTTGGGGAAGTCATGTAGAGGCATGCAGATAGTCCAGAATGACGGGGGTCTACGCGTCAATTACATAGGTGTTTACACACTCAAGTTATCCTTAGACGGGTGGTCTGTCAATGAGTGTAGACAGTCCACCAGACCAAGACAGGGGTTATGCAGAGGTTTGTGGTTCTAAGTGCTCTCATGGATGATCCGTGTGAACAAGTGTACGGTCCATTAGACCAGGGACAAGGTAGTGTAGAGTGTTGGTGGCTCAATGTGGCACTAAGAGACGATCCACATGAGCTAGCGGACTATCTATGTTACCCAAGACTCAGAGGTGGTAGTATCTCTCCTTAGTTCCTTAATAGCAGTAATCTATGTTGCACGTACAGTGGTTTTGCCAGTGATGTTAGCACGTGTTTGGTTCAAGGGTCCAAGTGGGTTGGGATGGGTCGAACCCATTTTCTAAAGTGTTTGGTTCCAGGATCGGTGGGTTGGGTTCATCCAGCACAGGGAATATTCCGTCGGAGAAACCGTTTCGATCCAAATGGACATCATCACTTCTCCGTGGATGAGTGCAAGCGCAGGGACTACTCGGGGTTTCTCCATCGCCGGCGTGGGCAAGCTCCGACGCCTAGCCATGGCGGCGCGACGCAACCTCCAGCTCCCGGCCATGGCGCGGGGGCGAGTTTCGGCCCCAGCCATGGCATGGGGCGAGCTCCGACCACAACAGTGCAGGGCGGCTCCGTTGAGGCGCATGAGTCCTATTGACGAAAGAGGAAGAGCAATAGAAGTGACTGACAACATGGGCCCCGCGACGACAGCTGGGCCACATGTTGACCAGCAACTAAGGGTGTGTAAAATGTCATCCACCTCAGCCCACTCCATCCCTCAAACCAAACAAAAAATTGGAATGGTTCTAACCCTCGAACCAAACAAGAGATGAGTCCAACCCAACCCTCAAAAGTAAAATAGATCCAACCCATCCCACATCATTCCAAAACCAAACACACGCTTAGTGTTTTCTAAAAAGTTTTAGTTGTGTTATCTAGTTGATTGCTAACATGTGTTGAGTTGTTTTTAGTTGTCTGTTGAGTAGTTTTTCATCTCATAGTTGTAAGATTTTTAGGTACAGTTTTCTCTTAGAAACTGGACCAACCCCTCCTTTTTTTCTAATAAATTACAACAAAGCTTTTGTAGTCATTTAAAAAAATAGTACATGGGCAGAATCAGAAGTAAAGAATTCTCTTCTACTCAAAGAGTTTGACAATAACATAACAGCACAGCTGATCCTACATTAAATTCAGAATATTCACTCTTGGTTCTTTCGAGAATTACATGTCCAGACGTCTTGACCTGCTACTGTTGGTTCGCAGTACCAGGAAACACTTCTACTTCTAGTGTGAGTGTGATGCCATCACTTGTAGGGTATGATAGCAAGCAGCTGGGGCCTGGAGGTTTTCTTTTTAGGCCAAGCCAGCAGCTGGAATTTGGAAACACCAGGGAGCAAAATTGGCATCAAGGATGAATTTTGCTTCAGTGCTTACCTGCTGTTTGACCAGAAGATTATTAGTTGGCTCATAGTATCTAGTGTAGAAAGTGTGGAAGTTTATGAATGAAAATTGAGGTGACGAATCTCACGTGATGCACCAAATCACATGTTTAATAAAAAAGATGGATTTACAGAAATTACACTGTTTTAGCCAGCAAATCAGTTAAAAACTGACAGGGGCACAAGGTCAGACATTTAATAAAAGTCCCCTTAAAGTTCAGAGCTGTATGCATTTAATATAAGAAAATTCAGTAATAAAGGGCAACCTTGGATGGGGCAAAACAAAATATCACACAAAAAATAAGTAAAACACTATTCGGGGGCAGTTTCAATCATTCAGAAACTGAATTTTGTCAAATGGATGTGGCATGGTTCCAATAAAACATGGGATAGAAAATATCTAATAGAACTGTTGGAAGTGAGAAGGGAATTAAAAGAAACCAGATAAGGGGAAAAGATGCCCCCGACATAGCACTAAGAAGAATGCCAGGCTTTGAACACTGGTGACGGGGTTTTCTTTGACCCCAGGACTTGAACGGTCTAACCAATGTAACTCGCAAGATGTTGGCAGTCAAAAGAGAATTCAGCAGAGGTATAAATCACATATGCCATAAACAGAAAATGGAGCGCAGCATGTCTTCTATTCATCATTGCACATTAGAAATGCATCAAGTCATGAACAAGTTGTGGGTAACATAGAGAAAATGTAGAGCAAAAGCTGGGTGGTGTCAAGACCTGGTAAGTTTTTGAAAATGGATAGTTTCTCCAGCTGCGATACAATTTAGGTTGCTGATTGTGATTGGCTCTCCATTGTTTGGTTCTGCGCATTGAGCCACACATGTTAAATTGGAACATTAACTCATGTTGGTGAAACCAGCAGAACATAAGGAAAAAGGTCAAGTGTATATTAAACTACTGCACTCACTTTGGCTCGCAGAACTTTCTGGCTTTCACTGAAATATTGATTTGGATGGTTGATTCCAGAATCACAGGAGACACCGTGTGTGGTCTCAAAGGTTAATGTGCAAGCTAGCTGTATATTTCATTATGCCAGATAAACCAGTCAGTTCAAGGATATCATATTACTCGGTTAAGCCAATGGCAATGAAGTACAGAACCTGGTAATGCCTGTTCTTCACTTTATCCATTATCTCTTCCAATGCATGCCCACCAACACCCATTTTGTTAAGTGCTGCCCGCAAATTTTCTTCGCTGCAGATACAATAAAGCAGAAGCAAATGCATGGAGCAAACATCAGGTACAAAGCAAGGTAGAATCATGTTTATCTTGAAACATCACAAACTGACATGCCATGTGACATCACAACAGAAGCTGCTGTGACCATAATCGAGTAAGAAACTATACAATAGAAAAGTATGGATGAGACTAGATGAAACCATATTGGCAGGAATTAGGGCAAAATGTGTCATTGCTCTGCTTGGTAGTTTAGTATTGTACTATTTGGTTCGACCTGGATACATGTGAGTAAACAAAATATTAACTTCTCGTTCATAATTACCTATGGCTTCTTTTTGGTACATTAAGCTTTTTTTTTGTTGGGTGTCATTTTTTTAATTAGAAAAACTGGAAGTTGGAGACCTCTTGCTCCATTCAGATTTTCTGGTTTCCAAATGTCATCTTACTTCCACCTCAAAGTTCAGGAGTAATCTAGAGAAAAAAAGGGAAGATAGGACATACAAACTGATACTGCTAACAGAAAGTTCAGAGCACCCATCTAAATAATAAGCACATAGTAATCGTCTATAGGAGACTAAGGATGAAATTGTACCCAAAATGTCGAAACGGGCATCCATGGTGATCTCCAACACCAGGTGTTGCAGAAATGATCTTTTGACATGAATATGGAGTGTAATCCTGGAGCAGCATGTGTGACAGTAAGTAATAATTCTGGTGCAATTTCAAGTTACACATGGAGGAGGGACTTACTGTCCGTTTTCCTTCTTTTCCGTAGTTATGTCTGATGGTATAGGCATATTCCTTGTCGAACCGCTCAGAACCAATCTTATCCAAAGATACAACATAAGTGAGGCAACATAAATTGTGATTACTTCCGTGTTCAACTCAGGGAAAATTTACTGTTTAATTTCCTTGAGAAAAAAGAACTGCTTAATTTTGCATATCTTTGAACATATTAGCTCAGTGTGCACTGCTAATATATAGAGGCAATGATGTCGTAATGTGCTTCTGTTAAATGTTTGCATGATACAGTACATGTCAAAAAAGTATATGTACCTTCTGAGAAAATTCCGCCCTCCAAAATGCAAGAGCATCTTCCAACTTTAGTCCAGCACCCTGGATCATAATTTCCAGAAGTAAATTAGTGTGACATAATTTTAGGTACCTATATATCAAAGTTTTTCTCTAATTCATTCAACTATAAAACTATTACCTTAAGAAAAAGACCAAACTGCATTCTACCCCCATGCTTCAGATGGTGGTTTTCTCTCAACTGCAAAATAAATGAAAACAGTGAGACACCTGGTTGCAAGGTATGTATATCTACAGGAACATTTAAGGTACCTCACCTTATCTAGCATATGCCGCATACAAAGAGGGAAAGAACTTTTAGCCAGTTGGTCAATATCCTTTAGAGATATGTCAACAGCATCCTTTGGCTGTGTGAAAACAAGTCAAGCAATTCAGCTGGCAACAGCACTAGAGGGAAACATAGTTAAATCTCAGGAAAGTCAAGCATAACTGCACAGGTGAGACAGCATACCTGAGAGTAATCAGGTCCAAAATATGCATTGCTTAATGCTTCGACAATCTGTCATGATAAAATTAGATATCACAGAGGATATAAAAAAAGATTCTGAAAGAAAAGGTAGGGAAGCGGTACTCTGGTACTCACAGGAGTCAACCTGTCTTTTTCTTGTTCTTTAATGGTTGCTGTCCATTTTCTGTACATTAAGCAATTACACATATCTTAGCTTAATATGACCAGTGAGCACTCAGTTTAGATCTCAATGCCAACTGCTTCTCATAAATGTCATAGTAAGAAAGAACTGGAAACTTTCAAGGTATGATCTTTCTGCAAGTATGTGATAAATTATTTGATTATTTCCAAACAAAAGATAGCGTGGATACTATATCTAAAGCCACAAGAGATTTCCTGCAGAGAATTAAGTAAGAAGGCTTCCAAAACATGTTCCATAGGTACTGAACAAAGTAAAACTAGTGTATCATGTACCTGTTTGTTAAAGCAAGTGCCTTTGAGATATTGCAGCGGAATTGAGTAACCACTAGCGAAACCACCTACAGAATTACATAGCTATGTTCATAAAGGCCACCAACCAAAACAACAATTGAAATTTTTATTCTCATGTTAACAGCAAACCTGGCTCATCGCCACATAAGCATAGCCTTTTGAAAGAAATACCCGGCGGCTGGCAACAAGATCAGGAACTTCTTCAAAAGGTACCTTAATTGGATCACAATATGATTTACTTGGAATTAATTTTTGCACAGAAGAAAAGATTTAAATGGAAAAGGGATAAAGAGCTCAAACATGTAAGTGTACGTACCTTGAAGAACACATGCTCAACTGCCAAAAATGAAAATGTACAGAAAGAACTTAGCTTCCGGTAAAAGAAGACAAAAGCAGATAATGAAAGAAAAAGAACAGAAGAAAGTTGATGACAAGGTTTAACACAGTAAATGTTTCAAATGGTTGTTCTATACATTGTAAATTGCAATACATTTCCTTTAACCTGAATTTCAGTCACAATGGTAAATCTGCTGTTTCAGTATGTTAACTGCTTAGATTTTTTTTAGAAAACCGAGTAATCTCCGGCTTCTTCAATTGCACACAGCCTGCTTTTATTACAAAGTTTTGAACTATCCAGCTGACTTAAGGGAAACGACAGAAAAAATAAAAGCTACCTTATAATAACTGCTTACATGATGCACAAAAATACGAATCATAGAGAAGCATCCTATTCTGTATCTGATACTAACAACCAGTTTTGAACAGAATTCTGCAATAAAAAATGAGTGAAAGATAGTGGCAATATCAAATGATGCATACCATTTGCAGATTGACCGATGGAACGCGCTACTTGGCTCAACTTGTCTTTCACAGCCTAAAACATGAAAACGAAAATCACTTCGCAAAGCAAACTGGAAAAAGCTAAACACTGCAGTTGTACAGTGTTAAGAAAGATCCAAGTCCTCAGCAGTTATATTAGAGGCCAAAAGTCTATACCTCAAACTCTGAGTGTGGCAGTGCTTTGTATGGCAGTTGAAACTCAGTCATAAGCATCCTCTGAAACATATGTTGTGCAACAAGCAACAGTTAAAGTATAAATGCATATTATTTTCCTTTGTCAGTTCTATGGTAAATGGATAGGAAGTCACCTGTGATTCAGGACTCTCAAGCCGAAAGCGATACCGAAAAAGTGTAGTCTCCATGGAGAGAAACCACTTTCGCAATTCTTCCCTGTGTGTTGTATCAAATACAGCTTTCCATTTAGTTGGTCAAAAGAACCACCAGTGAACCACCATAGTTAATATATGTAGCTAATATAAACATACGGATATTAAGCTTACGTTCTGCAGTAGACTAGGCGAAGCACAAAGTGTGATATTATATCCTTGTTCAAAGTCTCTGCTGGATCCTGGTGCCTCATGTGTGTCTTCCACAATTCACTGACCTGAAGTGCAGTATAAGGCATTTCTATTTAAAACAAAATTTAGACAAATGCCAGAGTGTGATGCTAAGTCCATAGCTAGGGATCCAAAACCTTCCATGTTATCTTACTTCAATATGATTCTGAGGAGAGAGCAACAATTCTAGCTACAAAACTGAGACCATAGTTAAGCCCATAAGCATGAATGATAGTCAAATTAAATTTGGAATTTCAGATAGTAGTACCACGGTAACATCCAAAAGGGCCTAAGTTAGGGTCTCCTCACATTCACTAGCGAAAATCCAACTCAGGCAAAGAGTTCGATCCTACACATACACAAGACTGCAATCACCGAAACCTTAGCCTCCTGCTGGCAAAATCCAAATTTTCCGCCAGAAATATGCTCCAAATATAGTTCCCTCCTACAATTTCCCCCCAAGATCATGAAAAGCAAAGGCGAGAATCGCTCACCAGTTTCTCCATCTCCTCAGGCCTCTTCCCCCGCGAAAGTCCATCTGAAATCCCCTTGAGAACTGCCCATCACAGTGTAACGAAACGCGTCGCACTGCAACCGTTAGCCAGATTGAGGAAGTAACGAAGGGAAGCCACGCGGGATAGGAAGAGGCAGGAGGCCGCACCTCGGAGGCGGTCGATGGCGAAGAGCTCGAACTCCTCCAGCCGCACCTCGAGCTGCGGTGCCGCCTTGTAGGTAGGCAGGGCCCCCGCGCCACCGCCGCCGCCGGCTGCGGCAGCTGCGGCGGCGACCTGCCGATGGGAGCGCACGATCTCCATGGGGCGTCGGGGGGCTGCGCGGTCAGCGGGTCCGGAGCGCGGAGTAGGATCCTCGTGCGGCCGGGGCCGGCGTCTGTGGACGGTGCGCTGGCGTCGTCGGAGACTACGAGGCGCGGGCGGGAGGCGGTTTGTTGCGGGGATTAAGAACCTGTTTGGCACGGCTCCTCCTGAGGGGCTCCTCCGGAGGAGCCGGAGCCGTTTTGGAGGAGCCACAAATTGTGGCTCCTTCAAAACGGCTCCGGCTCCTCTGTTTTTTACTGAAAAACGGCTCCTTCAAGAAAACGTTTGGCAGGGCTCCTCTGGAGGAGCCGGAGCCGGAGCCGGAGAGGAGCCCTGCCAAACAGGTCCTAAGTGTGGGAGAGCCAGGGCGGCGGCGGGAGTAAGGAAAGTTTGGGGAGCTTTGGCGGGAAAAAGACCTGCTTTTCCCGCCGCGACGCGCGCTGTTCGGCAGTTGGGCTTGATTTGGGATTACCACATTAGGCCCAGCTGGCGCTCATCGGCGGCGGAGAACAGAAGCGCTGGCAAGATCCCTGGCGACCGCGCGCCGGCCCGGCCCGCTCAGAGATCCAGCGCGCCAGTTATGGAGAGAACTTTTAAATAGATTCATGATACCTGGTTTTCTTTGCGGATATGGATATTATCGGATATGGATCTACGTCTTGTTCGCTTGGCTTATAAGCCGTATTTTTTCAGCCAACGAATAATATTTTTCTCTCACCACAAATCAGCCATTAATACTTTCAGTCATGGCTTATCAACCGAGCAAACAGGGCGCTAGAATCGGATAGAGAAATCAATTTAGTATCCATATTAGAAACGGATGCAAATACATAAATCCATATCACTGGTTTTAGCGGATACGGATGTCGGGTACATTTTCATTTTCCATCCCTAAACAAACCAACAAATGCCGTGTTGTTTCGCGTGCTGGCCTGCTGGGAGTTCTAACAGCTGGGCCCACCGCCGGCCGGGCTGAGCGGACGGATTGTTCTGGCTACAATGATCTCGTGAGCTAACGTGTGTGCGTTTCTTCCTCCTCGCATCCGTCCTCAGTCCTCACCTGACACCAGAGTCCTCCAAGTCCCTCCGTCGTCCATCCAGGAAAGGTAAAAAAGATGTCCACCAAAGACCAAACCCAATCTCTGCAAGATGTGATTCTCTGGCTGATTTAGATCTTCCTTAAAGTAACAGCATGGCTTGCGAATGCAGTTGTCATGAGCAAAGGCAAATCAGTGACGATGATGTCCTCCTCCGGACACAGCGGCGGCGAGAGCCCTGCAGACGGAGCTGATCCGCGGTCCATGTCGGAGACGCCGTGTGCCATGCAGCCCGGGGTCCTCCCTCTTCTCGGGAGGCCATACTTCACATGCATCCTCTGCAAGTCTCATGTCCACCAGCCGTTTCAAGTGGTACTGTTGCTGCTCATGCTCTGCTTGCATTTTCTGAAACACTAGTCTCCTTCTCTGCTGTAATCTCTTCTAAACTGAAATGCAAGAGGCTTTATTTACGGCCTGCAATGATCAAACTCCTTTGGTGGCTGTCTGCAGGTGGTCCCCAGGTCGCTGGCGCCGTTCCTCCCGGCGACCACGGTGCCAGCGAAGGTGACATGGCACGGCCGGTCCTGGGAGATGCGGTTCACGGGTGGCCGGCAGATCCAGCGCCTGGAGGCCGGGTGGCGGGGCTTCGCGCTGGACAATGACCTCAAGCTCGGCGACGGGTGCGTCTTCGAGCTGCTCGACGGCAAGGCGGAGGGCGTGGTGTTCAGGGTGCAGGTGCTCCGCGCCGACATCCCCGCGGAGATCCGGGAGCGCGCCGGCGGGTACACCTCGTCCACCCCGATCCTTATCGACTAGCTCACCTCAGCTGCTGTGTTGTGTATCCCCCCGTGTCGTGCGGCCGTCTGCCACTCTCAGTGCGGCCTGAAACTCAGCAGCTGCATGGGTTCATTGATGTGCAGAGTGCAGCGCAGCCTGTGGCGTGTTGAACTCAAATGTGGACAGAGCTGAAACCTGATGTTTCGTGAGAAATTCATGTACCTATATTCGTCTCTGTTTATCTCTTCTTCTAGGCTAATGCAATTTTGCTGCATAGCCGGGCAGCAGCACTCTGAAACTAGTGACTTTTGTTATCGCATATTACTGAACTTTAGATGCCCGGTTTGAATATTTGAAACAGATTTGTGCCGAAATATAGTTTTATTAGAAATACATATGACAGACAGGAGCAGCAACAATGCAAGCAGCACACATGCTGATGGTATGGGGGTAATAATGGTTATGGCTACACATATGGTGGCACACGAACAACAGGGCATAGGCAAAGATCATTCTTCCTCATGACCGACATGCCCATCCTCTCATCCATGTCCAATTCGCCGGGCATCACGCCGCCCGGGAGCTCCCAGTCGAAGTGGTAGAGCAAGGAAGCGAGCACGAGCTCCACGGTGGCCAGCGCGAATGTCGCGCCGGGGCACATTCTTCGCCCGGCCCCGAACGGTATGAACTCGAAATCGGTGCCCTTGAAGTCGATCCGGCCATCCTCGAACCTCTCCGGCTTGAACGCATCGGCGTCGTCCCAGTGCTCTGGGTCCGTGCCGATCGCCCATGCGTTCACCAGCACCATGGTGCCCTTCGGCACGTCGTAGCCCATCACCTTGCGGTCCTCCATGCACTCTCTCGGCAGCAGCAGCGGCAGCGGCGGGTGCAGCCTCAGAGTCTCCTTGATGACGAGCTTCAGGTACCTGAGGTCGTGTAGGTCGTCCTCCGTCACCGCTGGCTTCCCTTGGAGCCTGCTGCGCACCTCGGCCTGCGCTTTCTCCATTGCTCCTGGGTTCCTCATCAGCTCTGACATGGCCCATCCCAGCGTGGCCGCTGACGTGTCGCTCCCTCCGCTGAAGAGGTCCTGCCAAATTTCAACGCCATGACCGTTGTACATCTATGTCCTTCACCAGCAAACTTTTTTTTTTTTGGTACCAGCTAGTTGTTATTACTTACAATAACGAGAGATTTGACGATGTCCATGGTGAGGGGCACCTCGAGGCCACCTTCCTTGTGTACCCTCAGAAGCACGTCAAGGATGTCCTCGTCGTCGTCCACCGTCGTGGCCGCGCGGCGCTGCTCCTCGTGCTGCCTGACGGCGCGGTCCATGAGCTCCATCGTCTTCCGCTGGACCGCCGTCACCTGACCCGCCGTCCTGCTGAAGAAGCTGGCAAGCCTCGACGTCGGGAACAGGTCGCCGAGGCTGAACCCCGACACGAGCCTGCTCCCTTCCTCGATCGCCCGCAGGAACTCCTCCCGCCACTCGAACCGGTCGCCGACCACGGCGCGCATCGTGGCATCGGCGGTGAGCGCGGCGACCCGCTTGCCAACGTTAACGGCCTCGCCCGGCGTGGCCGCCGCGAGCGCAAAGGCGGCGACGAGGCGGCGGGTCTCGTCCTCGCGGACCCGGCGGAACGAGCGCACGCGCTTGGCGCTGAGCAGCTCCAGCACGCTGATCCTGCGGAGCTGCCGCCACAGGGCGCCGTAGCGCCCGAAAGCCAGGCCCACGGCGCCCCGCTCCATGGCAGGACGCACGCTGGGGATCCAGGGCCGCGACGCGAACGCCACGTCGTGCGCCCGCATGATCTCCTGCGCCGCGGCCGGGGACGAGGCCACCACCAGCCCCACCTCGCCGAGCCTCAGGTACATGAGCGGCGCGCCGTGACGCCGTGACAGCTCGGCCATGGCGCGGTGCGCTAGCGGGATGCGCATGAACAGCAGGTGGTGGAGGCTGCCGATGACCGGAAGCCGCGACGGGCCTGGCGGCAGCCTCTGGCCGGCGCTGCCGCCATGCCAGTTAAGCTTGAGGAGCAGGACGGGGAGTAGGAGAGCCACCAAGAAGAGGCACAGGGCGTTGGCAACCTGCTCCATAGCCAGAGCGCCGAGGACCAGGACCATGGTGATGCCTCAAAGAAGCTCGTAAGATATGGTATTTGAAGGTTGGCTGCAGGGCGGTGGCAACCTGCTACATATACTACTATTTTTTTTTTTTTTGACCCTATCGCATCGTTTCAACTTACATCAAACGCAAATATGATATAATAGATTGCTGCTATTGCATCACTTTTGCAGATCCGATGCAATAGGTGGGCATTATTACATCGAGAATGAATTTGATGCGACAATGATTCGGCAGGACTCTCCAAAGTCAATCACTGGCGAGCTAATGGACCCTTAGAAAAATGACTCGAAGACGTAACAAGCAGTGCAGAGAAAGAGAATAAAAAATATACTTATACAAATTAGGCTGGCTTATAGTAGTTATCTACTAATAATTGCATCTTTTGAATCAAACAGACGTAGATAATAGACTAGCTAATAATTATTAGCTAGAACAACTATCTCATTAGTGGGACCAAATTAGATAATAGCAGCTAGAGCGACATCGAGGAAGTGCTCTGCCAGGCCAGCTTGCACGTTGCCAACCGTGGCTTCATCTCCACGCAGTTCTACTTCGCCAAGCTCTTTGACGCCGTGCCATCAGCTCCTTGTCGTAGCCGTAGCGAGGGGCGGTCCTCAGGTATTTTTTTACCTAAACACTAAACTAAAATTTCGGAGCCCTTTATATAAAATGACAATATTAATACTTAATATATAAGGTATACAAAATATTAACAATAAATAGTTAGCTGCATGCAAAAGCAATATTAATGTAAAATAATTCATCCATGTTAAATTATCTTAAAATTTTCTTCTAAGGTTCCTTGATGCGAAGTCATTAGTGATGATATTAATATTGATCTCGTCCAACAATAGCTTCTCAATACGTATATAATATATATAATGTTGCCAAATCATTTATCTCTCTTGAGACATTGTAGATATCAAATAGTTTCTCAATAATTTTAATTTTGAAAAGCTTCTTTTAGCCGCTGATGCGATGATTTTGTTGAAATTTAAAAACAATTAGCAACTATAACTAATATTGTGTGCTAGACAAGACAATTCACACAAAAAAAAAATCTTATATGGCTGTATGTACGCCTGTACCCTACCTTGAGGACTTGACTCCCTTGTCCCTAGCAGATTGATTGGATTCTAAATTTCTGATTACTGAATTAAATTTGCAAATTGCATAGGGGCATAGGGCACAGCACTGAGCACAGAGCACACTTGAGTATGTGACGTGAGGTCTGGATCAATATAATCAAAGAATGACGGAATCAACAATCACAATAAGATGTGTAGATTTTTCCGCAAAAAAAAAAAATGTGTAGATTGGATATTTGAACCATTCACCCGCAGGTGACTGGTTGTATTCAATACGAGTATTTTGTATTCGTACCTTTACGTGCCCACGCGTGGCCTGCTCGTGCTCGAGTGCTCGTACTGGGTCTCCATCCTAGGCATATTCTAGTGTTTACTGCTGGGCCGGCCCTAGCTCGTTGGCCGGCCGGCGTGTGTTTGTTTTCTTCGAGGGACTGTTGATAGAGCTCCAGACGGCCGCCGCAGAGCGCGCGGCGCCGGCATGGCGTGTTTGTATAACTGTACTTGCAAGCTAGTGTGCTCACCTGCCTTCAGCCAGTTGCATTCCCTAGCTTGATTTTTTTTTACAACATATAATATATAACATTAAAGTACAGTACACCCGTGTGGGAAAATGATTCTCAAATTACAGAGCATAGGTAATACACCTTCGGAGGCGCTTGTCTTCCACCAGACACTAAGCACCCTGAAAACGAGCTACATCGGACGGATTTTGTCGAGCACACCCCGAGGGAGAGCTCGAATAATCCACATTTTTGCTCCATGATCCAATAATGAGAATAAGTTTACAATACTTAGTCCATTTCATACGATCCGAGTTCTTAGAATTACTTTGTTACATTACCAAGTTCAGATTGCAGAAATTAAACAGCGGAATGAAAATAAACGTCTATCGATAATATATAAGGATCTATCTGTGCCTACCAGAAGAATCTTTCACATAATGGCTACTCCTCAAGCTACACCTGCAACAGGGGTAAATAAACCCTAAGTACACAATGTACTCGTAAGACTTATCCGACTCGTGGGAATAATTTCCCGACTCCAAGGGAGATGATAAGCTTTATGGTTTGCTGGGTTTCCTTTGTGGAAAGCAATAATAATAGTGAATCCTTGTGTATGTTTATTATTAGCAGTCATGATTAGTTTATTATTTACCCATTCTATGTAAGCACCTGTTCTAATTTCAAGCAAGAGGTGAGCAAACAGTTCTATTTCATCACCTTTCATCTTCCAGTTCTTACTACAGTGCTAGACTGTAGACAAGTCACACACATAAGCCGATAAATTATAAATAGTATCATCACAAGTGTTTATTACATCACAAAAAATAGGACAGAGTCTCCACATAAATATAGCGAAAGTATAAAGAAAAGATCTCTCGCGAAAGCTCCATATCACAGGGACGTCAACTGATTGACCACAAGTCTAGTAATCCTCAAGAAAGTCGTTATTACCATGGCCATATGTTACCCATCCAGGATTTTTATCCAAATAATAAAAATAAACAAGCATAAGTACATGTCGTACTCAACAAGTGTAACATGAGGTTCATGAGGCTCAAAAAGCTTGACACAGGTTTAACAACGTTCAATTTTTAGTTGTCAAAAAAATAGCATAAGAGTAGCAACAAATTGTTTCAATTCCGAAAGCAATACACATGATCAATGTAAACATGAATAATGAATAACATAAACAGATAATTCTTAGTGTTCATTTATTCCATAAGGGTTCCAAGGCCGCTCGTGACAGTGAGCACGACTGATATACCATTTTTACACTCTACAGAGGTTGTACACTTTCACTGTAAGTCGTAATACCCATATGCCCGGATTAATTACTCCCAAAACACTTCCAAGGTGAGCAGGTAGGGGTAACTATGAAGCCTTTCAACGGTTCATCTAACAAGTTAGGGCCATTAGATTCACTCGGCAAACAGATATAGGAACCCTCCTTCGAATGGCACAATTCTATTGTGGCTATACACATAAGAGTGGTGGTTGTCCTATACCCAATTTGGCAAGCCATTCTTACGCCAACAAAGGTAACCACTAACAAGCTAGAAAAGGTCCTTATACTGAGCTAAAGCCAGAGCCATGTAGCCCTCACAGCTATACTGTAAGTCTCGGATGATCACTTACAGATAAGTCCTTAGAGAGAGAAATCTGAAGCATTTAGAAAGTTGCTAAACACTCCAGCCTCCTATTTTCAAGTTGCTAAAAAGTTATATTTTAATGTTTATTGCATATACCATTAATCAAGTTACAAGATCATGGTTTAATTGAGCACTAGCAAAGCTACCCAATGCATATCCCGTAGGTGACAAGATATAAGTTCAATTGTAGGGAATCTCTATCAAGGTGACACGTGCAACATGAATTTAATGTATTAAAGTGAATAGGAAACAAGGATGATCCCATGCTATACTTATCTTGAACAAAGTACTATGTTGATCTGGCACATCAAAGTAATACTCTTGGTCCCTACGAATTGCTCACTGTCTATACTCGATAATCACAGCAACATACAAGCATCCAGAAGCAATTATGCATAGCAAACAAAAGCAATAGATTAGAACAGTACACCAATTAGCATAAAATCAAGTTGAAAAGTTTGTAAAACGAATCTATGTCTCACTACAAACACACAGGCGCGAAGATCATAAAAATTAGAGCTAAAACGAATAAGTTATGAATTTAAATAAGATTTCCTTTAGTAAAATAATAGATTAAATCCAACTTTGAATTTTAAAAGTTGAAAACACACTTAACAGTAGTATGAACATGTAGATTATAGAATTACGAACCTAACGCAAGTTGAACGGATCAATTCAGAGTTAAAACGGAGATTTTATGGCTAAAACAAGATTAGTGACGAAACTGTAAATAGGTGAAAACGTATTTTAGATCTAACCAAAACAAAGTACGCTTTCAAAAGAAGAAAATAAAATATGGAAAGGCGCTATGGACTGTGGGTTAGAAACTAAATACTTATGAGGGGTCTTTTGCAAAACTACAAGGCGAAGGGGTATCCTTCGATATGGGCCGTCAGATTAGATTCGGGCGGCCGAGATTGAATCGGGTGGGGAGGAGATGACGTCGACCGGCCAGAAGAGGACTGACGTGGTGGCTCCATGGGTGGCGGCGAAAAGCTCACCGACGATGCCGGTTTAGGGCCTACAGTGTATGTTTTTCTGAATGGAAAGGTCCAGGGGAGAGAGAGAGGAGAGGATGGGGAACTCACCGAAACCGAAAAAACGAGCGGGGAAGCGACAACAGCGCGCAGCAGCGGCTTGAACCTGACGATGGCGATGGCACTAGGGCTAGGTGGCTACGAGCTCTAGGCGAGGGCGAAACCTTGCTCTAAGGTGGAATAGGGAGGTGGCGTAGGCACGGCATCAGTATTTATGAGACGGGGCGACGTGGGTAGCATGCCACCGCGAGGGAGTAGCGGAGGCGGACTCGGCGGTGATGGTGTCCGTGCCGGACATGAGATGGAGGAGGAAGATACGCCTAATAGGTGGGGCTAAGCCATCAGCCACTCAGAGACAGAAGAAGGAGACACGCGGTTGCCTACGACCGAGTGGAGCTGGGCCGGTCGCAGAAGTGGGCCGGGAGGGATAGCTGGCCGCACAGAGGAAAATCGAGGAAATGACGACTGGGCCTGCAGGGAACTGGAATGGGCTACGGAAGGGAGGAGCAGGCCAACACGAAGAAACAAAATGGGCCACAGGCGCGGGAAGGAAGGGAAATTCATTTTCCTTTTCCAATTTTCCAAAGCAATTTCAAAATGCAAATTCAAATTAATTTGAAGTCTGACTTCAAACCAGGCAATACAAAATAATATGCAGTAGCATGAATGCACATACATGTTTGTTGACCTATATTTGATTTTATTTTTATCAAAATTATTAATTTTCTAAATTCAAATGCCCACAAAAATGCATAGTAAATCAAATTCTCCTACTTTAAAATATTGCAAATTTTAGGCTGTTACAATTCTACCCCCTTAAAATGAATCTCATCCTCGAGATTTGGACGATGCTTACTCAAATAACTGTGGGTATATTTTTCTCAAATCCTCTTCTCTTTTCCAAGTAGCCTCATCTTCTGTATACCGATTCCACCAAACCTTACACATCTTTATAACTCGGCTCCTTGTAACTCTTTCTGGCGTCTCCAAAATCCTTACCGGAAACTCCTCATAAGTGAGATCTTCCTTAACTGTGAGCTCTTCTAATGATATCTGCTCCTTGGGTACATGCAAACACTTCTTTAATTCAGACACATGGAACACATCGTGCACACCTGACAAACTCTCAGGCAATTCCAACTAATAAGCCACTTCACCACGTCTCTCTAAAATCTTGAAAGGTCCAATATTCCTTGGTGCTAGCTTTCCTTCCATGTTAAACCTTCTCACTCCTCTCATAGGTGACACCTTCAGATAAACATAATCCCCTACTTCGAAAACCAATTCTCTTCTCCGAGTATCAGCATAACTTTTCTGTCGAGATTGTGCCACTCTCAAGTTATCCCTAATCATCCTTACTTGTTCTTCTACATCTCTTAAAACATCTGGTCCGAACACTTGAGTTTCTCCCGTTTGATTCCAAAACAACGGGGTTCTACACTTTCGTCCATACAAAGCTTCAAAATGTGCCATATTGAGACTCTTCTAATAACTATTGTTATATGAGAACTCTACATAAGGCAAACTCTTGTGCCAACTTGTACTGTACTGTAATGCACAAGCTCTCAACATGTCCTCTAATATCTGATTAATCCTCTCAGTTTGTCCATCTGTCTGAGGATGATATGCTGTACTAAAATTCAACTTTGTTCCCAACAAACTATGTACTTGCTGCCAAAAATTAGATGTAAATTGAGTACCTCGATCAGACACAATTTTCTTGGGAACTCCATATAGACACACTATCCTCTCCATATATAATTGGGATAACCTTGGTCCATTATAAGTAGTCTTGATTGGTATAAAGTATGCAACTTTAGTTAACCGATCCATTATCACCCATATTGAATCATAACCTCCCTAAGTGCATGGTAACCCCATAATGAAATCCATACCAACTTCTTCCCACTTCCACTTAGGTATCTTCATTGGTTGTAATAATCCTGTAGGTCTTTGATATTCAGCCTTGACTCTCTGACATGTATCACATAAAGCAACATATTCAGCAACATCTCTCTTCAATCCATACCACTAATACTTCTTCAAATCCAAGCACATCTTAGAACTTCCGAGATGAATAGAATAAGCAGATTCATGTGCCTCACGAAGGATCGCCTCTCGTATAGCCTTATTCTCAGGCACACATAGTCTTTTCCCAAACCAAAGAGTTCCATTATCATCCATATGAAAACCTAGTGCCTTACCAATCACTATGTTTTCCGCTATCTCTTTCAACTTCGCATCCTGTAACTGGCCCTTATGTATTTTTGCTCCAATTTAGGCTCCAACACCAACTCCACTGCATTAGTGACAAAGCCCAAATTTAGTCGCTCAAATTCGGCACACAACTCACTTGGCATAGGTGCCACTTGCACCTCATTAGCATAACTCTTCCTGCTAAGAGCATTGGCAACAACATTCGCCTTTCTAGGATGATAGTGTACCTCTAGATCGTAATCTTTGATCAACTCCAACTACCGATGCTATCTCATATTCAGATCCATCTGAGTGAAAATGTACTTCAGACTTTTATGATCAGTATAGATTTCACTCTTATGCCCAATAAGATTGTGCCTCCATATCTTCAGAGCATAAACCACTACTGCTAACTCCAAGTCATGAGTAGGATAATTTAACTCATGCTTTCTCAACTGTCGGGATGCATAAGCCACTACTCTTCCTTCTTGCATAAGAACACATCCAAGACCTTGACGAGATGCATCACAATAGATAGAAAAGCTCTTGTTCAAATCTGGCAAAACCAATACTAGGGCGGTAGTCAACCTCTTCTTCAATTCTTCAAAGTTAGCCTAGCACTCATCGGACCACACAAACTAGGATGAATGAAACCTTTCTCCTTGTAACTCCTTTATTTGTTTCTTAAGGTCCTCTAGTTCATTAACTCCCATTCTATATGGATGCTTAGCTATAGGTGCCGTTCCAAGTAATAATTTAATAATAAACTCAATGTCACGGTCAGGTGGCATACCTAGCAAGTCATCGGAGAACACATCTAGAAACTCATCCACCACTGGGTCTTCCTTGTTAACGCGATCATCAAGCTGGTTCACTATGGCTATTGGCTGTGCTTGTACCACAACATCAACACTGATTCTATCCCCATTCGGTGTGGTCACAACAACTACCTTCTCTTGACACTGAATGACTGCCCGGTTTTGCTTCATCCAGTCCATACCCAAAATCACATCAATACCAGATGTTCTCAACATAATGGGGCTCACTTTGAACTCTACCCCCCTTAAGGATAGACTAGTCGAAAGACAATGGTAAGAGGCTTGCATACTACCTCCTGATGATTTTACTAATATGGGATTTTGCATGGCACATAAGGGTATGCTATGGTTTCTAACAAATGCTTGTGATATGAATGAATGCGAAGCTCTAGAATAAAAAAGAACAGTGGCAGGAGTGGAATTGACATTGAAAGTACCGAGCATGACTTCTGGTTCCACAAGCGCTATCTCAGTAGACACATGGTTCACCTTTCCTATGTTGAGTGCTGGCTTATGTGGCATTCCCTTCTGATTACTATGCTGACCCTAGGGTGCTTGCTGATTCTACTTCCTGGGGCAATGTGGGGGATATACCCCCAGGTACCACAAGATGGTACATGGGCCGCACCATCCGAGGTGGCCCGGTCCGTGAGATCAAGGCGTACATGGCAAGATTACAAGTTGTACTAGATATTGTAATAGTACCAAATTGGATACTTTACTTGTAACCTTGTCTCTTCGGAGTATATAAGGAGAGACAAGGGTCCCCTAGAGGACAGATCATACAGTATACATCTCAATACAATACACCAAAGACACAGGACGTAGGGTATTACGTCGACCAGACGGCCCGAACCTGTCTAAATCGTTGTCTCTGCGCCTTGTGTCACCATCTAGTTCCTGATTACACGCATCGTCTACCGACAATCTACCACCACGGGCACCCCCCTCGGTGGACTGCCGACCATATTTCGTCGACAGTGGTGCGCCAGGTAGGGGTCCCCTTTAGGGGATCGTGCGCGCTGATCTACGGCGAACCAGATGGGATCTAAAGATCGACGCCGCTCGTGGCAACCTGACTTCCTACGGCGACGTGCTTCAGAAGCCTGACAGGCTTGATATCACTCGACGACGGAATCAATCTACTACGGCGGCAACCCGTGCTTCACGACGGCAACCCTCCAGCTTGTGTCGGGACTTCACCCAGTAGACCAGCCTGCGCCCAAGTACTAGCTTCCGAGTCAGGCGGCAGCACCAAGTCTCGGCTGGGTTCTCGACGATTCAAGACCCAGATGCGTCCATGAAACTAGAGCTCCGACCCGGCGTATCCACCTACTTCAAACGAGTCAGCCAAACGAACAACAAGCCAATAAGGAAGGAGCAAGATAGAAGGCATGCAAGCTAATCATGCATATACTTGTATATGCATCACGAACAGTCTAATCTCGCTTGCTGTCTTCATCCAAGGACTACGTGATCAACATGGCTACGTACGCAAGCTAATTAAGCCTGCATGTATGTGCGTGAGCCGCATACACGCGTACGGCGGCATGCAAGCTAATTAAGTCTTGAGGCTTGTATACATGTGCACATGCACGGATGCATCTAACATGCATGCAACGCGTATGTCAAGCTTCGATACATGCACGTATGCCAGACGTCACGGCGCAAATTTTGCGAACTCACAACTGCAAGCTTCGATACATGGAAAGCGACGGATCCTCTGATCGGTGCACACGGCTCTGCATCCTCTACTAATCAGGCTGGGCATATCGGCAATAGGACATGGTGCTCCTATTTTCCTTGTCAATCTACGTCCGGCTCTATGCGTCGTCAATCGTAGCCCTAGGCTACGTAGCCCTGGAGTACTGCCGGCACTGCTCGTACACCGACTGACAAGATCTGGAGGCAAATAATCAAGATGTATCTCACGTAAGGTAATGGTGCATGCATATACACGTATGTCATCCATGCATACACATATATCATCCATGGGGAAATTCTCCACTTGATCATGCGAAGCTTCCGCTCAACCTCGCACAAGCTAAGTCAACTTTTTAATCTGAAAAGTAATATATCATATGACATAGTATGTGTCCAGATATCTACATATACGTATGATTATTTTGTCAGGAATCCAACTATGCTCGTCATCGTTCTGCGGATCTCATCGGCAAACCTCTAGCTCATTCGTGAGGGCATCGAATTTGATGCCAAAGTACAACCTGAACAAGCGCAGTCTAGTACATGGAGGTCTGGCGACGGCCTTGTGCTCCTGCCCGTGCGGAGTAGCCCGTGAAGATCGGAAGCAGAAACAAGGACAAGAACGTGGAACATCGCCAGCACCGTGGCGGCGATCGTATCCTTCAAGATCCAATCGGCTGGGAGTCACCAGCATGTACATGCATGATGCCCTGGTGTCCGATAGCCTCAAGAGTGAAGACTCGATCAATAGAAGACGTGCATGATCTAGGGAAGCCATGCAAAGCTAAAGCTAACAACACATGTAGCTTGTATATATGTATATACATCTACAAGGAAGAAAGCGAGCCGCCAAGCGAGCCGATCGAGCCATCTAGCGAGCCGTGTCGAATCACGAACAAGTCACGCCCATCCACACAAGCCAACGACGACGACGAATACTCCATCGACGGCAAAGGCTTTTCCTACTGCTCCTACACCATCGCCGATCGCGAGCAACGCCGAGCTACGACCACGTCGACCACATCCCGAACAGCTTCGCCGAGCTCTGACCACGTCGACTGCGACCATGTCGACCACGTCCCGAGCAGCTCGCCGAGCTCCGACCACGTCGACCACGTCCCGAACGGCTCCGCTGAGCTCCGACCACGTCGACCACGGACCACGTCGACCACGTCCCGAGCGGCTCCACCGAGCTCCGACCACATCGACCACCAGACCACGTCGCAATAATGATCGCCGCGAAGAACGGCGCTACGACAATCGCGACCACAGTCATGACGACAAGTCGAAAAGCTCGAGGACCGGATGACTTCATCGCCACCGACCAGATTTCTATCAAAGATAAGTACACTTCTAATATGTATAATTAATATAATTTTCATTACGACGTTTCTCCACAGCGTCCTCGTCATGATTATTCTTCAAATAATATTTGTCCATGTATACCATCTTAAAGATGACATACATCTATACTTAATGCAAATCCTCGACCAGTCCTATTGACGCTCGGACGCCTCCAGAGACGGCTCTGTCTCCGGCTCCTCCCTACACGTGCACGAGCGTCTGCCCTCTGCGTTATGGGTGGTCGGCAGTGGCTCTTTAGCGACGCTTTGTTCTTCCTACACGTGCACGGGCTCCGCGCCCCGCGTTATGGTTAACGGGCTAGCTAGGGCTGGAGACTCAGCTACATACTAACTGGTCGGACAGTTTATATTAAGTATAAACACAAACTTCACATTAATACTGATGTTTACAAAGCACCAACTGCTTTATCACATCATGCTCATTTACAAATGACTGCTGAGCGTCATTTTCTCCATAATTTATTACTTTGTACATCATGTACTACCGTTCTATATATTTATATTGCAGGGATCTGGAGCTACGCTCGGGGATTTCGCCGCTCGCTCCTCGACATGTGCTCGGGGACTGCCTCGACCACTCTCCGACCACGGCTCGGGGACTTCGTCGCTCGCTCCTCGACCCGTGCTCGGGGACTGCATCGACCACTCTCCGACCATGGCTCGGGGACTTCGTCGCTCGCTCCTCGACTTGTGCTCGGGGGACTGCCTGCCTCGATCACTCTCCGACCATGGCTCGGGGACTTCGTCGCTCGCTCCTCGACCTGTGCTCGGGGACTGCCTCGACCACTCTTCGACCATGGCTCGGGGACTTTGCGTCTCAACTACATGTGACTGGCAACTCGCATACAGTTGGGATATTTTTTTCTCACTTAGACCTTGCTACAAGGCTCGTACCTCGCCTTCCAGCAAGCTCGGGGATTACATCGGTACGATGCACCTGTCGATGCATCTTGTATCGCCTGTACGACAATTGGGTTCTTAATTTAACTGGGAATTCTTTTTAGACCCTGGCACCACGTGCCTAAGTCACCTACTACCAGGCTCGGGGACTAAGTGGGCACACTTCACCTTGTGGTGAATGTGCTTGTTTTTCGACCACTACGCCTCTGATGATCAAAGATGCTACGCTTCAAGACGCACTTACATTTCTTTTCAGAAATACAAGTGGGCACACTTCCTGGGACGGAAATCTATTTCTTTTTTCTTAAGAGCACCATACATTCTTCGGACAACCTCCTTCTCTAGCGACAACGGTGGTTGGAGATGTCAAGAACTCAAGCCTCACTGTTCGGAGAAGGTTGAAATGGCGTGTCGCATCAGAATACATGGCGCTCGGGGACTAGCTGTGGGGGATATACCCCCGGGTACCACAAGATGGTACATGGGCCGCACCATCCGAGGTGGCCCGGCCCATAAGATCAAGGTGTGCACATCAAGATTACAAGTTGTACTAGATATTGTAATAGTACCAAATATGATACTTTACTTGTAACCCTCCTCCTCCAGAGTATATAAGGAGAGGCAGGGGTCCCCCTCAGGGACAGGTTAATCCATCTAGATCTCAATACAATACACCAAAGACACAAGACATAAGGTATTACGTCGATCAGACGGCTCGAACCTGTCTAAATCGCTGTCTCTGCGCCTTGTGTCATCATCTTGTTTGGGGGCTTGCGCATCTGTCTGCCGATAATCTACTACCTTGGGCATACCCCTAGGTAGACTGCCGACCATATTTCGTCGACAGTAAGTGGGCACACTTCTTGGGATGGAAATCTATTTCTTTTTTCTTAAGAGCACCATACATTCTTCGGACAACCTCCTTCTCCGGCGACAACGGTGGTCGGAGATGTCAAGAACTCAAGCCTCACTGTTCGGAGAAGGTTGAAATGGCATGTCGCATCAGAATACATGGCGCTCGGGGACTAGCTGTGGGGGATATACCCCTGGGTACCACAAGATGGTACATGGGCCGCACCATCCGAGGTGGCCCGGCCCATAAGATCAAGGCGTGCACATCAAGATTACAAGTTGTACTAGATATTGTAATAGTACCAAATAGGATACTTTACTTGTAACCCTCCTCCTCCAGAGTATATAAGGAGAGGCAGGGGTCCCCCTTAGGGATAGGTTAATCCATCTAGATCTTAATACAATACACCAAAGACACAGGACGTAAGGTATTACGTCGATCAGACGGCCCGAACCTGTCTAAATCGCTGTCTCTGCGCCTTGTGTCATCATCTTGTTTGGGGGCTTGCGCATCTATCTACCGATAATCTACTACCTTTGGCATACCCCTAGGTAGACTGCCGACCATATTTCATCGACAGTGGCACGCCAGGTAGGGGACCCCTTTAGGGGATCGTGCGCGCTGATCTACGGCAAACCAGATGGGATCTGAAGATCAATGCCATCCGTGGCAATTTAGCTTCTGGCGGCGGCGTCCTTCACCTACGATGGAGTCGTCGTCTTGAGGCTCTTGCAGTGGCTTGACGTCGCTGCGCGAACTCGTCGTTAAGTCAGCTATCTACGGCGTCATCTCCGGCGTCGTATACCTAGGAAGCAAGCCGAGATTTCAACGAGATCGGGTCTGCTTCCCAGCTTTAGCAGCGTCATTGAAAGGGGCGTTCAGAATCTACCACCGCAGATTTGGCATCGGCCACTACTTCTACGAACCATGACGTCAGTTCATCGTAACCCTACAGGACTAGATTGGACTTGCATGTTGGTTGTTGCTGGCTACCAGTCCACCGCATGCATGAACGTTCGGGTGCAAGCTGTCAGGCAAGCAAGAAATCGAAGGCTGTGTGATCTACAGTGCCATGCAAGCTGAAGATAGTTCAGATCTCCTTCGGGCTCACATGTGCTCATCGCCTGGTCCATGAGCAACCGCCTCGTCTCGATCGTAAACCACTTCATCAGCGGCATCATCAAGCACCGTACTGGGATCGACTCACCTGGTACTGATTCCAACTCTGCCCGCTGAGCTCGACTTCAACTCCGTCTCGATCAACAACTCCGACTTTCCCGGAAGTTTCGACAACATGTAGCAGCATGCAAGCCGGTCCGAACTTGGCTTCTTGCGTGTACATGTATATGTATCTGCATGCGTGCATCGCTCAGATACAGGAAGATGCATGCGTGTATTACGACAAGATCCAACACTGTGCCGACGTTTGGGAAGGAGTACAAATCCGCAGCGGCAATAATTCTCGAAGATCAAGACCTCAACGTCATCATGGCTCCGACACAAGCGTGACTACAACTACAACCCCGCGCGCCCGTCCGACTGCATCGAGCCACAAGCAAGCCATCCGGATCACGTCGACCACGGACCACGTCGACCACGTCCCGAGCAGCTCCGCCGAGCTCCGACCACATCGACCGCGACCACGTCGACCACGTCCCGAGCAACTCCGCCGAGCTCCGACCGCGTCGACCACGTCCCGAGCAGCTCCACCGAGCTTCGACCACCTCGACCACAAGACTACGTCCCAATGATGATCGCCACGAAGAACGGCGCTACGATAATCGCGACCACAGTCATGACGACAGGTCAAAAAGCTCGAGGACTGGACAACTTCATCGCCAACGACACGTCAAGCCATCTCTTGGACATTGCGGCACGCCGACTACCCCACCGGTCATCAATAAAGCTAAGTATTATTTTTAATTGAAAATTTCTTCGATCATCGTACACCTCCGCCGACCACCCTTAGGGTGCGCTCCACGTCGAATTTTCTCCATACATACATTCCAAAACATGTATAAGTTTTTACAATGGTTCACCGATATGTTTTCCTTCCTGCTTGAGAATCCCAGAGCTGGCACTGTCTCCGGCTCCACCCCACGCATGCATGAGAGTCCGCCCTCTGCGCTACGGGTAGTCGGCAGTCGCTCCCTGGTAACATTGGCACTCTACGCACGGCAGCGTTCCGTACCTCGCGCTACGAGATGTTGGTCAGCCCAGGGCTGGCGCATTCTTCAGGACAGGTTAATACATCGCGCTACGCCACTACATAACAAAAGGGCTAAAAACAGCTAATGTTATTTTTCGAATATTACACCAAGTATAATTCATCGCCAACCGAACACCAAGTGTTTACTTCACCTCCAAGAGAGAGGTCAATATATTTCATACATCATCATGTACTACCGCTCTCCGTGTTTATTTTTCAGGAACACAGTTCGGTCAGCGAGCTCATGCTTCAGGGTTCGCCAAAACCCCTATGGTGCTCGAGGACTCTGGCCAGACCACGCTCGTGCTCGAAGACTCGCTAGACCACTCCGTGCTCTGGGACTTCTCGCCAGACCACTCCGAGCTCCGACCACGTCGATCACATCTCGAGCAGCTCTGCTGAGCTCCGACCATGGCTCGGGGACTTCGTCGCTCGCTCCTCGACCCGTGCTCGGGGACTGCATCGACCACTCTCCGACCATGGCTCGGGGACTTCGTCGCTCGCTCCTCGACTTGTGCTCGGGGACTGCCTACCTCGATCACTCTCCGACCACGGCTCGGGGACTTCGTCGCTCGCTCCTCGACCTGTGCTCGAGGACTGCCTCGACCACTCTTCGACCACGGCTCGGGGACTTTGTGTCTCGACTACATGTGACTGGCAACTCGCATACAGTTGGGATATTTTTTTTCTCACTTAGACCTTGCTACAAGGCTCGTACCTTGCCTTCCAGCAAGCTCGGGGATTACATCGGTATGATGCACCTGTCGGTGCATCTTGTATCGCCTGTACGACAATTGGGTTCTCAATTTAACTGGGAATTCTTTTTAGACCCTGGCACCACGTGCCTAAGTCACCTACTACCAGGCTCAGGAACTAAGTGGGCACACTTCACCTTACGGTGAATATGTTTGTTTTTCGACCTCTACGCCTCTGATGATCAAGGACGCTACGCTTCAAGACGCACTTACATTTCTTTTCAGAAATACAAGTGGGCACACTTCCCAGGACGGAAATCTTTTTCTTTCTTCTTAAGAGCACCATACATTCTTTGGACAACCTACTTCTTCGGCGATAACGGTGGTCGGAGATGTCAAGAACTCAAGCCTCACTATTCGGAGAAGGTTGAAACGGCGTGTCGCATCAGAATACATGGCGCTTGGGGACTAGCTGTGGGGGATATACCCCCGGGTACCACAAGATGGTACATGGGCCGCACCATCCGAGGTGGCCCGGTCCGTGAGATCAAGGCATACATGGCAAGATTACAAGTTGTACTAGATATTGTAATAGTACCAAATTGGATACTTTACTTGTAACCTTGTCTCTTCGGAGTATATAAGGAGAGACAAGGGTCCCCTAGAGGATAGATCATACAGTATACATCTCAATACAATACACCAAAGACACAGGACGTAGGGTATTACGTCGACCAGACGGCCCGAACCTGTCTAAATCGTTGTCTCCGCGCCTTGTGTCACCATCTGGTTCCTGATTACACGCATCGTCTACCGACAATCTACCACCACGGGCACCCCCCTTGGTGGACTGCCGACCATATTTCGTCGACAGGCAATGGTTAGCATAATGCCCAACTTCTCCATAACGATAGCATACATTGGGGGTACTGGGTGTACTGGTCTTCATGGGAGTGTTGTTGGGTGTTCCTGTCGTGGTGTCTGCTGACCACTCTACTGCTAGGGATGTTGATTGCCATTCTGTTGCTGGTTCAGGTTGCGCTGAGGGTACTGACCATGATTCCACTGATTAGGTGGTCCCTGGAACCTTTGCTGGAAGCCTTGCTAAGGGTTGGTGGGTGGACGGGTATTACTTCTAGAGGCCTGTCCCTAAAGCCTCCTCTTCTTGGCCTCCATCTCTTTGCGCTTATTGTCAATAACAATAGTGTGATTCACCAGTGTCTGAAAATTAGGGTATGTATTGGACATAAGCTGGAGTTGCAGACCATCATACAGACCCTTGAGAAAGCAGCGTTGCTTATCAGCATCATTAGCCACCTCATTCGGAGCATAATGTGACAACTGAGCAAACTTGTCATGATACTTAGCCATAGACATAGATCTCTGTTTCAGAGCTCTGAATTCCTCCTACTTGAGCTCTATCAATCTGTTAGGTATGTGGTAGGATATAAAATTCTCTCTAAATTCTTGCCAGGTGATAGGAGGAGCATTAGCGGGACGTCCATACTTGAATGCCTCCCACTAGTCTTGGGCTTCTCCCTGAAGTTGTCCTGACGCGTACAACACCTTCTGCTGGTCATCACACTGCGGTATGTTGAGTTGCTTTTCCACTACACGAAGCCAATCATCTGCTTCCAGTGGATCAGTGACATGAGAGAACACCGGGGGACAACCCTTCAAGAATTCACCACGCTTGTCATGCGGTGCTCCACCAATTGGATGATTCTGCTGATTCTGCACCAGGGCTTGCATAAGCTATGTCTGCACTGCTAGAAGTTGCTCAATTGTCGGTGGCAGTGGTGGTGGTGGATGTGGGGGAACACCTCCATGACCTCGGCCTCTTCCTCTTCCATACATCTGACATCCAACACAAATATTCAAAATTTAGAGATTTCCAAGTTATATGCACTTATAGAGACATATAATACATTCTGGAAATTTTCTAGACGAGTCTCAACATCAACAGCTTGGTAAAATAGTCATATCTCGAGTTCCAGAAATCCAAAAGAGGCGTACTTTATATGGTTGGAAATCTTAAGAAATTATCTACAACTTTTATTAGACCACAGTTCCAGATTCTGTCTTTAGGTTACTCAAAAACAGGATACAACCAAAACTGTTCTAGATTCTAGACTGTGCAGAAACTCTATCTTGAAACAGCCATATCTCACAAAACAGATCAGATATAGGGGTGATTCCAGAGACATTGGAAATATACTTAAGTCTAGGTAGTCCCATAATAATTTCATAATTTTTGGTCAAGTGGTTTTAGATTGGCATTAAGATAAGGGCAGACTGCTTCGAAAAATAGATCTGAGAGAACCTGATGTACCAAACCCAACTATTTATTTATTGACTCAAACTTTAATATTCTTAACTATGGAACTTGCAGACATGCCCACAAAGTTCCAGCACTCATTACAAAGATCCAACTCACACATAAACATAATAACAAATCAACTAGGCACACCAAAGTTCACACCACACTTCTAGACTCAACTTGACTCGTTTTACTAACGTCTTATTACATAAAAGGGACTCCAACACCTATGGGTGAAATTTATGGGGAAGCTCCTTGTACATCTTTGGCAAGTTGAGGCACACCCTTTGCTCATCTATCACCTATCGGTATCTCTTAAAGATTTCCTGCTGTGCCTTCAACTAATCTTCCAATCATCGAATCTTCGCAACAGACTCACAGCCAAAGTGTACCATCACTTGGGTAGTTGGATCCGTGCCCTGAGGGTCCATCATTGCCCACTCTAATTTAGGGTGTTAGCGAGGGAAGAATCGATATTGGTCATCCTTCATATCCTTAAATCGACGACCACGGAGACCCATGCAGGCTGCAGCGGCTACATCTTCTATGCTATCCTCCATGGTGGCACAGTGAGCGTGATGCGCATAGTTTGAATCCAGCTGATATGCGCCCTTCTGTTCGTCCTTGATGGAGATGCACACCCTGGTCTTCCAATAGGTGTCCTCTAGAGGGTGCGTATGCTCAGTGCAGACGTACTCCACTGCTGCGTCTCAATCACCGTAGTAGGTCTGAAGAATCCCCATAAGTCAGTGGTGCAAAACAGAGGATTCACACCCCAGCTTATACCAGACCTTTGTAGTCCATCCTAGGGGAGGGATTGGCTCATCCTCTTCAATGGCGTCTTCCTCCTCCTCCTCCTCATCGGATAGTAAGATGACCTCTACCTCTTTGGGTTCTTCCTAGACTGGCTCAGGCGTAAATACAGGTGTTGGCGAATCAAATTCTTGTTCCTAGGGTTCCTCCTCCTCATGTGTCTCCATGGACAAACCATGAGGCGGGTAGTAACCTCCGGTGCTGATGCGGGTGGTCTTACTAGCATGAGGCATCTATAGAATTAGATTTAGTTAGATTAGAAGCAACAATTTTCATAACAGAGTGAGACAAAAGAAGCATAAAACTTTAGCAAATAACAAGGGTGAGATGGAAAGCATGAGATGAGTGAAGCAAAAGAAGCTAAAATGACCATTGCTAACTAGGCTTGCATCCTACAGTCAACACAGCTCTTATACCAATCTATCACACCCAATTTTAAGGATAAAATGGGATGCAAAATCTTATATGCGCCTAGAGATCAGTCACACACATAAACCAACAAATTGTAAATAGTATCATCACAAGTGTTTATTACATCACAAAAATAGACAGAGTCTCTACATAAATATAGCAGAAGTATAAAGAAAAGATCTCTCATGGAAGCTCCATATCACAGGGACGTCAACTGATTGACCACAAGTCTAGTAATCCTCAGGGAAGTCATCATTACCATGGCCATCTGTTATCCATCTGGGATTTTTATCCAAATAATGAAAATAAATAAGCGTAAGTACATGTCATACTCAACAAGTGTAATATGGGGTTCATGAGGCTCAAAAGGCTTGACTCAGGTTTAACAATGTTCAGCTTTTAGTTGTCAAAATTTTAGCATAAGAGTAGCAACAAATTGTTTCAATTGTCAAAGCAAAACACATGATCAATGTAAACAAGAATAATGAATAACATAAATAGATAATTCTTAATATTCATCTATTTCATAAGGGTTCAAAGGCTGCTCATGACCATGAGCATGGCTGATATACTAGTTTTACACTCTACAGAGGTTGTACACTTTCACTATGAGTCGTGATACCCATATGTCCGAGTTAATTACTCCCAAAACACTTCTAAGGTGAGCAGGCAGGGGTCACTATGAAGCCTTTCAAAGGTTTGTCTAACAAGTTAGGGCCATTAGATTCACTCAGCAAACAGATATAGGAACCCCCCTTTGAATGGCACAATTCCATCGCGGCTATACACATAAGAGTAGAGGCTGTCCTATACCCGATTCGGCAAGCCATTCTTATGCCAAAAAAGATAGCCACTAACTAGCTAGAAAAGGTCCTCATACTAAGCTAAAGCCAGAGCCATGTAGCCCTCATAGCTGTACTATAAGTCTCGGATGATCACTTACACATAAGTCCTTAGGGAGAGGAATCTGAAGCATTTAGAAAGTAGCTAAACACTCCAGCCCCCCTGTTTCCAAGTTGCTAAAAAGTCATATTTTAATGTTTATTCCATATACCATTAGTCAATTTACAAGATCATGGTTTAATTGAGCACTAGCAAAGCTACCCAATGCATATCCCGTAGGTGACAAGATATAAGTTCAATTGTAGGGAATCCCTATCAAGGTGACACATGCAACATGAATTTAATGTATTAAAGTGAATAGGAAACAAGGATGATCCCATGCTATACTTGCCTTAAACAAAGTACTCCTGCTGATCTATCACATCAAAGTAATACTCTTGGTCCCTACGAATTGCTCACCGTCTATACTTGATAATCACAGCAACATACAAGCATCCAGAAGCAATCATGCATAGCAAAGAAAAGCTATAGATTAGAATAGTACACCAATTAGCATAAAATCAAGATGAAAAGTTTGTAAAACGAATCTATGTCTCACTACAAACACACACACACGTGAAGATCATAAAAATTGGAGCTAAAACGAATAAGTTTTGAATTAAACAAGATT
Organism: Miscanthus floridulus; assembly: GCF_019320115.1. Lineage (NCBI taxonomy): Eukaryota > Viridiplantae > Streptophyta > Magnoliopsida > Poales > Poaceae > Miscanthus > Miscanthus floridulus. The sequence continues at coordinate 34,692,001 of NC_089590.1, read as the reverse complement.
TCCTTTAGTAAAATAATAGATTAAATCCAACTTTGAATTTTAAAAGTTGAAAACACACTTAACAGTAGTATGAACATGTAGATTATAGAATTATGAACCTAACGCAAGTTGAACGGATCAATTCAGAGTTAAAACGGAGATTTTATGGCTAAAATAAGATTAGTGGCGAAACTGTAAATAGGTGAAAACGTATTTTAGATCTAACCGAAACAAAGTACGCTTTCAAAAGAAGAAAACCAAATCTAGAAAGGCGCTATGGACTACGGGTTACAAACTAAATACTTATGAGGGCTCTTTTGCAAAACTGCAAGGCGAAGGGGTATCCTTCGTTACGGGCCGTCAGATTAGATTCGGGCATTCGGGATTGAATCTGACAGGGAGGAGATGACGTCAGCCGACCAGAACAGGACTGACGTGGTGGCTCCATGGGCTGCGATGAAAAGCTCACAAGCGATGTCAGTTTAGGGCTACAGTGCACGGTTTTCCGAATAGAAAGGTCCAGGAGAGAGAGGAGTGGATGGACTCACTGAAACTAAAAAAACGAGCGAGGAAGCGACGACAGCGCGTAGCAGCGGCTTGAACCCAACGACAGCGTTGGTGCTAGGGCTAGGCGGCTGTGAGCTCTAGGCGAGGGTGAAAGCTTGTTGTAAGGCAGAATAGGGAGGTGGCATCGGCACGACATTGGTATTTATGAGACGGGGCGACATGGGTAGCATGCCACCATGAGGGAGTAGCGGAGGCGGACTCGGTGGTGATGGTGTCCGTGTCGGACACGAGATGGAGGAGGAAGATACACCTGATAGGTGGGGCTGAGCCATCAGCGACTCTGAGAGAGAAGAAGGAGACGCGCGGCTGCCTACTGCCGAGTGGAGCTAGGCCAGCCGCAGAAGTGGGCCGGGAGGGAGAGCTGGCCGCGTAGAGGAAAACCGGGGAAAGAGTGACTGGGCCTGTGGGGAACTAGAACAGGCCACAGAAGGGAGGAGCAGGCCAGCGTGGAGAAGCAAAATGGGCCATGGGCATGGAGGAGTAGACCAACAGGCCGAAAGCAGGGAAGGTAAGGAAGGGAAATTCATTTTCCTTTTTCAATTTTCCAAACCAATTTGAAAATGCAAATTCAAATCAATTTGAAGTCTGACTTCAAACTAGGCAATACAAAATAATATGCAGTAGCATAAATGCACATACATGTTTGTTGACCTATATTTGATTTTATTTTTATTAAAATTATTATTTTTCTAAACTGAAATGCCCACAAAAATACATAATAAATCAAATTCCCCCACTTTAAAATATTGCAAATTTTAGGGTGTTACATCCTGTCACGGGGTCTAGGTCCCCATCCAAACTTGGTCTCTCGGACTCAGTGCGGTGCTTAGACCTCCACCATCCCTGCCTCCAATCAGTCAGTCCGGAAAGAGCCGGAACCCATGAAAAGAGAACAATTAGCCTTCCCGCGCCCATACACAAGTATGTGTTTAGGATAATAAGTCTATGACTTGCCTAGAACCCAATGCAATGGCCGGTCCTTAACTGACACAAACAGGGAAAACAGTGTAACCAAGCTATGCCCCGTTGGCTGCAGGACACAACCTCTTAGACCCATCAATACCCATACCACATCCCTGCACGATCTCCATTTTTCCTTTCACCATTTTATCATAAGATGATAATAATGATCACCTATTGTGAGTAACAGTAGGTTACTCACGCTACCAAAAATCCTAAGCATAGCAGCTACTCAACCTATGCTAGTAGGACTCATTGGTAGGTATATTTATGCATGTAGTTTCCATAAAATGCATGTAACGTAAATGCACATCACACACACAAATATATATATATATATATATATATATATATATATATATATATATATGTATATATATATATCCAATGATCATTCAAAATAATGGTTATGCACCGAGGCTTGCCTTGGGCAGGTGGGGTGTCAGCAAAGTCAGCAACTAATGGCTCCGGGGCTCCCTCCTATATGAGAATCTCCTCCACGTACTCTTCAATTATCTCCTCGTACTCCTGTTCGCCCGCAGTCACGAACTCTACCAACTCGTTATCTACATGCATGAAATGATGATGCAACACTTAGTAATACGACAATGACAACTCTTAAAATAAGAATACGTCTATCAAGCTACTAAGCTAGATCTACCGACTAAGATGCTAAGTTACCTATTATTCCCACTAAACAGGTATATAACATTTCATGTATTATCTTAGCAGCTAAAGGCATCCTTATTCTTAATATCGATTTACTATACATATGATAAAATAAGGAGTACTAGCTACCATATTTATCAACCTATTCTAAGGCTACAAAAATTATAGTGAGCACATAATAATCTAAGGAACCTACTGTAAGAAATTTCATGGCCAAAGCTACTACCAACTCACCACAAAAATTCCTATAATTATTAATCTAAATAACATTAATACTTCTAAATGATTTAATAGACCTTAGCATCAACATAGATATATATAAACTAACCATACTATCAGGTAGACAACATTTTTAGAAACTCAATAGAATTTGTTTCACAATTTTTGGATACTTATATGAATTGATATTAATTTCCAAAGTTCAAGTTAGAATGTAAAATATAAAGCTATTTCTATCCTCTATAAAAATGAAAAGCGAATTCAACCCGCGCGGCCCACTAGCGAGCGGCGCGGCCCACACACACGCAACGCGCGTGCCCACGCGACCCACTAGCGTGGCCCATGCTGGACGTGGCCCATCCGTGCGGAAACGACCCGCGACAGGGAGGCCCGCGCGCTGGCACTTTTGCGAAAATGCCCCCGCGCTAAGACAGAATCAACCCATAGTCCACAACACTATTTTCTGAGACAACACTTATGCAAAGGAACCCTCGAAACATCTCTTCTTTACAACAGCTAGGTCCTCAGGCCACCATGGCGTGCACCGGCACAGCGGCGATGGCACTAGATAGCCACGCCAGCCAACTGAGACCCGCCCAAGCCCAGCTAGCGGGCCGATCAGCACCTACAACCCTAGCGACTACACTAGCCAAGGTTAAAGGAGTGGCGAAGCTCGCGGAAGTGGTGACTATGGCGCACGGCCATGCGCGATGGTGGCACGACCACGCCGGCCACCGTAAGCCACCACAGGGCGAACTAGCTAGCATAGTAGCATCCCTATCATACCTTGGTTGCGGCTGTGGTGATGGTTTGGCCAGGGATTCCCCGAACCAGGCTGGCCACATGCGACGGTGGAACACGGTGGTGCACTACGGTGAGATGGTCACGTCAGCAACCAAGGTGAGCCGGTAGCGACTGGGCTAAGGTGTGTGGGGTGAAGGAAGGATCTAGGCTAAGGTAGTGGTATAGAGAATTGGGCAGTGGGTGATGAGCGAGCGAACTGTCCGCGCCCACGGCCAAGCGTGGCCTTAACGGATCGCCAGGGCAGAAACACCAAATTGGTGCCCGACCGGCCATCATCAAGGCTGCGGGTGGCACAGGCGGTGAGGGGACAAGAGAGCATAGGTGCAGACGAGGCAAATTGAATAGAGGTGACTTATTTCTGGCGTGCTCATGGCGCAAGGCAACAGTGGCGGCAGAGAGAAAAGCAGGGGCACGCGGGCGGATGGGACGGCAGTGGGGCACGGTTAGGATTCGACTGGTGCACATCTTGGCGGGGTGTAGTTGCCATGGCCAAGGGACCCTCGTCCCAAGCACAGTGGACAAGCGAGTGCGCTGACGACAGGCCATGGCCCATGCACTACGGTGCCATTAATGGCGTAGCGACAGTGTGCATGGCCATGTGTGAAAGGCATCCACCTAGCCAGGGAGAGGCAGCACAGCACAGCGCAGCACAGGCATGCAGACATGATGCAATGATAGCAGTAGCAACACGGTGAGGCAGAGCGGCCAGACGATAGTGGATCGGCCAAGGCATCGGGCTCGCAACGGCAATGGCAGCGACACGGTGGGGCAGAGCGACCAGGCCAACCGCCCCCCAGTGTCCCGCCGAGCGCGGCAGTGCATGTGTGTGCATTCATGTGTGCGTGCCAATGCTATGACACCGTGCCCCGAGGCACGGTGACTGCGCCCACGCGAGGAAACCAGTTGAGGGCTTGTCATGCATGATTTTTAAAGCGTTCAAAAAATCTAAATCTTTGATCCAATCGCCAAACCACCTTTGCTATACCTAAGAGGGTATATTAGGCTACTAAAACAAGCCTTAATGCCACACCACTCCTTAACCCAATTTCTCTACAAAAATTACCAAACATAGCCTTGTCAAACTATTGTTTCAGCCTTAAGAAATTGACTAAGTCTTGGTTGGATTTGTGTCAAATTCGATTTCCAAGCTATTAGATATGTTAGCTAGTGAATTCATTTTTTGACCGCAGGCATTTCATCGTCATCTACAAAGTTTATACTTTAAACCTTATTCAAGTATCACATACATGTTCTTTAGCATTTTTAGTTAATAAAAATTGGTTTTAAACCCTAAGTGATACAACATGATTATTAAATTAACTTTCGTTATGCGTTTCCGTTGACCGATTTGAGTTACGGAACTTGATCTACACTACATATTTCATGCACCAACACACAAACATGATGCTCATGATATGTTTTAACAATTGATTTACAGTGTAACACCGAGGGTGTTACAAATCTAGCCCCCATAAACAAAAATCTCGTCTTGAGATTTCATGTGCCTATTGTGGGAAAAGAGATAAGAAATACATTTTAATGTAAACAACTACCTCAGTGACTAGAAAGGTGGGGATAATGCTTCAAGATATAGCTTTCTTGCTCCCATGTTGCTTTGTCCTCCGAGTGATTTTGCCACTGAACTTTATAGAACTTCACCACACTGTTTCTAGTCACTCTTTCTTTCTCATCTAAGATCTTGACAGGATGCTCAATATACGTTAAGTCAGGCTAGAGGGGAAGTCCTTCAATTTCCATAGACTCATTAGGGACCTACAAACATTTCTTCAACTGAGATACGTCAAACACATTGTGTACCACCGATAAAATATCTAGAAGTTGGAGACGATAAGCAATCAGGCCTGTCGACATGAAATTTCGTCCCATGCCGAGGACAGACGAGCAAGCCAGAAGGGTCCGTTCGATGGAGCTAGAGATCCGCCTAGCTTCAGCTCAAGGGTGGTCGATCCTGTGCACTCCTCCCGAGACATGCCAGTCAATTTGACCCTACAATTGACAAAGAGAGAAAGCTTATCAGTAATTAAGGGCGGAACATGCCGGTGTTGCCAGACTATCTCGAATGTGCGGCTCTGAGAGCCGATATGAAAGGAGATCAACTAAATAGCCGATTCCAACATATTCGTAAGAATAAATTGGTTAAAGTGCTAGGGTTGTGTAAGAAGAATTGGTTATCATTATGAATATCATTGTTTAAACAAATACTAGTCACTGACAAAAAGATATCAACAGTAATTAGTTCATGCTAAGCCAATGACTACAAGTAACCGAACCCCTTTTTATGAAAGAAACAATTCATCATCATTCAACCATTTAATAGAGATAAATCTAATAAACATATTAGATCTCATCTATCGCTGTGACCAGTGGGGCATGAGACAGAATCATGCTGGCCGTAGAAACAACAATAGACTCGATGACCCTAACTTATTACTAATATCAATGGGGCATGAGGCAGAATCATGCAGGCCATAATACAATAATAAGATCATGGGGCTAACACATCTTTCAACCTATCGCTACTTCAATGATCTCGTGATGCAAATCATTCGTGAAAGCGCTCGATATCGGCTAAAACAGCCGATTCAGGCACAACGCATAGTTAAGGTCATGCCCTCTCAGGAATAGATCTACCAAATAACGATCCCCACTCCATAGTGCTAATAGTGGTGTCGGTGCAGAAAGTGACCAACTAGTGAATATTTGTAGTTTTGCCGTACATTGTGATCGGAGGTGGCCTAGCACTCAATGACAAAGGGTTTATATTGGTTCAGGCAACATGCCCTACGTCCAGTTTAGGTCGATCAGTGACTTTATTCCTAAGCCTAGGTGCTCGAAGTTTGCAGTGGGGTTACAAACGAGAAGGAGAAAGAAGGGGTGTACAAGAGGTCCGGTCAGCTCCGGTCGGAAGGGCCAAGAGCAACAGGAGCTACACTATGAGTTAAGTGTTCAAGCGTGTGCTTGAGGTCCGAACTCAGTGGTTCTGTGGTTGTGAGCTAGTGAACTTGATCGGTGTTCGTTAACTAAAAAAGGGCTCTCCTTTGTTGGAGGGGGCGCATCCTCTTTTATAGATAAAGGGGATGGCTTTACAAGTGAGAGGGTGAGGGTACGTATGCTACTGAGCTTTGTTGCCCATGTCGGCAGGTACAAGATAATGGTAGGCGCCTACAACACTGTTGATGTCACTGTAGAATGTCAGATGCATGTGGGAGGTCATGTTGCTTTCTTCAGGAATGGTAGACGTCGGTACCTGCAAATACTATTTTGATGCCTAGAGGCATGTGAGGAGTTTCACCACGTTCACCTGGTACGGTAAATCCCGGCGCCCATAATACTATCGATGCCTAGAGGCATGTGGGGGGCCTTACCTTATGGGAGTTTAACGGCGCCCATAATACTATAGAGGGAGATGTCGGCGCCTACAATACTATTTGTGTCAGGGTAGTTGCAGAGTACTATTCCTACAAGCATATAGGGTATGGTCCCTGTCGATGAAATATGGTTGGCAGTCTACCTAGAGGTATGCCCAAGGTAGTAGATTGTTGGCAGACAGATGTGCAAGCCACAAACAAGACGGTGATGCAAGACAGACACGAGGTTTTATCCAGGTTCGGCCGCCAAGAAGGCATAATACCTACGTCTTATGTCTGATTTGTATTGCTGTATGTCAATGAGAGATGTTTTTTAGAGGGGTCCCCTACCCACCTTATATAGTCTGGGGGTAGGGTTACAGATCTGGAAACTAATCCTAGCCAGTTACAATTGCCATATGTGGCCAGATCAGGATTCCTATTCTAATCGACCAGGATCTTGCTTGATCGCCAAATCTGCCTTGACTCCTTGCGCGGGACTCCGATCAGGTTGGCCGGGCCGCGCGTCATCTTTTGGTGGACCGGACCCACTAATCCAGGCCGGCCCAAGCCTAGCTGTAAGGGTATAGGGGTTAATACTCCCATAGCTAGTCCCCGAGCACTATGTATTATGCTGTAACACGCCACTTTAACCTTCTCCGAATAGTGAGGCTTGAGTCTTAACATCCCTGACCACCGTTGTCGCTGGAGAAGTAGGTTGTTCGAATAATGTATGGTGCTCTTGAGAAAAAAGAAAAAGATTTCTGTCCTGTGAAGTGTGCCCACTTGTATTTCTGAAAAAAAATGTAAGGGAATCTTGAAACGTAGCATCCTTGATCAGCAGAGGCATAGGGGTCAGAAATCAAACACATTCACCGCAAGGTGAAGTGTGCCCACTTAGTCCCCGAGCCTAGTAGTAGGTGACATAGGCATGTGGTGCCAGGGTCTAAAAAGAATTCCCAGTTAAGTTGAGAACCCGATTGTCGTACAGGCAATACGAGATGCACCGGCAGGTGCATCGTACCGATGTAGTCCCCGAGCTTGCTGGAAGGCGAAGTATGAGCCTTGTAGCAAGGTCTAAATAAAAGTCTCTCAACTGTATGTGAGTACAAATCACATGTAGCCGAGGAGAACGATCTCCGAGCAGTGGTCGGGACAATCCCCGAGCACAATAGTAGTCGGAGTAGTTCCCAAACACGACAGTGGTCGGAGCAGTCCCTTAGCATGATAGTGGTCTAGGCAGTCCCCGAGCATGGCAGTGGTCTGGGCAGTCCTCGAGCACAGCAGTGGTCTGGTCCATCCTTGAGCACAAGACATGCAGTGAAAAAATGAACGCCGCTTGTATTATTATTTGGTGTATTTATTTTATCTCCTTACTCTGTCAAGTCCAATCTGACACGTCTGGTCAAATAAGCAGACAGGGTATAGCGTGTCACTCTGTCTTCTTACTCCTTCTAGCAAACAGTTGCTTGGCACCTGTATGGAGGTGCGTCAGTGTGGGCCCTCTCACACTATCAACGAAGAGGCACGTACACTGGTAACAAAGGGGCACGTTTATTGGCGTAGATCTCAAGGTTGTGAAAACAACCATCTGCGGCGCATGCGCACGTCTCCCAAGAATCTCAGGCAGACAAAATGATAGAGCTCTTGGTTATTTATAATATAGAACTGGTAAGTTACTTTTTACCGATCCCCATTGTCATTCGCCGCCGCAACCTTCTTCTTCCTCTTGCCGAACCCTATTCCTCCAAAAATCATCACCAGTCCCCCTTCCACCGCATCCACCCCTTTAGCAAGGGTAGATTAATGGTGAAGAGAGACGCCCAGAAGAAAGGGGAGTCATGGTGAAGGAGTGGTGGAAGTCAAGGAGCAATGAGCAGACCATCGAAGACCTCATCGCCATGGGAGTGCTCCACAACAAGACACTCGCGGGATGGCGTGCGCCGAAAGGAGAAAGCTTCCCCGATCCACAACCAGGTGAGATTGTGGTTTTCGAGGATTTCTTCAAGCGGGGTTTTGGGGTTCCAGTGCACCCTTTCCTTCATGGGCTCTGCTTGTATTACGAGATTGGGATTTGCAATCTACATCCCAACTCGATTCTTCTTGTCTCCACCTTCATCCATCTTTGCGAAGCTTATGGTGGCTTCCAGCCCCATTTCGACCTCTTTCGCCATCTGTTCTGTCTATGGAAGAAAGGGAGCAGGGGCTCAAAGATAGCCGGAGGCGTATACCTCAATCTGTGTGACGGTATGAAGGCCCAGTACTCGCACTGCCTGTGGAACACCTCACTGGACAAATGGTACAAGTGGTTCTACATCCGCGAAGAGCCGAACACAATCACCCTGTGCGACGTGGGGTTGATTCTAGAGAAGAAGAACAGCTGGTCGGAGAAGCCCGAGCACTTTCAGATGATGAAATAGAGGATGCGGACATCTTCCGACTCGTCCCTCGAAAGAGGAGGAGACAAATGGAGTCGACAGAATAGGGTGGCTCCTCTGTGCCAGCAGTGATCGCATCATCGACCACTGCAACATAGAGGACAAGCGAGGGAAGTGTCGAGCACCAAACCCCGGCACCAGTATCGGTCGTGGAAAAAGACCCGATGGAACCCGCCGAGCATGTGGAGCAGGCGCGGTCGAAGAGACGCTCCTTCGCCACATCATTCCGTGCTTCCAAGCTATAAGTATCTATAACTGTGATGTAAGCTTATAATTTGTATTGAATACTATTATCTTCTAAACTTTCCTCTGGTATATTAGGTCGGTGTCCACCAAAAATCCCGACCAGCTAGTCAGGTGTGGCACGGCTTCGCCAGTACTGGCGGAAAGAACTGCTCAGCAGCTGGCTGTGGAGGAACCTGTAGAAGAAATTCCGCCAGAACCTTAGCAGACAAGCAGCCAGATGATAGTCCCCGAGCAGCTGGTCGAGAAGAGAGCCGAGCCAAGTACAAGCGCTCTGAGCACTAACCCTGCTGAGGTGGATACTTTGGCGCCAAGGGAACCATACCAAGCCGAGGACCAGCAACTGGAGTTGGCACAGAGCACGCTTGCCGATGCTATGGCTCATGGGAAAGCCATAGTGGTCGTAGAGACTGCAGACTCTAGACCAGCGCCGCCCCATGAACAAGAGGCCGAAGAGGATGAAGTAGAAGAGATCCTGGGCCGTCCCCAAGACAAACGACAACATGTATATGTATCGTGCTGGCGGAACGACGAGTGGGTTATGCATGAAGAAATCCTAGAGGTCGAAGAGACCCTAAAAGTTGAACGAGCGGCAAAGCGTCTGGTGACAGAAGTCCAGGTATGTTTGGCTTGACCACTTAACCCTGTTATGTAGTCAAACTGTCTGACTTAGCTTATTTATATGTAGGACTTGATGAAGACCGCAAAGTACCAAAAGAGGTGCTTCGACCAGATTGAGGGAATCACGACGAACAATAGAGAACTGGCGGCCGAGGTGGAACGCTTGCGCCGCCAACTTGAAGCCGCCGACTAGGAGAGGACAGAGTGAGAGGCATAGAACCAGAACCTGGTCGGCCAGCTCAATAACAAAGAGCGGGGAAAAACAAGTAAGTTGTCATTTTATCATAGCAAGTGTATGACACGTGTTGTTGCATTGTTGGTAGTGATAGCTATAATGCAGGCTTAGAAGCTGAAGTAACCCGCCTCCAAGAGGAGAATAGCCATGTGACCATAGAGTGTGGTCGCCTGAAGGAGGACAATAAGAAACTGGTGCGCAACCAGTCTCAACTCTAGGACCGCACCACCAAAATGAAAGAGGAACTAAAAAGTAAGTATTCCAGACCACCTTTCTCATTCTGTTTCCCGCCTTATCTTGTCGTGCCGTTACATTTGATGTCTTGTATGGTGTGCAGTTTTAAAAGTCAATGCCAAGAGGCATCTAGAAGCCATGATGAAAGAGCATGACGACTGGAAAGCATGATGCCTCGAGGCCACCGAGGATTGGGACACATGGAAGAACCGGTGCCAGGAAGTGGCAACTGGCATTTTGCCCATCCTCGACCTTATCGACCCGGTGCTCATAGAGGAAGAGCCAAGGACGCCCCAGCTCGGACTGGTCGAGAGATGCAGATAAGCATGGGGATGGTTCCAAGAGTTCATGAAGGAGGCGGGTGAGTACACGGGTGCCCATGTGCTAAGCATGGTGCGTGCCCACTACCCCCTAATCGATCTCAAGTGCCTGGAGGCTGGATACCCAAAGGAGGTAGACCCAGACAAGGCAGAGGAGCTTTGGATGGCCTAGCTGGACCTGTCATCAAAGATAATTGGCGACATTAACCTGTGTGGAGGTGGGACAGCACCTGTACAGGGTACGCCTTCGACAAGTCAGCTGGAAATGCCATCAGTTGCAAGCTAACCAACGAAGCCTATGGTCTCGACTAGCCAGGCATCGGCGGGGCCATCCCCTTCAGCTCGACTAGCATAAGAGTCCCTGAGACTCGAGTAGCATATCAGAAGCAGCGAGCAGTAGGTGCCGCGTGCCCCGACCAGCCAATGTAATAGGCTTAGAGCTGTAGAAGGAGGACATAGTTGTGTTATTGTAAACATGGGCCTCTTCAGGCAAGCTTGTAATAACGTAACTGTATATCATTATAAGCTTGTTTGCTTTGTATAAAACGTATTTAAGCTTGAAACTTATGTTGGTGTAACTAAGTGAGAACATGTTAACATTCTGTTTAGTTGTACCATTTTGCTTGACACATCATCCCGAAAAGTTTGTGCGGCCCTAGTTTGCCATGTGGTCAGAGTGTGAGGTGCATGACCTATGACACGTAGACGCGGACAAGTCAAACCAAGGGGGACCTGCCGATCACCCATAACGTAGAGAGCGGATCACATGCACGTGTTGGGAGGAACCGGAGATAGGTCCTGCTCCAAAAACCGTAGAAGGAGTGGTGGTCGGCTTTTACTGGCTAAGTTAGAATAACCATAAAATATGAAGTGACACATTAGAGTGGTCGAAGAAATCATAATAGCTTTATTGAAGTAAATCAAAAGTACAAGAGGGGTACATATCTTAGTAGTTAAGCATAGAAACGTCTAAGCTTGTCGATGTGCCACGAGTTTGGTACGTCCATACTGTCCAGGTGAGCTAACCTGTAAGACGTTGGTCATGTGACTTCCTTGATCATGAAGGGCCCCTCCCATGGGGTTGCAAGTTTATGGACACCAGCCTGGTTCATCTTCCACTTCAGGACCAGGTCCCCGACCACAAAGAACTGCTCTTTAATGTTCTTGTTGTAGTACCTACGCAAAACAACAAGGTATTTGGCCGTACGTACATAAGAATCGAGCTGCTTCTCTTCTGCGCTATTCACTTCTAGCTCCCGTACTTCATTGACCTTGCCTTCGTCAAAATTCTCTACCCATGCTTATCTGAAAGCTATATCTACTGGGAGGACTGCCTTAGCGCCGTAAACCATAAAGTATGGTGAGACGCCGATGTTACGACTGGGCTGAGTTCTGAGAACCCAGACCATGGCTGGTAACTCTTTGAGCCATCTTCCAGGAGCTTTGTCATTTTCTTGATACATCCTCTTCTTCAATGCATCCATGATCATGCCATTTGCCCGCTCGACTTGTCCATTAGCTCTAGGGTGCGCCACCGAGACGTATTTTACTACTATGCTCCTTTCATCGTAGAAGTCCCAAAAAGCGTTCTCGGTGAACTGAGTACCTAGATCAGTGATGATGCTATTGGGTATGCCGAAACGGTGGATGACCTAGTCGAGGAACGTGACAGCCTTTTCTGAGGATGCCTGTACCAAAGGCATGTATTCTATCCACTTAGAAAATTTGTCGATCAGCACAAAGACGCATGTAAATTTCCCTAGAGCTAGTTTGAAGGGCCCGATCATATCTAGTCCCTAGCATGTGAAGGGCTAGGAGGCTGGTATTGTCTGGATCTTATGTGCTGGTACATGGATTCTCTTGGCGAAGAACTGACAACCCTCACAGTGGCAGATTAGCTTCTTTGTGTCGGCTACTACTGACGGCCAATAGAACCCTGCTCGAAAAGCCTTACCGACCAGCGTTCTTGAGGCCACATGGTTGCCGCAGGAGCTAGAGTGGATTTGGTCCAGGAGATGTTCGCCATCCTCTTGGGTTATACATTTCATCAAGATTTCCTCCTTTGCGTTCTTGCGCCATAGCTTGCCATCGACGAGCAAGTATTGCTTACTGCGACATATCAGGCGCTTGTTTTCTGTCTGATTAGTGTAACCGCTGCCGTCTATTAGGTATTTGATGAAAGGTATTCTCTAGTCGAGCTCATGAGTGGTCAAAGGCGGCTCGGTGATGCTCAACGCCGGAACCGTAGCCACCAATTGCTGGTCTAGAGGCTTGTCTACCATGGAATCTTCCTCTTTGATGGACGGCGTGAGCAGGTCTTGGATGAATACACCATGTGGGATTTTGGCTTGGGATGATCCTAACTTGGACAGTGCATCCACTGCTTGATTCTTGTCCCAGACCACGTGTATGTACTCGATGCCATAGAACCTGCCTTCTAGCTTTCTGATAGACTTGCAATATGCATCCATCTTTTCACTGGTCATGTCCCAGTCCTTATCAAGTTGATTGACGACCAGAGCCGAGTCTCTGTAGACATAGAGACATTTAACACCAAGCTCAACCACAATGTGCAGACCATGTAGGCATGCTTCGTACTCGGTGGCATTATTAGATGCTGGGAAATAAATCCTAAGAACGTACCGGAGCTGCTCCTTGGATGGTGAAACAAAAAGGACTCCTGCTCCCACACCGTCAATGTTGAGAGAGAGCCGTCGAAGTACATCGTCCAATACTCGTCGGATCCTAGAGAGGTAGGCGTGCTTAAGTCTGTCCACTCGACGGTGAAGTCAACGAGTGCCTGAGACTTGATTGTAGTACGGCTTGCAAATTCCAAGGAGAAGGGGCATAGCTCTATTGCCCATTTAACGATGCGCCCGTTCGCATCCTTATTGCTAATGATGTCTCACAGTGGGTACTCAGTCATGACCACCACACGATATCCGTCAAAGTAGTGTTTCAACTTTTGGGATGTTATCAGTATGGCGTAGATCAACTTCTGAATCTGTGGGTACCTGGTCTTGGACTCATTGAGTACCTCACTGATGAAATAGATTAGCCGTTGTACCTTGTAGATGTGGCCGGGCTCATCGTGCTCGACCACCATGGCCGTGGAGACCACTCGATCAGTAGCCATAATGTAAAGCAGGAGTGTTACATCTTCTCTTGGAGCAGTGAGGACCGGAGGTGATGTAAGGTATTGTTTCAGCTGTGTGAAGGTAGCGTCTGCTTCCTCCGACCACTCAAACTTTTCAGATGCTTTGAGTAGTTTAAAGAACGGTAATCCTTTCTCTCCTAATCTTGATATGAAACAGCTAAGGGCGACCATGCATCTGGTAAGCTTCTGAACATCCTTCACCTTTTTGGGTGGCTTCATGTCCAAGACAGCTTTGACTTTCTCCGGGTTAGGGCGTATGCCGTCGTGACTGACGATGTTGCCAAGTAGTATGCCAGAAGGAACACCAAAGATGCACTTCTTTGGGCTTAACTTCCACTAGAATGTGTTAAGGGCTGCAAAGGTGCGTTCCAGGTTGTCAACAAGGGTATGTGCTTCCTTGGTTTTGACAACTATATCATCAACATAAGCCTCAACAAGGTCGTCTTTTATCTCATCTTTGAGGCAAGCTTGTATAGCATGTTGGTAGGTAGCCCCGGCGTTCTTGAGCTCGAACAACATGGTCGTGTAGCAGTAGGCACCGAAGGGTGTGATAAAAGATGTCTTGATCTGGTCATCCTTTTTGAGAGCGATCTGGTGATAACCAGAGTAGCAATCAAGAAAGGAAAGCCGCTCACAACCGGCGGTTGAATCTATGACCTCGTCTATGTGAGGTAAGCCAAAGGGGTCCTTAGGGCAGTGTTTGTTGAGATCAGTGTAATCAACACACATTCTCCATTCATTATTCTTTTTGCATACAAGAACTAGGTTGGCTAACCACTCCAGATGATACACTTCTTTGATAAATCCGGCTGCCAAAAGTCGTGTAACTTCTACCCTAATCGCCTCCTTTTTGTTGTGAGTGAACCGTTGTAGCTTCTGCTTGATAGGTTTGGCCTTGCCATTGACATTCAAGGAGTGCTCGATCAAGTTCCGAGGTACACTGGGCATGTCAGCAAGTTTCCATGTGAACACATCCACGTTGCTCCTCAAGAACCTGACGAGCGCATCTTCCTATTTGGGATCTAGGTTAGCCCTGATAAGGGCCGTTTTGCTGGGATCATCGTCGACCAGCTGGATCACCTTATGCTCCTTGGACTTGATGTTCTTGTGTGGAGCCTCGAGCTCTGGGATCTCCAGGTGGTCGGTCGAGGTCTTCTTGGCATCAAGCATGGTCTTGGCCATGCAAATAGAGAGGTCATGAGCCTCTGCTATTTTGAAACTGTCATCTTCGTAGGTATAGGCCACGTACACATTGCCTTAGAGGGTTAGAACTCCTTTCTCGATAGGCATCTTGAGCACCAGATACCTATAATGAGGTATGGCCATGAACTTGGTGAGCAATGGTCGACCAAGAATAGCATGGTAGGTTCTGTCGAAGTCAGCGACCTCGAAGTTGACGTAGTCGGTGTGGAAGTGGTCCGGGGTCCCAAACTGCATAGGTAGCATGATCTGTCCGAGAGGTGTAGAGCTCTGTCTGGGGAGAACACCCCAAAACTGTGCCTCGTACGGCTTGAGGTCCGCTTGAGCTATCTTTAGGGTGGGCAGACTGTTCTTGAATAGTATATTGATGGAGCTGCCGCCGTCGATCAGTACTCTGTCGAACTGTACCTTGTTGATACAAGGATCGAGGACTAGGGGAAAATGCCCTGGCTCAGGTATTGCGGCCCATTGGTCCTTTCTGCTAAAGGAGATTTCGCGGTGAGACCACGGAGGGAGCCACGGATCGGTGAGGAGGTTGTCGGTGTTGGCCACGTTCAAGCATGCGTGGGCGAGCAGCTTGCGTTCTCATTTGGTCTCGATGGACACTTTGCCTCCGATGATGGTGTGTATGCGATCGGTTGGCTTGACGTACTTGTGATGAGGGTACGCATCATCGTCGTCGTTATCCTCATTGCGCTATTCCTCTGCATCGTTAGGCTTATCGAACGTATCCGGAGCCTGTTGACGCGTGTAGATAGACTTGAGAACGTGATAATTCTCCATGGTATGGTTTGACTTAGGATGGAGCTGGTAGGGCCCTTTCAATGCTTTGGCGTAGTCGTCTTCGTAGTTACAACGTCTGCCACCCTTTTTAATGGTGTTGACCACCGTCTTCCCGAGCACGCTTGCTCCTGTAATCGTCATGGTGGTTACGTCGCTGAATACGTTGGTCGTGGTGGTCGTGGGAGTCGTTGTGTTGGTTGCGGCAGTCAAAATTGTCATTCCAACCACGGTTGGCGTGGTAGTCGTCGCGGTGTGGGGGGTGGTCAGAGCGTGGAACCCTTGCTGCTTCTTCAATAATTATCTTTTTAGCGTCGTCGGCATCCGCATATTTCTTAGCGGTGGCTAGGAGCGCTGTAACCGATTTAGGTCTCTTGCGGAGGAGCTTGTCCCTTAGGGCGTCGTGGAAGCAGAGGCTAGTGATGAAAGCCTCGATTGCCTCGTTGTCAGAGATTGATGGGACCTTGATGCGCATCTCTGAGAAATGCTGGACGTACTCACGCAGTGGCTCGTCCTTCCGATCTCTAATCCATTGCAGATCGTATTTGTTTCCTGCTTGCTCGCAAGTTGCAATGAAGTTGTCGATGAAGGCTTGCTTGAGCTCCTACCAAGAGTCATGGTCTGGGATATCCAGATCGTACTTGACACCTTCATCTTCGTGATGCTGAAGCTCGGTGTGGACAGATGCATTAGATGCGATGCCAGACGAGGAGCTGGAGTCGCCCTCTTGGACTGTGTGGATGGATCCTTCTTGATAATAGTCAATCTGGATCATGTTGACAAAGTTGTGTGGCTTCAGCCGAGGTCGGTGCATAAAACACAGATCCAAGCGACGTTGTAGGTTGTACGTGTAGTTGGAGGCAGCGTTTCGCAGGCCGTAGGGCTAGACCTAGTGGTTCTCCATTGAGGCTTCATACTTGGAGAGCCGAAGACCCATCGTGAAGGCTGGCCGGCGATGAGCAGAGCACCCTTCAAGAGTAGATGTGACTATGAGATCTGTACCAAGTCATGCAGGACGACTGGTCTGAGCTGGTCGAGTAGATCTGTTGTGGGGAGCAGTTACCTGCTCATTAGGTTGACTTTGAATCGTACTTACCAGAGCTAGGGTTTCAGCGAGTTTGGTGCTGACCCGATCGATGGAGTCGAGCAGGTCAGTGTTGTCGATCTGCTTCCCTTTGTAGCGGGGAAGCGGATGACGAGTTGTTGGCGTGGCTAAAGGTGATGCAGGCGTGGTCGGAGCTAGATGTACCATGGTTGGAGCTAGATCCATTGTGGTCGGAGCCGTATCCGTCATGGTCGGAGCCATATCCGTCGTGGTCGGAGCCGTATCCACCGTGGTCGGAGCCGTAGCCAATGCAGGTGAAGCAGTGGTCGGCGCAGACTGAATCCACGCCTCCTCTGGGGTCATGGCGATGAAGTCATCGGAGCCGGTGGTCTAGGTGATCTGGCCAACGGTGAACGTGAGGCCGTTCCACATAGCCATGGAGCCGGAGACGATGACCATCTTGTTTGCTTGGAGAGCAGTACGCACACCCCCTACCTGGCACGCCATTGTCAATGAAATATGGTCGGCAGTCTACCTAGGGGTATGCCCAAGGTAGTAGATTGTCGGTAGATAGATGCGCAAGCCACAAACAAGACGGTGACGCAAGACAGACATGAGGTTTTATCCAGGTTCGGCCGCCAAGAAGGCGTAATACCTACGTCCTGCGTCTGATTTGTATTGCTATATGTCAATGAGAGATGTGTTTTAGAGGGGTCCCCTGCCCACCTTATATAGTCGGGGGGGCAGGGTTATAGATCTGGAAACTAATCCTAGCCAGTTACAATTGCCATATATGGCCGGATAAGGATTCCTATTCTAACCGACTAGGATCTTGCTTGATCGCAAAATCTGCGTTGACTCCTTGTGTGGGACTCCGATCAGGTTGGCCAGGCCACGCATCGTCTTTTGGTGGACTGGACCCACTGATCTGGGCTGGCCCAAGCCTAGCTATAAGGGTATAGGGGTTAATACCCCCACGGTCCCTAGTATCGTGGTTTGACTTGCATGCCCTGGCTTGCTTTCTCCACTCGTCCCCTAGTCCTTTCCGAGCGGGCATCCCCGGTCGGATGGCCCCAGTCGACTCTAGTCATGCTAGTCAGAGAAGAGCAGTGAGCAGGGTTCCTATGAACCTCGGTCGGAGATGTAGGGTTGGAGTCAGAAGTAGTGCTTGGGCCAGGCCTTCCAATCGGAGAGGCCGTCCGGAGGCGGCTAGAGTCCAAAGCGAGCGCACCGGTCGGAGAGGTGGGCTGAAGTAGTCAATGAGTAGGCACTGTTCCTCTTTGGCCAGACCTTTCGGTCGGTGACTATACCGCCATTCCGTCCTATTATTTTAGATTCTTGGGCCGGCCCATGAGTTACGTGCTATCTGCTTGGGCCAAGCCTTGGCGTAGAAGCCGGTCCCCGAGGGACCCTGGGTTTATGAACCCGACAAGTGGGGTGTGAGGCAGAATCACATAGGTCATGAAAATAGGCCAAGGAACAGTTTTTGCTAGCCAATAGATATACTCAAGATCAAACACACCTTGACCGCACGCTATGCACGATCAAGATTGACATAAAACAACCGATAAAACATAACTCATCATTTAAAGTGCAGATTAAATTGGTTTAGATTAACAAACGATGGGTTAACAAAGATGTAAGGCCGATCTAGATCAATCCCAATTGGGCAAAGTGATATTGCTGTAATTAAATAAACAATGGAAGCAATAAGCAATCTCGGTAACTTAATAAATCTATCCAATGGAATGCCACCCTTAGATAGAGCCGATAACTTGACCTTAATCTAGTTCAAGCAGTGAAGGTCGACCGGATCGATGGAGCCATACTTGAACTAGACAAGAGTCGATAACTAACTCATACCAGAGTCACAGTGGAGGTCGACCGGATTGATGCATCCATACGAACAGAGGTATAAGCCATGACAGTACTTACAGACAAGCAGTGGAGGTCGACCAGATCGATGTAGCCATACTTGTTGAAGAACTCACTAAGATGTACTCTACTCCTACTCCTAAGGGGTGGCCGGAGCCAAAAAAGTAAATAACTTGTATTTGATTGATTGTTTGTCCTTTATAATAGCCTAGGTTTGGTATTTATACCCAAAACCTATGCATGACTCCTATCTAAGCATGACTCATCACAAATTTTGACCCTAGAGAAAACATTCCTAATTTAAGATAACTTGGACTCTAATCTTTCCCCTTTTGTAGAGTCCATCATGTTTTGTCCTGGCGCCGATCGTAGCCTTTGTCATTATCTGCCGGTGCTGCCTGAAGAAAGCCAATTCCAGTACTGCATTCGAATGAGCTAGTCCGGATCTACACACAATTGATTGCCTGCTGACATGATCTTGGGAACTTTCGAGTCCCTATGACTCTTCTTCCAAATTTTGGTGTAAACACATGCCCCCCAATTTTGGGATGAATGTAATTTTATTCCAAAATTATCACGTCCATGTCCCCGATGGGTCCGCAGTCATGGGTAAAGAATCTTGATCTAGGCTCTACTATTTGTCATCATCTATGCCAGCTCATGAGCTCATGCTTAAAAAACTTTTACGAGAGCATCATTGCTTCACGGGCACTTGAATTCATCCTTCCAGGCCGGCTATAAAATGTCTATCCAACCCTGGCGAGAGCAACTCAACAATTCAACCATGTTTCTCTTCTACCTGCCTCCTCGAGTGCTCCCGACTCCGCTAGACCCCCCATGATCTATCCTTTTGCTATGAAGATCTTGAGCGGCTAGAGAAATTTTTGTGCATAGGGTGACTATGTCTCCCATCTTAGCACCTTGTCGAGCAAGAGAATTAGCTACTAAGGTTAGAAGAATCCTTGTGATATCGCCTGGGTCTTCTCTCCATGCTCGCGGAGCTGTTCTAGTGTTTGCAAGGGCTAAAATGCATTAGCACTTTCCCCTTGTTTGCTCAATTAAATGCCCATCAGGAAAGCCACAAGCTTCTTTCCAGTGGCTTCGAGAAATCAACTGGGCATTTGTTAGATAGGCGGCCTTTTCCTTCCCTGTCACAATTTTATTAACTAGCCAATGTGACTTGGTTTATGATGACTTTTGGCCCTGTGGGGATTCGAACTTCCTCTAACCCAAAGAGGTCTTGGTGGGCTGATTGCTGGTCAATGTAAATCTTTTTGCTCCTATCCCATGGCATTCTGAAACTTGGGAGAGCAATAAGTCTGAATCTGTTATCTCTTTGTTATTCGTTCCCTGAATTCTTGGAGTGTCGATCCTTTTTCATATCTGATTTCAATTTCACACCGCTGGCGAAATCTGTCTCTCTGCCTTCCCGGGCTAGATATCTCTCTGCCTTCCCGGGCTAGATATCTCTCTGCCTTCAAAAAACAACTCGCTTCACCTCAAACCTTCCACGTCCTTAGCATAGTCCCTGCTTCTTCATAGGCTTGAGATCAAGGAGAGTAGCAAGAAGTTTGCTGAGGAGGTCCTCAATGGACCTGCATCATCGCGTTAGTGCCTTCATTGTTAGGAGGGTACAACTTGTGGTGCCCCCATTGCCTCAGGGAATAGGACTGACCCTGTTTGGCCTTTAGGGTTTCTTCATTACCAGCTCATCGCCAGCTCCCTCGTTATCAAAGGGGGTGGATTGACAATGACGATCTGCTTGCCTCCAATGATCGACATGGCTAGAGTCTCGCTGAATGTCTCTCCCTCGCAGAATCGGCTCTGGCCATAGTTCGATGTCGATCACCTCCCGAGGCTGATTTAGTGGAGGATAGGTTGGCTAAGGCCGAGGCCAGAATTATGGGTCAGATATCTGTCATAACCTTTGCTTCCTTTCAATTCCATCTTCAAGACTCTGATCATCTCCCCTTTGAACCTTTTAGATTTGTCTACCCAACTAGAGAGCCTCTGATTGGCTACGGAGCACATGGCAGGATACATCAACGCCAAAGGTGCCATACCAGTGGTTCGCCTACACGACATCCCGAACCATGTCAGGGAGGTCGCTTTGCATGGTGTTCGCCATGGTGCCGCCATGGCATTGGCTTCTGCGCAAGTTCATTCTGGCCACTTGCTTCAGTTCCTTCCCCATGGTTTTTCTAGCCGTGACACACCCTAGGGATTATGAATGCCTGATTGAGGACTTCTTTGGTGCTGCTAATTCCATAGCCTTTATCTCCCAGGCCGATGATATAGTAGCTAGAGTGTTTTCTGGCCCGTAGTTTGTAATAGGTGATATTAGCAAACAATTTCTCTGTCTTGAGTGTTTTTCCTTCTATTTTGTACTTCATACTATATGCATCACTTCATCCATGTTTGCTTTGCTCCTGCGGGTGATACACATTGTACTAGCTTTTACCCCTCTGGGTTTATTTTTGCACTAGAAGCCATACCCTTCTAGTATTGGCTATTAGAGCTAACAACCGAGCAAATTGGTTGTCAAGTATTAATCCAAACGTTAGGATAATATTCCTTTAAATATTCCCCATTTGATTGCTCTATCAAATCCTTCTTCTCCTTTTAGTGTTTCCAAAATATAAGTATTACCTTGCGCACAACGTTTAATCCGAGAAGGTCCTTCCCAATTAGTTGACTACTTTACCGGATTTGCTGTTCTTTGACCTGATCGGCAATTTTACTCTCCAGACCAAATCTCTCTAAGAGAATTGCTCATTCTTGACCTTTTAATTGTAACATTTTGCAATCCTTGGTTTATGGGCTTCAATATTTTCCAAGAGCACGTAGCCAAAGGCAACTCAAATCTCCTAAGTCATTCATCACAAAATTCTTGCAGACTTCGGCTCATAAATTGCTCTACAACATAACATACCTCGATCCAGTTTGAACTTCCCAAGGAGGGACTGTATTATGGCTATACACGAGTTCATAAGGTGACTGTATCAGCTCTTTTGCCCTTGGTCATCAAGGGTAATTCATCCCCAGCCTTCTCGAGAGTCTCATCTCCCTTCTTCATTTTTGAAGATCAGTCCTTTGTTCTGGCTAAAGTGCTGATTTTGAAAATAGCCGATTCCAAACTCTTGGTTTTAATTCTATCTAGGTCTGAAAACATGGCCTTTGTTAAGAGAGCCCTTCGATCTTCCATCCTCAGTCATCTGGCGCCATATTCTCTTTGGCATTAGTGAAGTGGCGTTTCACCTTCTATTAATTGCGGTTGCCTTTTGCGCGTCCTAAGGCGTCCACCTCTTTGCTTCATGTCTTCAAATACTAGCCGAGGGCTTCAGCCTCAAACACATCTTCATTCACAACTGTTCCTTTGCTCTCTTCTGCCTACCAAAACTCTATAGTGGTTTTCTTCCTTCCTTCTGCAAATCCAATCATCTCTCATGGCCGGCGAGGATAACCGAGGCAAGCGCGCGACGGAGGAGATCTCGAAAGAAGTCATGCCGATGAACCAGCGTCTCTGATGCATGAGGTGAGATTGGCAACCTCTATTCATGATGCTAACCTATTCTGACTTGCCTATAGGTCCATTGTGAATGTCAGCCTTCATCCTATACTCAGGACCGGTAAACCCGCTGATGCTGCATCTTTCGCGCCGGCTTCATTGTCGGGTTCTTCCAACTCATATGACAGCGATGATGCCTGGTGCTTCTTCCGAGAATGGAGGGTGGCCGAGGACCGCTATTTCAAGGTGATTCAAAACAATAGCCAGCTTGAGATTCGTCTAGGGGTTTTCCAAGCGGCCCTTAATGCGGCTGAGGAGGAGGCCAATGCCGTTCGAGCATGGCTAGCTGAGTCTGACACCGTGGTAGCAGGTAAGATGAGTTCCATGAATGTTTCTATTCTAGTTTCCATTACCTTTGTCTTGATATTCTTCTATAATCGCTAGCTTAAATGGTGCAATTGTAGTCTCTCCAATTGGTGGCGAATGTGGCCGTGGATGCCGTCAATGCTAAGGGTTCCCTCATTGATGCTCGTCTCTAAGACATCCCGACCCATGTCTAGGAGATTGCCCTCCACGGTGTTCATCACGGCGCATCGGTGGCGCTAACTATGGCCTAGGTCCAAACTGGGCATGACCTCCATGCCATGGAGGTTGGCTTCCTAATTGGCGATGGCCCTGAGGGACATGAAGATTTGATAGAAGAATTCACCATAGCGATAGAGGCTATTGTGGACATCACATCCGCTTAGGATGTGGTGAACAAAGTCTTTGACTAGATTGTACTTAGGGGGAACCAATGAACAAAGACTCATCTTTCATGAATGCGCCTCAGTGCAATGCCCTTGTGTATGATTGTTTTTGCTCCATAGGCGATACATATCGTATCGACTTTTATTGCCTTTGAAGATTTTCATTTTTTGAACTAGAGGCGATACCCTCCTGGTACCGGCTATTAGAGTCGAGAACAAATTGGCTATCAAGTGTTGATCAGAGGTTAGGATAACATCCCGCAGAACTTTTCATATCAAAGGTCAAACGATTAATCAACCCAGGTCAAGCGTCCTATTAAGCGAAACAAAACTCCTTTAAGAAATCTATTAATTTCGATCCGTACTTAGGATTCCAATTTAGCATTCATATATCAACCTAAACCCATCTCCAGGACTAATGCTTATTTTCCCTTAATCCAATAGCCGACGTGAAGCCATGACTTTTGCTAAAAGAATCTCTTAGAGCCGATCGCTTGTATCAGCTGTTGGCTTTCATTGCTGATCTTAATGAAGCCTCCTTCCCATGACTTGCCAAAAAACATTTGAAGTCTCCTAGTTCCCAAAAGACTAGATCGGCTATCGCGATGCTCACGGACTCATCAGCGCGAACCAGTTTGACATCATCTCCATGCCATTGAATCAAACACTGATGCATGGTCAATGGTATACAGCAGTTTGCATGAATCTAATCACAACCGAGGAGCAAACTATACGACCCTTTTCCATCGATGACGAAGAACGTGGTGAGCAGAGACTTGCTCCCAATTGTTAGCTCAATGTTTATTGCCCCCTAGGTCTTAGACATATCACCTCTGAAGTCCTTAAGCATCATGTCAGTCTCCATCAGATCTCCTGGTCCTTTGCCAAGCTGACGAAAAGTGGTGTAAGGCATATGATTGACAGAAGCACCTTCGCCCACCAACATCTTGTTCATCGGCTTCCCATCTACAAGACCTTTCATATATAAAGCTTTTAAGTGCCGATGCTTGACTGGTTTGTCAAATATTGCTTGCTATACAACTGTTAACTTGGCAACTATCTGCTCACACTCTGATTCATTGAAATTTGAATAAACTTCTTGATCTGCCGGAGCTCTAAATTCTGATGGCAATAGAAAAGCCATTTGGATATTAGCCGATGGTTGCTTTCTATCGGCTGTTTGCTTGTTACGCCATACTTGAGGTTTACTAAATGCCTGAGCCTATTCATCTCTTTATTTCTTAGGCATTGCACCCTTCTCTTCTGGCTTTTTGTTAAACCTCCTAGACACCATTGGCCTTCCTACCAAACATATCTTCTTTTGTTGCCTTCCTCTTCATAATCAGCCCAGTCCTGGTCAACAACTCTTTTTCCCAGCCGATTATGAATACTTCCATTTTTTAAGCGCCGATCCATGTTGTTATGATGATATGCATCTTGAGTATGGATAGACCGGTGGTTGGTTTAAGATTGCCTAAACTCCCAATACTGATTGCTGCATTCTGGACAGTCATGTCTGGTAGGCAACTTCAAACCTTCATTCCAGCAATGTTTGAAGAAAGGACAATTCCAATGTAAGTTGGCTTGTTTCCTTTCATACCTCTCTTCTTTTAGTTAATGCTGGTATGCTTGATCCTTTAACCAACGCTGATAATCCTTTTCCTTCTACTGCTGCCACTTATTCAATAGAATCCAAGATGTAATTCATGGCTTTGTCGTCCATACTTTTGATATCTCCCCCTGCTCATATCAGCTCTTTTGCTTGGCACGATGCCTTCTAATTTCTCTATACTCGTCAGCCGATATTTGCATCTTAGGATCGACTATTCCAGCTTGTTTTGATTTGGTTGATGTTAGGACCTTAGTCTTTCCTTTGACTAGCCCAGCATTAACCATGTTTTGATCTCCTGGGAAAGGATTATCATCAACTTTCATTTTTCGAGGTGTATCAAATTTGAGCCTCCCCTGCTGAATAGCCCTCTGTATATGCTGCCGGACAATTCTGCATTTGTTGGTGGAATGAGAAGTAGCATTATGGAACTTGTAGAACTTCTTATTCTTCAACTGATCAGGGGGCAACATGACATGACCATCGGGCAACTTGATCTACCTTTTCTCAAGTAAGAAATTGAAGAGCTTATCTGATTTGGTGACATCAAAGTCATAGCTCTCCTCGACTCCTCTTTCCTAAGGATTTGGCACCATTACTGTCTTCTTGCGCCAATTCCATTCAGCCGTAGCAACCTCTTCTTCTTCATCTTCATAGCCATCATCGACTGAGTATGGATCATAGCTTCAGCTATTGTGGTACTTTTCTAAAATCGGGTATCTCTACGCATACTATAGAATTGGCTATTGATCGCTGCCACTCATTGAGCCAATTGTCCCAAGTTATCAAATCCTTATCCTAGCAGCTTTTCTTTCCACATTGGCAGCATTCCTTGAATAGCTAATGCAGCTAGTTGATCGTCAGCCAAGTTTAAGGAGAAGCACAAGTTCCTGGTTTCTCGGAACCTCTGAAGAAATTCAGTGCCCGATTCATTAGTCTTTTGTCTTATAGTTGTCAGATGGGTAATCTTCTTTTCTCCAGTCCTAGTGTAAAAATATGTATGAAACTTATTCTCTAGGTTAGCCCAATTGGCAATGGAATTAACTGGTAGTGATGAAAACCAAGTGATGGCTGGCTCTGATAAGGACAAGGAGAAGAAACGAACTCGATGGGCATCCTCAACTGATGCTTCACCCAATTGTGTAAGATACCGACTGATATGTTCTATCGTGCTTGTACTGTCTTGGCCAGTGAACTTAGCAAATTCTAGGAGCCTATAACTTGTGGGAAGAGTGACCAAATCATACCATTCTGGATATGGGCATTTGTATGAAATGGTCAGCCCTTTTGGCTTCAGACCGAACAGACTTTTCATCATCTCGGTCACCCTCAGCAATAATTCATTAGCTTGTGGATTTGGATTCCTCTACACCTACTGACCCATCTATGGATTATAATCCCATGTGCCTTGATATCCTAGATTTGGCATCATGTGAAGGGTGTTATAATCCGTGCCATAGTAATACCCTTGTGGGATCTCGATCTGCTGTGTCCTTTGCTGGCTTGCTGCTTGAAGTCTTTGATTGTAGACATAAGGATCTATATCTCTATGGATCTTTTGAATTGATGGTGCTATTTTTTGAGCCGATGATGGTATGTGGCCTGATGTGCCAAAATTGATCACCTAGTTCTGACTTTGCCCCGCCGGCTGTTGCACATGCTGTACTGACGGTCTAGGATTGTACTGTATCTGATTTGCAGTAGTTCCTTGAGTTTGTTCAGATGAACCCTGAACTGCTTGGACTTCACCATTACCAGCTAGTGCTGCTTCTTGATGGCTGGTACCAACTTGATTAGTCCCTTGGGTCAATGGATCTGGAATGTTGTAATAGGCTAATCCACCTTGACCAACTAGAAACCCGTTAATCATCTCTCTCATGGCGTTGTGGAATATGTCCAAGAAAGGTTCGTTATGGCTTGATATGGCATCATGAACAGATTTGTCTACAACTTCCTTAAAGAAACGGCTGTCTTCATCTTCAGTTGTATCTATCTGCCCATGTAGTAGAACTCTTAGTAGTGGAAATTTCTGAACAATTATGTTGTCACGTGTTTTGGTGTAGGACAACAAACAGTTGTTCTAAAACTCTTCTGTAGCTTTGCTGATGATACCCTTATCTCTATCAGGTAAATCTTCATAATGCAGCATAAGGATGCCGTTGTTGTTGTGAACCACCATGATGATTGTGGGGTTCCACTGAGTGTGCCAAAAACATGTGTTGACATGGAATTTCATCCTGTGCCAAGGACACACGAGCAAGCTAGAAGGGTCCGCTCGATGGAGCTAGAGATCTACCTAGCTTCAGTGCAAGGGTGGTCGATCCTAAGCACTCCTCCTAAGACGTGCCAGTCAATTTGACCCTGCAATTGATAAGGAGAGAAAGCTTATCAGTAATTAAGGGCAGAACATGCCGGTGTTGCCAGACAGTCCCAAATGTGTGGCTCTGAGAGCTGATATGAAAGGAGATCGACTAAATAGCCAATTCCAGCATATTCGTAAGAATAAATCAGTTAAAGCTCATGGGGTTGTGTAAGAAGAATCAGTTATCATTATGAATATCATTGTTTAAATAAATACTGGTCACTGGCAAAAAGATATCAATAGTAATTAGTTCATGCTAAGCCAATGACTGCAAGTAACTGAACCCCTTTTTATGAAAGAAACAATTCATCATCATTCAACCATTTAATAGAGATAAATCTAATAAACATATTATATCTCATCTATCGCTGTGACCAGTGGGGCATGAGGCAGAATCATGCATGCTGTAGAAACAACAATAGACTCGACGACCCTAACTTATTACTAATATTAGTGGGGCATGAGGCAGAATCATGCAGGCCATAATACAATAATAAGATCATGGGGCTAACACATCTTTCAACCTATCGCTACTTCAATGATCTCGTGATGTGAATCATTCGTGAAAGTGCTCGATATCGGCTAAAATAGCCGATTTAGGCATAACGAACAGTTAAGGTCATGCCTTCTTAGGAACAGATTTATCAAATAACGATCCCCACTCCACGGTGCTAATAGTGGGGTGTGACGCAGAATCACATAGGCCATGATAATGGGCCATGGAACAGTTTTCGCTAGCCAATAGATCTACTCAAGATCAAACATGCCTTGACCGCACGCTATGCATGATCAAGATTGACATAAAACAGCCGATAAAACATAACTCATTGTTTAAAGTGCAGATTAAATCGGTTTAGATTAACAAACGATGGGTTAACAAAGATGTAAGGCCGATCTAGATCAATCCCAATCGAGCGAAGTGATATTGCTGTAATTAAATAAACAATGTAAGCAATAAGCAATATCGGTAACTTAATGAATCTATCCGAAGGAACGCCACCCTTAGATAGAGCCGATAACTTGACCTTAATCTAGTTTGAGCAGTGGAGGTCGACCGGATCGATGCAGCCATACTTGAACTAGACAAGAGTCGATAACTAACTCATACCAGAGTCGCAGTGGAGGTCAACCAGATCGATGTAGCCGTATGAATAGAGGTATAAGCCATGACAGTACTTATAGACAAGCAGTGGAGGTCGACTAGATCGATGCAGCCGTACTTGCTGAAGAACTCACCGAGATCTACTCACTCCTACTCCTAAGGGGTGGCCAGAGCTAAAAAAGTAAATAACTTGTACTTGATTGATTGTGTGTCCTTTACAATAGCCGAGGTTTGGTATTTATACCCGTAACCTATGCATGACTCCTATCTAAGCATGACTCATCACAATTTTTGACCCTAGAGAAAACATTCCTAATTTAATGTAACTTAGACTCTAATCTTTCCCCTTTTGTAGAGTACATCATGTTTTGTCATGGCACTGATCGTAGACTTTGTCATTATCTGTTGGCACTACCTAAAGAAAGTTGGTCTCGATCTGCACGCAATTGATTCCCTACTGACATGATCTTGGGAGCTTTTGAGTCCCTATGACTCTTCTTCCAAATTTTGGTGTAAACAGGGCCACACTGCTCCAAAACCTTGTAAGGGCGCACATATCGAGGGGTTACCTTGCCACAGACACCAAACTGATGCACCCCACTCATTGGGGACACCTTGAGGTACACATGATCCCCAACTACAAACTGCAAAGGCCTTCTTCGCTTGTCCGCATAAGCTTTCTATTGGCTCTGAGCTGCCTTCAAATGACTCTGAATAATACTGACTTGCTCTCGAGCTTCTTTGATGAAATTGGGCCCAAGATATCCATGGTCTCCCACTTCAACCCAGTTAAGTGGTGTCCTACATTTCTTTCCATACAGAGCTTCAAAGGGTGCCATACGAATGCTTTCTTGATTATTATTGTTGTAAGAAAACTCGGCTAAGTTCAAGCATTCATCTCACTTCTCAGGAAAAGAAATGGCACAAGCTCTCAACATATCCTCAAGTACCTAATTTACCCTTTCTATTTGGCCGTTAGTTTGTGGATGATAAACTGAACTTCTTAGGAGACTAGTACCAAGACATTGCTGAAGTTGCTCCCAAAAATGAGAGACAAAGACTTACCCTCTATCAGAGATGATAGTAAGAGGAACTCCATGCAGGGTCACAATCTAGTCAAAATATAACTTGGCATACTTCTTGGCTGAGTATCTGGTATCCACTAGAAGGAAATGAGCAGACTTGGTAGGGCGATCCATAATGACCCAAATAGAGTTATAGCCCTTGGATGTGTGGGGTAAACCAACAATGAAATCCATGGAAATATCTTCCCATTTCCAAACAGGAATAGGCAAGGGCTGCAAAAATCCTAGGGTACGCATATGGTCTGCCTTAACTCGACCACAAGTATCACACTCCATGACATACTTGGTGATATCCTGCTTCATATTGGACCACCAATACAAGTGGTGCAAATCATTGTACATCTTGTTACAGCTAGGATGGATGGACAACTTGGAATGATGAGCTTCATCCAAAATCTTTCTTCAAATCTCCACATTTGATAGAACCACCAATCTGTTCTTGAACTTTACTACACCTTGCTCATCAATACTAAACTGAGGACCATGCCCTTTAGTAATTAATTTCTTGATGTGAGGATTTTCTGAAGTGTCTTGCCTTTGCTCCACAATAATCTGCTCAAGTAAATCCAAGACTAAGGCAATGTGAGCTAGCACCTCAGCATGGTTGAGAGACAAAGGTGTTTCTTCAACATGATACAACTTCTGGCTCAAAGCATCAGCTACCACATTAGCTTTTTTGGGGTGATAATGAACCTCCAAGTTATAATCCTTGATTAATTCCAACCATATCCTTTGCCTCATATTTAGCTCAGACTGAGTGAAAATATACTTGAGCCTCTTGTGATCCATAAAAATGTGTACTTTATTTCCCAACAAATAATACCTCCAAATTTTTAGAGCGTGTACCACAGCAGCCGACTCTAAATCATGGGTGGGATAATTCACCTCGTGCTTTATTAGCTGACGTGAAGCATAAGCTATCACACGCCGATCCTGCAAAAGCACACATCCCAACCCCGTCTTAGAGGCATCACAATATACATCTAAAGGTCTATCAATATGAAGTTGGGTAAGAACAGGAGCAGTGGTAAGAAATTTCTTTAGAGCTTGGAAAGCTTCTTCACAAGCCAGACTCCATACAAACTTGACATCTTTCTAGAGCAACTTGGTCATCGGTTGAGCTATTTTGGAGAAGTCAGGAATGAAGCACTCATTGTATCTAGCAAGGCCAAGGAACTAACGAATCTAATGCACTGACTTGGGAGACTTCTAATTTAACACATCCTGCACCTTGCTTGGATCTACATTGATACCTTTAGGTGTTAGAACATGTCCCAAAAACTGCACTCGATCTAACCAAAACTCACACTTGCTGAATTTGGCATACAGCTTGTGTTCCCTTAATCGAGTTGGTACTATCCAAAGATGCTGGGCATGCTCTTCCTTGTTCTTGGAGTATATCAAGATATCATCAATGAATACCACTATAAACTTGTCCAACTCAGGCATAAAGACTGAATTCATGAGATACATGAAGAATACAGGAGCATTGGTGAGACCAAAAGACATGACTAGGTATTCATACAACCCATACCTAGTTGAGAAAGTTGTCTTTGGTATATCTTATGGTCTAATCTTGATTTGATGATAGCCTGAACGGAGATCTATCTTAGGGAACACCTTGGCACCTGCTAACTAATCGAACAAAGTACCAATACAAGGTAAAGAATACTTGTTCTTAATGGTTACCACATTGAGAGGGCGGTAATCCACAAAGATTCGAAGAGTGTCATCCTTCTTCTTCACAAAAATGGCTGGACAACCCCATAGTGAAGAGCTAGGGTGGATAAATCCCTTCTCCAATAATTCCTCTAACCACTTCTTCATTTTAGCCAATTCCTTTGGGGCCATGTGGAACGGGTGCTAGGAGATAGGAGCAGTACCAGGTTCTAACTCGATAGAGAACTCCGCATCCCTATCTGGTGGCAACCCAGGTGGATCTTTAGGAAAAACATCCGGGAACTCACAAACCATAGGAATAGAGGCAAGATCGGGAGAAGCTTCAACATGAGCAGCAACAAGTAAGGCTGGATCTAAGGGCATAAGAAGAGACATCCTATCCTTAGAAGAAGAAAGTCATAGCTCAACAACTCTCTACTTAAGATCCAAGACTACCCCATATACACGCAACCAGTTCATTTCTAGAATTGCATCAATGCCCTACCCGGGCAGCACCATGAACTGGAGACGGTAAGTGTGAGTTGCTAACACTAATCCAACTGTGTCCGTCCAAGTATTAATGCACAACTATGCACCCGAAGTACTGATTCTATAGGCAATAGGTATAGCCATAAGAGATATATTGTGCCTTTGTACAAACCCCATGCTCATGAATGAATGTGATACACTAGAATCAAACAACACATATGCTGGATGGGAATCAATGGTAAACATACCAGCCATCACCGGTTCATTCTACAAGATTTCCTCAGCCTTTGTGAAATTAACTTGCCCAGAATGGCTTATTGGCACCTTCTTCTTGATAATTGTCTAGTTGATCAGATGAGAGTTAGTTGAGGGCTGAGCAGACTGTGCAGGCTGGTTCTGCGGACACTCCTGAGAATAGTGGCCTTCCTTGCCACACTTGAAACAATCACTAGGCTTGTTCCCCTGTCCTTGATGAGGTGGGACCTACTACCCCTAGGGCTGCTATTGTTGCACCTACTGAGTAGGTGCACGGTACTAGGTGGAAGGTGGCTGGTAGGTCTGTTGAGGCTGATGGAACGAATGGCCACTAGAAGACTGATATTGCACCCGCCTGACAACATATACCTTCTAAGCCTAGGGGTGACTAGGAGACCTAGTAGCCACCCGCTTGCGCTTCCACTCAGCCTGAGAGTCACGCTATAGGCCCTCCATGGCAATAGCAGCGTTCATTATAGCACCAAAGGTCTAGTAGTTTCCTATGTATAACTCCTTCTGTAGACTACAAGAGAGGCCACGATAGAAATGGTCCCTCTTCTTCTCATCAGTATCGACATAAGTCCCAGCATACTATGATAGATGGTTGAACTTGTTTACATAGCCCATCATAGACACGCTCCCCTACCTTAGGTCTAGAAACTCTGTCAACTTCCTATTTAGAACACCAATAGGAAGGTAATACTCTCTGAAAGCCATAGTAAACTCCTACCAAGTCACATGGTGATCCACCGACTGCATGGCATTGAATGTGTCCCACCATGCACTAGCAGAACCCAACAACTGTTGTGATGCAAAGTGCACCTTCTGCTCCACAGTTATAGTGAGTAGCAGAAACTTCTGCTCCAGAATACAAAGTTAATGCTCCGCATCCAGAGGCTCAACAGTCGGCGTGAACATGGGTGGGTGCATCTTCAAGAAATCCTAGTAAGAATAGGGTTCCTCAGGACCATGGGCACCACCCCCATTCCCACCATTACCTCCATGGCCTCCACGGGGAAGCCACCGATAGCCTATGCTAATAGCTCCATGGCATGGGTCAACTCGTGATGAGCAGCCAACATCTCCACCATCATCTCTGCATGAGTCATCAGAGGCGGCGGTGGTGGAGGAGGAGGAGCCAGAAGTGGGGCCTCATGTCTCTCCCCGTTGCTGTTCTCATCGCCCCAGCCACTTTCACCTTGGCCTTCGCCAAGACCATGTTCTGCTCCAGCACTGGTGCTCCCGCGATTGGACCTCAGGTTCATCTATAAACTGATAGAAACCAACCATTAGGGACAACCCTCCAGATCAGGAACAAGAGATTAGAGAAATGATAAGACGTTTATTAAAGCATTCTTTTAGTTTATCCTATCCATTTACTAACCCATCTCTAGAGGCATCGAGCGTCAACATGACTGGTCAAGGATTTGCATTAAGTATAGATGTATGTTATATTTAAGATTGTATACATGGACAAATGTTATTTGAAGAATAATCATGACAAGGACGTTGTGGAGAAACATCGTAATGAAAATTATATTAAATATAAATATTAGAAGTGTACTTATCTTTGGATTGAAATCCGGTCGACGGTGATGAAGTCGTTCGGTCCTCGAGCTTTCCGACCTATCATCATGACGGTGGTCGCGGTTATCGTAGCACCGTTCTTCGCGGTGATCATTATTGTGACGTGGTCTGGTGGTCGATGTGGTCGGAGCTTGGCGGAGCCGCTCGGGACGTGGTCGACATGGTCAGAGCTCGGCGGAGCTGCTCGGGACATGGTTGGCGCGGTCTTTGGTCGATGTGGTCAGAGCTTGGCGGAGCCGTTTGGTATGGCTCGCTTGATAGCTCGGCGTGGCTCGCTTGATGGCTCGGCGTGCTCGACGTGGCTCGCTTGTGGCTCGGCGTGGCTCGCTTGGCGGCTCAGCGTGCTCGACGTGGCTTGCTTATGGCTCGCTTGGCGGCTTGCTTTCTTCCTTGTAGATGTATATACATATATACAAGCTACATATGTTGTTAGCTTTTCATGGCTTCCCTAGATCATTCACGTCTTTTATTGATCGAGTCTTCACTCTTGAGGCTATCGGACACCAGGGCATCATGCATGTACATGCTGGTGACTCCCAGCCGATTGGATCTTGAAGGATATGACCGCCGCCATGGTGCTGGTGATGTTCCACGTTCTTGTCCTTGTTTCTGCTATCGATCTTCATGGGCTACTCAGCATGGGCAGGAGCACAAGGCCATCGCCAGACCTCCATGTACTAGACTGCGCTTGTTCAGGTTGTACTTTGGCATCAAATTCGATGCCCTCACGAATGAGCTAGAGGTTTGCCGATGAGATCCATAGAACGATGACGAGCATAGTTGGATTCCTGACAAAATAATCGTACGTATATGTAGATATCTGGACGCATACTATGTCATATGATATATTATTTTTAAGATCAAAAAGTTGGCTTAGCTTGTGCGAGGTCGAGCGAAAGCTTCGCATGATCAAGTGGAGAATTTCCCCATGGATGATATACGTGTATGCATGGATGACATACGTGTATATGCATGCACCATTGCCTCACGTGAGATACATCTTGATTATTTGCCTTCAGATCTTGTCAGTCGGTGTACGAGCGGTGCTGACAGTACTCCAGGCTATGGTTGATGACGCATCGAGCCAGATGTAGATCGACAAGGAAAATAGGAGCACCATGTCCTATTGCCGATATGCCCAGCCTGATTAGTAGAGGATGTAGAGCCTTGTGCACCGATCAGAGGATCCATCGCTTGACTCCATGTATCGAAGCTTGTAGTTGTGAGTTCGCAAAATTTGCGCCGTGACGTCTGGCGCGCCACTGATGATGTTAATGAAGAAGATTTCCATCTGATTCATCGGAAGATCAACACGCACAACCCCTAAAAGGGGACCCCTACCTGGCATGCCACTGTTGACAAAATATGGTCGGCAGTCCACCGAGGGGGGCGCCCGTGGTGGTAGATTATCGGTAGACGGTGCGTGTAATCAGGAACCAGATGGTGACACAAGGCGCAGAGATAGCGATTTAGACAGGTTCGGGCAGTCTGATCGATGTAATACCCTACGTCCTGTGTCTTTGGTGTATTGTATTGAGATGTATACCGATTAACCTATCCTCTAGGGGACCCTTGTCTCTCCTTATATACTCCGAAGAGACAAGGTTACAAGTAAAGCATCCAATTTGGTACTATTACAATATCTAGTACAACTTGTAATCTTGATGTGCACGCCTTGATCTTACGGGCCGGGCCACCTCGGATGGTGTGGCCCATGTACCATCTTGTGTTACCCAGGGGTATATCCCCCACATACATGTAGAGGGAGTTTAATGTAAGAGAGATTATGTTTTCATGATGCATGCATCGGCCTATATGTTCACTCAAGCTGGAATATAGCGGCATTCGAAAAATTTTCAGCACATCACACACTCACTTTCTACTTGCTAAATGATTCTTACGCAATGTAAGTTAGTGTACCTACAGAAAACTGATTAGATAAAACCAGTGCCGCTATCCAAGATAGACCATATTGCTAGGGCTTATACTTATTTAAATAATTTTATCGCATCCAACTTTTCAGAAAACTTTGTTGGTCAAATTTTTGGTTTTGAAAAGAGTTATGAAACTCGTAGACTCATTATTGGCTCTAATACCACCTGTGGCAGAACCACCCAAAATAACAAACCTTCGGAGGCGCTCATCTTTCACCAGACACTAAGCACCCCGAGAGTGAGCTACATCAGGTGGATTCCATCGAGCACACCTCGAGGGAGAGCTCGAATAATCCATATTTTTCCTCTAGGATCCAATAATGAGAATGAGTTTACAATACTTAGTCCATTTCATACAACCAGAGTTCTTAGAATTACTTTATTACAGTACCAAGTTCAGAATGCAGAAATGAAACAACAGAATGAAAATAAATGTCTATCAATAATATATAAGGATCCGTCTGTGCCCACCAGATGAATCTTTCACACAACGGCTTCTCCTCAAGCTGCACCTGCAACAGGGGTAAATAAACCCTGAGTACACAATGTACTCGCAAGACTTATCCGACTAGTGGGAATAATTTCCCGACTCCAAGGGAGATGGTAAGCTTTATGGTTTGCTGGGTTTCCTTTTTGTGGAAAGCAATACTAATAGTGAATCCTTATGTATGTTTACTATTAACAGTCATGATTAGTTCATTATCTACCCATTCTATGTAAGCACCTATTCTACTTTCAAGCAAGAGGTGAGCAAACATTTCCATTTCACCACCTTTTATCTTCTAGTTCTTACTACGGTGCTAGACTGTAGACAAGCCATACCGGATTCCTCGGTGATTCCTGAATCAATGTGCCTAGCTAGGTACCTTAAAACACATGCCCCGCTTGTACCCTAGACATAAGCAGGACCAACCCACTACCCTCCTATCATGGAGTCTAGGTCCCCGTCCAAACTTGGACTCCAAGCCCCCGCTCCCGAGTCCCAGACTTAGCGCGGTGCTTAGACCTCCACCATTCCCGCCTCCAATCAATCGGTCCAAAAAGAGATGGAACCCATGACAAGAGAACAATGAGCCTTCCCACGCCCATACACAAGTATGTGTTTAGGATAATAAGTCTGTGATTTGCCTGGAACCAAATGCAACGACCGATCCTTAACCGACACGGATAGGGAAAACAATGTAACCAAGCTATGCCCCGTTAGCCATAGGACATAACCTCTTACACCCACTAATACCCATACCACATCCCTACCCAGTCTCTATTTTTCCTTTTACCATTTTATCATAAGAGTGATAATAATAATCACCTATTGTGAGTAACGGCAGGTTACTCATGCTATCAAAAATCCTAAGCATAGCAGCTACTCGACCTATGATAGTAGGACTCATAGGTTGGTATATCTTTGTATGTAGTTTCCATAAAATGCCTGTAACATAAATGCACATCACACACACACACACATATATATATATCCAATGATCATTCAAAATAAGGGTTATGAACCGGGGCTTGCCTTGGGCAGGCTGTCAGCAAAGTCAGCAACTGATGGCTCCGAGGCTCCCTCCTATAAGAGAATCTCCTACTCGTACTCTTCAATTACCTCCTCATACTCCTGCTCGCCCGCAGTCACAAACTCTACCAACTCGTTATCTACATGCATGAAATGATGATACAACACTTAGTAATATGGCAACAACAACTCTTAAATTAAGAATATGTCTATCAAGCTACTATGCTAGCTCTATCGACTAAGACGCTAAGTTACCTATTATTCCCACTAAACAGGTATAAAACATTTCATGTATTGTCTTAGCAGCTAAAGGCATCCTTATTGTTAATATCGATTTACTATATATATGATAAAACAAGGAGTACTAGCTACCATACTTATCAACCTATTCTAAGGCTATGAAAATTACAGTGAGCACATAATAATCTAAGGAACCTACTATAAAAATTTCATGGCCTAATCGACTACCAACTTGCCACAAAAATTATTATAATTATTAATCTAAATAACATTAACACTTCTAAATAATTTAATAGACCTCAGCATCAACATAGATATATATAAACTAACCATACTATCAGGTAGACAACATTTTTAGGAACTCCACATAATTTATTTCACAATTTTTGGATACTTATATGAATTGATATTAATTTCCAAAGTTCATCTTAGAATGTAAAATATAAAGCTATTTCTATCCTCTATAAAAATGAAAAGCGAATTCAACCCGCGCGGCCCACGCACACGCAACGCGCAAGCCCACGCGACCCACTGGCGTGGCCCACGTGGGACACGGCCCATCGAGTGGAAACGGCCCATGACGAGGAGGCCCGTGTGTGCTGGCACTTTTGTGAAAATGCCCCCACGCTAAGATCGAATCAACCCGCAATCCACATCACTATTTTCCAAGACAACACTTATGCAAAGGAACCCTTAGAACATCTCTTCTTTACAATGGCTAGGTCCTCAAGCCACCCCCACGCACACCGGCACAGTGGCGATGGCACTAGACAGCCACGCCGGCCAACCAAGACCAGCCTCAACCCAGCTAGCAGGCCGATCAACACCTACAACCCTAGCAACTACCCTAGCCGAGGTTACAAGAGTGGCGGAGCTCACGAAAGTGGCAACCACAGCGTGCGGCCATGCGCGATGGTGACGCGACCACACCAGCCACCCTAAGCCATCGTGGGGCGAACTAGCTAGCGTAGTAGCATTCCTATCATACCCTGGTTGCGGTTGTGGTGATGGTTTGGCCGGGGATTCCCTGAACCGGCTGGCCACATGCGATGGTGGAATGCGGTGGCGCACTACAGTGACACAGTCGCGCTAGCCACTAAGACTAGCCGGTAGCGACTGGGCTAAGGTGCATGGGGTGAAGGAAGGATCTAGGCGAAGGTAGTGGTACAACGAATTGGGCAGTGGGCGACGGGCGAGCGAACTGTCTGTGCCCACGGCCAAGCACGGCCTTAACGGCTTGCTAGGGCAGAAACGCCAAATTGGCACCCAGCCGGCTGTCATCAAGGTTGTGGGTGGCACAGGCGGTGAGGGGACAAGAAAGCGTAGGTGCAGACAAGGTGAATTAAATAGAGGTGACTTATTTCTGGCACGCTTGTGGCGCAAGGCGATGGCGGTGGTAGAGAGAAAAGCAGGGGCACGCGGGCTGACAGGACAATAGCGGGGCTCGGTTGGGATTTGATTGGTGCGCATCTTGGTGGGGTGCGGTTGCCGTGGCCGAGGGACCCTCATCCCAAGCATAGTGGATGAGCAAGTGTGTCGGTGATAGACCATGGCCCACGCGCTGCGACGCCATTAATGGCGTAGCGACGACGTGCATGGCCACGTGCGAAAGGCATCTAGCTGGCCAGGGAGAGGCAACACAGCGCAGGCATGTAGACATGATGCAATGGTAGCGGCAGTGACACGGTGAGGCAGAGTGGCCAGATGGTAGTGGATCGGCTAGGGCATCAAGCCTACGATGGCAATGACAACGACACGGCGGGCCAGAGCAGCTAGGCCAACCGGCCCCAGCGTCCCGCTGAGCGTGGCGGTGCATGTGTGTGCATTCGTGTGTGTGTGCTGACACTATGACGCCATGCCCCTAAGGCATGGTGACCGCGCCCACGCGAGGAAACCGGCCGAGGGCATGTCATGCATGGTTTTTAAAGCGTTCTAAAAATCTAAACCTTTGATCCAATCGCCAAACCACCTTTACTATACCTAAGAGGGTATATTAGGCTACTAAAACAAGCCATACTGCCACACCACTCCTTAACCCAATTTCTCTACAAAAATTACCAAACATAGCTTTGTCAAACTATTTTTTTAGCCTTAAGAAATTAAGTCTTGGTTGGATTTGCGTCAAATTCGATTTCCAAGCTATTAGATATGTTAGCTAGTGAATTCATTTTTTGACCTCAGGTATTTCATCGTCATCTACAAAGTTTGTACTTTAAACTTTATTCAAGTATCACATACATGTTCTTTACCATTTTTACTTAATAAAAATTGGTTTTAAACCCTAAGTGATACAACATTATTATTAAATTAACTTTCGTTATGCGTTTCCGTTGACCGTTTTGAGTTACGAAACTTGATCTACACTCGATATTTCATGCACCAACACACAAACATGATGCTCATGATATGTTTTAACAATTGATTTATAGTGTAACACCAAGGGTGTTACAAATCTACCCCCCATAAACAAAAATCTTGTCCCGAGATTTCATGTGCCTAGTGTGGGAAAAGAGATAAGAAATACATTTTAATGTAAACAACTACCTCAGTGACTAGAAAGAAGGTGGGTATAATGCTTCAAGATATAGCTTTCTTGCTCCCACGTTGCTTCATCCTCTGAGTAATTTTGCCACTAAACTTTATAGAACTTCACCACACTGTTTCTAGTCACTCTTTCTTTCTCATCTAAGATCTTGATAGAATGCTCAATATATGTCAAATTAGGATAGAGGGGAAGTCCTTCAATTTCCACAGCCTCATCAGGGACCCACAAACATTTCTTCAACTAAGATACATGAAATACATTGTGTACCGCTGATAAAATATCTGGAAGTTAGAGATGATAAGCAACCAGGCCACATTGCTCCAAAACCTAATAAGGGCCCACATATCTAGGGGCTAGCTTGCCATGGACACCAAACCGATGCACCCCTCTCATAGGGGACACCTTGAGGTACACATGATCCCCAACTGCAAACTACAAAGGCCCTCTTCGCTTGTCCACGTAAGCTTTCTGTCGGCTCTGAGCTGCCTTCAAATGACTCTAAATAATAATGACTTGCTCTCGAGCTTCTTTGATAAAATTAGGCCCAAAATATCCATGGTCTCCCACTTCAACCTAGTTAAGTGGTGTCCTACAATTCTTTCCATACAGAGCTTTAAAGGGTGCCATACAAATGCTTTCTTGATAGCTATTATTGTAAGAAAACTCAGCTAAGTTTATGCATTCATCCCACTTCTCAGGAAAAGAAATGGCACAAGCTCTCAACATAGCCTCAAGTACCTAATTTACCCTTTCTATTTGGCCATCAGTTTGTGGATGATAAGCTGAACTTCTGAGGAGACTAGTACCAAGACATTGTTGAAGTTGCTGCAAAAAACGAGAGATAAAGACTTACCCTCTATCAGAGATGATAGTAAGAGGAACTCCATGCAGGGTCACAATCCAGTCAAAATGCAACTTGGCATACTTCTTCGCTGAGTATTTGGTATCCACCAGAAGGAAATGAGCGGACTCAGTAAGGGGATCCACATTGACCCAAATAGAGTTATAGCCCTTGGACGTGTGGGGTAAACCCACAATGAAATCCATGGAAATATCTTCCCACTTCCAAACAGGAATAGGCAAGGGCTACAGAAATCCTGTGGTACGCATATGGTCGGCCTTGACTCGACCACAAGTATCGCACTCTGTGACATATTTGGTGATATCCTGCTTCATATTAGACCACCAATACAAGTGGCGCAAATCATGATAGATCTTGTACATCTTGTTATAGCCAGGATGGACGAACAACTTAGAATGATGAGCTTCATCCAAAATCTTTCTTCTAATCTCCTTATTTGATGGAACCACTAATCTGTTCTTGAACCTTACTACACCTTGCTCATCAATACTAAACTGAGGACCACGCCCTTCGGCAATTAATTTCTTGATGTGAGGAATTTCTGAAGTGTCTTGCCTTTGCTCCATAATAATCTGCTCAAGTAAATCTGAGACTAAGGCAATGTGAGCTAGCACCTCAACCTGATATGACTTCTAGCTCAAAGCATTCAGCTACCACATTAGCTTTTCTGGGGTGATAATGAACCTCCACGTTATAATCCTTGATTAATTCCAACCATCTCCTTTGCCTCATATTTACCTTGGACTGAGTGAAAATATACTTGAGCCTCTTGTGATCCATAAAAATGTGTACTTTATTTCTCAACAAATAATGCCTCCAAATTTTTAGAGCGTGCACCATAGTAGCCAACTCTAAATCATGTGTGGGATAATTCACCTCGTGCTTTTTCAGCTGACGTGAAGCATAAGCTATCACACGCCCATCCTACATAAGCACACTTCCCAACTCCATCTTCAAGGCATCACAATATATATCAAAAGGTCTATCAATATCTAGTTGGGCAAGAACAGGAGCAGTGGTAAGAAATTTCTTCAGAGCTTGGAAAGCTTCTTCCCAAGCTGGACTCCATACAAACTTAACATCTTTCTGGAGCAACTTGGTCATTGGCTGAGCTATTTTGGAGAAGTCAGGAATGAAGCGCCGATAGTATCCAGCAAGACCAAGAAACCAATGAATCTGATGCACTGACTTGGGAGACTTCCAATTTAACACATTCTGCTTCTTCATTTTAGCCAATTCCTTCAGGGCCATGCGGTACAGGCGTCGGGAGATAGGAGCCGTACTAGATTCTAACTCAATAGAAAACTCCACATCCCTATCCGATGGCAACCTAGGTAGATCTTCACACATCCGAAGGTGCCTGGTAGGTATGTTGAGGCTGACAGAACGAATGCCCACCCGAAGACTGATAGGGCACCTGCCTGACAACCTATACCTTCTGAGCCTAGGGGTGACTAGAAGACCCAGTAGCCACCCGCTTGCACTTCCACTCAGCCTGAGAGTCACGCTGCAGTCCCTCCATGGCAATAGCAACGTTCATCGTAGCACCAAAGGTCTAGTAGTTTCCTGTGTATAACTCCTTCTACAGACTGCAAGAGAGACCGCGATAGAAATGGTCCCTCTTCTTCTCATCAGTATCGACGTGAGTCCCAGCATACTGTGA
Organism: Miscanthus floridulus; assembly: GCF_019320115.1. NCBI lineage: Eukaryota > Viridiplantae > Streptophyta > Magnoliopsida > Poales > Poaceae > Miscanthus > Miscanthus floridulus. The sequence continues at coordinate 34,650,125 of NC_089590.1, read as the reverse complement.
TAGATGGTTGAACTTATTTACATATCCCATCACAAACATGCTCCCTTGCCTCAGGTCTAGAAACTCTATCAACTTCCTATTTAGAACACCAATAGGAATATAATACTCTCTGAAAGTCATAGTAAACTCTTGCCAAGTCACATGGTGATCCACCGGATGCATGGCATTGAATGTGTCCCACCATGCACTAGCAGAACCCAACAACGGTTGTGCTGCAAAGCGCACCTTCTGCTCCTCAGTTACGGTGAGTAGCAGAAACTTATGCTCTAGAATACGAAGCCAATGCTCCATATGCAGAGGCTCAACAGTCGGTGTGAACATGGGTGGGTGCGTCTTCAAGAAATCCTAGTAAGAATAGGGTCCCTCGGGATCGCGGGCACCACTCCCGTTCCCACCATTGCCTCCGTGGCCTCCACAGGCGATGCCACCGATAGCCTGTGCTAACAGCTCCATGGCTTGGGCTGCCTCACGATGAGCAGCCAACATCTCCGCCATCATCTCTACATGAGTCATCAAAGGCGGCGGTGGTGGTGGAGGAGGAGCTAGAAGTGGGGCCTCATGGCTCTCCCCGTTGCTATTCTCATTGCCCTGACCACTTTCACCTTGGCCTTTGCCAAGACCATGACCCGCTCCGGCTCTGATGCTCCCACGATCAGACCTCAGGTTCATTTGTAAACCGATAGGAACCAACCATTAGGGACAACCCTCCATATCAAGAATAAGAGATTAGAGAAATGATAAGATGTTTATTAAAGCATTCTTTTAGTTTATCCTATCCATTTACTAACCCAATTTATATGTGTAGGAGAAGTTTAATTTAAGCGAGATTCTGTTTTCATGATGCATGCATCGCCCTATATGTTCACTCAAGTCAGAATATAGCGGCATTCGAAAAAAATTCAGCAGATCGCACACTCACTTTATGCTTGCTAAACAATTCTTACGTAGCGTAAGTTAGTGTACCTACAGAAAACTGATTAGATAAAACCAGTGCCGCTATCCTAGATAGACCATATTGCTAGGGATTATACTTATTTACATAATTTTATCGCATCCTACTTTTCGCAAAACTTTTGTTAGTCAAATTTTTGGTTTTGAAAAGAGTTATGAAACTCGTAGACTCATTATTGGTTCTGATACCACCTGTGGCAGAACCACCCAAAATAACACACCTTCGGAGGCGCTCGTCTTCCACTAGACACTAAGCACCCCGAGAGCGAGCTACATCGGACGGATTTCGTCGAGCACACCCTGAGTGAGAGCTCGAATAGTCCACATTTTTCCTCCAAGATCCAATAATGAGAATGAGTTTATAATACTTAGTCTATTTCATACAACCAGAGTTCTTAGAATTACTTTATTACAGTACTAAGTTTAGAGTGCGGAAATTAAACAGTGGAATAAAAATAAACGTCTATCGATAATATATAAGGATCCGTCTATGCCCACCAGAAGAATCCTTCACACAATGGCTACTCCTCAAGCTACACCTGCAATATGGGTAAATAAACCCTGAGTACACAATGTACTCGCAAGACTTATCTGACTAGTGGAAATAATTTCCCGACTCCAAGAAAGATGATAAGCTTTATGGTTTGCTGGGTTTTCTTTTTGTGGAAAGCAATACTAATAGTGAATCCTTGTGTATGTTTATTATTAGCAGTCATGATTAGTTCATTATCTACCCATTCTATGTTAGCACATGTTCTACTTTCAAGCAAGAGGTGAGCAAACAGTTCCATTTCACCCCTTTCATCTTCCAGTTCTTAATATGATGCTAGACTGTAGACAAGCCGTACCGGATTGCCCGACGATTCGTGAATCTATGTTCCCAGCTAGGTACCCTGAAACGCACGCCCCGCTTGTACCCTAGGCACAAGCAAGACCAACCCACTACCCTCCTGTCACGGGGTCCAGGTCCCCGTCCAAACTTAGACTCTAAGCCCCCGCTCCTGAGTCCTAGACTCAGTGCGGTGCTTAGACCAATGCCTGTAACGTAAATGTACATCACACACACACACACACACACATATATATATATATATATATATATATATATATATATATATATATATATATATATATATATATATATATATATATATATACACACACACAATGATCATTCAAAATAAGGGTTATGCATCGGGGTTTGCCTTGGGCAGACGGGGTGTCAGCAAAGTCAGCAACTGATGGCTCTGGGGCTCCCTCCTGTACGAGAATCTCCTCCTCGTACTCTTCAATTACCTCCTCGTACACCTGGTCGTCCGTAATCACGAACTCTACCAACTCGTTATCTACATGCATAAAATGATGATGCAACACTTAGTAATACGTCAACAACAACTCTTAAAATAAGAATACGTCTATTAAGCTACTAAGCTAGCTCTACCGACTAAGACGCTAAGTTACCTATTATTCCCACTAAACAGGTATATAACATTTCATATATTATCTTAGCAGCTAAAGGTATCCTTATTGTTAATATCGATTTACTATATATATGATAAAACAAGGAGTATTAGCTACCATATTTATCAACCTATTTTAAAGTTAAAAAATTATAGTAAACACATAATAATCTAAGGAATCTACTCCGTAGCCAGAGCGCTGAGGACCATAGCCAGAGCGCTGAGGACCAGGACCATGGTGATGCCTCAAAGAAGCTCGTAAGATATGGTATTTGAAGGTTGGCTGCAGGGCGGTGGCAACCTGCTCCATAACCTGCTACATATACTACTAATTTTTAACCCTATCGCATGGTTTTAACTTACATCAAACGCAAATATGATATAATAGATTGCTGCTATTGCATCACTTTTGCAGATCTGATGCAATAGGTGGGCATTATTGCATCGAGAATGAATTTGATGCGATGATGATTCAGCAGGACGCTCCAAAGTCAAGCACTGGCGGCCTAGTGGACCCTTAGAAAAATGACTCGAAGACGTAACAAGCAGTGCAGAGAAAGAGAATAAAAAATATACTTATACAAATTAGGCCGGCTTATAGTAGTTATATGCTAATAATTACATCTTTTGAATCAAACAGGTGTAGATAATAGACTAGCTAATAATTATTAGCTAGAACAACTATCTCATTAATGGGACCAAATTAAATAATAGCAGCTAGAGCGACATCGAGGAAGTGCTCTGCTAGGCCAGCTTGCACGTCGCCAACCGTGGCTTCATCTCCACGCAGTTCTACTTCGCCAAGCTCTTTGATGCCGTGCCATCGGCTCCTTGTCGTAGCCGTTGAGAGGGGCGGTCCTCAGTTTTTTTTACCTAAACACGAAACTAAAAATTCGGGGCCCTTTATATAAAATGATAATATTAATACTTAGTATATGAGGTATGCGAAATATTAACAATAAATAGTTAGCTGCATGCAAAAGCAATATTTATATAAAATAATTCATCCATATTAAATTATCTTAAAATTTTCTTCTAACGTTCCTTGATGCGAAGTCATTGATGATGATATTAATATTAATCTCGTCCAACAATCGCTTCTCAATACATATATAATGTATATAATGTTGCCAAATCATTTATCTCTCTTGAGACATTGTCGATATCAAATAGTTTCTCAATAATTTTAATTTTGAAAAGCTTCTTTTAGCAGCTGATGCGATGATTTTGTTGAAATTTAAAAACAATTAGCAACTATAACTAATATTGTGTGCTAGACAAGACAATTCACACAAAAAAATCTTATATGGCTGTATATACGCCTGTACCCTACCTTGAGGACTTGACTCCCTTGTCCCTAGCAGATTGATTGGATTCTAAATTTCTGATTACTGAATTAAATTTGCAAATTGCATAGGGGCATAGGGCACAGCACTGAGCACAGAGCACACTTGAGTATGTGACGTGAGGTCTGGATCAATATAATCAAAGAATGACGGAATCAACAATCACAATAAGATGTGTAGATTTTTTCCGCAAAAAAAAAAAGTGTAGATGGGATATTTGAACCATTCACCCGCAGGTGACTGGTTGTATTCAGTACGAGTATTCTGTATTCATACCTTTACGTGCCCACGCGTGGCCTGCTCGTGCTCGTACTGGGCCTTCATCCTAGGCATATTCTAGTGTTTACTGCTGGGCCGGCCCTAGCTCGTTGGCCGGCCGGCGTGTGTTTGTTTTCTTCGAGGGACTGCTGATAGAGCTCCAGACGGCCGCCGCAGAGCGCGCGGCGCCGGCATGCCCTGTTTGTATAACTGTACTTGCAATCCTTCAGCCAGTTGCATTCCGTAGCTTGATTTTTTTTTTGACAACAACTTATAATCTATAACATTAAAGTACAGTACGCCTGTGGGAAAATGATTCCCAGATTACACAGAATCGGCCGAAATAACACATCTTCGGAGGCGCTTGTCTTCCACTAGACACTAAGCACCCCGAGAGCGACCTACATCGGGTGGATTCTATCGAGCACACCCCGAGAGAGAGCTCGAATAATCCGCATTTTTCCTGCAGGATCCAATAATTAGAACAAGTTTATAATACTTAGTCCATTTCATACGATTAAAGTTCTTAGAATTCCATTATTTCAGTACTAAGTTCAGATTGCGGAAATTAAACAGCGGAATGAAAATAAACGTCTATCGATAATATATAAGGATCCGTCTGTGGCCAACAGAAGAATCATTTACGCAACGGCTACTTCTCAAGCTGCACCTGCAACAGGGGTAAATAAACCCTGAGTACACAATATACTCGCAAGACTTATCTGACTAGTGGGAATAATTTTCCGACTCCAAGGGATATGATAAGCTTTATGGTTTGCTGGGTTTTCTTTTTGCGGAAAGCAATACTAATAGTGAATTCTTGTGTATATTTATTATTAGCAGTCATGATTGGTTTATTATCTGCCCATTCTATGTAAGCACCTATTCTATTTTCAAGCAAGAGGTGAGCAAACAGTTCCATTTCACCATCTTTCATCTTTTAGTTCTTACTACGGTGCTATACTATAGACAAGCCGTACCGGATTGCCCGGCAATTCACGAATCAATGTGCCCCGCTGGGTACCCTGAAGCACACGCCCCGCTTGTACCCCAGGCACAAGCAGGACAAACCTAGTACCCTCCTGTGTCACACCCGATTTTATAGATAAAATGGAATACAAAATCTTATGTACGTCCAAAGATCAGTCACACACATAAGCCGATAAATTGTAAATAGTATCATCACCAGTGTTTATTACATCACGAAAAATAGGACAAAGTCTCCACATAAATATAGCAGAAGTATAAAGAAAAGATCTCTCGTAGAAGCTTCATATCACAGGGACATCAGCTGGTTGACCACAAGTCTAGTAATCCTCAGGGAAGTCATCATTACCATGGCCATCTGTTACCCATCCGAAATTTTTATCCAAATAATTAAAAATAAACAAGCATAAGTACATGTGGTACACAACAAGTGTAACATGGGGTTCATGAGGCTCAAAAGGATTGACACAGGTTTAACAATGTTTGGCTTTTAGTTGTCTAAATTTTAGCATAAGAGTAGCAACAAATTGTTTCAATTCCCAAAGCAAAACACATGATCAATGTAAACATAAATAATGAATAACATAAACAGATAATTCTTAGTATTCATCTATTCCAGAAGGGTTCCAAGGCCGCTTGTGACCGTGAGCACGACTGATATACCAGTTTTACACTCTATAGAGATTGTACACTTTCACTGTGAGTCGTGATACCCATATGCCCGGGTTAATTACTCTCAAAACACTTCCAAGGTGAGCAGGCAGGGGTTATTATGAAGCCTTTCACAGGTTCGTCTAACAAGTTAGGGCCATTAGATTCACTCGGCAAACAGATATAGGAACCCCCCTTCGAATGGCATAATTCCATCATGACTATACACATAAGAGTAGAGGTTGTCCTATACCTGATTCGGCAAGCCATTCTTACGCCAATAAAGATAACCACTAACAAGCTAGAAAAGGTCCTCATCTGAGCTAAAGCTAGAGCCATGTAGCCCTCACAGCTATACTGTAAGTCCCGTATGATCACTTACAGATAAGTCCTTAGGGAGAGGAATCTAAAGTATTTAGAAAGTAGCTAAACACTCTAGCCCCATGTTTCTAAGTTGCTAAAAAGTCAAATTTTAATGTTTATTGCGTATACCATTAGTCAAGTTACAAGATCATAGTTTAATTGAGCACTAGCAAAGCTACCCAATGCATATCCCGTAGGTGATAAGGTATAAATTCAATTCTAGGGAATCCCTATTAAGGTGACACATGCAACATGAATTTAATGTATTAAGTGAATAGGAAACAAAGATGATCCCATGCTATACTTGCCTTGAACAAAGTACTCCTGCTGATCCGACACGTCAAAGTAATACTCTTGGTCTCCCACGAATTGCTCACCGTCTATACTCGATAATCACAGCAACATACAAGCATTCAGAAGCAATCATGCATAGCAAACAAAAGCTATAGATTAGAACAGTACACCAATCTGCATAAAATCAAGATGAAAAGTTTGTAAATTGAATCTACGTCTCACTACGAACACACAAATGCGAAGATCACAAAAATCAGAGCTAAAATGAAGAAATTACGAATTAAACAAGATTTCCTTTAGTAAAATAATAGATTAAATCCAACTTCAAATTTTAAAAGTTGAAAACACACTTAACATTAGTATGAACATGTAGATTATAGAATTACGAACCTAACGCAAGTTGAACGGATCAATTCGGAGTTAAAACAGAGATTTTTTTGCTAAAACAAGATTAGTGGCGAAACTGTAAATAGGTGAAAACGTATTTTAGATCTAACCAAAACAAAGTACACTTTCAAAAGAAGAAAACAAAATCTAGAAAGACGCTATGGACTGCGGGTTACAAACTAAATACTTATGTGGGCTCTTTTGCAAATCTACAAGGCGAAGGGGTATCCTTCAATATGGGCCATCAGATTAGATTCAGGCGGCCGGGATTGAATCGGGCAAGGAGGAGATGACGTCGGCCGACCGGAACAGGACTAACGTGGTGACTCCATGGGCAGCGGCGAAAAGCTCACCGGAGATGTTGGTTTAGGGCCTACAGTGCATGGTTTCCCGAACGAAAAGGTCTAGAAGAGAGAGGAGAGAATAGGGAACTCACCGAAACAAAAAAAAACGAGCGAGGAAGCGACGACAGCGCACAGTAGCGGCTTGAACCCAACGACGGTGATGTTGCTAGGGCTAGGTGGCTGCGAGCTCTAGGCGAGGGCAAAAGCTTGCTCTAAGGTGGAATAGGGAGGCGGTGTAGGCATGGCATCGGTATTTATTAGATGGGGCGACGTGGGTAGCACACCACCACGAGGGAGTAGCGGAGGCCGACTCGGCGGTGATGTTGTCCGTGCTAGACATGAGATTAGTCAGAAGATATGCCTAACAGGTGGGGCTGAGCCGTTAGCCACTTAGAGAGAGAATAAGGAGACGGGTGGCTACCTACAACCGAGTGGAGCTGGGCCGGGAGGGAGAGCTGGCCACGTAGAGGAAAACCGTGGAAACGACGACTGGGCCTGCGGGGAACTAGAATGGGCCACAGAAGGGTGGAGCAGGCTAGCGTGGAGAAGCAGAACGGGCCACGGGCATAGAGGATCAGGCCTATTGGCCGAAAGCAGGGAAGGGAAGGAAGGGAAATTCATTTTCCTTTTCCAATTTTCCAAAGCAATTTCAAAATGCAAATTCAAATCAATTTGAAGTCTGACTTCAAACCAGGCAATACAAAACAATGCAGCAGCATGAATATACATACATGTTTATTGACCTATATTTGATTTTATTTTTATCAAAATTATTATTTTTCTAAATTCAAATGCCCACAACAATGCATAATAAATCAAATCCTCCTACTTTAAAATACTGGAAATTTTAGGGTGTTACAATTCTACCCCCCTTAAAATAAATCTCGTCCACGAGATTCGGACGATGCTTACTCAAATAACTATGGATATATTTTTCTCAAATCCTCTTTTCTTTCCCAAGTAGCCTCATCTTCTGTATACCAATTCCATTGAACCTTACACATCTTTATAACTCGGCTCCTTGTAACTCTTTCTGCCATCTCCAAAATCCTTACTGTAAACTCCTCATAAATGAGATCTTCCTTAACTGTGCGCTCTTCTAACAGTATCTGCTCATTGGGTACACGCAAACACTTCTTTAATTGAGACACACGGAACACATCGTGCACACCTAACAAACTCTCAGACAATTCCAACTGATAAGCCACTTCAACATGTCTCTCTAAAATATTAAAAGGTCCAATATACCTTGGTGCTAGCTTTCCTTCCATGTTAAACCTTCTCACTCCTCTCATAGGTGACACCTTCAGGTAAACATAATCCCCTACTTCAAAAACCAATTATCATCTCCAAGTATCAACATAACTCTTCTATCGAGATTGTGCCACTCTCAAGTTATCCCTAATCATCCTTACTTGTTCTTCTGCATCTATTAAAACATCTGGTCCAAACACTTGAGTTTCTCCCATTTGATTCCAAAACAACGGGGTTCTACACTTTCGTCCATACAAAGCTTCGAAAGGTGCCATATTGAGACTCTTCTGATAACTGTTGTTATAAGAGAACTCTGCATAAGGCAAACTCTTGTCCCAACTTGTACCATACTGCAATGCACAAGCTCTCCACATGTCCTCTAATATCTGATTAATCCTCTCAGTTTTTTCATCTGTCTAAGGATGATATGCTATACTAAAATTCAACTTTGTTCTCAATGAACTATGTCCTTGCTGCCAAAAATGAGATGTAAATTGAGTACCTCGATCAGACACAATTTTCTTGGGAACTCCATGTAGACACTATCCTGTCCATATATAATTAGGCTAACCTCGGTCCATTATAAGTAGTCTTGACTAGTTTAAAGTGTGCAACTTTAGTTAACTGATCCACTATCACCCATATTGAATCATAACCTCCCTAAGTACGTGGTAACCCCATAATGAAATCCATACCAACTTCTTCCCACTTCCACTCAGGTATCTTCATTGGTTGTAATAATCCTGTAGGTCTTTGATGTTCAGCCTTGACTCTCTGACATGTATCACATAAAAGCAACATATTCAGCAACATCTCTCTTTAATCCATACCACCAATACTTCTTCTTCAAATCCAAGCACATCTTAGTACTTCCGGGATGAATAGAATAAGCAGATTCATGTGCCTCATGAAGGATCGCCTCTCGTATAGCCTTATTCTTAGGCACACATAGTCTTTTCCCAAACTAAAGAGTTCCATTATCGTCCATATAGAAACCTAGTGTCTTACCAATCACTATGTTTTCTGCTATCTCTTTCAACTTCGCATCGTGTAACTGGCCCTTACGTATTTCTTGCTCTAATTTAGGCACTAACACCAACTCCACTGCATTAGTGACAAAGCCCAAATTTAGTCGCTCAAATTCAGCACACAACTCACTTGACATAGGTGCCACTTGCACCTCAGTGGCATAACTCTTCCTGCTAAGAGCATCGACAACAACATTTGCCTTTCCAGGATGATACTGTACCACCAGATCGTAATCTTTGATCAACTCCAACCACTAACGCTATCTCATATTCAGATCAGTCTGAGTGAAAATGTACTTTAGACTTTTATGATCAGTATAGATGTCACTCTTATGCCTGATAAGATAGTGCCTTCGTATCTTCAAAGCATGAACCACTACAGCTAACTCCAAGTCATGAGTAGGATAATTTAACTCATGCTTTCTCAATTGTCGAGTTGCATAAGCCACTACTCTTCCTTCTTGCATAAGAACACATCCGAGACCTTGACGAGATGCATCACAATAGATAGAAAAGCTCTTGTTCAAATCTGGCAAAACCAATACTAGGGGGGCGGTAGTCAACCTCTTCTTCAATTCTTCAAAGTTAGCCTGGCACTCCTGGGACCACACAAACTTAGCATTTTTCTCCAACAAAGCTGTCATAGGCTTGGCAAGTTTAGAGAAACCTTCTATGAACCTTCTGTAGTATCCAGCCAATCCCAAGAAACTATGAATCTCTCCTACATCGGTTGGTGGTTTCCAATTCAATACAACTTTCACCTTGCTTAGATCTACTGCTATTCCACCATAAGAGACAACATGGCCTAGGAAAGAAACTTCCTTCAATCAAAACTCACACTTGCTTCGCTTAGCATACAACTTGTGTTCTCCGAGCTTTTGCAAGACCAACCTTAGATGTTCAGCATGCTCTTCTTCTATTTTAGAGAATACCAATATATCATCGATGAATACCACCATAAACTTATCCAAACATTCCATGAACACCTTATTCATCAAGTACATAAAGTATGCAGGTGCATTGGTCAAACCAAAGGACATAATGGTGTACTCGTACAAACCATACCTCATAGTAAAAGTTGTCTTAGGTATGTCAATTGCCCGAATCTTCAACTGATGATAACTAGAACGAAGATCAATCTTAGAGAAAATGTAGGCACCTCTCAACTGATCAAACAAATCATCAATTCTAGGTAATAGATACTTGTTCTTGATAGTAACCACATTGAGTGATCGATAATAACCACAAATTCTCTGAGTACCATCCTTCTTGTCCACAAATATAACTGGTGCTCCCCAAGGTGACAAACTAGGATGACTGCAACCTTTCTCCTATAACTCCTTTATTTGTTTCTTAAATTCCTCTAGTTCATTAACTCCCATTCTATATGGACGCTTATCTATAGGTACAGTTCCATGTAATAATTCAATAATAAACTCAATGTCATGATCAGGTGGCATACCTGGCAAGTCATCGGGGAACACATCTAGAAACGCATCCACCACTGGGTCTTCCTTGTTGATGCGATCATCAAGCTGGTTCACTGTGGCTGTCGGCTGTACTTGTACCACAACATCAACACTGATTCTATCCCCATTCGGTGCGGTCACAACAACTACCTTCTCTTGACACTAAATGACTGCCCAGTTTTGCTTCATCCAGTCCATACCCAGAATCACATCAATACCAGATGTTCTCAACACAATGGGGCTCACTTTGAACTCTACCCCCCTAAGGATAGACTAGTTGGAAGACAATGGTAAGAGGCTTGCATACTACCTCCTGGTGAGTTTACTAATATGGGATTTTGCATGACACATAAGGGTATGCTATGGTTTCTAACAAATGCTTATGATATGAATGAATGCGAAGCTCTAGAATAAAAAAGAACAGTGGTAGGAGTGGAATTGACATTGAACATATCGAGCATGAATTCTGGTTCCGCAAGCGCTGTCTCGGTAGACACATGGTTCACCTTTCTATGTTGGGTGCTAGCTTCTGTGGCGTTCCCTTCTGATTACTATGCTGACCCTAGGGTGTTTGCTGATTCTACTTCCTGGGGCAATGGTTAGCATAATGACCAACTTCTCCACAATGATAGCATATGTTGGGGGTACTAGGTGCACTAGTCTTCATGGGAGTGCTGTTGGGTGTTCTCTGTTGTGGTGTCTACTGACCACTCTGCTGTTGGGAACGTTGATTGCCATTCTTCTACTTGTTCTAGTTGCGCTAAGGATACTAACCATGATTCCACTGATTAGGTGGTCCCTGGAACCTCTACTGGAAGCCTTGCTAAGGGTTGGTTGCACGGACGGGTATTACTTCTAGAGGCCTATGCCTGAAGCCTGCTCTTCTTGGCCTCCATCTCTTTATGATTATTGTCAATAACATTGGCGCGATTCACTAGTGTCTGAAAATTGGGGTATGTATTGGACATAAGCTAGAGTTGCAGACCATAATACAAACCCTTGACAAAGCAGTGTTGCTTATCAGCATCATTAGCCACCTCATTCGGAGCATAACATGACAACTAAGCAAACTTGTCATGATACTCAGCCACGGACATAGATCCCTGTTTTAGATCTCTAAATTTCTCCTACTTGAGGTCTATCAATCCTTTAGGTATGTGGTAGGATATGAAATTCTCTCTAAATTCCTGCCAGGTGATAGGAGGAGCATTAGCAGGATGCCCATACTCGAATGCCTCCCACCAGTCTTGGGCTTCTCTGTGAAGTTGTCCTGACGCATACAACACCTTCTACTGGTCATCACACTGCGCTATGTTGAGTTGCTTTTCCACTGCACGAAGCCAATCATCTACTTCTAGTAGATTAGTGGCATGAGAGAACACCAGAGGATGGACCTTCAAGAATTCACCACACTTGTCATGCGGTGCTCCACCAATTGGATGATTCTGCTGATTCTGCACCAGGGCTTGCATAAGCTGTGTCTGCACTGCCAGAAGTTGCTCAATTGTCAGTGGTGGTGGTGGTGCTGGATGTGGGGGAACACCTCCATGACCTCGGCCTCTTCCTCTTCCATACATCTGACATCCAATAGAAATATTCAAAATTTAGAGATTTCTAAGTTATATGCACTTATAGAGACATAGAATACATTATGAAAATTTTCTGGACGAGTCTCAACATCAGCAGCTCGGTAAAACAGTTATATGTTGAGTTCTGGAAATTTAAAAGAGGCATACTTTATATGGTTGGAAATCTTAAGAAATTATCTACAACTTTTATTCAGACCAGATTCCCATATTATATAGTTAGGTTACTCAAAAACAGGATACAACCAAACCGTTCCAGATTCCAAACTGCGCAACAACTCTATATTGAAACAACCATATATCACAAACCAGATCAGATATAGAGGTGATTCTAGAGACATTGGAAATATACTTAAGTCTATTTGTTGCCATAAAAAGTTCATAATTTTTGGTCAAGTGGTTTTAGATTGGCATTAAGATAAGTGCAGACTGCTCCGAAAAACAGATCCGAGAGAACATGATGTACCAAACCCAACTATTTATTTATTGACTCAAACTTTAATATTCTTAACTATGGAACTTGGGGACATGCCCACAAAGTTTTAGCACTCATTACAAAGATCCAACTCACACATAAACATAATGATAAATCAACTAGGCACACCAAAGTTCACACCACACTTCTATACTCAACTTGACTCAACTTGACTCGTTCTACTAACGTCTTATTACATAAAAGGGACTCTGACACCTATGGGCGAAATTTATGGGGAAGCTCCTCGTACATCTTTGGCAAGTTGAGGCATACCCTTTGCTCATCTATCACCTATCGGTATCTCTTAAGGGTTTCATGTTGTGCCTTCAACTGATCTTCCAGTCGCCGAATCTCTGCAATAGACTCACAACCAAAGTGTACCATCACTTGGGTAGTTGGATCCATGCCCTGAGGGTCCATCATTGCCCACTCTAATTCAAGGTGTTGACGAGGGAGGAATCGATATTGGTCATCCTTCATATCCTCAAATCGATGACCACGGAGACCCATGCAGGCTGCAGTGGCTGCATCTTCTATGCTATCCTCCATGGTGGCACAGTGAGCGTGATGCGCATAGTTTGAATCTAGCTAATATGTGCCCTTCTGTTCATCCTTGATGGAGATGCACACCTGGTCTTCCAATAGGTGTCCTCCAGAGGGTGTGTATGCTCGGTGCAGACGTACTCCACTATTGTGTCCCAATCACCGTAGTAGGTCTGAAGAATCCCCATAAGTCGGTGGTGCGAAATGGAGGATTCACACCTTGGCTTATACTAGACCTTTGTAGTCCATCCTAGGGGAGGGATTGGCTCAACCTCTTTAATGGTGTCTTCCTCATCATCATCATCAGATAGTAAACGACCTCTACCACTTTGGGTTCTTCCTGGACTGGCTTAGGCATAGGTACAGGTGTTGGCGAATCAAATTCTTTTTTCCTAGGGTTCCTTCTCCTCATGTGTCTCCATGGACAAACCATGAGGCAGGTAGTAACCTCCGGTGCTGATGCGGGCAGTCTTACGGGCATGAGGCATGTATAGAATTAGATTTAGTTTGATTAGAAGCAACAATTTTCATAACAGAGTGAGGCAAAAGAAGCATAAAACTTTAGCAAATAACAAGGTTGAGATGGAAAGCATGAGATGAGTGAAGCAAAAGAAGCTAAAATGACCATTGTTAACTAGGCTTGCATCCTACAGTCAACACAGCTCTGATACCATTCTGTCACACCCAATTTTAAAGATAAAATGGGATGCAAAATCTTATGTGCGCCCAGAGATCAGTCACACACATAAGCCGACAAATTATAAATAGTATCATCACAAGTGTTTATTACATCACAAAAAATAGGACAGAGTCTCCACATAAATATAGCAGAAGTATAAAGAAAAGATCTCTCGTGGAAGCTCCATATCATAGGGATGTCAACTGGTTGACCACAAGTCTAGTAATCCTCAGAGAAGTCATCATTACCATGGCCATCTATTACCCATCTAGGATTTTTATCCAAATAATGAAAATAAACAAGCGTAAGTACATGTCATACTCAACAAGTGTAACATGGGGTTCATGAGGCTCAAAAGGCTTGACACAGGTTTAACAACATTCAGCTTTTAGTTATCAAAATTTTAGTATAAGAGTAGCAACAAATTATTGTAATCCCCAAAGCAAAACACATGATCAATGTAAACATGAATAATGAATGACATAAACAGATAATTCTTAGTGTTCATCTATTCCATAAGGGTTCCAAGGCCGCTCGTGACTATGAGCACGACTGATATACTTGTTTTACACTCTGCAGAGTTTGTACACTTTCACTGTGAGTCGTGATACCCATATGCCCGGGTTAATTACTCCCAAAACACTTCCAAGGTGAGCAGGCAGGGGTCACTATGAAGCCTTCTAAAGGTTTGTCTAACAAGTTAGGGCCATTAGATTCACTTGGCAAATAGATATAGGAACCTGCCTTCGAATGACACAATTTCATCGCGGCTATACACATAAGAGTAGAGGCTGTCCTATACCTGATTCGGCAAGCCATTCTTATGCCAATAAAGGTAACCACTAACAAGCTAGAAAAGGTCCTCATACTGAGCAAAATCCAGAGCCATGTAGCCCTCATAGCTATACTGTAAGTCCTGGATGATCACTTACAGATAAGTCCTTAGAGAGTGGAATCTGATGCATTTAGAAAGTAGCTAAACACTCCAGCCTCCTATTTCCAAGTTGCTAAAAAATTATATTTTAATGTTTATTGCATATACCATTAGTCAAGTTACAAGATCATGGTTTAATTGAGCACTAGCAAAGCTACCCAATACATATCTCGTAAGTGACAAGGTATAAGTTTAATTCTAGGGAATCCCTATCAAGGTGACACATGCAACATGAATTTAATGTATTAAAGTGAATAGGAAACAAGGATGATCCCATGCTATAATTGCCTTGAACAAAGTACTCCTGCTGATCTAGCACGTCAAAGTAATACTCTTGGTCTCCCATAAATTGCTCATCGTCTATACTCGATAATCACAGCAACATACAAGCATCCAGCCTCTGTCATGCATAGCAAACAAAAGCTATAGATTAGAACAGTACACCAATCAGCATAAAATCAAGATGAAAAATTTGTAAAATGAATCTATGTCTCACTTCGAACACACAGACACGAAGATCACAAAAATCAGAGCTAAAACGAAGAAGATATGAATTAAACAAGATTTTCTTTAGTAAAATAATAGATGAAATCCAACTTCGAATTTTTAAAGTTGAAAACAAAGTATGCTTTCAAAAGAAGAAAACGAAATCAAGAAAGATGCTATGGACTGTGGGTTACAAGCCAAATACTTATGAGGGCTCTTTTGCAAAACTACAAGGCGAAGGGGTATCCTTCGATATGGGCTGTCAGATTAGATTCGGGGGCCAGGATTGAATCGGGCGGGGAGGAGA